>NC_088794.1:121538845-122163845 GCF_011386835.1 Chrysemys picta bellii | reverse complement strand
GTGCGCTTCCTTCTCACCAGACACAGCAGCTAGGAGGGAACAAGGCTGGCTGTTTTTTCCTTGCCACCCTCAGGTCTGCGTCTCGCTAGCCTGTGATACCCTCACGTGTACACCAGTCAAATGTGTAATGCTGCAGTGGGCAGCCCACCACCACTACCGGAACAGCTCCAAATGGACTGGGCGAGCCAGCTGCTGAAGGACCCCGCTCGGGAGCGAACAACACCTCGGCTCTGACGCCCCATCTCAGTGCAGCCCCTGTATTTCCTCTTTCACTCAGACCCCCTCTCACTTTATTCCCCCCCTCCCCAATCTGGGTGTTCCCCTCCCCCACTTTACTCTCCAACCCTAAAACCTCCATTCCCTCTTTCCACCTTCCCTCTTGTATTGTATGTTTCTTTGCTTGGCAACCACCGGTTTCCCTCAGTCAAACGGCGCAGACTGCCCATCATTTGAAATTAATTTGTTTGACTGCAGCACCGAGACAGGAAGGTTGGGAAATTTATTTAATTCATTTCCCTCCCTGTGCAAAAGGAAGCGATGAAATTTCCAATCGAGACTCCAAGGAAACAGGTGAACTGGGATCCTCAAGGTTGGTGTTCCTGACTTTATGATTCTTGCTGGTATTATTATTCCTCCTGCGTGTGATTGGGAGGAAAGTGTTTGGGTCGGAATTGGAGTAGATGCTTCTTTACAGCCTGCTTCCCATGTGCACTGCTCAGTCTGTCTCATTTAGTCTTACCGGTGTCTTGAAGCTCGGAAATGTTACTAGGATCTGGGGGAAGGAAAAGCGAGATAAACCTTTTTTTCCCGATGTGACCTATTCCCCTTCCCCCCCAGTATTTTAGTATTTCCATTTCAAACTTGTCTGGGATAGCTGGGTTCACCGCATTGGTGCATTGTTTGTTTTATTTTATGCGTGGCTCCTTTGTTGTTTCTGGTGATCATTGTCTCTAGTACATGGGTGGTGTAGGGGTGGACACAGAGGTGACGTCTGGCTCTGGTGTCCTCGGTGGAGAATATCTCTCCGCAGGCAGCTGGGGTAAAAGGCTACTGCAATATGCCCTACAGAGTGGGCAGCAGGAAAGGCATGTTAAATAATGGAGCCCAAAGGGACCTTTCTACGCCTGACTCCATCCTATTAACAATCGATCAGCAGAAGCTGGTAGATTGATTAACTCTACACTTAGTTTTTCAGCGTGTTGGTGTGGGGGGAGGGGAATATGTCTACGCCAGTGCGGTGGTTTGCTGTAAAACGATCCAAGTTGTGTGTGTGGGTTTCTTTTTAAATACTTTCAGCGCCCGAGGCAGTTTGTATACGATCTATTGGCTAAGTGACTGAAAGGGTCCTGATCATTAGCATACTGACGTGCAATCTCTCTATAAACGATCACTAGAGGATCTGAACAACTTGAAGCCATATGTCCAGGTTTGCAGTCAGTAGCTGTTTAATAGCGCTCAGAGGAACTATGAAAGGATGGCATAGACTTGGATTATTGGTCTTTCTTCTGCGGGTCTGGTTTTGATTCTCTGCCACTCCACCCTGCTTAGCTACAAAATGGGACATTCAAAACATTTCTCCTAGTTCAGACCAACCAAAATGAGATCAATATCCTCAGGCTGAAGAGTGATGTAGTGTCTGAATAATAGAACATTAAGCTTTAGTTTAAGCACTGTTACCTGCTTAATATGGTGAAAGCTGAAATAGACACATAAAAACCCACCCTGTGGTTCACAACAGGAATGTGAGCATCAGTATCTCTTAAAATATTTTATCTCAATAAGTCCATGTTTATATAGCATCAGGTGTTCTGAAAGGCAGAATTTGGCAGCGTAAGCACTTGTAGAATGAGTGTAACAGCATCTTTGGTTGTTGTTTATTTGCTGCTGTCTCTTTTTTTGAATTTGATCTGACTGGAAATTGCACCAAAAATTTGAAAAAAAAAATCAACAAAAAATCACATATGGAATTATGGAATGGTGCTATTATGATGGCACCCTGTGTACAGCTCCATTATCTGGCAGTCAGCTCTGGGGGCGTGGGTCCCTCCAACAAGTGGTTGGTCACAACTCACCACGTGCATCCAAACCCTCAATTTGCCAAATCGGGCGAAAACCAGCCAGCACAGATGGTGTGTTTCTTCCTTCCTGAGTTGAATCCCTAGTAAGGACTGCAGGATTGGGCCTATTATTTTCCCCAACTGTACAGACATCAGTCAGGCATCAAGGATGCTGATGTATAACAAGGAAGTGAGCAAAAAAAGGCATGCTAATTTACAGCTTAATGACAAACACAGGAAATAGATAAATGTTAGCCCTGTGAAGGATAATATTAGTAGGGGAAAACATCTTGGGTCCAACCTTTACATGAGTACTCCCATAACATGCACTCTGTTGAATAGTCCCATTGAAGAACTAAACATGTGAATAAGGGATGCAGGTCTGAGTCCATAGGGTTCAGTTTTGAAAAGAAGATAAAATAAAAACTGCCCATACAAAAGCTCTAGGTACCCTAACAATTAATTAGACTTATAGCCACAGATGCTGTATGCAGTGTTGTTGTAGCTATGTTAGTCCCAGGATATTAGAGAGATAAGGTGGGTGAGGTAATATCTTTTATTGGACCAACTTCTATGGGTGAGAGACAAGCTTTTGAATTTACACAAAGCTCTTCTTCAGGTCTGGGAAAGGTACTCAGAGTGTCACAGTTAAATACAAGATCAAACAGATATGCTAAACTATGAGACTAAACTATCTGTTTGATCTTGTATTTAGCTATGACATTCTGAGTACCTTTCCCAGACCTGAAGAAGAGCTTTGTGTAAACTCATAAGCTTGTCTCTCTCTTACCAATAGAAGTTGGCCCTATAAAAGATGTCACCACACCCATCCGGTCACAGATAGATGCTATCCATTTGGTGATCTGCATGCATATATATGCAAAAGAATGGCAAGACTTTGAATACCATAATGTTTGTGGAGTTAAAGATAGCACTTTTTAGGATATGTCTACACAGCATCTGGGAGTGTGCTTCCCAGCTTGGGTAAACAGACATGCACCAGCTTTGCTTGAGCTAGGGCACTAAAAATAGCAGTGTGGCCATGGCAGCATGGGCAGTAATTCTGGCTAGCTATGGGACCTGCTTGACCTGCTGGGTACATACTCAGGTGGCTAGCTTGAGATGCCCCCGCAGCCACAATGCTATTTTTAGCATCTCTCTCTACTTACACTGGGAAGCACATTCCCAGCTGCAGTGTAAACATACTTTAAAGATCCACATGTGAAAATCTGTCAGTAAGAAGGCTGTGAAAGGGATTAAGAGATCTTAACTATTAAAACAGGTGATTGGTGTTCCATCAGTAAGTAGCTTCATATATCTAGCTGCATTTAAATGCATGTCAGTTCAATATGCCTTGTTCTGATTGTCAGACACATAACCCATAAGGACCACAGTTTTGTCTAGCATGAATTTAACCAGAATATTGTACTCACTTGGGGTTAGATCCAAAAAGCGATTTAGGTGTCACAATACCTAACTTTTAGGTGCCTGCTGCCCAATTAAATCCTCAGCCTTGAGCTGGGTGCCCAGGCTCCCGTACGATGCATGAAGCGGGTTAGATACTCAGAATGGGATCTCCCGAAGCCAGGAGCCTAAGTTAGTCAATAGGAGATGGCGAGGATTGTAGTTTAGGCACCAATCTCCTCTCAGCATTCACAGCTTTGAACCCTGTCCTGGAGTTAAGTGCCAAAGCCAGGTCTGTCCTTTCTCATTAGAAATCAGAGAGAGTAAGCACCCATTACAGCCAACAGCCCAGTGGCCAGGGAGCTCACCTGGGATATGAGAGCTCTGCTTTCAAATCCCTGCTCAGCTTCATTTGGAGCAGGGGCTTGAACTTGGGTCTCCCACATTCCAGGTGAGTGCCCAATCTCTTGCTAGCTCAATGAATATTTAATTAGTTATATGAAGTGGAACCATTTCAATAGGAGAGACCGAAAGACCCACCCCAGAATACTCAATAGCATAGGGGGGGCTTGGGCAATCACATTAGAGATGGGGACACCAGGTTCAAGACCCTGCTCCAATCAGGCAGAGGGGGGAACTTGAAACAGATCTCCCACATCCCCGGTGAGTACTATGACCTCTAGGCTATTATTCCTGATTTGTGTGCCCAGTGTCATCTTTCGTGTGAGGCCTGATCCAGTAGGCATGCTCAGAGAACACCTACTGGATTGGGCCCCACAGATGAGATCAGCGGCGAGGGGTCGGGAGGAAATGCCTAGACTGAGATTCCCACCACGGTTTAGCTGTGAGACCAGGTGCCAAGCAGCTTGGCAGCATCAGGATTTAAGCAGTTTCACACATGCCTACCTACAGAAACTGAGGCACTTAGGGAATTTAGGCACCCACAGCATTAGGTGGCAGCTAAATAGGGACTCTGAGGATCTCAGTGGTACCTAAATGTTGGATTTAGGGTCCAAAAGTGGCAGTTAGGCACATAAGTACCTTTATAGATCTACAATATCTGAAGTACACCCATTTATGTTTCTTTGCTAGCAAGCCAGCAATTGGAAGATGTAACATGCTATAATGCGAGTGATGAGCATTATATTTAGAAACATACAGTTATTCTCAAGATAATTTTGTAACAAATGATCCCAGATGATGTTTTCCAGAAATGACATATATCTTCCAAAAGCCAAAGAACTTGTAATGGAGGATTGCATGAATCGGGGGCTGGTGAGGATGCTGGTTTGAATCCAGGTCAAGATATTAATCACTTAAATGAATTAGTGCTCAGATACCACAGCACTGGTTGCACTGCAAATATTTAGATAGGTAAATAAATTACCATCTAATGGCTCTTTTTTGGGCTTATATGAAATTGTTGTTCTCTATCCACACAACAAACACCCCCGGCTCCAAATAATGTACCATGAAAAGACTTTCTGAAAGGGTATACAGTGTATACAGGTGGAAATTGACAGAAGAGAAAGCAAGTGTTTAGCAGACAGCAAATGGGAGGCTGTTCAGTTTCTCAGCCATAACGCCAAAGAAGGAATGAATTGTGGAAACTGAATCATACATTTGCTCCTCCAGGTGATACCTCCAGGGGAGGGATGCCACATAATGGTAGTATGGTGCGGGATATTTGTGCTGTCACTGCCCAGGCTGCACCTTCACGCCTCTGCCCAGTTTTTCACACTTTGGCCCCAGTAATCACTTAAGTTCTGGGAATGGCCCTTTTATTGCTTTGAGGAACTCCGTCCAGCATTCCAGGATTTAAATAGGCTGGCACTTTTAGGGAGCCTTAAAATTCACATTAATGAACACATCAGACACCTTCATGAACACTATTTGCTGGGGAAGAGTCAACATGGCTTTTGTAAAGGGAAATATTAGAATCCTTTGAGGGGGGCAACAAACGTGGACAAGGGTGATCCAGTGAATATAGTGTACTTGGACTTTCAGAAAGCCTTTGACAGGTCCTTCGCCAAAGGCTCTTAAGCAAAGCAAGCAGTCATGGAATAAGAGGGAAGGTCTTCTCATGGATCAGTAACTGGTTAAAAGATAGGAAGAAAAGGGTAGGAATAAATGGTTAGATTTTACAATGGGGAGAAGTAAATAGCAGAGTCCTCCAGGGGTCTGTACTGGGACCAGCACTGTTCAACATATTCATAAATCATCTGGAAAAAGGGGTAAACACTGAGGTGGCAAAATTGGCAGATGATACAAAACTACTCAAGAGAGTTAAGTCCCAGGCAGACTGCGAAGAGCTACACAAGAATCTCTCAGAACTGTGTGACTGGGCAACAAAATGGCCAATGAAATTCAATGTTGATAAATGCAAAGTAATGCACACTGGAAAACATAATACCAATTATACTTACAAAATGATGGGGTTTAAATTAGCTGTTACCACTCAAGAAAGATCTTGAAGTCATTGTAGATAGTTCACTGAAAACATCCGCTCAACATGCAGCAGCAGTCAAAAAACCTAACACAATGTTAGGAACCATTTGAAAGTGGATAGATAATACAACACTAAATATAATAATACCACTATAAAAATCCATGGTACGCCCACACTTTGAACACTGCATGTAGTTCTTGTCATCCCATTTCAAAAAGGATAGATTAGAATTGGAAAAAGTACAAAGTAGGGTAACAAAAATGAGTAGGGCTATGGAACAGCTTCCATATGAGGTGAGAGTAAAAAGACTGGGACTTTTCAGCTTGGAAAAAAGGATGACTAACAGAGGATATGATAGAGGTCTATAAGATCATGAATGGTGTGGCAAAAGCAAATAAGGAAGTATTATTTACTCCTTCACGTAACATGAGAACCAGCGGTCACCCAATGAAATTAATAGGCAGCAGGTTTAAAACAAACAAAAGGAAGTATTTCTTCACACAATGCACAGTCAACCTGTGGAACTTGTTGACCGGGGATGTTATGGAGGCCAAAAGTATGGCAGGGTTCAAAAAAGAATTAGATAAATTAACAAAGACGGTCAGGGACGCAACCCCATGCCCTGGGTTTCCTTAAATCTTGGCCTACCAGATGCTGGGATTGGACAACAGGGGATGGATCACTTGATAATTGCTCTGTTCTGTTAATTTCCTCTGAAGCAGCTGGCCACTATCGGAAGACAGGATACTGGGCTAGATGGACCATTGGTCTGACCCAGTATGGCTGTTCTTGCTATAAAATAAGGAAACATAAATCATGTGAAGAATGAATAAAAAAAGGTAGGTACCTCAGGATCAGGCCCTTAATGTCAGTGAGAATTTGGCCCACTGACTTCAGCAGGAACTTGGCTCTTCTCCCTACTTGGCTTCACTTATTTTTTTTAAAATTACTTATCTTGGCTTTATAAAACATCTGTTACCTATTACTGATAGTTGCTTGTTTGTTTACCACATGCTGTTCTCATTTTGGGCAATCAAGAGCCTGATCCAATGCTCACTGAAGTCAGTGGCAAGTCAGGTGATTGGTCTCACACCACACACATGTAAATGTCTTAGACCATCAAGTTGTACATCTAGCTAGCTTTTGCAGATACTTATCCTTATAATTGCGATTCTCATCCTCCCTCCCCCATTCCTCCTGTTTGTTACATGTACCTGTTGTACCTTGTTTAAATTAGATTGTAAACTCCAATTTAAACAAGGGACTGTATTTTCATATACATTTTTAAAAAGGGCAACACAACAGATCTCTGATCCCATTGAGTGCTACCTCGACAAAATTATTATTATTAATAATTAACAGACACTGCAAGGCAATATTTGTCTGTTTAAAACAAGTTTCCATTGGAATAACTGAAAAAAATATTTCCATAGGAACATTTGTATTGATTTAGGTCTGGTAAAAGATAGTTTTGTTAACCAAATCTACAACTGGAACCAAATTTGACTTGACAGTGCCCCTTTCAGGTATTGATTTTAATGCTCCAAAGTAATTTTCCTCTAAGCACCGAGGATCCCTCTTTTTCCTCACCTTCTAAGAGGGGAATGTCCTTCAGACTGAAGAGGGCTGGATGTGACTCCTTTCAAAACCCACCAAACACATCCCTGAATTGATGATGCCTTGCAGAGTGATGCAAGGTGCTCTGTCCCCTCCAGGGGAAGAATGTGTTTCCTTTGTGATGCTCCTTGTAGTCAGAAGGCCAAGCTCAATCTTGACCTTGGAGCTGGTAGCACATTGTGCAGTCATTAGACTGCCCAGCTTCCTTTGCACAAATAAATATAGTGAAACTATAATATACATGCAAATGACAGGGATTGTAAAAGCCCTTTGAAACTCAGGTTATATGTGCAGTTCCAATGCAACTTTTTGACATGCTGGATCCACTGAAGCTATAGTGTAACTCCTTGGGTTCTCTCACAAAGGCAATTTTTGTGTAAGAGTAGTTCATGTATTTGGGAGACTACAACTCAGTAATAAATCAAGAAGCTGAGAGAGCTCTGTAGAGATTAGAGCAGTGACTGAGAGCAAGGATTCCTTGATTCTGCCAGTGACTTACTGCAGGACTTCCAGTAAGTCATATAGGCCCAGATCCACAGAGATATTCAGGCATCTAAACCCCAGCTGTGGACACATAAGTCCCAGTTTTGGCTCCAGTGTGTCAATAAAACTCCTGCTGGACCTTGTAGGCACCTAAACTCACTTGGCACCTAAGTTTTCAGGGCAAAGGTTCCCTGGGTGCCTAAGTTCCTGCCTCTGGGCATGCGCACTGCTGCCTCACTTTAGGTGGCCAGACACCTGTCTCCTACCTAAGGGTACGTCTATACTTACCTCCGGGTCCGGCGGTAAGCAATTGATCTTCTGGGTTCGATTTATCGCATCTTGTCTAGACGCGATAAATCGATCCCGGATCAATCCCGGAAGTGCTCGCTGTCAACGCCGGTACTCCTACTTCGCGAGAGGAGTACGCGGAGTCGACGGGGGAGCCTGCCTGCCGCGTCTGGACCCACGGTAAGTTCAAACTAAGGTACTTCGACTTCAGCTACGCTATTCACGTAGCTGAAGTTGCGTATCTTAGTTCAAAGTGGGGGGTTAGTGTGGACCAGGCCTAAGTCTCAGAGTGATTCATAAACCGGGTGAAGATAGGCATTCCTCCACCTAAACAGTGTGTGGGGTCTAGTCGGATAGGTGTGTTCAGGGGCTGCCTGCTGGATCAGGTCTCATTCAAAATCTGGCTGGAGGAGGAAGTGGTGCTCATCTTATAACTTTTAGCCCAGTGGTGAAAACACTCCCCTGGGATGTGGGAGACCCACATACAATTGCCACCCTGCCAGATGGGGAGAAAGATGTGGGGCCCCTGTTCAAATCCTTTCAGGTATGTTCTCTAACCACTGATCTATGGGATATTCTGATGTGGGGATCTCTGTTTCTCCTGTTGGAGCTGTTCCACTTTGTATTAAATCATGAAAGTGATTGGAGCAGAGGGACTGGACCATTGGGGAAGAGAGAAAATGACTGAAGTCCAGGGTTGGGGCACCCACCAGGGAGGGAGGTGGTAGCTCCTGGGTCCAGTCTCCATATTCCAATTACTCTATCATTATTGAACCTGGGTCTACCACATCCCAGGTGAATGCTCTAACCACTGGGATAAAAGTTATAAGGTGGGCACCTCCTCCTCCAGAGGTTTTGTGTGGAGCAAGACAGACACCTAAGCCACCTGAGCTCAGGCGCCAGGTTCCCATTTGTAGATGGCTAAGCAGAGATAGGCACCTTCTTGTAGCCTGGACTTAGGCTCCTATCTCCAGGAGAAGGGTGGGGCTTAGCATCTGCTTTTGACTAGTTTAGGCAGTTTCCCACCTAGTGTGCTGTTTTTTGTGGATTGCATTCTCTCCCTGTTCATTGCATAGAGAATCTAGGCACCTCACTTAGGCTTTGTGGATCGCATTGTTGATCCTGTGATTTTCTAGGCACCAAAAGGTTAGGGACCGTGATATTCAGTGTTGCAACATCTAAGTCCCTTTGTGGATCCATAACCTCTCAGTGCCTCTGTTTTCTCCCCCTCTTCATCTGTAAAAGTGGCGCTTCTAATACTTACCTATTGGGCAGGGGTGTTGTGAAATATAATTAACTTTTCTAAAGCAATTTGAGGTCCACAGCTGGAAGAAACTGTATAAGTGAAAAGCAGCAGTATTATGTTCAAATGCTACAACAATTCGGAAAGAGCTAAACAGCCTCATTCCTTGCACACTGGAGCCTCCAGATCACAGCATTTCGGAAGTGGGGTTATCTCAGTATTTTACAACGACAGGAAGTCAGTTTTGTTCACACACGTTTGGAGCTTCAGTTTTTTTGTTGGTTTTCTTAATGCAGATAGGAGGACTGGGTTATTCCTTGATGTATGATTTTGGAAGAAACCTCTTGTATTGTTAGTGTTAGTTAAACTAATGTTGACTCTAGTGTAAGGTACAACGTGCTGTGATTGCTGCTTTTTTCTGACGGTTAATTTTAAAGAGGCTGTCGTGCTGTCTGGAGTGGCTCACAACCATGAGTGCCAACCTCAGGGCAGACTGTCAAAAAGCAGGGCAGACACCCCAAACTGGTGGTATGTTCTACACTTAGATTTCACCAACCTAGTAACAAATGTGAACTCATGAAGCACTATATCAGTCTTACTGTGGAGTTACAGACAGTCCCCTAGGGCATTCCAGTCTGTCTTGCCACCGAGGAAAGCTGGAATTAGTGATAAATGGTCACTTACGCCAAAGATCACAAAATATTCAGATTGCTTCCAGTCACAAGAGACCATTCACTTACCCCAGATCAATTTGTACCTTAGGTCTCACACCAAAGACAACTCTGGTAACCAGTCCTATAGTATACTAACCAAAGGTTTATTAACTAGGAAAAAAAGAGTTTTTTGCAGGTTAAAGCAGGCAACATATACACACAAATGAGTTACAGTCTATGATTCCAAAAGGTGACAGAGATGTAGTAATCTTTCGGCACCAAATGTCTTTTATATGGCCCAGGGATCTCTGCTTTTGTTTCCTAGCTCCAGCCCTGTGAGATCCCAAACAGCAAAGAGATGAAGAATGTTCATGCAGCTATCTTTATTTCCTTCTTCCAGAATTCAAGTTGATGAGACAAGCAGGGCCGGCTCTAGGATTTTTGCCGCCGCAAGCAAAAACAATTTTGGCTGCCCCCCTCCCCCATTTTTTTCTTACCCCGGCCCAGCCTCAACTCCGCCCCTTCCCCAAATCCCCAGCCCTGCCTCCTCCCCACAGGCTCTCAAGCCTGGGAGGGAGGGGGAGAAGTGGCACACGCGCCACGGCCACTCAGAGTCTCCCCCTCCCTCCCAGGCTCTCAAACCTGGGAGGGAGGGTGAGTAGCGGCGCGTGAATCAGCTGTTTCGCGCGCCGCGGCCGCTCGGGATCTCCCCCTCCCTTCCAGGTTTGAGAACCTGGGAGGGAGGGCGAGCAGCGGCGCGTGAATCTGGATTGTACCCTGAACCTATAAGAGTTCTAGCCCTACTAGCACCAGGATATTCTGAATGACCAGGATATATAGCACAGTAACAATAGGGAAGCCCTAAGTGGCCATGCGCTTGTTATATCTATCTATCTAGAACTTCCTGCTCGTTCAGATGCTGGATCTGCTGTTCGACTCTGAAGTTATAGTCAACAATTTTTTCTTTCTCTCCTAATGCTTATCACAGGTTATGCTCATGCTGGCAGGGCTTGGAAACAGCTAGTGCACCTTCTCTGAAGCCACTCTCTTGTTCTGCAGGATCTCAGTATTAATTTAAGAGAAAAAGTAAGGTTTCTTCACACCTATAAAGAAAACCCTTTCATTTAAACACAGCACTGAGCTGGTTTATCCAACCTGTGAGGAAGGCAACATGGAGTCTGGTGGTGAAGGAAGCTCCGTGCTCTTTCTTCCCCCACTTGTTAGCTTAATAGCTTTGTTTACCTAATATGTAAAAAAATGGACCTTCATTGACTTTGCCTGAAGACCAAGCTGGTCAGGGAATCAAATACACATTCCTTTGTCTAGGGCAGACCTGTTTACCAACTCCCCCCAACATATCTGGTTTAAACACTCTTTAGTGATAATTTCAGCATATGTCCATAACTCTTACTACATAACATACATATATCACACAAGAATAATATTGATCAGTGAGTTATTAGTTTTTAAATTATACCTCACAAGGCATATTGCAATAGTGTTTGAACACAGGGGTGCTTAGAGTCACAGACTCAGATCCTCTTGTCCTAGAAATTCATGATCCTAGTGCCTGAGCTAAGGGACAATTGCTGTTAGCATCACAGAATTGAACCCATGACACCCAGTTGAACAGTTTTGGATCTAACCAGAAGAGGGCAGTGGTACATATATAGCTTAGTATTTGCATTACAAATATTTGCCTCTTTTTTCCTGTAGTTTATTTGTGGTGGTTGTAATCACAGCAGATAACCCAACACTATATTGTACCTGATCAATGTGCATTTTATGGAGGGAGCTGAAGGAGGAGAGAGTTACACAGGGAGGAGGCTATTGCAAATATAGAGGACTATGTGAGCAAAGGTACAAAAGCAATAGTGAGGAGAGAGGATGAAAGGAGCAGTAAAGTGATGGGATTAGAAGATATTTAGGAAGCAAATGAGGGATAATGGGGAAGTGACAGCAGTGATACATGTGGAGGCAAGATTACATAGGGCCTTGCAGATGGAGGAACTTGAATGTGATGTGGTAACAGACAGGAAGCCAAAAAAGGAGTTGAAAGAGAGGTTGATGAGGTTGATCAGCAGGAGAGGAAGATAACAGTATCAGCACCTTTTAGGGTAGTCTGGAGGAGGAAGTAATGGGCAGACCAGAGAGGAGAAGACAACAGTAATGAAGTGGAGTGGTGACCAAGGCTTGGTCAGGGTCCATTTTCACAATGGGGATAGTGAGGAAAGGGTTAATGTTAGTTAAAATGAAGAGGGAAAAATAGGACTTAATCACAGACTGGATACTAGGGAAAATGGGGAAAATAGAAATCAAAGGTGAGTCGGGGGCTGTGAGCCTAGGAGACATGGAGAACAGTGGAATTGTCTATAGGGATTACCATTTAAATGAAGAATATTATCCTTATTTTTGCCACATGTAGATGAGAGTAATCCATTAATTTGCATTTGGACTGAAAGTCCCCCAGACAATGTTACAAATCCATACAGTGCCATCTCTGAGTGCTGAAGTTAGCTTTTGGGTCTCTGCTGTAGATGAAAGATATGTGAAATCACATGTAGAGAGGCAGCTCTTGATTCACTGAAAATCTGAGGAAGTTATGTATGTTTATGTGTGGGATGTTGTAGCTGGGCCGTTACCCCACTCCTGAGATAAAAGGAGTGACAGCAGCTGAAGGAGGGTGAATGAGTAGCTGGCCACAGCTGGCCCTGATAAGAGGACCGTGAGTTAGGAGCTGTGAGAGTCTCACTCTAGCCTTGGAGTGGGAAGGACGTAGCTGTCTGGGAGCACAGGACATCTGAAACAGAGCAGTGCTGGGGAAGGGTAGACAGAGCTGGGGAGCTGAAGGCTCAGGCTGAAGCCTTGCTGAAGGCCAAAGGAGGTACTGGGGCTGCTGGGAGACAGGGCCTAGAAAGGCAGCAGGTCCAACCCCCTTGCCAATGATGAGTGGCCATTACAGATTGCAGTTTGCCTCAGTGAGAGGGGGCTAGCTGATGAATGGCAGTAGCCACTAAGAGAAGGTGGGCATAGGGGGAGGGGGTTCCCCTGGGAGGGGAAACCCAGAGTGTGGGGGTGCTGCTGTGGGGTAGCACTCCAAGATAAGAGGGCACCGGGGTCTGGGAGGGATGCTGGGCCTGTGGCAGGTGAGACACTGGCCAGCAGGGGATACTCTGAGGCTGAGGAGCTAATTCCTGAGGCAACCAGCAGGAGGTGCCACGCCGGTGAGTCAGTGACCTGTTACAGATGTATTGTACTAATGAAATGTCCAACTATGCTAGCTTCAAGCAGAAGTATGCAAATACTTGACAATATGACTTTAGGGCTCAGTCCAGCTCCTGATCAGATCAATAGTTGTTACCATTTTCTTCAACGGGAGCAGCATTGGTTCCTCAATTTGCATACCATCAAAATTGCACAGATTACAAACTGCCCTCAAATGCTTTAAATAATAAAGAGTTGCCTGGTGTAAATGACAGAAAATAAAGGTTCACAACATTATATGTGAATAAAGTACTGAGTTGTAAGACCAATAACAGAGAGAGAAATTAAGAGGCTTAAGTGAGAAAGAGACAGATACATTAGAGTTCAGTTTAGTAGGACCTTTAAACCTTTATTTTGTAAAAATCTCAATGAAATGGCAAAAACCAAAACAGACTATACACATTGGGTAACATTCAAATTTTTCATGGGGGTTTGATGAACAAATGTATTGATACAGCGAACAATAAGATGTAAAATCACAACTTTTGGCAAATTTTTTCACTGGATTGTCTCATTGTTCTTTGTATCCCTTTTGCAAGAAATTTAACATGCTTGTCTTGGGACCTGGCCTTTGTCCACCTTGTTACTCCTCACTGCTATTATTTGTCTAGAATGCATGTTATAACATATTAACTGTAATGGAAAATGTGTGTCAAGGCCAAGCCACTGAATTTTACAACAAATCTGCTGTGGTGCTAATGCCATCACTCACTCCTAGGAAACAAAACAAACTAAGCGAGCTCAGCCCTTGATAAATACTGCTGTACCTACGAGACAGTTCCATAAGTTAGGAATGTGGTTGCTAGGAGTTCAAATTAGGGATGTCAAGTGATTAAAAAATTAATTGTGATTAATTGCACTGTTAAACAATAATAGAATACCATTTATTTAAATATTTTTGGATGTTTTCTACATTTTCAAATATATTGATTTCAATTACAATGCAGAATACAAAGTGTACAGTGCCTACTTTATATTTTTATTATGAATATTTGCACTGTAAGAAATACTATTTCTTTTGTTTATATTTTTCAATTCACCTCACACAAGTCCACTCAGTCCTATTTCTTGTTCAGCCAATTGCTCAGGCAAACAAATTTGTTTATATTTGTAGGAGATAATGCTGCCCGCTTCTTTTTCACAATGTCACCTGCAAGTGAGAAATGGTGTTTGCATGGCACACCGTTGTAGCCGGTGTCACAAGATATTTACATGCCAGATTTATATGTCCCTTCATGCTTCAACCACCATTCCAGAAGACATGCGTCCATGCTGATGATGGGTTCTGCTCGATAACAATCCAAAGCAGTGCGGACCAACACATGTTCATTTTCATCATCTGAGTCAGATGCTACCAGCAGAAGGTTGATTTTCTTTTTTGGTGGTTTGGGTTCTGTAGTTTCTGCATTGGAGTGTTACTCTTTTAAGACTTCTGAAAGCATGCTCCACACCTTGTCCCTCTCAGAATTTGGAAGGCACTTCAGATTCTTAAACATTGGGTCAAGTGCTCTAAAGATAGTTACAAATCTCACATTGGTCTCTGCGTTTTGTCAAATATGCAGCGAAAGTGTTCTTAAAACGAACATGTGCTGAGTCATCATCCGAGACGACTATAACATGAAATATATGGCAGCATGTGGGTAAAACAGAGCCGGAGACATACAAATCCCCCCAAGGAGTTCAGTAGCAAATTTAATTAACATATTTTTTTAACGAGCATCATCAGTATGGAAGCATGTCCTCAGGAATGGTGGCCGAAGCATGAAGGGGCATACGAATGTTTAGCATATCTGGCACGTAAATACCCTGCAATGCTGGCTACAAAAGTCCCTTGCGAATGGCTGTTCTCACTTTGTGGTGACATTGTAAATAAGAAGAGGGCAGCATTATCTCCTGTAAATGTAAACAAACTTGTTCAGCCAGTCGCTAAGACAAACAAGAAGTAGGACTGAGTGGACTATAGGCTCTAAAGCTTTATATTGTCTTGTTTTTGAGAGCAGTTATGTAACCAAAAAAACTACATTTGTAAATTACACTTTCACAATAAAGAGAATGCACTACAGTACTTGTATGAGGTGAAGTGATAAATACTGTTTCTTTTGTTTATCATTTTTATAGTGCAAATATTTGTAATAAAAATAATATAAAGTGAGCATTGTATACTTTGTGTTCTGTGTTATAGCTGAAATCAATATAATTGAAAATGTAGAAAAACAATCAAAATTTTTTTAATACATTTCAATTGGTATTCTATTGTTTAACAGTGCAATTAAAACTGATTAATTGTGATTAATTTTTTAAATTGTGATTAATTTGAGTTAATCGCGTGAGTTAACTGCGATTAATCGACAGCCCTAGTTCAAATCTTACTGCTTTTAACTGATGTTAAATTAATTTACTACCTTTGTTATTCATAAACATCATGACCGCAACCTCAGCAGTGTTAAGGCAGAAAACCTTCCCAAATGCCTGGAATGCAAGCCGGTCAGATGTGCTGATCTGTTGCAATAAGTGATATCAAAGGATACAAGGTCACTGTCAAGATCTTGCATGAGAGTGCAAGTTTGATGAAGCTGGGGTACCTATTGCTTTTGGGTAGCTGTTGGAGATGGAAGCGAAAGCCTTCTAGCCTTCTGCCACAATCTTAACTGCCACTAATAAATATAATTTTTGTTTGCTAATTTTACAGAGATAGTTCTGAGCCTCAAATTTCAGGTCCATATGTGATATTGGCCAGTTTGGGGCTTTTTGTATCCGGGGTTTTGGTTTAGCGCTTTCTAGAGATAACAGCCAGACTTTCTTAATGTTTAGTAGTGTTTAGATGAGTTTGGGTCTGGGTATGTTGCTTCCGTTTTAAGAGAAGATTTGAAAAGAGATGGAGACCTAAAGAGGAGAAACACAGGGAGGCTGCTCTAAGTGGTAAGAGCTACAAAGGAAAGAGGCTTTTGCTAAAGTGAGTCCATGGAGACTTTGAAAAACAATGTAGGCACAGAGACAGAACTGTTGCCAATAAGTAAAACCTTCCCTTTTCAGTTAAGCTATGCTCCATATTCAGGATCTCAGAACACACGCCTGTAAGAAATAAGCATCTAAGCTAATGCATATTTGGAAAAACTGCAGTATCTGTATGGTGACTGCTAGATCCCCATATTTAATATATTATTGACTTTTTGGTGCCATGTCAGTGCATGACTGAAAGCAGAGGCCTAAAGGATAAGGAATGGGATGTAAATGTCTCCTTATAATCAAACACATTTTGTCTAGGCAGGCTGTAGTTTAAAAATAATTATAAATATTTTTATGGGACTATTAAAAATGTCTGAATTTAATGAAGCAAAATGTCATCTTAGACAATGATCATATTCCTCCTGGGAAAGAAATATGTAGATATTGTCTTCTGCTTATTCCTCGTGCTGCCCTGAAACGTATGTGGGGTGAATTATCTTTCAATTCCTGCATGGTTATGGTTGCCTGAGAGCCACTAGACTGTTGGTGACCAGCTGCAAATTGTTTTGTGTTTGCTGAAGGCAATGGACAATGTAATCAACAAAAAAAGTAACAAGAATTATCCTCCTGAAAAACATCCTATTGAGAAGCAATTTGGCATATATTAGCAACACTATACCAGAGGGTCAGCTTAGTGTTTTTAAACATGATGTTTTGAATACCTAGACTTGCTGGTTCCACATGTTCATATCCCAGCAGGACTGACTAAGCCCTTCTTCTTTTTGAGGAAGACAAATTGAGTACCATGCAGTTTGCTGCATGGGGTTCTTTGGAACAAGACCTTAAAACAGATATTCTGTCTGCTCTGTGAAGACTCTAAAGAGCCACGGCATCTAGCGTAAAAGTAGGGGGTTTACCTGGTGTCCTTGGGCAGTATTTTCCCTCTCTCTACCACTGTTGCATGGTATGCTCATGCTGGCAGGGCTTGGAAACAGCTAGTGCACCTTCTCTGAAGCCACTCTCTTGTTCTGCAGGATCTCAGTATTAATTTAAGAGAAAAAGTAAGGTTTCTTCACACCTATAAAGAAAACCTAAAAAATGTGAGCTGAATGTAACCAAAGGAAGGATGAATCTGCAGAAAGCCTGGGACAATAACTTGGAGAGGTGCAAATTGCCGTATTCATTTCAGTGACGATAATTTAAACATTGATACTGTTAGCTATTTCATTCCTCTTGTAAGAAAGGAGATGGAGAGTTACAGATCTGCACAATTTACTGTGAGTAAATTTTGGTGCCACAAGTGAGTGGAATTTGGTAGATACCACCACTTGTCGTCTCCCTCCACCCCCACAGTCAGGAAGTAGCCAAGCCCAAGAAGCCTAGTAGAGCCAATGGACACACACCTCTACCCCGATATAACGCTGTCCTCGGGAGCCAAAAAATCGTACCACGTTATAGGTGAAACCGCGTTATATTGAACTTGCTTTGATCCGCCGGAGTGCGCAGTCCCGCGCCCCCCTCCCCGGAGCACTGCTTTACCGCGTTATATCCAAATTCGTGTTATATTGGGTCGCGTTATATCGGTGGAGAGGTGTATTTGAACCCCACTAAGGGGGAACCAAGCTCAAAAAGCCCAGTGGAGCCAAGCAGCACATGATCATGTTTTGAACATCTGAAAAATCTACTGTGAGTGGAGTCTCATTATGGCTATTCACATGGGTGGAGCTTATTTTCTGGGGAGAGCATGGAAGGGTGTTGTCCCCCGTCCTCCCCTGAGCACTGGTGCTGATGGCTGCATTTTAGTGATACTGTCTAGTGACCAGATTGTGAAATACTTTGGGATGAAAGATATCATACAGAGGTATGCATCTGATGAAGTGGGTATTCACCCATGAAAGCTTATGCTCCAATACATCTGTTAGTCTATAAGGTGCCACAGGACTCTCTGTTGCTTTATACAGTGGTAAGAGTTTATTATAGTTTATATTAAGATGATATTTCTAATTTGGCCCATAGCATGGGAGGTGAGACTAAGCAAGTTTATGTAAATCTAGAGGTAGTCTTGGTTTGTATCACTTATACCTTTTTTCAGTGCCCTCCATAGTGAAATGGTGCTGGCAGTCCCTGACCAACCCCTTGCAGCCCAGTGTGGCACTCTCAAGTGGAACAGCAATAAGTTTCAGGTTAACAGCCCAGGACAAGGGGACGCCAGCACATATTGGGTAAATGCCATATCCCTTTAATAAACTTCAGGCCAGGAAGCATTACCACCATCAAGTCATAGTACAGGAACCATTACGACAATTGTTCCATTTGGCCCCAGGTTCAGGGCTCCCAAACTCACATTCTGCACCCAAGTCTCATCATGTTAGGTTTGTCTCCAGGTGCTTCAGGGAGCAAATGCCACTACTAGATCTATAACTTACCAGCCTTCTATGTCTCTCTCTCTCATTCTGCTTTCTCTTCCTGTTTACAGCTCAGTCCCTAGGGTGGAGTGGGGCCTTACTGACTAGCTGCAGGCTCTAAACTCTAGCCTCCCTATTATGTGGGAACCTGGGGTTCAGAAAGCTAGAAGCTCTCAGTTTCAAAACTGGTCTCTATTTGAGTGCCTCAATGTCTGAGTGCCCAACATTAGATACCATGGGCCTGACTTTCAGAAATGCTGGGCATCCACAACTTCAGTTGAAGTCAATGGGAGCTATAGATTCTCAGCACCTCTCTAAAACAGATCCCATGCACCTAAAGCTGTGGAACTCCTCTCCTCCCCCCTGCAATTTTTTTTGCTATACCTAAAATTAGAGGCCACTTTTGAAAATTTGGTCTTTAGTGATTTGTCTAAGGTCACAAGGAAAGTATATAGGAGAAAGGGTTGGTGAAACAACCTAGTTCTCTTGACCCCCCCCCCCCCCCCCGGTCAGGGGTGAAAGTAACTTAAAGGACTTACTGGTACGCCAGAGTCCTGAGCAGGGGGTGTGGCCTCAATTGGACGAGGCGGGGCCTTTAAATACCCAGGCCCTTTAAATCAAGCTTTAAAGGCCCAGGGGCTCTGGCTGCGGCTGGGAGCCCTGGGGCCTTTAAATCACCCCCAGAGAGAGCTACCAGCTGCAGAGGTGGCTGGGAGCCCCGGGGCTCAGGGGCAATGTAAAGGGCCTGGGGCTCCGGCTTCCGCTACTGCAGCAGAGCCCCTGGCCCTTTAAATCACCGCTGGAGCCCTGCTGTCGCTACCCCAGGGCTCTGGCAGTGGGGTTTGGGCAGCGCTTTAAAGGGCCTGGGGCTCTGACCGCTGCAGGGAGCCCCGGGCCCTTTAAATCACTGGCCTGGGGAAGCCGGTCCGGTCCGGCATGGCGTAGTGGCTCTTGCCGGTATGCCGTACCGGCTTACTTTCACCTCTGCTCTCAGTCCCATATTGTCTCCGCTCAGTATTAGAACTGGGAATTGGTCCTGCTTTGAGCAGGGGGTTGGACTAGATGACCTCTTGAGGTCCCTTCCAACTCTGATATTCTATGATTCTATGATTCTATGACTGGAAGATAACAAGAGAGACAAGGTGGGTGAGGGAATATCTTTTATTGGATCAACTGCTCTGGGTGAGAGAGACATGCTTTGGAGCCTGAAAGCTTGTCTCTCTCACCAGCAGAAGTTGGTGCAATAAACGTTATTATCTCACCCACTTAGTCTCGCTAAGCTCCTGGGACCGACATGACTAAAACTACACAATTCCACGTCACAGCAACTTTTGAGGGAGGTCTCAAAATTTGGTTTCATTCTGCATTGGAACAAACCTTGTCAAATGTAAGTCCCTGCTCTGCCTGATTCAGAGCAGAGTTCTTCAGCTCAGATCACTCTGTCAGGTAGAGCAGGCACTGGAACCTGGGGCTCTCATATCCCAGCCTAATGCCCTAACTGCCAGGATACAGTGTTTGAGAGAAAAAGACACTCACACTCTGGGGATTGTGGGAGCTTCTGAGCATGAGGTTTTTGCAATGTCAGGCAGTTGGAGTCCAAACCTGGCAACACCACCTTGTGGCAGGAGTCAGCAGCCATATTGTCAGTGGCTGGGGGTAGGGGAACCCAATCCCTCTTTGCTCCACCAACCTAGGGTTCTGTAAGTAGTAGTGAACAGTGCAGCCAGGGGCCTTAGGTCTGCTCCCTGCCACTTCCTACCTTGGCTTCAGTTCTTCCCCTAGAACCTCTGGCTTGCATCTGGATTTACCCTGGAGTTCTCTCTGATCTCACTCCAGAGGGTTTGCCTCTATCAGTTGCAGCCCATCATTCCTGGTCTCTGTGGGTGAAGGGCCTGTCGTGGAATGGCATAGGGCCTAGCCCCAGCAGCTTCTCTGTAGGATCTTGCAGCACACAACTGATCCCTTGCCCTGTCCATCTAGACTGAGCTGAGATGCTCCCTTTTGAGTTCAGTCCCCACTGTGAGCACGCCCAGCAGATGAGGCTGGGTGGGGCCTTCTGGGCCCAGAGCTGCTCATTAACCCGTAGTTCACCAGTGTGTGGCTCACGCACCCTATTGTATTGTTATTTCCCCTCCCTCTTTTCCTGAGGAGCGAGGGGGGTTCACTATGAGATCTACTTCAGAGGGGTTCAGCACTCTGACTTGTAGACATGAGGTCTGGTGTGTGCCTGCTGTCTCCTGCTCTATGGAAGACATGTTCCTGAGGATAGGTGAAGTTATTGACTGTATGAATATATAATCTGCTTCTCTAATGAAGAAATCTATCATGATTTTCCTAGCATAGGAGCAGTTTGCAAATTGCTTGGTTCAGGAGGGACTCTGGGTCAAGGAGTCTTGTTGCAGTTTCCCCTTGATTACTACTGCCACTGAAGTCCCTTTTTCCAGTGTCTTCCTTCATTTGCAATGCCACCCTGGTGTTTGCTCTCTCCCACTGTGGGAAGGTAGTTTCTGCCACTAGATTGATTCTGCTAGGCAATAAAAGTCCAGATGGGAGGCACGTCATGCCATTCTGACTCCAGGTTTATGAGATTTTAAATAGCCCTGAGCAGCCCTTGAACCTGGCTCTAAAGCACCGTAGAGCTGTGAAGAATTGCCACCACAGACACTATGAAATGTGTGGTAAGCTGGGCCACCTGAGAGGTTCTTGCCTGCTGACTCTGGAAGCCCTAGCACAATTACAGGGCCTTGGGATAGAAGAGAGGAGGTTGGGACATCAACGGGCCAGCAGAAGACAGAGTCTATGCCTGCACCACTGGGATCTGCATTCTCTCTTGCCCTAGATCAGAGGTGGGCAAACTACGGCTTACGGGTCACATCCGGGAGGCTATCCCCCCGGTCCCTCCCCTGCTGTCCCCCTTCCCCTGCTGTCCCCCCTCCCTTGTAGCCTTAGCTCGCTGTGCCGCCAGCACTCTAGGTGGCGGGGCTGCGAGCTCCTGTCGGGCAGGGCACCTGCGAGAGCTGCCGGCTGCCCTGGTGTTCTAGACTGCGCGGCAGCGTGGCTGGCTCTGGCCTGGCAGCGCGGTTGCCAGTCCTGGTGCTCTGAGTGGCATGGTAAGGGGGTGGGGAGCGTGTGTGGGGGTGTTGGATAAGGGGCATGGGGTCCCAGGGGGCAGTCAGGGGACAGGGAGCAGGGGGAGGTTGGACAGGTGTGGAAGTTCCGGGGGGCCTGTCAGGGTGGGGGTGTGGATAGGGGTTGGGGCAGTCAGGGGACAGGGAGAAGGGCGAGTTGGATAGGGGGTGGGGTCCCGTGGGGATGGTTGGGGCAGAGGGTCCCAGGAGGGGGCATTCAGGGGACAAGGAGCGGGGGGTGGTGGTTTGATGGGTTGGGAGTTCTGAGGGGGGCAGTCAGGGGGGCGGAAAGTGGGAGGGGCAGATGGGGGAGAGGACCAGGCTGTTTGGGGAAGCACAGCCTTCCCTACCCGGCCCTCCATACAGTTTCGGAACCCCGATGTGGCCATTTGGACAGAAGTGGGTCCTGGACTCTGGAGAGCCCTTTTTCATCAAGCAAGTGGAGTCAGATTCTGGAGATGGGGGTGAGGAGTAGGTTAGTGAAGCAGATTCACCTGGGACTGTTATTAAAAGAGACCATGGAAGCCCCGAGCTGCTGGCTGTGACTGATGATGGAACTATGTAGACCCCTGCAGAACATGATTGTGCCTGTGGCTGCCAGTGGAGGTGTCTCTCCTAGACATGGTGAGCTCTCTGTCTTCAGAGCCTGCCAGCCTGGGGCTGGCCTGTCCCAATGTGATCAATGTGCCAGTCCGTCTCCCTTGTGAGGAATGGGGATACCGGAACAAAAACCCAATGTTCTTCTCAGGCTCCATTAGCTTAGGATGATGAAGGGGATGACAATGACTTTTCTGACTCCTTTCAGGTCTCTAATGTCTCAACCAGCCAACTGGACAGGATGGGTGGTTAATGTGCAGGAGATCAGTGATTTTTTTTGTTTAAGATAGTAGTAAAGAAAAGTAGGGAGTTACAGACAAGGCCTACATCTCTGATTTATAGTGCTTTGTCCATGTGGCTGCCCTTAGTTTGAGGAATGCCTTGTTTGATTTTTAGGAAAAGTTGCCAACTCAAGAAGCCTGTATGGACTGTTCAGAGCATTTAGACTTCCCCATGGCTGCGTATCTGTGGGTGCAACCACTTTCCCTTATTTCTTTCTGCTCTCTGGCTTTCTCCTTCTAGCATCCACGATGCTGCTCAACCTTGGCACATTGCATATTAATAGGTGATGGGATGGTTATAAAAGGGCATGTGATGCGGTATGCACCCCACACAAGTAATAAAAGTATTAATTGGAGAACTCAGTTAAGGCACCTGGGTGGGCCAGTCCCAATTAAAGATGAAGCTTAGTTGGCATGGAGCAGGGTGGTTAATATAAAGAGAGGAAGCCCAGCGGAGGAGAGTTGTAGGAAGAAAGGAATGGAACTTTACTCTACTGTCCCTCTCTTGGCACTAGAGAGTAAAGAGACTGGAAGAGTCAAGGAGGAAGTTCAGGGGAAGAGTTGGTCCAGAGATCCTCTCCTAAGCAGAAGTCTGGCAGGAGGCCAGGAGAGACATGGAACAGTCTCTTATGGTGAGCCCCGATAAAAAGGCAGGATTTGGACTTCCAGGGAGAGAGCCCTGGGAGGCATTCAGCTGAGGAACTGAGCAGGGGAAATGTAAGAGGGATGAAAGGTCAAGCCTGAAGAGGACAGAAGTTCACTTAAGTTTTGTACTTTTGTTTTGGGATTCTGTTGGGGGATTCAGGGCACAGCCCTGTGAGTCATGGCCCTGGAAGAACAGTGAACCTAAGGAGGCTGTGGGGGAGAAGGCCTGAAAAAAGGCTACAGTAGGAAGAAGTCTAGGGAAACATCAGCAAGGAGTCTGATAGCGCAAACCTTGGGTCCTGGATTGGATCCCAGGGTAGAGAGTGAACTTGGGTTTGGCTAACAACCACTGGGAAGGTAGAGTGAAGCCTCTGACATAAGGGGATAAAGGCTATTTAAAGCCTTGAGAGAAGGATGTAGGGACTACGGGGCCAACAACCACGCGTAAAGACATTGGGTTTTCAGTTAGACTTTAAAAACAACAAGGAGTCTGGTGGCACCTTAAAGACTAACAGATTTATTTGGGCATAAGCTTTCTTGGGTAAAAACCTCGCTTCTTCAGATGCATAGAGTGAAAGTTACAGATGCAGGCATTATATACTGACACATGGAGAGCAGGGAGTTACTTTGCAAGTGGAGAACCAGTGTTGACAGGGCCAATTCAATCAGTTAGACTTTGTTACCCTGAAAGGGATGGAACTAAAATGTGACCTGGCTAGAGGGCTAAGTCATGTGGACTAAAATCTGCAAACATTAGTAAGCTTCGGGTTTATAATGAAATTTGAACCCATGTGAATTTTATCTGGTTTGAGTTTCAATCACCTAAATATTATGTAGCTTTAGAATATATAAAATAGTAGTTAGGACAAGAAGCGTATCAAGTAGAGCTGGTGGGAACTTTGTCAACTAACTTAAGTTTCATCGAAATATGCTTTTTTTTTTTTTTTGGTCAAAACCAAAATGCTTCACAAAGAGAGATGTGATGTGAAAAATTATCTTTATTCACCATAAAAAACATCTCGTGGAAACAAAACCAAGCCTTGTGGAAACAAAAGATGAATTATGAATTTTCTGAACTAATTGACTTTCAGAAGACCAAATCCAGAGACTCTGCCTCAGTTTCTATATGCCTTAAAATGCACAATACCAGGAGCCTGAGGACCAGCTCTCTGTTCCCACCTCTGTCACCCACTTGCTGTGTGAGCTTGGGTATGTTACTTTGCTTTGGTCTCCTCACTTGTAAAATTGAGCTATAATGTGCATTGAGAAAGGCCTGCTATACATGTTAAATATTTGTATTGCAGTAATGGATTCAGGTTTGGAGACCCCTTGTACTAGGCTCTGTGCAAACGGGAAGAGTGGGTCCATGTTCTGAAGTGCTTACAGTCTACGAGGTTATTAATTACCTATCAATTAAAATTAAATGCTTAATTAAAAATAATCACCTAGTTATTCATCAAGATGTCAATAAACTGACTTGGGATTTGGTTTGTTGACTCGAATAAGTGTTTTTGCATGATTAATGGCAGTAGGATTTTTTGGCCCCATAAACTTTTAAAGCAGTGAGACTTTTGTTTTCTTGCTTGGAAAGACCCCAGTCAGCTGGTTGTTTGAATTGCTATTCTTGTGCTCCTGAAAGAATTGTGGTGACTTTTTTTAAAATAGCAGCATCATTGGAAGGCATGGTTAACAATCAAAATGTTATTCAGAGCCTCCTATCTCTCTAATTATGTTTCCATGAGTAAAATTAAATCAGACTGCATCCATTTCTTTTAAATCTCTGCAGGGAAGCAAGGCATAGGATTCTTAAATTGAAATAATAGAATTCCACAGAAAAGTCTTTTTAATACCCTGACAAAAAGCTGTCAAAAGAAACAAGGGAACTGGATGGCTCAGTGAATTGGTAATAACTTTAAAGAGAGCTTTTAATCTCTGTCACTTGTTAAAATCGTCACTACCAGGTTAACAGTTAATAGAACTGAGCAAATAACTTGTTCAACAAATTTAGCTTCTTTTTGTAATTGCATGATCAGGGCCGGCTCCAGGGTTCTGGCCGCCCCAAGCAGACAAAAAAAAAACCAAAACGCTGTGATCACCATCGCGATCTGTGGCAGCAATTCGGCGGACGGTCCTTTGTTCCGAGCGGGAGTGAGGTACCATCCGCCCAATTTCTGGACCTGCCGCCCCTCTCCGGAGTGGCCGCCCCAAGCACCTGCTTGCCAAGCTGGCCCTGTGCATAATATCTGCAAGCAGATTATGATTTCTTTGACACTTTTAGTTGTCACTTAGTTGTGATTGGTTAGATAAGTCACATAGTATAGTTTTCTTTTCTTGATTGGTGACAGTATAAGCGCTCCTAGTATGAGAGGTAATGGAACTTTGACATTTGCTTTCTATGAAAATGTGTGCCATTAAAGTCAACTCCTTGAATGTGTACAGAAAGTAAACACAATAAGTGTGTGTGGAATGTGAGAGAAGCAAATTCCTTCAAAAAGCTGAACGATAGCTCTTTGTGCAGTATTCACCCAACTCTAGTAGTGAGAACCAGAAAGTCATTAGCATGTGAAGGCAGTCTGCTGTCTACATCCATGTTCATCACTATAGTTTGAGTGCTGACCTATGTATTGATGGGCCATTACCTAGTCAGTGGACATGTGTCTACATCACAAAAAAGCATCATGTTTGGAGAGCCTTGGAAGAGAAGCCAGAGATTGAATTATCCATATTGAACTCCATTCTTATCTGTACTGTCCCCTCCCAATCTGTAGCTGACCTCTGTCCTATACTAGTGCTTTATGAGCTATGATGATGAGAGCGATGTAAGAACCTATATAGTCTAGGAATAAAACCCTGAAGTCTGAAGTTCTTGGTGGTAATCAGATATGTATTCAGTGTGTGACAGCATTAAGGGATGTTTCCACAGGGCACTCCACTAGTTGGAAAATCCTCGGGGATGACTCCCAGTGAACACACTTGTTCCATGGGAAGGACTACCCTGAAATGGGGAGGGCAGCGCCATTTTTAGTAGAACGCAAGATTCATCCTATGTGCCTGTTGTGTAGCTTCTAAACTGCTTGACTGTTCCAAGAAGGCTTTTATGGCACAGGGTAGGAAACTTAAAATCTCCTTAGCTCTTACAGCCTGATGATTTACCTCACCACCAGTTTTGCAGGACTCCCTTCTGATAGTTGAGAAGCCATCTGAAATGGGATGACAAGCTTTGTCTCAGACCATTGTGCTTAGTTGGCTTCTACTGTACTCCCATTTTTGGCTCTTTGTTTTCTTTTAGTGTCTTAACTATAGCTTTCTAATAAAGAAGCGAGGAAACAGCGCTACAAACAGTGGTGTTTTTAATTTTCCCCTTACAACTGCATTCCAAATCAATTAAGCATTGGGTTATTCCAAGAGCTATTAATTATAGCGTGTCAATTATAAACAATTAAGTGAAATCATGTAGATTGGCTGGAAATTGCTGAGAATCGTATTGTCAACTGCCGATATATCTCAAAAATTGCAGAATTGTTGTACATGACACTTTTCCCCAAAGCTGCTGGCAGGGATGAGAAATTAGGCACTGCTGATATTTCTCTCTCCCAAAGCAAAGCCTGTAACACTGACAAAAAACCACCCTTGGGCAGGAACCTTTGGGGGTAATCAGCATACTACTTTGTTTTTAACAACACACTCAGCCTCTTTGTTTTAAGGTTAGATCACCATTTATACCTCGTCCACCCATCTCTCCCTTTCAGTCCTTAGTTGAATTTGTTGCCACTGAGGACTGCCTTTGCAGCAGATTGCTGAGATGTTGCTGATGTCAGCAGCACTATTACTGCATTAGAGACTCCACGTTAGGTAAAATGATGTTAGACTTCACCAGTGGGATGCTGCTGCAGTGTAAAGCCATTTGCTCTGAGGCATTATGTGCATTCTCCCAGCAAGTGATGTCTTCAGCTTTGCTTTCATTGAAGCAAATATAATACTAACACTTTACTCTTCTAAAGCACCTTCCGGCAAGGTACTTTACAAACACGAGAGTGTGAAATTCTCCCTGCTGTGGTAGGCTAGCACCAGATCCTCTGCTGTGCTTAAGCCCTGCAGTTGGATGCTACTAGAGGTGCAGCCCCAGAGAGTATAGGGTGTCCCTGCCAGTGTTGCATAGGCCAATATGGAGAGCGGGCAGTTATATGGATCCAGTGCCCACAGAGGGGCTGTGGTTGCTATTCTGACTCAAGCTGGAACAACAGTCATGGGAATGCTGAGCTACATTTCCATACATTGTCCCAGCCAGAAGGGAGGATTTTGTCTCCCATGTCTTCATCACAACCTGAATTTCACCTATTAATTATTTAGTATTTGTAGTAGTGCCCACAGTGTGCTAAGGTATTGTACAAACACAAAGGAAGGCACAATCCCTGTCTCCCACAATTTACCCTCAAAGAGCCAGATTTTCAGTGGAACTCAGCGCTCAATGTGTGAAAATCTGGTCACTTATTTTGTTGCTAAATTGATGCTGAGCACTTCACTTCACCACTTCTGGCTCTATAAGACACAGCAGACAGAGACAGAGAGCGGAGGAAACTGGAACAAGCAGGTAAGGTGGCCAGACAGTGACTAACCATGCAATGATAATGCAAAGGACACAATTGGTGGGTTTTTTTGTTTTTTTGCGCTATATGTGTATAGACACTCCTAAATAACATTATGCCTGTAACAACCTCCCACTTCCTGCATAATGTGCTTTCTGCTTCTGTTAAATCCTCACTGCCTTTTCTACTTCACACACCTGGATGAGAAACACATGTAGCTAATAGCTTAATGCACTGGTTGCTTCATTGTTTCCTCCTGCATAACCCTGTCCTAACTCTTCCCCACACGCACAGCTGTTATCTTTCCCTAAGCAGCCAGTTTAGGTGAAATCACTTCAGAGTTTGTTGTGTGTGTGCTTTTTTTCTTTTCCTTTTTTTTGAGATGTGAAAGCAAATGGTACAAACCCGTTTCCCTCGGAAACTTCTATTTGGAGACTAGCCCAGGCTTTAAAGGCGGAAGATCAATGCATTCTCCACTGTTGGGCTGCTCACCTTTCAGTCCTTTCACACTGTTTTAAATAGGAAAATCTTTGGGTATTAATTTTTCAATGCGATGAGTGGGCCACTGAAAAGGAAAACCACTTCTGAAGGAATAAATCTGTCTGTCTTCTGCACTTAGAATAGTCTGATCAGTTCAAATTAAATGTGGCCCTCTCCTGGGGGCACCCTGAACCTCAATGGAGGGGGAGCTCTTTATTCCTCCTTCCTCAGGGGCTGGATGACCCTTAGGACCAGTGGACCCTGAGTTCTTAGTGCTGGGGCAGGGCAGGCCAACTTGGCTCGCAGTCCATGTGGGTACAGCAGAATCTTGGGGCTCAGCCTCTGTTGTGGATCTGGGACTCCAGCTCAGTCTCAGGCCCAGGGGAGACCTCTCCTGCTGCTGCTGGAAGCACTTCTAAAGCTGCTTCTCCCCTGTCTCCCTACAGCCAGCTCAGGCTTTGTTCTCCTGTCCCAGTCGTTTGTAGGCTCTCAGGTTGCCCAGAAGGCATGCCAGTCAGGACCCAGGGCTGTGATGTTTTGAAGGATGTGTTAGAATTGCAGGCTATTGAAGAAATTGTGTGTGTATGGGTGGTGGGGGGTTCCTGGTCATGCTTACAGGTTAGAAAGCTCTGTAGAAAAGGGTCCAATCAGTTAGCATGTGACGAGCCAGCTGAAAGCAGGGTGAGCTGAGTTGTGCCACTCTGCCTTAGGGAACAGCCTGTTTTCTCTCTCTGTATGTTGGGTTCTTTTGTGTCATTGTTCTGAATTCTCAGAAGGAAGGTAGTGTCACATTGCAACCTTCCAGCAGGAGTGTTTGTTTCATGCTGTGAACATAAGCGGGTCCACCTCTCCCCAGGCATCCCTCTAGCACAGGCCAGGCAGGCAGTCTCAGTTTGTGTTCCTTCCAGGCTCATCCTCAGGACTGTTTTTGCGGGGGCTGCTCCTCGGAGCTTCCCTAACTGGCAACGTGCTATGCAAACTTTGCAAAAGATTGTGGTTTTTAATTGCTTCAGGAGGGATGTACCACGTGCATAGGGCAGTGCTGCAGAAGAGCTGTCTGAGCAGGCTTGATGGAACTCGATTTTTTCCCCTAATTTTTATTATTTTTATCTTTAAAATTTTTTAAATGAGCTATTTATTTTAAGGTTGGCTGAAAATTAAGCAGGGGCTAGGCTGGGGACTAGGATTAGGGTCTTCCCCCTCCTCCCGCCTGTGGCAATCAGCTGGCTTGCGGCGTTCAGGAGGGAGGGGGGAGGAGCGAGGAGGCTTTCCCTCCCTTCCCTGCCTCCCGAACTCTGCAAACCAGCTGATTGCCATGGGCAGGAGGCAGGGGAGGGAGGGAGGGGGGAGGAGCGAGGATGCGGCATGCAGAGTAAAGGGGGAGGGGGGAAGAAGAGGTGGGTTAAGGGTGGAGGCTTGGGGGATGGGGGGGCTTGGCCGGGCCGAGGGTTGAGCCCCTGCTGCTGTGCAACGTGCTTCTCCTAGCCTACAGCACCTTCAGCCTCCTTGCCTGCCTCATTGTCTCCAGTGCCAGTGGGCTGTGCCTGTGTGGGGTAAGGTGGGGGCACCTCCCAACGATAGTACTGTATTGTATGATAAATTTTTTTTTCCCTGGAACCTAACACCCCTATTTACATCCATTCTTATGGGGAAATTGGATTCGCTTAACATTGTTTCACTTAAAGTTGCATTTTTCAGGAACATAAGTACAACGTTAAGTGAGGAGTATCAGAGGGGTAGCCGTGTTAGTCTGAATCTGTAAAAAGCAACAGAGGGTCCTGTGGCACCTGTTAGTCTTAAAGGTGCTACAGGACCCTCTGTTGCTTGTTAAGTGAGGAGTTACTGTATTCATTTCATAACAAGTTTTTAAGAGAAGGGAATTCTAAAAGAAATGTATTACTTAAAAAGTGAATGTTGTTGACTAGTAATTGCAGAAGAGCCGACGGATCATACATTTCACCCCACCTTTGTCTAGCTACATTATAAACTCTTTGTTGCGGACTCTCTCTTTTTATGTGTATGTCCAGCACCTACCACCCCGGAGTCCTAATTTTAGTTGGGGTCTCTAGGCACTAAACAATTGTAATAGTAAATAATGTGGAAGTATATGTGTTAGTGAATGCTAGATGTGTACACATGAATACATGTGTGTATCTGTATGTAAGTGTGGGAGTCAGTTTCTACAGATTTATTTATATAGGTATCTGGACAGATGTGCATTTCTGTGGTTGTGCTCTGCTCTATGGATTTGTATTTGGGCTTCAGGAGTGGGCCTTTAATGGACCAATTGCAGCTGTGATAATGTGTGGTCCTAATTCCACACATAAAATTACAATAACTTTAGTGAACAAAAACCATGGAGCTGGTTACGAAAAATGGGAAGAGGGGCGGGAAAGAATCATGAAAACCTTTGTGAAATTTAATTTTTTTTAAATTACTCTTTTGACTATTTTGCTGCCAAATCTAGCATTCTGTAACAAATAAAACCTGAACGTAACATAATACATCTGTCAAAACAATACATCTGCCTATTTGGGCCTTGCAGTGAAAATGAGCATGTGGGAGAGCAAGCAACGGAAGGAGGGGGGATGGAGTGAGTGGGGTGGGGCCTCAGGAAGGGGCGGGCAGTGGGTGGGGCATCAGGAAAGGGGCGGGGCAAGGGTATTCGGTTTTCTGGAATTAGAGAGTTGGCAACCCTAACTAGGGGTTGGGTTAGGGCAGCTCTGATGGCAGGGCTATAGGGGGCTCCCTATACAGCGGAAGGGCCCATGACCCTGGGGTGGAAGGTGCAGGGGGAAGCTGTGATCCGGGTAGCGCAGAGCAGAGAGAGCCCATCATGATTGCATGGAGGAGGAGCCCCCAGCTGTGGGGGAGGCCACCCTGCTGCTGCTGAATGGCTTCATCCTCAGTCAGGAGCCATTCAGCAGTGGGGTGACTGAGCCTGGGGTCTCATCCTCCTCCTTGTGGCCCTGGCCAGGAGTTCTACTCTGCCCCCTCGACTCCCAGGACCACAGTCTTCTTTGCAACAGCAGGGATCTGGTGTCACCAGCCCTGTGGCCATGCAGACACCTCTTTGCAACTCCGCTGTTGAGGGAGTAAGGGCCTATGTGGAGCTGCAGAGGGAGCTCTGCACTGCTGCAGGGACAGTGATGCGTGATCCCTGCAGGCACAAGGTGGGAGGCTGCACTCCCTTTGTCTGTTACTGATTGATATTCTCATGCAATCACTTGCATCCAGGAGCTGGGGATTTAAGAAAAATATCAATAGGAGACTCATGCTAAAATTGTGAGAGTTGGCAACAATGAAGATGGGAAAAACCTTGTTAGGTCATCTAGCTCTTCTCTAAGGGGCCAGTGCAGGATTGTTCCCTACTGTACATTCATACAGGATATTATTCCCTGAACTTTTTTCTAGGCCCCAATCCTGACAACTCCATGACTGACTTTAGTGGAAGCAGGATCAGATTTCTACCGGGCAAAGTTCTCTTACTCATGATCTGTCAGGGAAGGGTTCATGTTCTTACTTGGCACATAGAACAAAATCTCCAAATCCAAGCATTCAAGTCATTAACTACTTAATCCTTAGCCACAAATAAATGATTAAAGCAGTAGATCCAGAATACCTAGGTAAAAAGCTCTTAAGCCAATGTCCACAACACAGTGTGTATCCTTTTAGTAACAATATTTTACATTTCACCCTTTTGCCCTGCCCTAACCTGCTTGCCCATCAGTGGGCAAGCAGGTTAACTCTCATCGAGTGCAGGGCCGTCTCCAGCGTTTTTGCCACCCCAAGCAGCGAGGGGGAGAAAAAAAAAAAAAAAGCCGTGATCGGCCGCAGCTCCACCGCGCCACTTTCTTCTTCGGTGGCAGGTCCTTCCCTCCAAGAGGGACTGAGGGACCCGCCGCGGATTGCCGCCGAAGAGCCCGACGTGCCGCCCCTTCCCCTTGGCTGTCCCAAGCATCTGCTTGCTGGGCTTGTGCCTGGAGCCGGCCCTGATCGAGTGTTGTTAGAAGCCTCATGTGCAAGCACCTCTGTACTAATGAAAAGCCTGGCTATTCTGTTCATGTAAGTGCAGAAGGATTTCCAAGGCTTGACTCTCGTAGATGGCTCTTTCAGAGGTTAATGGCAGTGCAGAAGCAGACATTTATTGCAGCTGGTAACATTAGTGTCTGCTGCTTGTTTTACTCTAAAGCTTATCCAAACAAACAGGATCTTGCCTTCCCCACTGGCATCCTCTCACTGGGAAAAGGCCTGTGTCAAAACACACACTTTCCTTTGAGGGCTGCATTTTTGCCAGTAGTGTGTGTGTGGGAATGGAGATTCATCATTGCTTTTAATGAGGCAGATTAATTTGCCTTCAATATGATTTAACAAACATTGCCCTGGGAGAGGTCCATTTTGATAGTGGTTTATTTTGAAATAATACAATAAAACAATAAGGGATTAAAGGACAGGGATTTTGTTTTGCATTTGCTAATACACATTCCCCTGTTCTTGTGCACTACGTTTGTCTTATAATAAAATAATAGTATTGCAGAGCCGCTTGTGAAATGAATTGATTTATTCCCATGCAGTCAACCAAACACATTATAAGTAGAGCTGGTAGCAACACCTATGTTGAGCTTTCTTGACATTACAAGACCATATTTTCAGTTGCTTATAACTTTGCCAGCCTTAAATTGTTGAGGCTGAAATTTTCGATATGGAATAGCTGCCTCACACTGAACTTTTTTGGGAAGTGTCCCCTAAAATGGGTGAGCTCTATCCAAGAATGAAGTGAGGGGAAAAATACATTTTTTTTCTTTTCTATTTTTAAAAAGACGAAACAACCCATGCCCCCAGCATTCTTACAGTGGTTTCATTGAGAAGCTCTGGCCTCTCCCTGCTTTGAAGCAGGGACTTGAAATTAGTCAGGATGAGTTGCCCTGGTGTCGGGGATATGCCTTGTGCTGTCTCCGTGAAAATCCACTCATATTTGATCAAGTTATAAGCCTTTGAAATTGCAGTTCATACATGCTCAGCAGAGCCTTGATAGGTTCTGGCAGCTGAATTTTTTGATTCCATCTGCTTGGGTATGATCCATCCCTTTATAAATCCTGTTTGCTGACTGGACTGCGCCAGTGTCACTCCGGTCCAGGGCTGCAGAGGCTGAGTAGGATGTTCTTTGTAATTGCTCCTCGTGACTGCAAGGGGCCACTGTGATGTCGGGCACCAGAACTGAGAGCTGGGATAATGGACCAAGCTTTCGAGCCACACAGAGCTCTTCTTCAGATCCTTCAAGCTCTGTGTTGCTCGAAGGCTTATCTCTCTCACCAACAGAAGTTGGTCCAATAGAACATATTATCTCACCCACCTTGTCTCTCTAATATCCTGGGACTGACACAGCTACAACTACACTGCATATAGCTGGGAAAACATATCTCTTGTACTCTCAATGCTCCCCTGATGGCATCCAGAGAACTAAGGTCAATGGGACCTGTGCTCTGGATATAAAAATGCTGAGTACTCTGAAAAAATCAGGCCCTTGGCTTCTCGGATGGGGAACTTGAAATTAGTTGACATTTTTGCCCTTACTTTCTGTGCCTCCATTCCCCATGTGTAAATGGGGATAAAGCCACAGCACCTTACAGGGGTGTTGTGAAGATAAATTCTTTGATGGTTATATAGGACTCAGATTCTATGATCAGAGCACCAGAGAAAAAAACCATGGGGAAATTAATAATTCTGTATCCAGAACAGGGTGTGCTGAAAGTAGTACATGGGACCAGACACTGAATGATGAAGCTAAAGAGAACTATTGAATGGCTACCCATTCAATGAGCACCACTGTCCTATACACTGAATGAGATCCTATGTAAAAAGCAGTATGTGCTCATGTAATCTAAGACTGTATCATAATACATATGCACAGGCAACCTTAAGTCAGGCACTTCCTAGCTGATTTTTATATCTGTTAGATGGATTCATGTAGATCAGAGGTTCCCAAACTGTGGGGTGCGCCCCCTCCAGGTGGCATGGAGGAACATTCAGGGGGGCATGGCTGGGTCTGGGCCAGCCCCCATGTCAGGGTGGGGAGGAAGTGGCACCCAGCCCTGCTCCACCACCAGCTCTGCTCCAGCCCCACCTCCAGTCATGCCCGCTCCGCTCCTAGCCGCGGCCCTGGTTCCTGGTCCTGTGCTCGTCTCCGCTCCCAGCCTGGTCCCAACCCCCAGCCTCAGACCCCGGCCAGAGCTCCACTCCCAGCCCTGCCCTCAGACTTGGATTGCAAACGCAGCCTTGGCCCCAGCCACGGCCCCAGCTGTGCCCCCAGCCTTGGCTCCCTTACCCCTATTCATGGCTCCGCTCCTGGAGGGCGTGGACCAGGGTAAGGGGGGGGCATGACCCTAAAAAGTTTGGGGACCACTGGTTTAGATCATCCATCAGTGAGACATCAAATAGCTCAGCTGAGATAGTTTTATTAAGTCATATTGTTCTAACTAAAGACAGCTTAGCACAAATACAGAAAGGGGGAGGTCAAGATTGCTCTAATTTACTCTGCCGGGGATGCAAGTTGCAGTGGTCACTGTTCCAAATTGGTCATAATTTCATGTTTTATTTTTGGTTTTTATACTCTACATTTACTTCTTTCTATAATGTGCAGTTAGCTACACACCTAGCACCATCCAATCACCATCTAATGTCATCCTTGCATTCAATAGTCTAGAGTCTAGACAGCATTGGTTCCATTATGCCTAATACACTCCAAGTTTCCAATTTATAAAATATCATAACAGCTGTGGCCTATTCAACAACCACACTATATTGTGTGGCTAGCTGTATAAAACCTTTTAACCAATTGTTTCATTTTGCCCTTTGCAGTTGGAACACCGTGTACCTCTGCAAGACTTATTCCTTTCTTGTGGTTTTATAGTCGAGCCAATCACAAGCACAAAACCAAAACTTAAACTGCTGTAAAAATCAGTTATGCCATAGATCCCCTTCCATTTCTTTTAGGCCTGGGTACCTGTTGCATAAGTTTAATATGCTCAAAGCCAAATATATCTTTTGTTTCTCTTGACACAGCCGTGAGGGACGCTGGGAGCTTTCCATATGGCAACATTCCTTTCAAATGACATGTAAAAACCTCATGGCCAGTTTCTGTTACTAAAGATCCCATGTCACCTTTTTGGATAAATGAGGGTGTATATCTTAATTTCCCAGCTAAATTCCAGTTTGGGTAATTGTGTGGTAATTGGGTAATGGAATTTGCTGTTTCAAGTGGGTATGGAATTTTTCACTTTCCTAAACTGTTTTGTAGTGCTGCTGTGTATTGTTAAACTATCTCTCCATTTCATTCCAGAGGTGATTGTATTTTAGTAAAACTCAGCATTTTTACAGCCCTTTATATACTGAAAGTACCATGCCGGCACTAATTCTCACAACATCCTCGTGAGGTAGAAGAGCAAGCAGCATTATTATTCCCATTTTACAGATGGGAAACTGAGACTAAAAGGTGAAATGACTTGCCCCAAAATATAGGGAGGTTGCAGCAGAGCTGGGATTAGAATTCAGGATTTTGACTCCCCACATTATGTTCATGCCAACAAATCCTTGGGTTGTGGGGGAAAGTAGAGGGGGTATTAGTGACAGAAAAGCTGCTTTCCTTCTGATTCCTGGATGCAAGCTGGTTTCGTGTGCTAGCTCAGTATTAAACTTATATGTGAAGAGAATTACGTTCAGTAGGTTTCTGTAGTGTGTTGGTCATTCTACAGGCTGAGGAACCATCCCCAAAGTAATGCTTAAGCAAGTACCTGTTTTAGGACAATTTGATTTTTAGTAGACAGCAATTTCTGTAAATTATTCTGTACCCACAAATTGTTCTTCTGCTGGGAGAGAATTGTAACCCATTGTCTAGTTAATGGTATAATCACGCTGGTATGTTCAAATTGTTTGTAGTCAGACACTTCACCTTCCCCCTAGATGCAGTAAACATCTAAGTATAGTCCTCAATTTGAAGAGGCTAAGATACTTGGAGGGTAAAGTCAGCCTTGGTTTAGCACCAGAGGCTATATTTTTGTCATCTAGTTTCATTTCATTTGTGACTTAAACCAGTGGTCTTCCAGGGTATACGGTACACCAATTCATCGAGATATTTGCCTAGTTTTCCAGCAGGCTACATAAAAATCACTAGCAAAGTTACAAACTAAAATGTTATACAGACAATGACTTATTTATACTGCTCTGTATACTATACACTGAAATGTAAGTACAACATTTATATTCCATTTGATTTATTATTGTATGGTAAAAATGAGAGAGAGTCAGCAATTTTTCAGTAGTAGTCTACTGTGACACTTTTTGTATTTGTCTGATTTTTATAAGTAGGTATTTAAGTGAGGTGAAACTTGGGGTACGCAAGACAAATCAGAATCCTGAAAGGGGTACACTAGTCTGGAAAGGTTAAGAGACACTGAAAAACCAATGAGGTCTCAAAGTGATTATGGAGTAATAATAGTGGCACCATAGTTAAGGTTGCAGCAGAGGTTCTGTTTAAAATGAATGTAGCATCTAAAACCCATATGGTATCCTATGTATATAGTCAAATCAGCTTGACAAGTAGCATGCCAGTTCAATAGGGTGACCAGACAGCAAGTGTGAAAAATCAGGACGGGGGTGGGGGGTAATAGGAGCCTATATAAGAAAAAGACCCCAAAATCGGGACTGTCCCTATAAAATCGGGACATCTGGTCACCCTACAGTTCAAGGGCCTAGGTAGCCCTATTCTGAGGGCTTAAGCAGGACTTGCGTGACACATAGGCTTTGTGTTGACTCTCTGCATGGTGGTGAATTTCACCCTTCACGAGCAGTAAATGTCTGGCACAGAACATTGGATGAAGCATGTTTCCTGCTAAAATCTTTAAAACTCTCAGGATTCACGAACATTTTCACAAAAACCCGGTGGCTTTCTGAGTAATTATGAATCATATGGTCCCACAAATCCTAGTAAATCAAACTCAGCCTTTTGATTTGTCAAGATGTTTGAAAAGAAATGTTTTACTATTTTACCAGGTCTAATTCTAACCACTTCTGGTCACTAATGACTCCATAATAATAGTATCAGAGGGGTAACCGTGTTAGTCTGAATCTGTAAAAAACAACAGAGGGTCCTGTGGCACCTTTAAGACTAACAGAAGTATTGGGAGCATAAGCTTTTGTGGGTAAGAACCTCACTTCTTCAGATGCAAGTGAAGAAGTGAGATTCTTACCCACGAAAGCTTATGCTCCCAATACTTCTGTTAGTCTTAAAAGTGCCACAGGACCCTCTGTTGCTTCTTCCATAATAATAATTCATAATTATGTCAGAATAGGATGCTAATTCCAGTGTTCCGACAAAACTCCATTTTGCGTGATCTGCATTCTGCCAGTTTAAAATCCCTGTTGGTGTTCTAATTGGATAAACTCTTCTCCAGTTTTTTCCTAAATTGTTACATCAGCTGGTGTGTCCTTAGAAGCAATGGGTGAAATGATCTCTGTGAATAATTTGTATGAATATGTGAAATGCTGATGGATCCTTTGAGGGAAGGTGTCCCTTCAGATTGAGATTATCATTACAACGTAACAAGGTTCTTCTGTGTATCTTGGACATAATACTTTATGTATCTGCAAATATAATTTTGTAAAGATCCCAGCTATGCTTTCAATTGGAGATTTTAATTTTTAATGAGGTTTGGAAGGATTAAATTTTGTATTGGTAAATGTTGATAAAGATTGATTTTACCATACATACACAATCTGATGAAAATTAGAATTTTACAGATAGGCAAAGTTTAAAAAAAAAAGCAGTTTGAGAACTTAACATTTGATTTAAGGATATTTACTTTGTATATTTTGACATATGATGTTGACAACTTGTGTTTTAAAGGACTTTTTGAATGTCCATGTCTATTGTCATGAAGTAATTATTTCCTGTAACCATGAAAATGTTTTTGGATGTTCTTCTACATTTTCAAATATATTGATTTCAATTACAATGCAAAATACAAAGATTATAGTGCTCACTTTATATTATAATTTTATTACAAATATTTGCACTGTAAGAAAGATAAACAAAAGAAATAGTATTTTTCAATTCACCTCATACAAGCCCATTCAGTCCTACTTCTTCTTCAGCCAATCACTAAGACAAACAACTTTGTGTACATTTACAGGAGATGAAGCTGTCCGCTTCTTATTTACAATGTCACCTGAAAGTGAGAAAAGGCGTCCACAAGGCACTGTTGTAGGTTGGCGTTGCAAGGTATTCACATTCCAGATATGATAAACATGCCTCTTCATGCTTCGCCTTGTAGGCTCTAAAGTTTTACATTGCTTTGTTTTTGAGTGCAGTTATGTAAAGAAATATCTACATTTGTACATTGCATTTTCACGATAAAGAGATTGCACTACAGTACTTGTATGAGGTGAATTGTAAAATACACCTGTACCTCGATATAACGCGACCCGATATAACACAAATTCTGATATAACACGATAAAGCAGTGCTCCGGGGGGACGGGGCTATGCACTCCGGCGGATGAAAGCAAGTTCAATATAACGCGGTTTCACCTATAACGCGGTAAGATTTTTTTGCTCCCGAGGACAGCGTTATATCAAGGTCGAGATGTACTATTTCTTTTGTTTATTATTTTTACAGTGCAAATATTTGTAATAAAAATATAAAGTGAGCACTGTGTACTTTGTATTCTGCATTGTAATTGAAATAAATATATTTGAAAATGTAGAAAAACACCCAAAATACTTATAATTAATTTAAATTTGTATTCTATTGTTTAACAGTGTGATTAAAACTGCAATTAATTGCAAGTATTTTTTAACCTTGCAGTTAATTGCAATTATTTTTTAATCGTTTGACAGCCTATATATATAAATAAATATATATATACAAAAAAATTAAAAAATCTATTTCTACCAAACCTATTTTTAACATCCTTTGTTTTGCATTTCAGTGGTTGTTCCCTCAGCCATGTCAGCTTGTGAGCCCAAGACTAACGGGCACCATCCAGCTCCACGACTCTCTGTTTCTTCCCGAACCACTGTGGTCGCCACCATGGAAACCACCTCCCAGGGCTCGCAGACAGTCATGAAGTGGAAAACAGTGGTGGCCATCTTTGTTGTGGTTGTAGCTTACCTGGTAACTGGAGGTCTTGTCTTCCGTGCCCTGGAGCAGCCTTTTGAAAGCAGCCAGAAAAATACAATAGCCTCAGAGAAGGCGGATTTCCTTCGGGAGCACGTTTGTGTGACCCCAATGGAGCTGGAGACTCTGATTCAGGTGAGATATGAGGAAGACAGCAACTCATGGTGGAGGAGGAAATATATATAAATTTTTTTTTGAGCCTCTTCCTGGAAGTTCTGAGAAATGAGCTTAGTATTTCATTGCTAAGTCCCAATCACAGGGTGACTGGATGTCTCAGGGGGATTGGCAATGAGGTAGGGAGCCTTCCAGCTTGAAGTCCCTGGTTTGAATCTAACCCAAATGGGTAGTGACAGAAGTTATCAGCTGAGAGCTGTTTGGTGGCCTGTGTGAAATGAATTGGTCTCATTCTAGGTTCCACTCAAGAAGTGTCAGTATTGCCAACGTTCACCATCCCAACTGGCAGCCTCAACAGAGGGGTCAAAGACCAAATGGGTATAAGGACTTGATAATCCTCTTTCTGTTCTTTAGGTGGTGCCTCCCAGTCAAGATATTGTGAAAAGGTCTGCATTGCTGCTGGCTGTGCAGTACATGTTCCTGTTTGCAGTGCTTTTAATCTGGCAGCTTTCACCAATGCTGAATTCACATTAAAGCATCTAGGAGCTACTTCATTTATTTGTTGTTAGGCCTGTGCACACTAATGTAAGAGCATTTCCTGCTGGCTTGACTGACAAAGCTGGGGTTCGTTAATAAGATGGCCATTCATTTAATAAATGAATCCTACACAAAAAGTCCAGAATTCTTGTAGTGAAAATCTGTTTTGATGAGGAAGATTAGAATTTCGCTTCAGAAGAGTGACAACACTTGCTCTATTCTACAGTAGTGTCGAGGGGGCCATATTCAGTGCTGGTGTGGATCATCTGAAGTCAGTGAAGGTACACTAGGGTTGAATTTGGCCTGATGTGTTTGGCATTTCAGTCTGAGAATGTTCTATCCCCATTTACTGGGAGCAGCTCAAATTGCAGCACTGAACCTCAATATTGAGGTACATGAGTGAGCTTTATTGATGAGGTCTGCAGTGCATAAGTATTCACACACTAAAGCATAGCTCCCAACATTTCAAGTAGCTAAAGTGGGACACAATGCTGCTCATGTCTGGCTCCTCTCCCGCTCCATAGCTAGAGAGAGAGGTGTGTATGGACCAAATTTGATTGGCATTGCAATTTAGCACACTTTGTTGCGGTGCCACACAAATTTGGCCGGTGGGCCCCTCCATCTGCATCTATGGAGGGGCAGATGGGCCAGTCCTGAGTGGTGCTGCAATCCCATGTGCCAGGTCACAATGCCACTTGATTTGGGGGCCCTCTCCAACAGGGAAACTGGAGACTCCAGCCTCCCATCCCAGGTGACCCTGAATTTAGAAATGTTCGCTTCAACTGAGGCAGGAGGTTTTGGCGGTCAAAATGGGATAGTACTGCAAAACCTGGGACTGTTGGGAGGTCTGCTAAAGTCCTTTCCTAACATTCATTAGGCTCAGTGCAAAACCTGTGATGAATTTCGTGGAGCACAGCCTCTTTTTAGTTGTCCAAAGTTCTGACCTGGAGTCTGGAGAGAATGTCCCCAAAACATTGTAGATGGAAGTCCAGATCTATTCTCGAATGCAGTACAAAATGTTTTCAAGCAAACTTGAAACTATTTTATACTCACCTGGATTGGAGTTTTGTGACGGGTCCAGAACTGAAGCAAGAGGCTTGCTTAGGTTCACAAAACTTTTGCATGAAGTTGGACCCAATTCCTCCTGCCTGGTTAAACTGTTGAGAATCTCACAACTCTATAGGTCACAAGAGGAAACTATACTTATTTTAATTAGGACTGTCAAGTGATTAAAAAAATTAATCACGATTAATTGTGCTGTTAAACGACAATAGAATACCATTAAATATTTTTGGATGTTTACTACATTTTCAAATATATTAATTTAAATTACAACACAGAATACAAAGTGTACAGTGCTCACTTTATAATTTTTATTACAAATATATTTGCACTGTAAAAAAAGAGTATTTTTTAATTCACCTCATACAAGTACTGTAGTGCAATCTCTTTATCGTGAAAGTTGACTTACAAATGTAGAATTATGTAAAAAAAAACCTGCATTCAAAAATAAAACAGTGCACAACTTTACAGCCTACAAGTCCACTCAGTTCTACTTCTTGTTCAGCCAATCACTCAGACAAACAAAGGTTTGGTTACTATTTGCAGGAGATAATGCTGCCTGCCTCTTATTTAGAATGCCAACTGAAAGTGAGAACAGGCGTTCGCATGGCACTGTTGTAGCTGGTGTTGCAGGATATTTACGTGCCAGATGCACTAAAGATTCATACATCCATTCATGCTTCAGCCACCATTCCAGAGGACATGCTTCCGTGCTGCTGATGGGTCCTGTTTGATAATGATTCAAAAATATGTGAAGTTCTTGTTTTTCTAACAAACACTTTCCCCTGCCTATTAGGAATTCTATCTCAACAGGATGCTAAAGAGTGCAACATCAGGATATTTCTTAATATCATGTACTCTGAACCAGGTTTCAGTTTTCAAGTGTACACAACATTTCATCCTTTCTTTTACCTCAAAGGTGGTGGCCTTTATCTCATATCCAGGCAGGTTGTGTCACTGCAAGTCAGATATTCTGAACAAATCTTCTCTCTCATGAATTCAGTTTGTCCTCAGGCATTTCACTGGCTAACTGGGAATCATTTCTAAATAGTAAATTAAACCGGTTTAGCAGTTTGACATACTGAATGGCTTAAGGCCAGGTAGTGTAAAATATTAAAATGTATTTTGTCAATAAAGAATAATTTCTATTTGATTCTTATGAGTGACTAGGAATAGGTAAACATGGCTCACAACTGTGGTGAAATACAATGATACATTATAAACTGCACTTGTAACTGAGCTGAGTGTAAGAGCACAACACAGTGTTTCAGATTATTGTCAAGGGGTTAACATTTTTGCTTTCTACCTTTTATGTTGATTTTAAAAAGTGACATCTTCCCTAGCTGGCACAATGGATTACTGCATTGCACCAAGTGCTGGCCCGTCTGAAAGACCATGAGATTAGAATAATGGGGTAATCTCCTTGGGTCTTGGCGATGTTACATGTTTTCATCGCAAAGCTACACCTAGGGGCAATATTTATTAGATATTTATTCAATTGGAGTCCACGGGTCGGCAACCTTTCAGAAGTGGTGTGCCGAGTCTTCATTTATTCACTCTAATTTAAGGTTTCGCGTGCCAGTACTACATTTTAACGTTTTTAGAAGGTCTCTTTCTATAAGTCCATAATATATAACTAAACTATTGTTGTATGTAAAGTAAATAAGATTTTTAAAATGTTTAAGGAGCTTCATTTAAAATTAAATTAAAATGCAGAGCCCCCTGGACCGGTGGCCGGGACCCGGGCAGTGTGAGTGCCACTGAAAATCAGCTTGCGTGCCACCTTCGGCACACGTGCCATAGGTTGCCTACCCCTGAATTAGACTAACTTATATTGTGTTAGATGAATGCATAGAGCATACTCCCCAGAGTTACAATGAGGACTCAGCTCTGAGCTACTGGAGTGCATTCTCATGGAACAGATCCAATAGGGGAATGAAAGGGAGACTTTAACCATAGGCCAGGGTCTATGCTCTTTCAAGCTGGAGTAGCCTTTGTTAGAAGGGGGCAGTAAGGAGAGGTTGTAAAGAGGAGATGAAGCCTGTGATGAGTTTGCAAGGTCAAACTTCTGACCTGAGCCCTAGGTCCTATGTCTCCTGGAAGGGTCTTGCCTTGGGGAGACAAAGCATAGAAGGAAGACACATGGTAGCTGCGTGAGTCTAGGAGAACCTCGGTGTGCTGAAAGGTGGTCTCCATACCGATCCCCTCTTCTGCCTTCCAAAAACATTTGTATAATTGGCACAAACACTACTGGTTTTATTGCGAGTGACCAGAGATGATCCCAGGCTGTGAAGTTTAGATGTGCAGGTGCTCAGAAACGACTGATAAGTGCAGTATAAATGTCTAGATAGAGGGGAATCCAGATCCAAATAGCCTCAAAGTTTATGCCTGGTCAGATATAGGGCTTTTGTTTCAACTGTTGTAGAGACAGGCCCTGTCCATGAAATTCAGGGAAAGATGTGAACTTCTCAAAGTTTATGTTTGCCAATGGAGTTCAGTTCAGGCCCATCTCAACTACTGGTGCCTGCTGCGGTACAGGGTACAGAACAGTTTCTACTAGCAATAACTACATTGTCTCACTGCACATCTGGTGTTATTCCAGTTTGCCTGAAGTGAAAGTTTGTAGTTTTGTCAGCACCCATCTGCTTCTTAAGATAAATTTAAAAATTTGATGAATATACTGCAGTGAAAATAACTCATTAATTAGTGTTTCATGCAATCTATGACCTGGCTTCAATGATATTATGAACTATTGTAAATATAGAGGAGTGAGGGATGGACAAAACCAGCTATGCACCAGTTTTTAATTGCAGCCCTTTTGGATGAGGGGACTTTCATCAGATTGATCTGAAATTGAATTTTGAGAGGAAAAAAAGAAAGAAAAAGGTCTGATATAATAAAAAGAAAACAGACCTGACTGCCTCCTTTGTGTTTAGCTCTCTGATTCCCGTTTGGCCAAAGTGTTGTAAGATTCAACAAAGGATTAGACAATTATTTTAATAAAAATAAGATCCACAGTTATACTTGCTAAGGTACAATTACCAGGATTACTCATCCTAATGGTTCAGGGATAAGATGATCAGTACCCTCTCTTTATAGTGTTATAGCTGACTGTAGCAGCTCTACCCAGGATGGTAACAGGAAATAGTATGAGAACAGAGAGTTGGTAAGGAGGGAGGCTAGTCAGTAGTTACTGTCTGGGGCTCAACTATTTGCACTGCTAATGCTGTCAACCCCTGAGGTGTGCTTTGAGTTTTTTCCCTAAAGAGCAGAATTAGTAAAGAAACTTTAGACGCTGTGGCCTAGATCCATAAGAGTCCTTAGGTGTTGCAAGGCTGAGTGTTGCAATGCCTAAATTTTAGGCACTTAGAAAATCACAGGAACAAAACTATGATCCAGAAAACTTGGCTAGGCTCCCTATATAATGAATGGGGAGAGAGAAGCACCATAGAATGCGATCCACAAAAGCCATCATGGTAGGCAGGAAGCCACCTAAGATAGTCCATGGGACATGCTTACAACAGCAGGGGTGTTATGCCCCACCGCTCTCAGAGAGAGAGGCACCTATCTCTGCTTGGCAGTCCATGAATGGGAACCCATCTCCTGGAGTCAGGTGGCTTAGGTTCCTAACCAGTTTCTTGCAGGAATGCATTAGACAGCCACCTCACTCAATGCAAAAAATATAGTGAAGGAGGAGGTGGAAGTGACTGGAGCAGGGGACTAGGCCCTGGGTCACCCACCTCTCTGGTGGATGCCCAACTGAACACTGAACTATAGACTCATTTTCTCTCTTTCATTATTTAGCCACAGTGAAATAGCTTCAACAGGAATGATTAGAGGAGTCCTGTGTCAGAATATCCCACAGCTCAGTGGTTTGTACATGTGCCTCAGAGGAGAGAGAGCCCAGTTCAAACTCCTTTCTACCCTGCTAACAGAGAGGCAGAAATTGTATCTGGATCTTCCCCATTGCAGGTGTAGTTCCTAACCCCTGGGTTATAAGTGAAACTGTTTCCATATTTTGAATGATCCCTGATTCAGTAGGCAGCCTTTGAACCCACCTACTGGATCAGGCCCCACACGCAAGTTAGATGGCTGAATGCTGATCTTCCCTGTTTGTGAATTGCTCTGGGGCTTAGGCAGGAGATAGGCACCAAGACACCTAGAGGGAGTGTAGTGGGCGGACTGCCCCACTCCCTGAGAGTATGGGCTGCGGCAGGCCAGTGGGCTTGTGCAGACGCACAGCCAATGGGAGAAGGGCATAGTGGGAGCCAATCAGGGCCCAGGTTGGAGACAGCCAATCAGGGCCAGGCTCAGCCCTATAAGAAGGCTGCCCAGGAAGGGAGCAGGTAGTCTGTCCCAGGCCTTTGACAGGGGAAGGTCTGTCTCCAGAGTAGGTAGACTAGCTCCGTGGATAGTGCAGTGCTGGCCAGGCTCGGGGAGCAAAAAGAGAGCTCTAGCCTGAGGCCTGCAGGCCCTGAAGGGAAGGGCCTAGTGGATGCAAGGGGCCATAGGGGAAACGGCCCAGGGAAGTAGACAGAAGGAGGGGAGAGAAGGAGGACAGCGAGGCTGCCGCCAGAGGGTCCCAGGGTTGGGACCCAGAGTAGAGGGTGGGCCTGGGTTCACCCCCCTTCTCCCCTTGCAGTACACCCAGCCATTGGCTGTAGGGAGTGGCCATTACAGACCATGCCAGGTCCCTGACAGAAGGGATTAGACTGTGGGGTGTGTGGTTGACCACGGTGGCTGGACATAGAGACTGCTGATTGACCCTCCCCCCCCGGAAGGGGGTGTGGAAGGACTAAGGGGCACTGCCACAGGGCAGTGGTCCTGAAGAGGACGCTGTGAGTTGGTCAGTGACGTGGGCTCAGAGCCCAACTGAGAGCAAGACAATGGGCGGGATACCACCGAGAGGGGACGCTCCACTGGACTGAGCTAATTCCTGGAGTAACCAGTAGGAGGTGCCCTGGTGGTGAGTCCCAACCTTGTTACAGGGCAGCAGCGGTGGGCATTCCTGGAGACTGAAACCAAGGGACTTTTACTCTGAAAATGTAGGCACTGACAGGGTTCGGCAGGAGTTTTGTGGATTGCAGCAGAGTAAAAACTGGGACTTAGGTGCCTGAGCCTTGGACTAAGTCTGGGATGTAGGCCCTGAAATACCTTTATAGATCTGAGCCTACCTGCCTGACCGGAGCACTGTTATAAGCCAACCGGCCTGTGCTGGCCCTTTGACAATAGACCAAAGATAAATTGGATGACTTGAATAAGATGGAAGAAAAAAGCCCTAAACAGAGCAGAAAGAGGGACTTTTGAACAAAATACTGAAGGAGGTGTGGAAAGACTGGCTGTACAGTATAGAAAAGCAATTGTAAACTTCTGAGAGTTGACTCTCTTGTGCATCCTGTTTATGGAAGCTATTTTCTCTACATGTCCTCATCTCCTCTCTGTTCCTATTCTTCACTTTTTAAATGATAAACTTTAGGGGAGACAAAAAGAAAACTATTAGATTTATCCAAATGACATGTGATCCATTTTCTATAGGAGTATGGGGACAACATTCAGATAGATTTATAATATTAGATTCTAAGTAGTGCTTGGGTTGTGAATTCTTGCAGGGAACATGATGTCTGGTGGCTAAAACACAGGATCAGAAAGCAGGAGATTTAAATTTAATTCCTGTTTCTATCACTGATCTCCATTTCCTTGGGAAAAGTCAAACATTTTTGTCCTGCAGTCTCCCTTTCTGTAAAATGTATGTAACAACACAGGGGGCTGTGAGGTTCAGTTCATAAAAATTTGTCAAAAAAGCACTTTGAAATTCTCAAATAGAAGATGCTGTAGAAGTGCAGTGTACTAGCAGCCAGAGTCAGCCTCTGGTTGGAGGGCCCAGAAAAGTAACCAGGAATGTCATCTTTCATTCTAAAAGAAAGGAACTTTCTAAAACTTTTTTCCTTGTGAGGAGTCTTGAAAACGTAGCCAGTGAAAACTGGTGATTGAGACAGCAAACTTGGAACTGATTGTTCCTGAAGATCAGACTCCTTACGCTTGAAGTTTGGGCTGGCCTTAAAGTGCTCTGCACTTCTGATAATCAAGCCACTTACGGTATCTGGGTGTCTAAAATATGGCCTTGAGGCCCAACTTTAGGCATACGTTTTTGAATATCTTGACTTTTGGCTCTAACTTCTCTATGCATCAGTTTCCACATAGCTAAAATAGGGATAATAATTGTCTATTTCCCCAGGGGATTATAGTAATTTATTAGTTAATGTTGTAAAAGACTATATAAATCCTAAACTCGCCCAGCTGTCCACAATGTTTCAATGGTTGGTGATCTTACAGGTCCCAGATCAGCAGCTTATTTGGGTGATTGTCCATTGCAAAGCTTTTCTAAATGTTGGCCACACCTGGATGCCATTCCTGCAGCAGCAGAGCTATAACACTTATATCTATTTTAAAAATTCTTAATTAGTTTTTAAATGTCATTTTTTCATTTTCACAGAGTGAATACTTTAACAGTGATACCCCAACATGAGGTGTGGCAGGGTTATAATTTTTTCATTGTATTGTATTGCAGTCAAGATAAAGCACCTATAGAAAGAATATATTACGTGAGAAACAATCATTAGGATCAGGAGAATGAGATTTCCAGGAACTCATTTTATTTTACATTTTGAATGACCATATCTTAAAGAGGAGCAGCTACTTGGTCGTAAGTATCAGGAAAGACCAGGGCCGGTGCAACCCATTTGGTGACCTAGGCGGTTGCCTAGGGCACTAACATTTGGGGGCCGGTGACCACGGCAGCCGGACCTTCCGCCGCCTCTGTTGGGGGCAGCATTTCAGGGGCGGGACCTTCTGCCGCCTCTGTCGGGGGTGGCAATTCGGGGGTGGGACCTTCTGCCACCTAGGACGGCAAAAAAGCTGGCAGCGCTCCTGGGAAAGACTAATATCTACTTAAAAAAAAATCCGTTAGATCTCATTTTCCTTGAGATGCTTGTGGAATGGCAGCCATACAATATCGATATCACCTTGTGTCATTAGTTCTTGTATCCTGGTAACTTTTCCATTAGTAGCTCTTCCTAAATCCTCTCAGGTTTTTTCTAGTCTAAGAACAACTTTGTTTCCATGTGGCTGTAATTTCACATAGCTGAAACCTAACAGATTAGAGATCATCTGACATTCTGTTAATTATACTTCCCAGTAGCTGAAAGGTCCAGCAAATTAAACTATGAATCACACGGAAGTTTATTCCCAGTTACATCCTCTCTTAGTTTAAGGATGGCTTCCTGAAATAAGTTGATCTATGGGGGACTCCAGAAGATGTGTGGGAGACTGCAGGTGATACCACATAGGGCCTGAATGTCCTTTCACTTATCCCGGAGTAAGACCGGAAGAACTCCAATAGCCTATGGAGTTACACCTGTATAAAACCAAGATGAGAGGAGAACCAGGCTCATAGTCTCCACCAGCTATCACAGGCGTTCTAGTGCAGCTACTGAAGAAATGCATGCTGAGACAATGTCCTCTTGTACTTAATCATTGACAGATCATGTCCACATTGGGGACACAATCATCGACAGGGTGAGCAATGCACCGGGGGTATGTATCCCACAGTGCAGTGTTGTGGGAAGGAAGAGCTGATCGCTGCATATTTTGGGATTCTCTCACAGCCCCCCTCAGCTGCCGAGAGCATCATCATCATGAGTAGCTCTGGGAGCTCGCCATGTTGAGGGATGGCAAAGCAGCACAGCAATCTGTCCCCCTCCCCCTGCAGCAGTCTGTCCCCCTGCTGCTGTGTTCCTAGTGCCGGGCAGAACAGGAGCATTCCAATGATTTGCTCTTTGTTTGTTCCCCAAAGGGAGCAGCACAGATACTTCCCAGAGCTTTGAAAGAGATGGGGCGCATGCCTGCAGAGCAGCAGAGATCAAAACACTGAGCAGAGCAATCAGGACAGGCATTGTGGGATACTGACAAAACAATCAGCAATGTCTACACTGGCTCTTTGTTGACAATAAAGGAAGGGGAAAAGACAAGTCTTTTGTAGGGATGGAAGTTTTTTGTCTCCAAACCTGGATGTTTTTCAGGACAAAAGTTCCATTGCAGTGTGTACGCTCTAGCAGTTTTCAGAGTAGCAGCCGTGTTAATCTGTATCCGCAAAAAGAAGAACAGGAGTACTTGTGGCACCTTAGAGACTAACAAATTTATTAGAGCATAAGCTTTCGTGGACTACAGCCCACTTCTTCAGATGCATATGTGGGCTGTAGTCCACGAAAGCTTATGCTCTAATAAATTTGTTAGTCTCTAAGGTGCCACAAGTACTCCTGTTCTTCTTCTTGCAGTTTTGTCACCAAAAACTGCCTTTTGGTGACAAAACTTGCCAGTGTAGACAAGCCCTCGGGTTGAAGATAAAAGTGAAAGCTCATAAAAGGTGCTCATTGCCACAATGATCGTGCTCATTCCATTTTGTTTTAAAATAAATTCATATAGTGAAATTGTAGCTGGAAAGAAAGTCAAGTTGGAGGTCAGCAAAGGAGGGTCGGTTGTACTTGCTCTACGGTACTTGGGTGAAAACCTGATCAATAACCAACTTTTATTGATGTCAACATAGCCAGGATGTCACCCCTGGGCTTTTCCTCTGCCTAAGCATTGCAGGTTCTTGGTTGGGCATGATATCCATAGAGCGCCATGCAGCATGCCAACTCAGTAACCTTCAAGGAAAAGTCTGATTATGAATGGGGCCTTAGCCTGTCATTCTGTTTCAGCTTCACTTGGCTGCTCCCCTGGGGTTGCATGCTGGGAATTCATGAGACAGATTTGAAATATGCAGTAGAGATGATGGAGAAGCTGATTGAAGCAAAAATACAGAATTTATATGGAAAAACTTGGGCTAATGAATTCCCACTCTCATAAGACAATCAGGAAATGACAATATTAATATTTCACTTATATGGCACCTTTCAACTAAGAATCACAAAGCACTTTACATGCACTGGACAAAATTACTGAGCTCTCTGGCTGTTCTGCCTGAGTGAAGACCCATTGATTTGGCCCATTGATTACTATTTTTAGTACAATGGGCCTGATTCTTACATACACTATGCCCCCTTAGACTCTGTCAGTGTAAAGGGCCCTTAAATTGGGTGGACATTTCATTTATGTTCACTTTAAGTTCCCTTTACATGGCTAGAGCAGTATAAAAGACCCTCAGTGTAAATGAGAATCAGGCCTTATGCATGACAGTGTTTTTTTATGCTTTTTCCCGAATTACTGTTTTGTACATTGTTAAACAGCTGCCACTTGCAACAAGGGTGGCAGAACTTCTCTGATGGGTCACATCATTTATAGCAGGATGACTTGGGCATCATCTTCATCTCCAGCACTGCTCCATTTCTCTTGACTTCCCTCATTGCTATGATGCAAGGTTATGCTCCTAGCTTATAAAAATGACACTACTTAGCTCTTTTATTGCACTTTTCAAGAGGAAAATGACTTGCCTAAAGTCACTGGCAGAGCCAGGTATAGAAGTCAGCTCTCTTGAGACTTAGTCCAGTGCTCTAGTCACTAGGTCACCATGCCTAGGATAGTGGATAGTAGTCTTGGATTAAAGGGATTATTTTTCTTATTTGGTTAGAAAAAACCCAAGCAACCACAAATACAGTAAATTTAAAATATGTTTTTGTATTTCATAGAGAGAATTATAAGTATGATTGCATGTAAGGCAGATTTTTTTCCCCCTAATAGATCAGCTCTTGTATAGAGGCATTTTAAAGAAGTAGCTACTGTAGTTAGTATAAATCTAATACTTCATTCATTTTAAATTGTCAATTAACAAGTTTAGACTCAAAATTAGATGAAAGTTTGTAACTATCAGAGGAGTGAAGTTCTGGAACAGCCTTCCAAGGGGAGCAGTGGGGGGCAAAAACCCTAACTGGCTTCAAGACTGAGCTCGATAAGTTTATGGAGGGGATGGTATGAAGGGACTGCCTACAATGGCATGTGGCCCATCGGCGACTGCCCGTAGCAAAAATCTCCAATGACTGGAGACAGGACACTAGATGGGGAGGGCTCTGTTACTACAGAGAATTCTTTCCCTGGTATCTGCCTGGTGGGTCTTGCCAACATGCTCAGGGTCTAACTGATCACTATATTTGGGGTCAGGAAGGAATTTTCTTCAGAGTCAGATTGGCAGACACCCTGGGGTTTTTCGCCTTCCTCTGCAGCATGGGGCCTGGGTCACTTGCAGCTATAAACTAGTGTAAATGGTGAATTCTCTGTAACTTGAAGTCTTTAGACTTGAGGACTTCAGTAACTCAGCCACAGGTTAAGGGTCTATTTCAGGAATGGATGGGTGAGGTTCTGTGGCCTGCATTGTGCAGGAGGTCAGACTAGATGATCATGATGGCCCCTTCTGACCTTAGTCTATGAGTAATCTATGCTGGGATTCTTGTTCTATTTAAGTGTATTTTTGTACTGGGCTAAAGCTTCACAAGACAATTATATTGTCTTTATTATCTATTTATTTAATGAAATAACAGTGCAAAATTCCACCGCTTTGTTCAGAGACTCCAAGCATCAATTCACTTGGGATGTATGACGTGGTTTACAATTTAGCAAGACTCTTCTGATGCTAATGTCTGAGGCTTAATCCCACTGCATATTTGGTCCTTGTCAGGTTGATATGATTCTCTTGCTCCCTAATAAAATAGTCAATGTCACATCCTACCAGAAGCTATGAGGCATGACGTTATCTCTGCTGTATAAAGCACGCAGTCATCATTAGGTCCGTAGACAGCACTATTACTATTATTTGGATGCATTCGTGATTTGGCCCATGAAAAGCAATCATTGAATTGAAGTTGAGATAAATTGTTTTTCAGGCAAAAATTAGAGCATGGTAATTAATGTGGCCATAGCTCCAGAAGCTGAACTGACAATTAAGGATGTGAAATTCAAAGAAAGAATTTATATAGGAAATGTAGGAATGCAAGAGGAAAGCATTGTAGACTAAGTTAAAACAGTGTATTAATCTTCTACATATCATTTTGTTTATGTAGTGTCCAATGTGTGTTGGATGCTTTATGGGCAAAGACCAGGTCCTCATCCCTAAGAACTTAACATTTAAATAGAAACATAATAGGACAAGAGAATACAAAAATAAAGGGAGCTGGTAGGTAAGTGAAGGACAAGAGTTACAATTATAAGGTCATGAGTTGGCTTTGATTCTATGCACATCCTGTTTCTTGTTTTACTGGGTTGGTTAAGGTAGAACTGGCAAACAAATAGATTGTCTAAAAAAAATGTTGGCAACTTAATGAGTCTTCAGAACATTATTGTAGGACTGGGAATAAAAGTGAATCTACAGCAAGCATCCCTTAACAATCACTGAAGGGGGAAAAAAACAAGGAGAGGAAGAGTCTAAAGAAGAGTTATCTTCCTAATGAGAAGTCATTATAATAGAGAAACAAATGCAGCAGGAACATCCTTTTGTCTGCTTGATGATAGGAATCCATTTGGAGGAGAATGATGGTGAGGGAGGCAGTGACAATAAAGTTAAACACAATCCTTGGAAGGGATTTAATAGAACTGGAAAGGAAGGAAAAAAGTGGAAGAGTGATATTTTTGACTTTCTCCTCCCTCCCCAAATTTCTGCCCTTGGATACATTTGGGCTGCTTCCACTGAATAACCCTCCAAATGCTGAAGAGGGTTTGTGTGTTGTATTTGTCCTCTGTTGATAAGGAAAACATTTTTTCTTGGTTTTGGACTCTTTTGAAGAAGCAAAAGGAGCTAGAACACTAGCTGAGCCAAATAATAGCACTTCCCTCCAAGGAACCCAGAACCAGTCCTCATGACATCCTAGTCTACTTATCCCTTGCCTTCAAATCAACAGTTCATAGCACCACCTCCTAGCTGTGCTGCTGCCTATGGGCTTGTATTCATTAGACTTTTTTAAATCTCAAATTGATTGGCAATTATATGAAGGCAGTTAACATATTTATAAAGACTAGTGTGCACAAACATGTTTACAAATGTTTGTAGCCTAGATCAAATGTTGGTGTGGCACAGCAATACTCTAGTGATGAGTGTCACAGAAACGTCTATAAATAAATCTCCCCAGAGCTTTCCCACATAATAACAGGAAAAGAAAACCAAATATCAATAATGATTAGACTGCATAGTGGGCCCAGGTAATTCTGTAAGGCACCCCTGGAACAATGATGAACAGGGTATAAATAGAGGGCAATCTGTATGCCTCATCAGAGCCATTTACAATACAGGATGATAGAAAAGTGAGTATGCAGTCTGCGAGGGGATGTGGTGTGTGCTATTATGAAAATGAAACCAGGGAAAGAACTAGGATATTTAACGTACCAGCAGAACTGCTAAAAGTGGTTGATGACTGTGGTATTGATCTCATGTGGAAAAAATTGCGATGACATATGGATGACTAGAAATTGGCCAGACAACTGGATGAAGGAAATCTTTCTGCCCTTATCAAAGAACACGGATATAACAGAGTACCGTACCTTCAGACCATCTCCTTGATATCATACATGAGTAAAGTATTGCTCTACATAATTCAGGGTGGCATGAAGTGAATTATAGAAGCAGATCTACCACCACCAGCTGGTTTCAGAGAGGGACATGATTTAATCATGACTATCTGTGTCAGGCACTATGAGTCTTGAATCCAGACCCAGGGGGTGGCCAAACAAGAGCCTTCCCCTCTGCTTTACCTCACAGCAAGGCCAGATGAGGGAACTGTAGCTGATACCTCACTGCCAGAGGCTACACCTGTTGACTCAGCAGGGTCAGGTGACTAGCAGCAGGCTTCTGATTGGATACCACCATGCACAAAGCTTCCTGGTTTTGTCCCACTGTTTGCCTGAGAAACTAGTTGCTAGGTCTGCTGCTGACTAGACCCCTGAGACCAAATTCCTGCCTCCTTGCCTGGTTTCTGCTCTTTGCTCCTGTATTGCTCCTTGTTCTTGGTTCCTGCTTCCTAATCCTAATTCTAGAGACTGACTGTGGTTTAACCCTTGGCATTACTTCTGACTGTGATTGTGGCTTAATCCTTGGCATGTCTACTGACTCTGACACTGGCACTGACCCCTGATTTGGCTTCACTCTGGCTTTCACCTTTGATGTGACTTCTGACAGTGACCCTGACTCCGCCCCTGTCTCTGACCACTAGGTCAGAGCAGCCTATTATGGGCAATGACAATCTGTCATATCACTGAAAAATGTAGAGTATAATCTCCCCATTAATTATGTTTCATTGACTACTTCAAATCATCTGATCCCTCAGACATGACCATCTCTAGGGGATACTAGCAGATGTGGCGATGCTAAACATTTAATAGAACTCATCAAAATTCTCTACTGTTAACAACAGAGTACATTGTGAACAGCAGCAGGTGACAGTGAGTGGTTGGGCCAGGTGTGGGACAAGGCTGTACTTTGTGCCTAGGTCTTTTCAACACGTATGCAGAATTTATCACTTGACAAGCCTTGGAAGGTTTCTATAAAGTGAATGGAGCTGACGTTTCCTTTGGTGGACACCTCTTAACTGGCCTCAGATTTGCTGAGGATGTGACGCTCTTTGCTATAACCATTGATGCAATGCAGTGAATGTTGGAGTCTGTAAAAACAGTTAGTGAGGATATGGACTATCCCTGAACATGGCAAAACAAAATGCATGTACATTGATACAATCAATAAAAACAGGATGAAAGTAGACATCACAATCAATGGTCAAGCTGTAGAGGAGGTATATGAATGTATTTATCTGGGATCATACATATCCAACCAAAGAAGCTGTTCCCTAGTCTTCTTCAGATCTCTTTGGATGGCTTACCCAGCCATGGCCTCCCTTACGAAAGTATGGAAAAACGGTGACAGCTGGAAATGTATGAAAGTTCGACTGGTGAAAGCTGCTTCTTTTTCCATAGTGACTTAGGGATGTGAATTCTGGGAAACGAATGCTGCTGAGAAGAGGAAATGTGAAGCCTTTTGAGATATGCAAGAGTTCCCCAGCAGCACATCTTCTGGATGGGAAAGACGATGAACACTTAGGTTAGAAATATTATTGGAGAGACGTGGACTCTGCTCTTGGAAATCAACAGACACAAACTTAAGTACTTTGGTCACATGATCAGGCATAGAGGTGGAAATAACTTTCTCAAAGTTGTCATGGAACGAATAGTGGTGGATCATCATAGTAGTAAGTGATGAATAGGAGGTGTGCAGCATATCAGTGGGAGGTCAGCTGTAAAGTTAGTGATGGATCAAAAAGGCTTCTGAAAATTCTTCTGAGGTCACCAGGATTTAGACATGAATAAATGGACTTTACTTATTCTTTTGCAGGTGAGGAAACTGAAGTATAGATAGGTTAAATTAGTATCCCAAGCAAACAACTGCACCCAGTTCTCCTAATGTCCAGCCGTGTGCTCTGAACACTTGACAGTGAATCCTATCTAATATCCATCACCACTCTTAAAATTCATAGACCATGTGAGAAAAAGCTATTTCAGTTACCCTTCCAGCCAGTGTATTCCCATATAGTTGTAATATAAGCCAGGTTGCTGAGTGAGGTCATCCCATCACCACCACATCAGTTGTGCCCTTGAACAGCTTTTGCTGTTGTATGTATCTGAATTTCTGTAAAGACACAGCTGTGCTAAATATCTTAGTCCTGAAATGCCTTAATCCTTGTCTTGAAATGTCTCTTCTGATTTTGGAGAAGTGCTTTGTACTGGTGCCTTATAGGCCAGGAGTAAAAAGCATAATTCCACAAGGACCTGGAGCCAAGTTTAGATCTGTGAATAAATGGTGAATGTTTTTCTGTAAAATTGTGTGAATATTTTCAGCTTTGTTGCAGGCATTTTCCTCCCCCTCTAATTTGGCTTTTGAGCAAAGGTTTTGAGCACATGGAATATTTACATTGGAAAAAAAGAACATTGAAAATCTGAACTTCTAAGCCACCTACCACTCTGAAGGGGCCTATTTTCAAATGAAAAGCCATTGAAGACTGATACCTTTATTTTGCCAACATGGGACCTTTTTTCAAGTCTATAAGAAATTAAGAGAAACCTTTTTACTGTATGAGTACTTTCTTTAGAGGTAGAAAATGGTTACAAAAAGTGTAAATGTTTCAAATGGAGTTTAAAGACTTAAATGGCTTGGATTCTGGGTACTTTGGGGACCCACTCTTTCCTTGTGGGACACTACAGCAATTGAGATCCATTGAGGCATTTGAGCTAGAATCCCTAGCTTAAATGGGAAGGGGTTGCTGACAGAGCCGCCTTAGTGAGGGGCCAGGGCTGGCCCACAACATTTTGGCACCTGAGGCGGGGAGCTCAAATGATGCCTCCACGCCCCCTCGCTTGGGCCAAAACTTTGAAAGGTCTCAATTCTGCCTTCTTCCTGTTCTACTCCTCTCATGGTACTGCTCTGCTACCTACCCCAATAAAGGAGAACTAACAACTTAAAATGCCTTGTTCAAAAATTTTAAGTAACACTTAACTTTCAAACTCCTGAACAGCAAATGTAACTTTTCTTGTCTGCATAGTAAACACTGGCATTTTTATGTGTTTGAATAACCAAAGTGGTGCTTTCCGTGCCTTCTTGGTTGCAAAGATTTGAACTGCTTCCTGCTGAAGGTCTACAGTCTGGGCCAGCTCATGCTCTATTGAGATGGTTGCAAGGCCGACCAGCCTCTCCTGTGTCATTGTGGAGCGTAGATGTGTTTTTATTAACTTCAGCTTGGAAAAGCTGCATTCTCCACTGGCAACTGTTACAGGAAGTGTTAGATGTATGCGCAGAGCAACAAAAGCATTTGGAAAGAGGGTGTTCATCTTATTTGTGCACATATATTCCAGAACAGCCTTCGGAGTTGATCCTGCTGAAATGTATTTTAAAAGGGCTTTCAGTTTATTACCTAAATCACTTGCATCAATATCACTCATGTCATCATGTATCAACACTGTCTCTAGTTCCCTGCATTGCTGGTGTAGGTTTTCAGGTATAGTGAGGAGTTTTGGAATATCCTACAACATCCCAAATATACTACTGTGTTCCTTGAGCTGCATGAAACGTTCTTCAACTAACTGTATTGCACAATCTAGCACCTGGTTAAAGAATTCAACTTTGAATTGTTGTTTGGGGTCTCTTATGGGATTATCCCATGCCTTGTAATCAAAATGTCATCTTCTTTGGTGACTCTTGTATTCTTGAATGGGTGGGAATATAGCTTCAGTGTGAAGTTCCTCTGCCAACTTCTGTGCACTCTTCAGAACGTTTTGAAATCCCTCATCTGACCAGTAAGACCGTAGGTATGACTTTGCTTTGTCCAGTTATTCCATTGCTCCAGATATATCAAGGTCAACACCTTGGAGTCTCTTGCTTACAAAATTTATTTCAAACAGTATGTCATGCCACAACAATAAGCCACACAGAAATTTGAAGTTATATGTTTCTGGTGATTCCATTTCCCTCCACCACTGTTCTCCCATGAACAGTTCCTGTCATAGCATTATCCTCCATAATGGCAACTATGGCATCATCTATCTTCCCAATTTGGTGTTTGATAGGCTTTATCGCCTGCATTCAACTTTCCCATCATGTGGCACTCAGTGGTTTCAGTGTCAGAGGATGTTCCCAGATGTTGCTTCAAAATTTGCTATCGATGAGTTGATGCAGAGAAAAATACATAGATGCTTTGAATTACATATAAAAAATTCAGCAGCCAGTCTGCCCTGGAGGAAAATTCCTTCCCGACCCCAAATATGATGATCAGCTAAACTCTGAGTATGTGGGCAAGACTCACCAGCCAGACACCCAGGAAAGAATTCTCTGTAGTAACTCAGATCCCACCCCATCTAACATCCCATCACAAGCCATTGGGCATATTTACCGCTAATAGTCAAAGACCAATCTCATTATACCATCCCGTCCATAAGCTTATCCAGCTTAGTCTTGAAGTCAGATATGTCTTTTGCCCCCACTGCTCTCCTTGGAAGGCTGTTCCAGAACTTCACTCCTCTGATGGTTAGAAACCTTCATCTAATTTCAAGTCTAAACTTCCTGATGGCCAGTTTATATCAATTTGTTCTTGTGTTCACATTGGTACTGAGCTTAAATAATTCCTCTCCCTCTCTAGTATTTATTCCTCTGATATATCTGTACAGAGCAATCATATCTCCCCTCAGCCTTCTTTGGGTTAGGCTAAACAAGCCAAGCTCTTTGAGTCTCCTTTCATAAGACAGGTTTTCCATTCCTCGGATCATCCTAGTAGCCCTTCTCTGTACCTGTTCCAGTTTGAATTCATTCTTCTTAAACATGGGAGACCAGAACTGTGCACAGTATTCCAGATGAGGTCTCACCAGTGCCTTGTATAACAGTACTAACACCTCCTTATCTCTACTGGAAATACCTCGCCTGATGCATCCCAAGACTGCATTAGCTTTTTTCACGGCCATATCACATTGGCGGCTCATAGTCATCCTGTGATCAACCAATACTCTGAGGTCCTTCTCCTCTGTTACTTCCAACTGATGCATCCCCAGCTTATAACAATAATTCTTGTTACTAATCCCTAAATGCATGACCTTGCACTTTTCACTATTAAATTTCATCCTATTACTATTACTCCAGTTTATGAGGTCATCCAGATCTTCCTGTATGATATCCCGGTACTTCTCTGTATTGGCAATACCTCCCAGGTTTGTGTCATCCGCAAACTTTATTAGCACATTCCCACTTTTTGTGCCAAGGTCAGTAATAAACAGATTGGTCCCAAAACCGATCCCTGAGGAACTTCACTAGTAACCTCCCTCCAGCCTGACAATTCACCTTTCAGTACAACTCATTGTAATCTCCCCTTTAACCAGTTCCTTATCCACCTTTCAATTTTCATATTGATCCCCATCTTTTCCAATTTAGCTAATAATTCCCCATGTGGAACCATATCAAATGCCTTACTTAAATCAAGGTAAATTAGATCCACTGCATTTCCTTTGTCTAAAAAATCTCTTACCTTCTCAAAGAAGATCAGGTTGGTTTGCCATGATCTACCTTTTGTAAAACCATGTTGCAATTTGTCCCAATTACCATTGACCTCAATGTCCTTAACTACTTTCTCCTTCAAAATTTTTTCCAAGACTTTGCATACTACAGATGTCAAACTAACAGGTCTGTAGTTGCCCAGGTCACTTTTTTTGTCTTTCTTAAAGATAGGAACTAATATTAGCAATTCTCCAGTCATACGGTACAACCCCTGAGTTTACAGATTCATTAAAAATTCTTGCTAATGGGCTTGCAATTTCATGTGCCAGTTCCTTTAATATTCTTGGATGGAGATTATCTGGGCCTCCCGATTTAGTCCCATTAAGCTGTTCGAGTTTGGCTTCTACCTCGGATGTGGTAATATCTACCTCCATATCCTCATTCCCATCTGTCATCCTACCATTATCCCTAAGCTCCTCATTAGCCTCATTAAAGACTGAGGCAAAGTATTTTAGATATTGGGCCATGCCTAGATTATCCTTAACCTCCACTCCATCCTCAGTGTTTAGCGGTCCCACTTCTTCTTTCTTTGTTTTCTATTGGTTTTAATTCCCTTTGCAAGGTCCAACTCTACATCAGGCATCTCCACACCACTCACATCCTCACTGGGGCTGGAAGGCTCACTGTGAACATGTGTCTATGTATCTCATGAGAGCTCCTTCCTGCTTAGATAGAAAAGCTTCCTTTGCTTTCTTTTTTTCTGACTGCTGTCCCAGAGGAGCGTTTTCTTCTTTCACTCATGACTGCTGTTCTGTACCAGCTATAGTGGCTCTCAACACTCAATTGAAGGGGACAAATAATCAGGCTGGTAGCAGGGCCTGAGTGAGGGAAGATATCAGCATCTTAAAGGCCTAACTGGCTCCTACTACTTCAGCTGATTGCCTGTTCTCCTCAAGTGGGTTCAGGGAAGCAGTAGGAAACAGGAAGCTCCCTGAGAAGCTGGTGTTAATCAGTCCAGGCTCCTCGGAGTGCTAGAGAGGTACAAAAGAGGCTCCTCCTCCTTTCTCTCCCTGCAGCTCCTGCTGCTTTCTGTTATTCCCTCTCGCCTTTCCTCCTACCTGCCTGTTATGTCTCTTCTTGTGCCCTCCTTCCTCCAGCACAGCACTCCAGCATCTCTGTGCATTTAGAGCAGAGAGAATACATATGCACCAGCAGCAGACCCAATTGGTCCTAGTGGCACCCCCCCCCCCAGTCTGGCACCTGAGGCGGCTGCCTCAGTTCTCCTCATGGTAAGGCCAGCCCTGTGAAGGGCTCTTGACTCTGGAGCTTGCTTCCCTCTACTCCAGAGGAGCCAGAGTCTGCAGATCTTCACAGCATGTTGCAAAGCCTGTGCATGCTTTCACTGAGGGGATGGGGAGAGAGTTCTCAGTCCTGGTGGGTTGGGAGAGCTTTACCATTGAAAGTGCCCCTTTTTTAAACCCTGTGTGTCCCTTATGTATAGAATGTTATATGTTTCATGCATCAAGAGCATGGATAGTTGCTTGTTTATAAATCAAAAAGGTCAATCAGGTTTTAAAGATGGAAACAAATGCACTGCTGAGATATGATAGCTGGAGGTATGCACTCATGTGAAGGATCGAAGACTAAGCCTACGGGGCTGTCCTGCACCACGGCTTCCAGAGGGGAATTGCAGACAAAATATCAAGCATATAGGTGTGGCTGACAGTGTTAAAAGCAGCAGAGAGGTGAAGGAAGATGAGGCTAGAGGACAGCAGCAGAAAAGTCATGAGCATGGTGGATCACAAACCATGGAATGGCTAGTTGGTTGACGGCAGTGGGCAGTGTTAAAGCCGGGTGGTTAGAAAGTCCCAATTCAGATGGGGACAGATGAAAGAAGGGGCAATGTTTAGTGAAGATAAAGGCCAAATTATCAGTTGGTGGGAATGTCGACCTTGAATTGAAGGAGGCTGAACAGGAAGTGAGGTGGGAGGCCAACAAGCCAGACAGGTTGCCAACATGGAAGTTGAAGTCACCAAAATAAATATCAAATTGTATTAAGAGGGAGATGCAAATCAGAGGGGAAAGAGATTGGAGGGAGTCATAGTGAGAGTCCATAACAGCAACATGGAGTGGGAAAGGAGAATAGAGTCTAATGGGGCTCCAATGAGAACAAATGGGAAGAGATAAGAGGAGGAGTTGAAAGTGGCAGGAGGAGGAAAGGAAAAGCTTGACCCCCTCATTATGATTCATTTGGGGGATGATTCATGGTAACAAGGGTTTGAGAAGCAGAGATCATGGTGTGAAAGCACACACCATGACAGTGGGGGGATATAGGTTACTGTGTGTCCCAGGCAATGGAGAACGTGAGAGATGAAGGAGTCGTGGATAGTGACCATCTCTTCAGAGATGGAACAAATGTTCCAAAAAGAGAATGGGGGAGACTGCCAAGGGGCAGAGGTGGGGGTCTGCCAACAGAGGTGCCAGTGGAGCAGAGGTGGGGTCAGAGAAAGTACAGAAGGGGCAGGGAGGGAAGGAAGGTTACAGTTGGGTGGTGTAACTGGATTTGTTAAGTAGTACTGGAGTTATAGTTTAAATGTATCAGTCCAGGTATTTCCCTGCTACATGGGCAGACTTCACACCTCAGTAACCCCCAGATGCTAAATGTCCTCTAGAGTTGTGAGTATTCCCTCAGGCTACATGAAGTCACATCATTGTACTGATATATAAATATGCAGAGACTACAGTAATCTGAAGGGGGTTTCTGTGTTAACTTCCACTGCAGTTGTAATCCAATCCCAGTCCTACAGCCAGGCCACTTGCACGCTTTTTATTGGCATGGCATGGAGAACGATCCAATGACCATGCATGAAAAGCTCCATACTGCTAGTGTTTATATGCAACACTGCCATCTACAGAATGGGATTATTATACCAGATGGCAGGTACCTGTGCTATTAGGACAGGAGGATCTACCACTAGTACTGTGAAATCCCAAGGGTCCATGGTGTGCATTATAGTGGCAATTGGGAAGTCCTAGGTGGTCACAGATTTGTTTCAATATATTTTTATTAAGGAGTCCTTTTTTGTTTGTTTCAAATTAGGTATTCTGTATTTTATTTGGTATCTGATATTAACAACATAATGTAATTTATTTAATTGCCTGATAATTAAACCTTTGACTGACTAGATTCAGTTGACTCAATGAGCATTATTTCTATTTACCACCTTCACTGTCGCATTTAGCATCCATCTCATCCCCGTCCACCATTAGAGAGCCTTTTCCTCTGCAGCTTCTGCCTCTGGAACAGCATTTCTGCATCTCTCTGCTGTATCAATTCTCCATTTGATTTCAAGCCTCATTGCATCTTTCCTCACTTATCTGTGCCTCTTCACTTTTCAATAATTATCAAAGGGGAAGAACTCTGTAGAATACTTTAGGGATTCAATTTGTATGGAGGATGCTACTGTACTTACAGCATCAATTACAGAATTCAGATCCACGTTTCCCCACTGGTGTGTGGACCTGGGGTTCCTGTCTCTAACTGTACCATATTTGAGAAGGCACTTTGCAGGCTGACTTGTTATCTCTTTCCTTGCAGCATGCCATTGATGCAGATAACGCAGGAGTCAGTCCCATAGGAAACTCTTCTAACAACAGCAGTCACTGGGACCTTGGAAGTGCCTTTTTCTTTGCTGGAACAGTCATCACAACCATAGGTATATTTATATTTTAAGGGAGATGGTGACATTGAGAAGTGGAGAACAAAATAAGTTTCATTAGATCTCAGAGACAGGCAAAGCAGCAGAACTGCACTTTTGGGGGTGCTTGACTGTATCATTATGTGGTGTATCTGACACTAAGCTGTGGGGTGCACTTCAGGAATTACTTATATAATGAGGCCAAGAAAGCAAGACTGAACCAGAAAGCAAGTAGTACAGAAATTTTCACAGTTCTGTAACCCTGTTACTACTAGTACAGGTGGCCGCCTACTTGGCCATGGCTATGCAAGCCAATTCTGTCTCTGAGGTCAAGCACAAGAGCCAGATACTTCACATGCAGCTGCAAGAAACCCTGCAGTGGTCACTAATGGAATAACTTTCCTACAAGGGTAATTTCTTCCTAACCACATCAATCAGTGGTTGTCGTAGGCCCTGAAGCATGAGGGTTTATATCCTTCATAAATTTTTCAAAATAGCTATTATAACCGGGGCTATACTTGGTGTCCATATAAATGTCTAATCCTTCTTAAAATCTAAGCTTTTGGCCTCAATGATACCTGGTGGCAATGAGTTCGTCAAGTTAATTATGCATTGTGGAAAAAATAACTTTTTTACCAGATTTTAAATTGTTGTTTTTAAATATCACTGAATGTCGTCTTGTTCCTGAATTATGTGAAAAGCTAAGTAGGAGCGCCAAATTTACCTTTCCTATGCCACTAATATTTGTATTAATCTGTCAGGTTCCCTCTTACTTGTATCCTCCTAAATAGCCCCAATCTTTTCAATCTATTTATGAATGAAATCTTTACCCCTCTAATGACTTTTGTCAGCTCTCTCTGTACTACTTCTTCTGAGGACACTCAATCGATGATCTTTGCCTTTACCAGTAGCTTATATTTCTCAGTGACTGAGGTGTTATTCATATGGATTCATTTTTATATGAAAAAATATTTGGGAACTTCACAAATAGCATATTACATTCCATAGCCCTGATTTAGAAAAGTATTTAAACATATATTTAGGCTCTGTTGACTTCAGTAGGATTTAAGTTCATGCTTAAAGTCAAACATGTACTAAAGTGATCTTCCTGAAGAGGGATACTTTCCTGAATCAGGCTCTGTCGATTGCATCAATTAGGGTCTTGGTTATGAAAATCAGCACTAGGATTTATCAGTTAGAATGTTGAATCTAATCTGATTTTTTTTCTTTAAATAATTCATTTGTAGGTGAGTGCTAATTTTCGGAGTAGTCAAGCAACGAACCACTATAATGAAAGGGTTTTAATGGAGACCCCAAAATAATCTTAACTGTAATGGTGCGGGTGTTATAATTATAATTCTTGTTTCCTCTCTTTAATGGTAACCATGCTTCCCAAATAGAGACATAATGGACACTGAAGTCTTAGAGCACTATATAGAGGCTCATGGACAATTGGGGAAAAGGAGGTGTCTGCAAACTGCAGTGGCTGTAGGTGTTTCACTTGTTTGCACAGAGGCATTATTGTTCTTCCTCCCCTAGAGGGAATGCACTCACTGTCAGCCCTGGCTACACTTTTAGAAATGTCACAGCATGTTCTCCTCTGCACACCCAACGCTCCTGGCACCTTCCATGGGCTAAGGGGACAAGTCCTTCCCTATGCTTTCCTGGCACTCCTCTCTAGATAGTCCAATATTTCTGCCAGGACTAGCCTTCCACAGCCCCCTTGCACTCTGGCTGTAGTAAGATTGTGGAAACCTTTGGGCAAGGGGCTTCCTGCACTTTACAGCAGTTGATAAGAGTTGCTGCCTGTAGAAAACTGTATCCCCAAGGACTCCTACACTGACAATGAAAACCTTATGTCTATGCAAGAATCTCAGACACTTGGGTGGAGTTCTGAGGTTTGGAACCAGAACTGAAGCCCAAACCAAACTTGCCCAAAGATGTTCAGACTGAACAGAGAACAGGTAATTATGTGTTAATTAGCGTTTGTGCTCTGAGGCAGCTCTGTGAGTTACCTTAACAATGGGCAACATGAAGACATATAGGAGTCTTTATTACCACGTTAACAATGCTATTTAAATGTAAATAATCTCCAGAGGGAATTCTCAAAGAGCTGCTTGTGAGAGCCCATTAAAAATCATGAAAAATAAAACTTAGGCTTTTTTATTATTAAATTGAAAAGAGTGAATAAAAGGAGTCCTTGAAGCCTCATGTTAGCACAGCAGCAAGGACTGGAAATGGCAATTCGTATAATCTGCAATAAAGAGCCTATGTAATTCAGAGCTGAAAACTGGGAATGAGAATATTCAGGTGAGTCATCCTCCCATCAGGACGCAATTGACAGAGTTCAAATGCTGCAGCAGCAGCATGGAAGAGATAGGCTAGGGCTCTAATCTAAAGGTTTCCTGTAGCTTATTGTGCAGCTGCCATGCTGAGTAAAAGTAGCCCAGTTACTCAAACAGCTTTAATTAGGAAGATGAGTTCAGAGAGAAATAGTAGTAACTGAGGGTTACATGTGAATAATGCTAGTTTCCAGTGGGCACCACTAAAAAGGCTGGACTGACTGACTTCTGTTCAACGGCCATAATGTGGTGGAGAGCATGTAAGGAACCTTCCTCTTCTTGCTCAAACCATCTGCAGACTGGGTGTGGCATATAGGCACCTGCACAAGAGGCCATGTCTGAATTTGAAGTTATGATGATGATTTTTCTCTCCAGGGTATGGGAACATCGCCCCAAGCACTGAAGGAGGCAAAATTTTCTGCATTTTGTATGCCATCTTTGGGATTCCACTCTTTGGCTTCTTGCTGGCTGGAATTGGAGATCAACTAGGAACCATCTTTGGGAAAAGTATCACAAGAGTGGAGAAAGTTTTCCGAGTAAGATCATGGTTAAAAGTCTTTGCTGGTGTGGCCTGACTTGTTTAATCTCAAATACTATTAACATTACAGAGGATCTTAGAAAGTTTTGCATGTTGGGCACAAATATCTTTAATTGCATAGCTTGTTTGTGTGATCTACGTTTCCTGCATTGAAAATTAAGACGTGATACAGATTCTGTGGGACCAGGTATACAGAGTAACCCTCAGTTGCATCAGTACTGAAAACAGAGTTTTGGAAAGCCTGATTTCTGGGGTGAACTATATAGATACCTTTCAGCTACCTCTCTCCCTGAGTTCTATGTAGAGAATAACAAACATTATTATTCTCTAATAATAATAGGGGCCAGATCCACAGTTGCTATAAATTAGCATAGCTCCACTGACTGTGATGGAGCCTGCTGAGGATCTGGTCCATAGTTCTCCCCTTCTCTGTGGCTTTTATCACATTTGGGTACTAATTATACATTTAATACCAATTTCTAATTATACAAAATGTTCTGAAGTTGAACGGACCAAGTGCAATGACCCCCAACTTACTGTCACTGGTGTGGTTCATTCTGTTGAATTACATCCTCCATGGAAGTATATCAAACACTTCACCTGGGAGTGGTATCACAGCACTGGCTAATGCTGCTTTGCTAACATGGTGGTTTCACTTCAAGGATTCCCCTTTTAGATGCAGGACTTCCAGGAATGATGTGAGTATATCGTAGTTCCTTGGTATGTGGCATAACTGGAGGTAAGTCCTGTCTGGGGGATGGGGTAGATGAGGGGTTGTTCAGGCAGACTATTTTAATAAGCCTCCATCTCTAAAACATTCCCACAGATACAAGGCAAAATACTTGTAGCTGATTTTGGAACTAAAGTAATTGAGCATTAGACTGGAGTATGAGTAATTTCTCAGATTAAACTACCTGTGAAGAGACCCAGTCCACACCTCAGGAATATCTTTTGGCCTTCATTTTAAAAAATGACTAGTGATTTTGGATGACTCAATTTTTACATGCCTGACTAGAGACAGCTTGAAAAGGCCTGATTTTCAGAAACTGCTAAGCATCCACTTTCTGCAAATCTGATCCCTTGAAGATGTCTCAAGTTGGGAACCCAAAAATCAAGGGACCCAAAATTGCTTGTCACTTCAGAAAATTTTGACCCCCCTGGTCATATTTTCTATTCATTCCAATTTACTTCAAATCATTCCTGGGAGCATTCCAATGTGGTTCTTCCAGAGAAAGCTTACCAGTGGGTAAGATATGGATTTGGGAATCTAAAAAACTTGGCTTTATTCCCAGCTCTGCCATAGACTTGCAGGGCGACCTTGGACAGAATCCTTAAACTCTCAGCATCTCAGTTTCTCTCTGTAAATATGATGATAATTATATGTACCCATCTTTTAGAATTACTTTGAGATCTAAAGCTGAATGGAATTGCCACTCCTGCCTTTGGAGTATTATTCTCACACCCTACCACAGTACCTTTTTCCTTTTCTTGATTTGATGCCTTTGTTCTCTCTCTCTTCTCGCCCCCCCCACCTCCCAAACCATTCCCCCTGTTGGTATTTGCACCTTTCCAAAACCTTGCATTGCAGAGCTACACAGATTTAATCCTTATACTTTTTTCCTCAAATTCATCATTTCAACTGATTGATCATTTTTGTTGCTTTTGTTGTGACGTCCTTCAAATTTGTCTACACCTGTGTGGTGCTGAGGTGGGACAGCTGAGTACAGTATTCTAGGTGGAGTTCTAGAGTTCCCAAACATCCCAATAACATCTAAACAGACTAGTCTGAGGAGTCACCTGACAGCAAAACTGACATTTCATGTTACCAGGCATTTTGAAACTGTAGCCAAAAGGGTGGGCAGAATAGAGATGAGGGAGAATTTAGCTCAGCCTAGAAACTCTTAAGATATTTCCCCCCTCCTTAATGGCAAAGTAACTGTAGATCTCACAAGCCCTAAGTTAAGCATTTATTCCTCCCAGTACACCCCTTGAATAGATGGGCGGTGCGCTGCAGAGCTCTGTTGGTGATGTGATCCTCTCACCACTGTAGTTGTTACTGCAGTCTAGGGCTACAGTAGCCCTCTGCTCCTTCTGTTTACTATCCTCTGCAAAGAGAGGATGATGGAGCTGTGTATTCATGGATGCATTGGCTCCGCCCCTCAATACTCCCTCAGCATCCCCCAGGTATCAGTGTGCTAGGATCCCCCCCCTACAATTGTGCTCCAATGTGTGTGAGTGTGCATGGTTTCCCTGAATCCTGCTTCCATTCCCTGTGCGGTGGAACTGCACTGGTTCACCTGGATGTGGGTTGTTTTGTGGCTGTGTAGAGAGCTGGGGAGGGTGACAAGATTTACCTGCAGTGCAGAGTTCTTATTCAATTCCTTCTCTTAGCACTCCTGTTGCTCATTGCAGCATTACCGTGAACAGCCATCCCACAACATGTGGCAGGCAGTTCACCTCTGACATCCCAGAGCATATCTGGAAAGGTAAAAGGAGGCTTCCTTTCCGAGGAATCACACTAGCACAGTTCGGTTGTCTGACAAGACCTGGGCATCCTCACAAAATCTCATTTAGATCTCAGCATAGATTAGAACCTGAGAACACCACATTTCCCTCACACACTAAACAGCCCATGTGCACTGCACTCAGTCATTTCCAGAACAGTTCACACTACAGGCTGGGGGTGGAGGGAAGAAGAGAGTTGCTCTTATGGAATGTGCACAATGCCCACGTTATTGACAGAGTGTTTCGGCAGAGGAGTTGGATGCATGCCACTCTTCAGCTGGTATTTCAAGAGCAATTTTGGCACTACATCTGAACGTATAAATAGCAACCAAAACAGCCATTCATTTGCTTGCAATGTATAAACTTGTTGATTCCTCTTTAAGGGTCTTAATTATCCTTTAACAGCACATTCAGTTCGGGTTTGACAGGGAAGTCGCTGAAGGTTTAAAAAAAAAAAGGCTAAATTTTCCTCTGCTGTGTGGGTGCACTAGTGAGCAGGGGGCTATAGGGAGTCTCTTCTCCCCTATACAGGCAGCAGGGCAGGATCTCTCCTTAGTGCTGGAGAGCACTAGGTGGTGGAACCTGGCTGCTGGGCCATTCTCTGCAGAACTCAGGAGGTGTGGTCTGCTGGAAAAGGGCTGTGTCCAGGCCTACCACCCAACAGGTGTGTATGCTGTGGTCACTAGCATTCTTGCGCAGGGTCACCTGCTGCTTCAAACCAGTATTAAAATGCACCCTGTGTAATCACCTCCCAGGCCCATCTGAGGGAATTCCTGGATAAATACAATTTCTAGTAATGAAGGTAATAACAATAATCACTTTTATCTGACAGTGCTTTCTAGGCACTTCAGAAACTAACTTTGAGTCAAGGTGGCCATAATCTTAATAACAACACTCCTACATTCTGTGCACAGCCCAAGGTTGCTTCTGCAATACACATCAGTGATTTAAGAATCCTTAGCATTAAAAACAAACGATTTTCTTTCAGTTTGTTCCTATATACACACAGACTATGAGCTACTAAAAGTAGAAGGAAAATTATTCCACAGTTTGCCTTCTACAGAATGTACCCTTCGCCATTATCATAAGGTTAATTAGGGCAAACTAAATAGTTATCAAATTCAGATCTTTAAAGACAGTTTAGAATCCAAGTTGAAAGAAGATCCGATGAGTATATTGGAGTAAACCTACTCTTAGTCTTAAAATTCAGTAAAAGAACATTAACGTCCATGAGCTGTGTTATGCCTCTAAGGCAGTGGTTTCTCACTTTTTTTCCTTTTTCATTTGCGGACTTCTAAAAAATTTTGAAAGGAGGTATGGACCCCTTTGGAAATCTATTGTCTGTGTAGTTGAATTCTGTTCAGTCAGTTTTCAGTCTAAGTCTTTCACGGACCCTTTAGACATAGTCTGCGGACCCCCAGGCAACTGCAGTGTCGCAGACCACGGGTGAGTGGCATAGCACTGCATTAGGAGTGGTGCAGAGGTCCACTACCCCAGATTGAACTCTGGGACGTATTATGTGTAGGCAAACTGTTCCTGATTGACATGGAGGGACTTAACAGATCTAATACATCTGTTATCTGTTCTTCAAGGTTTCAACTTTGATATGCCCTTTTGATCTTTCCTTATGAAGTCTGACATAGATACATGAGGTCTGGCCTCAAAGTTCTTTGAAAGTAACATTCACTATTATTCTCTAAACAATAGTAGGTTTAACACAGAGTTGCTCAAACATCTTGTCTGCACTTGCATTGAACTTTGGAATAACCCCATGAAAAGTACCTCCTAGTAAACAAATAAGAAAAAATCATACTAAAAACCTGATGAACACCTTTCTTCTACTGTTTCCTAAACAGATAGCATTTACTTCACTTTCTGTGAACTTGTTTCTTCTTTGTCTTCATGGATACATCAGATCTGTTCTCCTTGCTCCACTCTCCCTACCCCCACTGCCTCAGCTTCCCTGTCAGTAGAGATTTGTGGCCACTTTGATCTCATTTTCTATCGTATAACTCTTTAGTACTCTTGAGAGTAGAAAATGAGGTAAAAGTGATTGCTGGAGGAGACACTACTACAGGAAGGCAGCTATTTCAGGGGTGAAGCGGTTTAAAACCACTGTTATTTCCCTCCTTTTAGTACCTCCCCTCTTCCCTCCACATTTGCCTTTTTATCTGTCCACTTGCTCCTTTTCATTCTCTCATTTGTTTCCTTCTCTTCCTGTTCTCTCCGTAACTCCCACTTTAAACTTGCAATATTATTTGAGAATCAGATCCCAGTGGAGTTCTTAAGCAAAGATTCATTTCAAATGAGACCCACAACTTCCTCAGCACTGAGTATTGTAGCCAGGCTGGGGGGAAGTGGTGGTTACCTTTGAAGTGTCCTGGTTGTCTCTTCTCTAGTAGTGTAATGTCAGGATCCAGAGACCCTGCTTGTTTCCCAGCAAGCAAGAATTACTCACTGCTTGGACTTCTGTCAGATCCAAACTTGCATCCATTTTCTTTCTCTTTGAGGAGCTGAACCAGGCACACAGATGGGAACATTCTGAAACACAGAAGTTCAGATCCAGGTCAGAACTTAGCCATGACAAGGTGTCTCTGTGGATTTACACCGATGAGATCAGAAAGTGACCCAGAGTTAATCAAATACAAAGTGGGGAAATCTCAATTCTAACCTATACTGATACATTCACTAGGAATCACCTAAATGCATCCTTGAATGTCTGAAGCTGGATGCCCTTTCCTCCAGTTTATTTTTCAAAGTAGTAGAAGCTGTGCCCTATGCTTGACACTCACAGTCCAGGATGGACTGAATTAGTGTTTAAATAAGTGGGAGCTTAGTATGTCTACTTCCCAAGTAGATCTTGAAATATAGAATAAATCAACATTTACCTGTGTTTATATGAAGTTCAATTACACTTATGTTTTGGGCCAGTATCAATGTATATTAAACCACATACTCAAAAATCATCAAAGGATCAAATACTTTTTGCAACCTTCTTTTAAAAACCATGTTACTCACTGAACTTTCCTGTGAGTAAAAGTCACATCATCTATGTGAATTCAAGAACTGCAACAGCAGGGTGAATCAGAACAATGATCCCTCTCTCTAATCCAGTATCCTGTCCCTGATGTTGGCTGATGGGCAGATGTGTCTGGGCAGGTATAAAGCCCAGCATAATGCCCTGAATGTGCAACGTTATTCCAGGAGGGTATAAGATTCATAAATTGAGACTTCAGTCGCCTGAGCTGTTAGTCTGGCACTTTCCACCAACATTTATTTCAGCAAAAGAAAATCATTGACAAAAGTTGGATCAGCCACTATTGAAATGAACAGCTTAAATCGTAGCATTTAATCTCAACATTTTCATTTCTGAAAACTAGTTGTATTAGCAGGATCAGAAAGAGATGCCATCTATTTAATCCACCAAAATAACGAGTGCTGTGATAGTTTTAATTTGAATTCTCTCCCACGGGTGAGAATGACATTTCTTTTCTTGATAAACTTGTTAAGTCAATTGTAGAAACCTTTGAGGTAGAGATGATGTAAACCATAGTCTCTGGGAAGCAAATACTTCTGGCAGACCCAAGGTTACCTTGCTATTAAAAAACAAAAAGACGATGTAACCCTTGGAGAGAATCATTACACAAAGCCTTGAGGTAAACTGACATGAAACGCTTTTAATTTGGGTTCTATGATTCTGTTTCTCTATAGCAGCAATTGGAGATTTGCTTCTTTGAAGTTATTTCTTTTTTTGATTCCCATATAGCAGAGTATTGTGCTTAGAAAGAGTAAACTGCAAGGAGAGAGCTTATATGGACAGAAGGAAGTTTGTTAGTGATCAGATTTATAAGACCACGCACCAAGTGGAAGTTGTTTTGAACACAGTTTCACCAGACTGTATGGTCATGTGTTAACTGTCTACCAGTTTAAAAATCTGCCCTAGAACATCTACACTACAAGTCTATGAGCAAGGTCAGATGCATTAAACAGAAATAGGCCTTAGAAGGTTATGTGAAATTCATTCAAACTAAAGATGGTCCTGAATCCCAACCTCAGATCTGAACACCCCTGAACTCTGGGGTGATTGAAAACCAAACCTAGATACAGATCCAAGTTCTGCAAATGTTCCCTTGTCTTGAAAATTGGCTAAATCAAAACCCTGGATCCAAACATTTCCAAAATATCTAAGAATTCAAAATCCAGATGGGATCCAAAATTCAGAGGTTCAGATCTGAGGTTCCAAGTCTGAGCCATCTCAGATTTTTATATATGATTGCCACGATGCATGACACACTTCCTCTATTTAAACCTTTCTTATTCCTTCCCCAGTCATGGATGCAGAGGGGCTCCTCTGAATTATTAGCACTGGTTAATCTAGTTCAGTAGTACACAAATGGTGTGAAATTTCTGAAAGTAGTACTAGTGCCTGGACTGGATTGGTTACTGACTCTATCGGTTAATCCATCCATCCCATACTAATCACCTTAGTGGCTGAGCTTCTGATAGCCAAAGCCAGGCAGTTTTCCAGATAAATCCAGCAGGACTGAAGTAAAGTTCCAGTAGTTTCTTGAAAGGTAAATTTCATTGCAGAAGCAGAATATGACACATCACCTTTTGTACTCTGAGATTTTCTGCATTTCCATGAAGAAGGTTCTGTGGCTTCTTGATTTTACAGTTCCCACTGGACCACTTCATTTCTTGAAAGTAGTTACCTTATTCTAACGCCTTGTCTGGCATGTGCACAGGGCAAAAGTTTCTTCTTTGATTTACACTATAGATCTTATTTTGCCCTTGATCCTAAGACAAAACTTCCACTGACTCCAACTCAGGTTTCACAGAAAGGTACACGTGGAGAACAGAGAGATCTGTAGTGCAGGTAGGAGAGCTGCAGTGAGGTGGTAAAAGAGTTGTTCCTCCATATGGTTTGTAGTTGGACAGACACTCAAATACTAACAAAAATGGTCCATTGCTAATATGTTAACCTGCATCATTCTGCAAAGGTGAGACCTAATAATGCACTTTGACACATACAATAATAATACCTAGCTCTTATCTAGTGCTTTTAGCAGTAGATCTCAAAGTGTTTTACCAATGAAATCAGGACCATTGTCCTCATTGTACAGATGGAGAAACTGAGGCACAGAAGGGAAGTGACTTGCCCAAGATCACCCAGCAGGCTAGTGGCCAAGCCAGGAACAGAGCTTGTGTGTCCGCAGTCCCAGTTTAGTGCTCAGCCCATTAGACAACACTGATTCTCAGAAAGAAACAGCTAGAGCTCTATCAACCTTTAAAACGGTTTACTGGGTCATATTCTGATCTCAGTTATGCTGTTGTAAATCTGGAATAATACTTCTAGAAATCAGCCACCAATGTAGGTGCTTCAAGATGGATTTAGGTTTTCAAAGCGTCTGATGCACAGCGCTTCCTGGTGTGCTCTTCTAATTGCCCTGGTGTCTGGCTGCGCGTAATCAGCAGCCAGGCGATTTGCCTCAGCCTCCCACCCCGCCATAAAGGTCTCCCCCTTACTTTCACAGAGATTGTGGAGCACACAGCAAGCAAAAATAACAATGGGGATATTGGTTTGGCTGAGGTCTGAGCGAGTCAGTAACGATCGCCAGCGACCTTTTAAACGTCCAAATGCACATTCTACCACCATTCCGCACTTGCTCAGCCTGTAGTTGAACAGCTCCTGATTCCTGTCCAGGCTGCCTGTGTATGGCTTCATGAGCCATGGCATTAAGGGGTAGGCTGGATCCCCAAGAATAACTATTGGCATTTCAACATCCCTAACGATTATTTTCTGGTCCGGGAAGTAAGTCCCTGGCTGGAGCCGTTTAAACAGATTAGTGTTCCTGAAGACGCGAGCGTCATGAACCCTTCCCGGCCAGCCTACGTTGATGTTGGTGAAACGTCCCTTGTGATCCACAAGTGCTTGCAGCACCATTGAAAAGTACCCCATGCGGTTTATGTACTGGGTACCCTGGTGCTCCGGTGCCAAGATAGGGATATGGGTTCCATCTATCGCCCCACCACAGTTAGGGAATCCTATTGCAGCAAAGCCATCCACTATGACCTGCACGTTTCCCAGAGTCACTACCTTTCATAGCAGCACCTCAGTGATTGCTTTGGCTACTTGCATCACAGCAGCCCCCACAGTAGATTTGCCCACTCCAAATTGATTCCCCACTGACCGGTAGCTGTCTGGCATTGCGAGCTTCCACAGGGCTATTGCCACTCGCTTCTCAACTGTGAGGGCTGCTCTCATCTTGGTATTCTGGCGCTTCAGGGCAGGGGAAAGCAAGTCACAAAGTTCCAAGAAAGTGCCCTTATGCATGCGAAAGTTTCGCAGCCACTGGGAATTGTCCCACACCCGCAATACTATGCGGTCCCACCAGTCTGTGCTTGTTTCCCGGGCCCAGAATCGGCGTTCCACGGCTATAACCTGCCCTATTAACAGCATGATCTCCAAAGCACCGGGTCCCGCGGTTTGATAGAATTCCATGTCCATATCCTCATCACTTTCGCCGCCGCGCTGCCGTAGCCTACTCCTCACCGCCTGGTTTTGCAGGTTCTGGTTCAGCATAAACTGCACGATAACGCGCGAGGTGTTTACAATGTTCATGACTGCTGTCTTGAGCTGAGCGGGTTCCATGCTTGCCGTGGTATGGCGTCTGCACTGTTCGCCCAGAAAAAGGCGCGAAACGGTTGTCTGCCGTTGCTTCCCTGGAGAGGGGGGAGGATATACCCAGAACCACCCACGACAATGTTTTTGGCCCCATCAGACATTGGGATATCAACCCAGAATTCCAATGGGTGGAGGAGACTGCGGGAACTATGGGATAGCTACTCACAGTGCAATGCTCCAGAAATCGACGCTAGCCCCAGTACATGGATGCATGCCAGCGAATTAATGTGCTTAGTTTGGCCGCATACATTCGACTTTATACTATCTGTTTCCAAAATTCGAATTATATAAATTCGGATTAATCCCGTAGTGTAGACATGCCCTTATACTCTAGGCAACATGCTAAATGCAACATGCAGACACTATTTAATCATTCTCCTCAGTTTTCTAAAACAGCCCTGATTGTCAGAAATAATTACCCAACTACCCTCAACCCTTTTCAAAATCTCACCTGTTATGCCCCCCCCCGCTCCTTTCCCCCAAACCTGTTATCAACTCCACGTACATTCTGCTTCAGTTCATCAATAATTTATCCATTATACAGGAAATAATTAATCTCCATGGACTTTATACATCCTTCGCTCCTCTTTATCTCATCCCACACCTGGCTCCCTGGTGCGCCCTTATTAACAAAACTTTCACTACAATCTCATAACAGCTCTTCTAATTGCTTTTCTGGTGGCAAGCTCATTACAAAGCCATGGCCACCTGGACACATTAAAGAAGGTTCGGCATGTCCAGCAGTGGCAGGAGTGGGACAACTGGTTTTTCTATGGGAGAATCCAGAGTAGATGGCAGGCAGGAACATTCGGTTGATGCTTTCTGGCTGAAATACCTTCCAGGCTGCGTCCGGTGCTATGTTCCATGGTGGTGGAAGGATAGATACTGGTTTTATTCTTGCTTTTGAACATTACTTCCTTTGTTGCTCCTTGTGAAATGATGGTTAGGGCAGGACACTGGCAAACTGGATTCCTGTGGGCCAATTAATCCCCCTGTGTATGGTGGTGCAACTCCACTACATTCAGTGATATTGCATCCACTTACACTAGGGCTGAATGTGGCTGCTGGATTCTATTTCTGGTTCTGCTGACTCATGACATGCCCTTGTACAAGTCACTTAACCTCTTTGCCTCACTTTCCTCCACTTGTGAAGTGGGGATAATAAAATGCACCTAATCTACCTAGTTATCAAGAAAATTAATTAATAGCTGTAAAGTCATGTTGATATGTTTGGATCCCAAACCCAGTGACTCCTGGGTGCTGATTCTGGAATTTTATCTTCACAAATTTACTATTTAATGAGGTTAGGGATGGGGCTTAAAGCTTATTTGTTTTTGGAGCAATTAACTTTGGCATGGTGTGTCCTTCACAGTTTTGTCTTTAGCCAAGTACGTCAGTTGCTTATTTGAAGCTAGTGAATTTATTGTCTACTGCTTGGCTCAGCTGTCTGTGGGCCACAGTATTAGAAAGTTTCCCTCTTCCAGTTAATCTTTGACATCATTATTTAATCCAACAGGTCAGCGAACAGTTGTAAATTGAAATGTATATCAAAGATTAATATTAACACCAATGGTTAAATACAGATCATACCAGCTCCTAAAGATTCTCTGACACTGCTGACTTTATCAGCAATATCTGGTGGGCCACTGGGGCATGAGAAAGGCAGCAGTAACCTGTGGCAACTTCAAAGACAGCCCTTGAAGAGAATCCATCTCTTTCTCTATGGAGAGCCCAGGAGGTGGTGAGCTTGGTGGTGGTTGAAAGGTCAGTCCAATAGCTGGTAGAAAGAGAACAGAGTGGGACTCAGAGGGGAGAGAATGTCTGTTCTGCCAAGCTCTTGTCAGCATCAAGCAGAGAGTAGCACCACAATTATTGTTTCACTTTTGGAAGCACATCAGTCCTTTCCTGTACTGGGGAAAAAGTGTAAAAAGAAAAGGAAAAGTCTTGTTGCACAAGACATTATAGTTTCCCACCTGTGCTAGAGGGAATTCTGAGTCCAATCTCTCTTTGTCTTATACCTCTCTATTCCATGTGGAACAGAGGGTGATCACCACTGCCTTCCATCTTTGCTGGTCTCCTTTGCAGAATGAACTTCTTCCCATGTCATTTTTGGTAGCTTTCAATTCTGCTTCTATTGAATGTTTCCATGTTATCCTGGGTCTACCTTGTTGCCTCTTGCCCTGGGGATTCCAGTTCAACAACTGTCTTGTTATGTCATTTGGGTCTTTCTTCCATGTATGTCCTAGCCATCTCCATTTTAATTTCCTGTCCTGTCGGTTTCTGTTTGTCTTCCTCAAGAATTCTTCATTCGTGATTTTTTTTCAGGCTATCTGAAATTGAGGATTTGTCTAAGGTAGCTATTTATGGATACTTGGAAATTTATTAAGACCTTATTAGCTAAACTCCAAGTTTCAGCACCATATAGTGTCTTTACAATGGTGTTAAATATTTGAGCCAGCTCAATAACCGATTCTCAGTATTCATTGAATTCTATTTGCCTACCTAATGGTCTATGGTATTCCTATACTACCTAGCCCTATAAAATTTAAGCATTGAACAAGGTGATTGGGAACTGCAAAGCATTATCTACCATGGATGTCAGAGTGAATTATGTTCTTTGCTTCTCCAGCCTCTAGGACGCCCTTCTCATCTTTATTTTGTTGAATTTCTTCTTCAGTATATAAAATGACTAAAGGTGCATATCTCCAATAACTCTCCTCACCAGAGTCACGTTGCCATCATTTAACTTCTATGCCCCTGGTATTTTATGACTCTTAAAAATAGAATCCCTGCAAATCTGAATGAAGAATCCATGATTAATACAAAGGGTTTTCCTTTATCACAGGTCCTATTCTCCCCTGGATTACAGTAAACTATAATAAATATTTTTCTCATTTGGGAAGCAGTCTGCATTGCATTGCATTGCCTCCTGTTTGTGGATATACTATAGCAGTCCAAGCCTGAAAATCCCTTGTAATAAATATTCCCCATACTCCTGTTACCCTTAGGTCTTTCCCTAATTTATTCTAGCCTTTCTTAGATGCCTGACACTGTAATATCTAAGTACCTTTTGGATGTGTACTCAGAAATAAATTAATAAATAAATAGTGACGAGTTTACCAGGCACCTGCTGGTTACAAAGATGCCAGCTAGATCAAGGATCCCATAGATAGGAAGCTGGATTCAAGTGTAGAATAAGTTTCTCTGCATTCAACAGGTTATAGGAAGGAATGTTTTACAAACAGGTGTAGCTGATCTGGCCCCTTCCCCTCTCCTGTCCCCCAATTCAGTGCTCTAAAATGAGGTTTGAAGGCCAGAGAAGCAATAGAGGCTAGGGAATTAAATTCTCAGGCAGTGGGTTTCTTCCACTGATACTTTTATCGGGTCAGGCACATCAAGCTTTAGCCCTTGGTATTTGACTCTGTCCTCTTCTCACCTGGTATTCCCCACTACATGCCTCTTTCCATGAATGTAGGTCCCAGCCTAAATGCTGAGGCCCAGTGCTGTCCACCTCCAGTTTTAACCCAGAGTGATACATGGCATGCTTCAAATCCTAGAGTGTACAAGACTGGAGTGCGCAGCAACCTACGCGACACCATGGATTTGCTCATGCACAAATGAATAGGAATCAGCAGTGGTGATGAATCACAGTCCAGACAGAGCCTGAACATGAAGCTCCCATTAAAAAAAGGGAATGAAATGGTCACTGACTCCAGAGGAAGAAGGACAAGAAGAAGATGTGGACAAATTGAAGAAAGTCCAGAGAAGAGCAGCAAAAATGATTAAAGGTCTAGAAAATATGACTTATGAGGGAAGATTGAAAAAATTGAGTTTGTTTGGTCTGGAGAAGAGAAGACTGAGATGGGACATGATCACAGTTTTCAAGTACATAAAAAGTTGTTACAAGGAGGAGGGAGAAAAATTCTTCTTAACCTCTGAGGATAGGACAAGAAGCAACGGTCTTAAATTGCAGCAAGGGCGGTTTAGGTTGGACATTAGGAAAAACTTCCTAATTCTCAGAGTGGTTAAGCACTGGAATAAATTGTCTAGGGAGGTTATGGAATCTCCATCATTGGAGATTTTTAAGAGCAGGTTAGACAAACACCTGTCAGGGATGGCCTAGATAATACATAGTCCTGCCTTGAGTACAGGGGACTGGACTAGATAATCTCTTGAAGTCCCTTCCAGTTCTATGAGTCTATGAATATCAGCCTCAGGGGATCTGGGGTGAAGAGGCTGCTTTCTGGTACAGGTCTCAATCTGGCAAATGAATACAGAGGCCTGAAATCATTGAGATCCCTTGTTCTGGGGGAAAGTAATTGTTCAGGCTAACACCTGCATGACTCCCTGATAAACGTAACTGTTAATCACAAAGCTTTAAATCTCAGCGGACTGCACTGAAAAGGAGCTCAAAGCAATTATCCCTGCTGTGGAAGTAGGAGACAAACAGGATTTGGAAGCATGATTAACAGTTTACAGAACTGCTGGAGTTTCTTTGCTATTCTTTGTGAAGTTTGAAAAAGGAGGCGCTGGAACGGAAACTCCAGAGTAGGGAGAAAGAACTCACTTTCTAAACGGTCATCGGTGCCTGAAAGTTTAACTGTCTCCAGAGCAATACCAATGATCATTCTTCCTTTTTTATTGCCCTCCGTTTGGTCATATTACCATGGCAACGTGTCTGAATTTCAAACAGTATGGTGCTGAAATGCAATAGCTATGTTCCAGGATGTATATCCAGATCACTGTTACATTTGAAAACATCATTTATATCCTGGGGAAAATCTCGTTCTGTGTCAAGATAATTTAGGCTGTCAGTTTGGAGCACATGATCAGAAACCACCCACGAAGGAGATAAAACAAGAAAGGATGCAAATGTAACAGAAAAAAGAAAAGTGATCAGTGAAAATACAATAATCTGCTGCCCCCTAAATTAAGGCACAGAACCATCCTACTACCTAGGTGTCATACTGCAAAAACACCCACCACAACCCCCTGATTGGCAGGCTTCGCAGCAGTGCCATGAACTGAACTAAAGTCTCACTTGAGAGATGATTCTCTAAAGTTAAGTAGAAGTATTTTGGCATGGCTATAGGTGGGAAACATGATGTGATGCTGCCTGTGATGTGTCTGTTCTGTGGACAGGGACTTCAGTCTCCATGGTTGTCGACTCAAAAACTTTAACCAATGCTAAATAATTTGTGTGTACACTCTCCACATACTCTGCCCACAAACCAAATAAAAATCACTTTAAGAGTGGAACCTGTAACATGAGTAGGACCTGAGAGAACAGTCATTTGACATCTTATCAATAACAACTAGTGTTTTGCCCAAACCAGACCATAAATCTGAGAATCAAGGACTTTGAAAAGTTTGTAACTGGATTCAGATTTGAATGTTGGGGTGTGGCTCCATCTCTAGTAAGAGTGCAATAATGGAATGTTTTTAGTACTGAAAGCTAGGAGAAATCCATAGCAAATACAGATATAAATGCCGAAGATTTCAGCATCAAATTCCCAGAGGGGACTGGAGAATGTTGGACAATGATTCCAATGTAACCAGCTAAAGAATCAAAGACTGCAGGTTAAAGGAAGGTGAAGATGAAAATATACAGCAGCCCCACCAGTTTCTGCACAAACACAATCTATATCAAGATGTCTAGTCTGGAGCATAACTTCTTTTTGATGTCCAAAGGTCACTGTTTAACCTTTGGAAATCTAGTCCAACCAAGTCTCAGCTTTCCTGCAGAGCATAGCTCTGTTGCTGTTTTTACTGCTTTGTTGGCTGTCACTAGGGAATTGTGCAGCAAAAGAAAAGCTCCTGAAAATACAATCTGAAGAAACCTGAATGACTTATTTCAGCTGGTAGTAAAAGCCCTATTACAGCTAACAAAGAAGAGGTAGAACTTTTCCAGACCTTACACAGGAGAAATTTCCAGGGCCATGTGCAATATTCTATTTCTTGCTAAGATTTTGGAAATGGCTGTGTTCATGCAATGGCAAAAAAGGAATCTTTCATTGATGTGGCAATGCTGTCTGGATCTCTCTGGGTTGGCCTAGCTTGTGGCAGTGCATTTCTAAATTAGAACCAGCAAAACCACCCTTAGCTATACAAGTTGGTCTATAACCTTGCTATTCATTTTCTTTACAATATCAGAATGTGCCTTCTCTAAATTTCATCTATGATCTAGATGAAGGCTTAGAAACCACTCTAATCAAAACTGGTGATACCAAAAGTGGGAGAATAACATTATGGCCTCTGTTCTGACATCTGCATGCTGTCTCTGCTAGCATTTCAAGGCTGAAAAGCCAGAGGATCTTCCTTCTGGGGACATTCTGGTGTAAAAGGTATTCTGCAGTAGGGCAGTCCTATGCCACCCCTCACAGCCCCTGGTTTAGGGGGGCGTGCAGGGGGCTAGCTGGCGGAAGGAGGGGTATTCCAGAAGAAGAAAGGCATGAGTAATGCATTCCAGCTGTTGCGTCATCCTTGAGGCTGCTTAAGTTTGTGCCAATGAACCAGCCCCTTGGAAAGTGCAAAGGTGAAATAAAGACACCTTTGCCCCGCTCCCTCACTATTTCTGTGCCACCCTCAGCTCAGCTAGAACAGAGATTTGGGGCCATTATTATTCCTCAAATAATGCACTAGGCTTGTACGGCAGTTTACCAGCACTGTGTCAGAGAAGGTCCATGCCCTGAGGTGCTGATTGCACATTGTGTTTTGGACAGACATAATCAAACAACAGAAGGATTAAAGTGCAGATTTACTGGAAAAAGTAGCTATGAACAAATGTTATCTTCTTACTCAGATCTACCCACCACAGTGTGTTCAGGAGAATATCTGCTGACTTGCGTAACAAATACGAATTTCTATGGCTTTTTACTCCTGTTCTCCCTGCTGCACTAACACAGCTGAGAAAGCATGAGCTAGATGCTACCCCTGCTTGCACATCATTAGCAGAATTGTGTATTAAGTTCCTGTCATTCCCAGTGTGCAAACTCATTGAATGCGGTGGCATTGTGTGGTGTCATTTAAGCCCTGGCTGAGTGTTGCAATGCCTAAGTCCCTTTGTGGCTCTGGGCCCGTGAGGTTAAGGGCTAGATCCACAAATGTACTTAGAGATCCTGCCACCTGGTGGAATCTACAGCCCCAAGTTAAGTGCCCAAGCTCCCTGTGTAATGTGTGGAGAGGGTTAGGCTCCTAAGAATGGCATTCACAAAAGCCAGCATGCTGAGCAAGGAACTGCCTAAATTAGACAGTAGGAAATGCCAAACAGGAAATTCCTCTCAGGGAGCTAGGCACCTAACTCTCGGGCAAAGGGAAGTGCCTCCCTGCACTTGGGATTCACAGCTGTGAACCCTCTCCTGGCATTCGATACCTAACGCAGATCAGTCTTTTCTCACAAAAAAGGAGGACCCCCCCCCAACTCCTGTACAGCCTAAAGGCCAGTGGTTAGAGTGCTCACCCAAGATGTAGGAGACCCAGCTTCAAATCCCCACTCTGCCTGATTTAGACCAGTGACTTGAACCAGGGGTCACCCTCACTTCCCAGGTGAGTGCCTTAACCACAGGGCTATAGGGTATTCTCAATCTCTCCTATTGAAAATGTTCCACGTTGTATGAAATACTTAAATTTTCATTGGAGCAGGGAGAGGGAGGCTGTCCCAAGAAAATGGGAGGCAGCCTGAAAAGGGCATGAAGTCAAGTGTGGGTAAAGTGGACAAAGGGAGCAGTCCAGAGGGAATGATCCTAATTCCAAAGCGCCCTGGAGACAGCAGGATGGTGAGCTGTTGCAGTAACATGCTATCAATGTGAAATCACACACCCAGGGAAGAAGATAAACAGCATGGTTAAAAAATTGCAGAACATCTACCTGGAAATTGGAAAAGAAACAGAAAATCTAAGAGTGATATGTGGTAGTATTTATACTGTATGAACTCAGAGTGATAATGGAAACAAATGTGGCAATACTGAATATTGAAGGGGATTTTATGTAAAGCTAGAGATTGCACTACAAAGTCTTGGAATAGTGGGTATCATTCTGTATACTTTAAAGTGTAATTTTATCTGAAAAGTGACTGTAAAAATGGCACCATTTGGTCCTCTATTGATTGTCTCTTGGTGATTTCTGGATCATATCTGCTCAGTTTGCAAAGGAATATGAGTTCCTTCTAGGTGCCAGTCCTGCAACTCTAGCCTGGAGACTGAAAACCCACTTGGGTTCTTTCACCCTCAACAATAATGTTGTAGTAATAGTTGTTCTGTAGGACCTCGGAGGAAAAAATAGTAAAAAGATATTTCAGTCCCTAAAGTCAGCAGACAAGACTCCGAATACATAGGGGGGCTCAGATCAGTTGAGTGAGAACATGCCATTTTTTACATATTCCCTTTCCACTGAACTTTAAGGCCATTGAAAATCAAGAGAGAAATACAGAGAAGGGCAATGCAGCAAAGATTGGTAGAGATGGTACATAAGGAGTGAAGTCCCCTTAATGAGAATGCACTGTACCCGGCCTTCCTGAGATTATACGAGGGTGGCAGTAGGTTGTTAATTTGACTATCTCAACTGCAATAATATCACATGGGGAGAAAGGTGATTTCTAACATAACCAGCGCTCAACCTATTTAAAGTAAAAATCAATACTTTTATTTGCTCATGGAAATTGACGCAGAAGCCAGTGCCGGTATCAATGTAATGTGATCCCAGCAAGAGAATCCTTTAAGAACTTGCATCCTAGAAATACCTCCTATCCTCTCTCATCATTTTCTTTCTTCAATCTCTCTCAGATTAGTTCATTTTGAATTCAAGTTGCAATCTTTCTCATTAGCAGACACTAATTTATTATTTGAGTGCCTCACAAACACTTAACCTGCTTCCTCAAATGTTTGGAGGATTTATTGGGGAAACAACAAAGAAAATATTATTTCTCTTGAAAGTGCTCTCAGTTTATTTAAAACTGAAAGTAAAGGGATCTCCTTTTGCAGTTGGACTGCTTTGATAGTTTCACTACCACACCATGCTGGGAAATAGGTTAAACAGCTCTACTGAAGCCATTGGCAGTAGGTCAGCTATGTGCCTCCTGCTGTTAGGGTCTAGCTTGCAAAGAGCGTTTATAGGGAAAAGTTCTTCCACTTGTTAGAATCCTGTGTGCACATCATTTCAGTTAAGAAAACCACTGAAGACCTTGAGAGCAGCTTGCATGGGGGTATCAGTTCACATATTACAGGAACCTAGGATTTGTCATCAGATCATTGATCTGTCAAATCTGTTACCCTGCAATACCTGATGTTTCCTGGTGAAAAATTCCTATAATGCATCTGGGTACTTGTGCAATGCTGTGCAGAAGGAGGGACTGGGAGAAATGCCTTCTTGATCCTGTGGTGATTAGCAGACACCCTCAGTGTATGATGTAATTCCCATCATTGGTCTGTAAATGAATGCTCTTTTTTGGTGCAGGCTTTCATTAAGCACTTACTGTTCTTGCTTTCACTGCATTCAGTGATGTCATGCATGTGATGTTACTTCTTTAATTCTCGTGATTCTGCCACATTGGTGTCCTCGTCTCCCCATCCTGTTCTGAGGGTTAAAGAAATGTGTGCCACTGGTTAGAATGGTCGCTACACTCTTTTTTTGGTGTTTCCACCCATGATGGGAAGCTATTCCAAGAGCCAGAACAGCTGTTTACACAGTATGCAGTTGCATTAAGCTGCACTCCATGTTTCACAAGTTGCTACACTACAGTATGTAACACGCAAAGTAACAGGCATAAAAACAACGGCGTATGTTTGAATGCTTGGTAAAGCATTCTTGAACAGATACCTTTCCTAGCCCTCTGTAACAAGGCCCAAACACTGGGCAGAGTAAAAAACCCTCACTCTCTTCTGGCTTTATCAACAACACAATATAATGTTTAACATAAGCTTTCTCCACAAGGTTGGCTGCTTTTAGGGTTCCTCCGGTCCCACAGGACTGCTCAGCCCCTACCCTAGATCTATTCTCTAGAGAGCCACTCTCCTCATTTTATTATACCTAGCACTTACAGCACTTTTCTTCACGACCCCCATTTTTACAGATGGGGCAGCTGAAGCACAGAGAAGTGAAGTGACATGTCCACTATGCCACACTAAGGTAATAAGCCAGTTGCGTTAGTGAGTCAGTAGAAGCTGCTTAACCTTTACCCAGCAGGTTCAATACCTGTTACCAGGACCAGGTGTTTCAGGAAAACATTGCTAGTCTGTTACATAGTTTTTATAGACTAAGAATCTACCTGACCCTTCACTCAAAAGTTGTAACAAACCTAAATTGAAATTAGATGTCACTGTTTTTCACCTTCTCACACCTCCTGGTGCTGGTTGGGACTGGATGCAGAAGTGCTGACAGAGCATGAAGACAATTGTTTCCAGGGAACTTCTGTGCTGTGTAGAGCTGAGTGAATTTTTTGTTGGAAAAAAAAATGTATTTGCCAAAAAAAAAAAAAAATTATGAAGTTTTGGGTCCACAAACTATTCACGAATTTGCCAAATAGTTTGTCAGTATTTTTTGGGGGGTGTCTAGATTTAAAAGAGGACTTAGGTACCATTCGCAAAACTGAGGAGGGGATGGTGCTACCCTTACATAATAGCCCAGTAATTAGAGTACACACCCAAGTTCAGCTACCCATACCGTCTGAGTTAGGGTATCAAGTATCAGGGGGTAGCCGTGTTAGTCTGTATCTACAAAAACAACAAGGAGTCTGGTGGCACCTTAAAGACTAACAGATTTATTTGGGCATAAGCTTTCGTGGGTAAAAACCTCACTTCTTCAGATGCATAGAGTGAAAGTTACAGATGCAGGCATTATATACTGACACATGGAGAGCAGGGAGTTACTTCGCAAGTGGAGAACCAGTGTTGACAGGGCCAATTCAATCAGGGTGGATGTAGTCCACTCCCAATAATGGGAGGAGGTGTCAATAAAGATGAGGAGGTGTCAATTCCAGGAGAGGAAAAGCTGCACCTGCACATCTACTAATGTTATATATGCCATCATGTGCCAGCAATGCCCCTCTGCCATGTACATTGGCCAAACCAGACAGTCCCTCCGCAAGAGAATAAATGGACACAAATCGGACATCAGGAATGGTAACATACAAAAGCCAGTAAGTGAACACTTCAATCTCCCTGGTCATTCTATTACAGATTTAAAAGTCACTATCATTGAACAAAAAAACTTCAGAAACAGACTTCAAAGAGAAACAGCAGAACTAAAATTCATTTGCAAATTTAACACCATTAATCTGGGCTTGAATAGGGACTGGGAGTGGCTGGCTCATTACAGAAGCAGCTTTTCCTCTCCTGGAATTGACACCATCCTCATCTATTATTGGGAGTGGACTACATCCACCCTGATTGAATTGGCCCTGTCAACACTGGTTCTCCACTTGCGAAGTAACTTCCTGCTCTCCATGTGTCAGTATATAATGCCTGCATCTGTAACTTTCACTCTATGCATCTGAAGAAGTGAGGTTTTTACCCACGAAAGCTTATGCCCAAATAAATCTGTTAGTGTTTAAGGTGCCACCAGACTCCTTGTTGAGTTAGGGTAGGAACCTGAATGTGTGTCTTCTCTATTGTAGGTGAGGGACCTAACCATTGGGCTATAGGATATTCTTGAGTAAGTCAATCTCTCTCTCTGGCCCAATGAATACTTAAATGTATGCAGTGGAATAACTTCAACTGGAGAGATGGAGGCTCTCCCCCCACCCTGCAATGTTCTATAGCCCTATGGTTAGGGCACACACCTACACTCAAGAAATGAAAGTACAGATCCATATGCCAAATCTGGCAGAGTGGGGGGCTGAAACTCAGATCTCATACATCCCAGGTGAGTGCTTTTAGCTAGAGGATGGGGGAGGCAACACCCCCTTCACAATTTTTTGCATAGCCTTTCCACGTTTTCTTTACTTTTAATAAAGAAGTGGTTAGACATGTCCAACATTGAAACAAAATGTTTTGTTTGACCTGAAACAAATTTTTGTTTCAATTTGATCTGTAACATTTTTTTTTGGTTTAGCCAGCAAACAGAAACAATCAGTTCTTTGCACAGCTGTACCCCTGAGCATAAGCAGGAGTTTCTGGAGAACTTCAGAGGATCTCTCTTCTTGTGAGATTTCCCACCCAATTTAGCAGATTCTGTAATTTCAAAAAAAGAAAAAATCTGAACTTTTGGGCATTTGTATGACTAACCTGAAGTCTGAACTTTTTGAGGCTTTTCCATCACTAATGTGTATGTGTCTTGTTTTTTCAGCAATAATCCAACATGATGTACAGTGTTGTAGTGGTTTAGTCTGTGACTCACCTAACTGTAGCTTGATGTAAAAGCTGTGGTCCATTAGCCCCAAGAATCAGAGCAGCACAGACCGCAGTGGAGTTCCTTGTAGGAAAATGACAGTGCCAAGAAGGTTACTCATGAGAAGAATGCAAACTATCGATCATTTTTGATGTAGAGTTACTGCAGTTTTGTAGCATTCCAAATGTTCAATGAATTTGATACCATAATTTTTCATTGACATATAATGCTTATACCGTTACGAGTTTCTTTACAGGGTCAAAACAATTGCCACACCAAGCAAGGAGCAAAATAAATCATGCATATAATTATTGGTAGAGATGGGCTGAAGATGAAAAATTTCAATCTAGATCCACATTTTGCAAACCCCAACATTTGGGAGTGTTAGATCATTGGCTCATTATAAAGATAGAAGCCAGTTGCAAAATACAAATCCATATTCTGATTTCTAAATACCTGCAAAGTTCAAAGAAGTTTGGTTCAGCCCTATAACTAATTCCTATATAAAATATAATGTTTATACGTCTCTTAATGACAGTGTAATAACTGGCACTCAACACTGGAGTGCCTCTTGTTGGCTTGATATGGAACTGCAGCTATGTCTCTGCCTTGGTTTCCCCAGCTGGCTGTCAATAAATTCAATGAGATTTACATACAGTGAACTATGCCCCTTCAGGGGTCTAATCTATTTAAACAATCTTTCGCCTTCTGCCACAGGTCCCCGGGCTTCTCCGTTGTCTGGAGCTCAGCAGTCTCTCCCCTGCTGACTCAGAGTATCTCCCAGGCCTCCCTGCCTGGAGAACTTTGCACTTTGTCTCCTCTGGAGCTTTTTCTCTCTGTGTTCTGGGGGCTGTTCCTCACCCTGAGAGCCTTTGCTCACCAGAGAGACTCCAGCAGGAGTAGCTTCCTACCCAGCTCTCCTGAGGTGCTCACTTCCTCTCTCTTTTCTGGCTCCTGCCTGAGCACTCATAACCTTTTATTAGGCCCAGATGTTCCTTAACTAATAACTACCATCCGGTTAGACATCCACAGGTGGATCTGGGCTGTCTTACTCTCCTCAGCAGAACCTGTCACTGGGAGGTGGGGTGACTGACACCTCAAAGGGCCAGCCACCATGACCTATCTTTCTCCCCCTGAGCTGACCTGTACTCAAAGGCAGGCTTGACAAAAACTAACTCTTGATCATGTCCTGCAGCCAAGGGGGTACTTCCTGCCCTGCTGTCACAAGGAAGTCTACAAGACCTCTGGCGATCTTTGTATTCTTGTCATTGAAGTACGAAGAGCCCAAGAGTGTTGTTCCCCAGAGTCCTGTGTAGCTCAAGTGATGAACCAAATCCCCAGTAGTCTTTGGCATGTCGTAGTTCAGAACAGCCTGTGCTCCCTTGGAAGTCAAGCCCTCTGGCAATAATCAGCGATCATCAATAGCATTGGGCTTTCACGGTTGGTAAGTCACTGTAAAGCTGTCTCGTGATCTCTTCAAGAGCAGCTGCCCAGAATACACTCACACACATACCCTTCAGAGTTACGGGACTCCTTCATCCAGACTAGCGCCTTTGTTAGTGTTTCAAAGTACAACTGACTGCAACAATCTTTTCCCCCCACAGTCTTCAGTAAAGGAACAATGGGAGCCCATTTCTGATCCTCTTGCAGCCACATGACTGTGTGTGTGATGTTATCAGTTGAAGAAGTACTTTTATGCCCCTCTCCTTGTGGGGTTGTCTTTTCTTTAGGCTGGATTTCTGTTTAGCCTGACTCCGGTAATGGCTTCGTATTGCTGTTCCCAGGCCTCTGGGTGGGGAGACGACCCTGTCTCTTCGCTCTTTATTTCAGTTTCCTCTTGGTTGCGTAGTTTTACAGCACTAACATGGTGGCTTTTCCCTTCAGTGGCCCGAAGCCCCACCTCAAGTACCCAATCCTATGCAATGTGCACATTCACCATGAATACTGCCCCCTCATGCCTGGAGGCAGCATTGCAGAAATCCAAGCCAAGTCACATACAAGTTCAAATGCCTTCTGGAGTAACACAAGGTCAAACTGAAAGTCCATGACAAATGCTCAGACTAATAATTCTTGTGCCTCTCTCAGGCTCCCCTGAAGTCCTATTTGTGGCCCCTGCAGAGCTTCTCTTATGTTTGTTCTCCCCAGCAGGATTCCTTACTGTCTCCCTTCCCCCGGGATTCTGGCAGGGACTGCCTACAAGGAGCAGGAGGAGCCGTATCTCAGGCATCACCCACTGGATCCTGCCCTGCTCACTCTGGGTCTCTTCTATTTCCTGTTGCCCTTGCAGAATGCCAGCCTCAGGACTGTCTTCATGGATGCTTGCCCCGTGTTCCAGGGGTTCATCTTAGGAATTAGCTCTACTCCCATGGCTCTGCTCTCTGACTACAGCCAGCCCCAAACTGCTGGACCCTCCTTTGCAGTCTCTCCCCTCAGAGTGAATTCCCAGCTCTGTTTAAGTCATCCTTCCTGACTCCCTGCAGCGGGAGTAACTAATTATCAGTAAGCTGCTGAATCACCATTAGCTGGGGGCGAGGCTGAGCCTGGCCAGCCAGCCAGTGACAGTCAAACTGAAGGATCCAGTTGTGGTCTATTTTGGTGGTTTCCAAGAACTGGTCTGCAGAGCATTTGCTGGTGGCTCAGAGCGAGCTGGGTGGTCATATAGTGCTGGCTTTCCCTTGTTGCTTTCAGTTGCTACACTGCATTAAAAGACAGGAAAAAATATTAAATTCTTTTCAATGTAAACTGTTGTTGAAGTTGTCACAGGGATGCTGTGCAATCATGAATGGAAAAGGAGGTTGCCCATGCAGTTGCAAAAGGGACAGGACATGGGTGCACACAACTGTGAATGAGTAGGGAGGTATCTATGTGTGACCATTGGTGCCTGGTGGGGGGCCACATTGAGATTGCTCAATCAGGGCAAACTGCAAAGAATGGGGCAGATGATCCCCCAAATTGGTGGTTATTCTAATAATTAGATTCACCAAACCAGCAAAAAACAGCTTCTACAACACCTTACTGGTTACCCACAAGCCAAAAATACAGCTTCCTTAAAGCAATTCAGTCTTGGGCTCCCACACAGACAGTCAAGGCAAATATGAGGATTACTGAAAATCTTGTTAATCATAAAGTTCTACCAATCCCAAGGGATCAGACACGTTACCTGCCAGGTCCATGAATATTTCAGATCTCACACAAATACACGCACGCTTACAACCAATTCTATTAACTAAACTAAAAAATTATTAAAAAGAAAAGAGAGAGAGAGTATTGTGGTTAATAGGTCATTATATATACAGGTATGGATAAAGTTCTTAGGTCAAAAAGAACAGGAGTACTTGTGGCACCTTAGAAACTAACAAATTTATTTGAGCATAAGCTTTCATGGCCTACATCCTACTTCTTCGGATGCAGAGAAGAAGTGGGATGTAGCCCATGAAAGCTTATGCTCAAATACATTTGTTAGTCTCTAAGGTGCCACAAGTACTCCTGTTCTTTTTGCGGATACAGACTAACACGGCTGCTACTCTGAAACCTGTTCTTAGGTCAGTTTCATAGTAGAGATGGTGAGCTGCTGAACTGCAAAAAGTTCTTTCCAGAATCAGTTCATCAGGTTATAGTCCAAATAGGCAGTCCATATACAGTGTTTATTGAATTTATTCCATGAGAGTTAGCAGGGTAATCCAGACTGGAGCTGAAGACCTTGGTCTTGTGACTCAAGCTTCCCCTGACCAAGCTTAAGCAGATCTGAGATAACAGGATCAGGGCCCTAGAGTTCTTTTACCGATCTCTGGCAGGCTGTCAATAGTCTTTGGACAGGAGGTATTCCTTGGGTGAAGCATTGTGGCTTTGAAATAAGACCTCCTATTTCCTATGTATACACAGGTAACTAGTTGCATTCATCAGCATAAGGTAATTATCCATTAAGCAGTTCATAGACAGTTTGCTACAAACTTTAAAGAGAAATATATACAATGATATTACACCCAAGTTTCATCTAAATGTTAAGATCCCCTTTCGATCTCTCAGTTAATAGAATATAGTAACAGACAGGAACGTCTGGTTACATTGCTAACCTCTAACAAGATATAGGTCAGTGGTTCTAAAACTTTTGTAATGGTGATCCCTTTCACATAGCAAGCCTCTGAGTGTGACCCCCCCCTTATAAATTAAAAACACCTTTTTATATATTTAACACCATTATAAATGCTGGATGCAAAGCAGGGTTTGGAGTGGAGGCTGACAGCTCGCGACCCCCCACGTAATAACCTCATGACCCCCTGAGGGGTCCCAACCCCCAGTTTGAGAACCCCTGATATAGATAAACACAGACAAATACAATCACTATCTTCTTCTAATTCTAAGGAATGGCCTTAATTACCATTTATATATTTTTCTAATATGTCTTTAAAGGTTGAATTTGCATCATTTAGCTTGCTAGTCGCGTAACCCAGTCTGGCTCTGTGTCACACCATGAGACAAGCTTTTGACTAGGATGTTAGTCCATACTGTGAAAAAAAATTCAGTCTGCCTATCTACTTGTATACTGGATTCCACATATTATTGTCCAGCAAATAATGTAACGGGGGTGGGGGAAGGGGGGAGGGGATTTGCTTTTGTGCTATTTTCACTAGCTCTAAAAATGATGGGCCTGATTCATTATTGTCCTTGTATAATCATTTATGCTAATGCACAGTGAATGTACAATACTACTATTCTGGTCTGGTGGCATTTTACCCTTGCTTTGCCTGGTGTAAATGGTGGTGCAGGGTAGTAGTGAATCAGGCCTGATGGCTCTCCATCCAGTTGTGTGGTGCACATTACCTTTATATGAGCAAATGGTCATTTTTCGTTTCTCTTAAAAACCTTTGGCTGTGTTTATTGTCCATGAAATTGAGGGAATTATAATGCTGGCTTGAACAAGCAGATGTCCCAAGTGTTTCCTGGTCCTGATCTGTAACACCCAGCATCTTCCAGTTATTGTCCTATCATAAGCAGAGACTGAATTGTCACTCACACTGAAATGCATGCTGACGTGGACATATGGGGACTAGGGAGAGAAGCTACACGTCATACAAAACAGTACAAAGTGGAATCCTGCAATTCTGGGTTTATCTCAGCAAGAAACAATTCCTAATGAAGTTATATCGGATTTTAATGTTTTCAGAAAGCTCCTCAAAGCAAAATAATTCCCCAAAGGAAAAAAATAGAGAGTAAGTTTGAATACTCTAGCGTTGTTTATCTGCTTGGTATTTGAGTATGATTTTTTTTCAGGTCTTGCATTGGATTAGTCATGTTTACTGTAATCTTTTCCTGTTAGCTCTCCGAAAATAGACAAAGGGTAAACACAAGTGTTCAGAAAAATAAGTGAGGGGAAGAATAGCATACAATATTTGTTTTAAAATGGCATTTATGAGACATAATGTATTTAGGCTATTACCTGGGTGTTGTCTGCTGTGTCTCATATTCAAGCAACCTTTCACAATTCAACTTTGCAGGCTCCAAGGAAATGCAGTTTCTACTCCTTCTGAGAAGAACAATAGGACTGTGCACTGGCTGGTTAGATTGATAACTGTCCAGTTTAGTCCATAGCCTCCAGGGATATTATAAAGACAATTTCTGAAACCTTATTTCCTTTCTAGATGATCTAATCTGAAATGAGACCTCAGTTCTGGATTAAGGCACATAGTTTGGAGAACTAATTTGAAAACATGTAATATACATCTTAACCTCCACATTCTCTCTATAGGATAAACATATTAAATTTAAATTGGAGTTTAAAATAATCTACAATAGACCAGTGATTTCTTGGGCTGTTGTACCAAATTCTGAGTTCATTTATAGCATAGTAAATTTGGAACAATTGCACTTAAGTCAACAGAGTTAACTGTTGACTGTTGAGATAACTGAAATCAGAATCTTGACCCAGTGACCTCAGCTGTATCAACCAGGGTTGAAAAAATTAATATTACATCACTGATGTAGGTATTTAATTTACAGCAGCTAGAACTTTCTTTCTCTTCCAGCTTAAAGGCTCAACAGCATAGTTTTACACAGATCCCCATGCAGTGTTGCCAGCTCTCAAAATGTTATCTCCAGGCTCACGATATCTAGTGTTTTACTTGGAGCCACATCTCTTGGAGTCAGGGGATTACATGAGAATTCCAGCCTTCATTTAAAAAAATAGTGAGTTTCTAGCCCTCGTGGTTGTTGTGAAAAGCTGGAAAATATGACCTGAATGCACCCTAAAGGCTCAGAAATCAAATAAAAAGACCCCCCCACAAGTATTATTATTTAAAATGTTCATGATTTTTAAGCCAATTTTATGATTTTTTTACACCTGACTCATGATTTTTGACTGCTTGGGGTTGACAATACTGGTATTTTGTGTGTGTGTGTGCGCACGCATGTATGTATGTACTCCCCATTAATTTTTCTGAACCTGCAATGGATCCTTAGCTACTCCAAGTCACAATCTCATTTGCTCTGGGATGTGGAGCACTCCAAGCTTCATGTAGGTTAGCACACATGCCACTGACTGGGAAATAGGGAGCAGCATTGCACTGGAGCCCAGCACAAAGGGTAGATGTTGTGGAGAGGTTCAGCCTAATATAGGGAAAAAGGCAGAAGTACCAGCAGGAGCAGCAGTGCTTTGGGACCAGGCACAACAAGGATTGTTATTAAGGGCTTGTTTACAGGACCAGTCCTGCAATGTATGTTAAATTCAACAACTGGGGGAAAAGCATCAATAATCTATCAAAAATGTGTTCTCTCTTGTTGTTCCCTTTTCTAGAAAAAACAAGTGAGTCAGACAAAGATCCGGGTGATCTCCACTATCCTCTTCATCCTCGCAGGGTGCATTGTCTTTGTGACCATCCCTGCAGTCATTTTCAAACAGATTGAAGGATGGACAGCCTTGGAGTCCATTTACTTTGTGGTCATCACTCTGACCACGGTTGGCTTTGGCGATTTTGTAGCAGGTAAGTAATCTGAGCATTGAAATGTCACCCTCCAACACATTTTTCTAAGGTGCATAGCAGGCTTTTAAAAACATATTGAATTCCATTGAAAATGATTCCGAATGTCTTCATCTGTGTCACTGTGCAACTGACAAATAACAGCAGTACAAGCTAATTTAAAATCCAGGTGTCTAGCCATCTGACGAGCACAAGCTCTGAGCAGTGTAAGCAAAATGAGTATCTTCCTCTTGGAACCTCTTACTGTCCTTTATCAGCTATGAATTGTGCATGAGTGAAATTAATTTCCTATTGAATTCAAGACATTATTATGCCTTTTGCATCATACTGATAAAGGCTTTAATAGGTGAAGCAAGTAGCTAAGGGGATGCACTGATGAGACTTTCCCATTGGATGGCCATGTGTGAGCTGTGCAGTCCAATAGAGCTGATAGCTGCTGTAACAGGAGCACAGCTTCCATGGCATGAGCTGCAGCTTTCTAGGAGACAGTTCGCAGGATTTTACTCTCTAACCTCGATAGAAATTTTGATACTGCAGCCATCCCATTAAGGAAAACTAACATTAGAAGTGAAACGGGACTAAGAGATGTGCATTTGAGTGTTATGTGCATACGGTGTATTTTCTGGGATGAGTGCAGTCCTAAACAGATACCATAAATATTCATCCCCATCAATTACCAGCAAAGGGGCTGTCCTGGGATTGGTGGTCACAGCAGCATTGCTGAGGAAAAGGTGGTTAGAAACCGAGAGAAATCTGTTCTCCCATTGGTATGTGAGCTCCATTCCCATTAATGTTTACTGGCTATAACAAATGTGTTGAGACGAGTCTGGATCCCTGTGTTGCAAAGACATGTACTATGCAATTGTCCTGTTATCTCCCATTACACCGATGAAATCTGAGTGAGTTATAACAATTCAAATTCAACCAGTTGGTGACCAGTTTGCTTGCTAAAAGTTGTTCTTTTATGAACAGTCCCCTCACCCTCCCTTTCTTATTTTGGTAGGGAAGACATGAGTTATCTGTGCAGATGGGCCTGAATCAAACCCCAGATCTGAATACACCTGAACTATGGGAAAATTCAGATCCAGATCTGAATTTTTTGACTTTGGTCCATCTTTAACTATTTGAATGTGAAGAATATTGGATAGAAGAATCTACTGATGGTTGGGTTTTTGTGGTATCATAAGAAGGTAACCAAAGAAATGTGGGTGTTTCACAATATTTTTCCTGGGTCTGTGGAAGTTTCCCTTCCTCACTGTTTTTTTTTTTTAATTTAATTCTAAAATATTAGATCTTTAAACCTAAAAAAAAAAAAAAAGTCTGACAGCTAAAATGGCCAGAAGAATAAAATCCAAAATCATTCAGCAGCCCACAGCTGATGTTTTACTAGAACCAAATGGAATGTAACCCAAAAGCCTCAAGGATGATCTCATGATAGGAGCGTTGGAGCGGGAAGCAGGAGATTTGTGGTTTATTTCTGGTCCTGCCACAGATTTCCTGTGAGACCATGAGGAAGACTCTTTAATCGCTCCCTTCCTCAGTTTCCTTATCTGTAAAATGGGGATAAAGATACACTCCTGTGAGGTAAAGTAATAACAAGGGAACTGCACTGATTTATGCCATCTGAGAATTTGGCCCAGTGTCTCTGTAAATTGGAAAAAGTGGTTGCTGTTGCTGGACGCAGTGGAAAATCTGATAGGCTGGGAAAGATAGTGTGGTACTCCATCCATTGCCTGGCTATTCAATGTGACAGACCACAGCAATCCACTTTATAGAATCTTCCACTGAGACATGTGTGACCAGAGTGGCCTCCTTGTACTATAGCAATGACAAACCTCCCTCTGGTTCACATGGTGGAGGACTGGAAAGGCAAAGTGATTCATAGTGTGTATGAAGAGAGATTAGAATCAAAAACAATATTTGGGTCCTTGCCAGCACCCGAATGCCTGGGCTTTCAAGGGAGTGTTCAATCATTGTAAGTACACTCATGCTCAGGCTGGGTAAAACTCATTTTAAGGGCTCATTAGAATGTATCAGATTGCAAACAGCCTGTAAAAGCTCAGGGGGAAAACATTCAATTGTAGCATGGGTTGTCAGTGGGGACAAATCCTGTGTTCTGTCTCTGGCTATAAACATATAGATGTGTAACACTGGAGTGCATCTTCCTTAAATAAAATTAAATATGCTAATTAATGGCCAAAATGTAAAACAGGAAAATTAGATTCTGTATCTGGATTGAAACTGTTTAAGATAAAACTGAAAATATAACAAGTGAAGAGCCCAAATCCAAACTCTGGATCTAGATGGCCCTGAATAGTCAGAAGGGTCCCTCTTTCTAGACTGGACCAGGTCAAATCCCCAGATCCAAACAGGCCCCAGCTTTATGGAAGTTGGGATCCTGATTCAAATATGATGTTTCAGGTTGGGCTCATGTGTAGAATTTAGTGAAATGTGCTTCAGATCAAAATATTTTCAATAATGTATATTCCACAGGGGGTTCTTTTACTGGTCTATCACTGATTTAAATATAGTGTATGGTATATCAGAAAATGATATTCTCTACCTGTATTAGGCTTAGTCTTTGAAAAGTTGTTTGTGCCCTTAAACAAGCAGTAAAACTGGGGATCCAATACCTTCCTCCACAATATTATTTAATGCAAAGAAAAAACTTATGGAATATTCTGATCAGACACACAGCAGCAGAACATTAAACCATTTTAGGACGGGGCTTGGGGATTCCAGTGTAGGAAGGAGCTTGGGGATTCCAGCTGTTTCTCAGACCAGACAAACTTGTAGTCATTTCATAGGACAGAAGGAACCTATTAATGAGAACCAGGAAATACTTTCATGAGTTTCCATGAATTGTAGAAGGCCTGGTGCTAAATATTTTTGCCATCTCATGGTTCCTACGCACGAACAGAACCATGTATGCTTATTTCAGGGGGAAATACTGATATCCATTATCGGGAGTGGTACAAGCCCTTAGTCTGGTTTTGGATCCTCGTCGGCCTTGCCTACTTTGCTGCTGTCCTGAGTATGATTGGAGACTGGCTAAGAGTTCTATCCAAGAAGACAAAAGAAGAGGTATGACTGCTAGTTGATCAATGATTTATCACTTTATAAGAGAACTTTAAATGCCAGATCACTGCTGGCCAGGGAGGGATGGTCCCTTATTTGAACTAATGCTAAATAATCCCTTGTATTTACCCTTTTGGCTGCTTCTTTTCAAGCCTCTTCCTTTTTTGTATTCTACTGTGTGACTTAATGGCTCTGATCTCTTGATCCCTTAATGAGAGAGGGAGAAAAAAAAGGAATTGACTGACTCAGACTCTATGTCATTAGCATTATAGCCCTATAGAGACTGCATGATCTTAGGATTTATAGCACTATCATTATGGAAAAAGAGAAGAGAGCCTCCACCACAAAATTAGAAATTGGCCACAAAATCAGGATCCAGAATTTAACTTCCTCTCACTTGCAAAGGACTGGGGATTCATAGATTTTTTTTTTTTTTTAGGCCTGGAGTGACCATTATGATTGTCTAGTCTGGCCTCCTGCATAACACAGGCCAACATACTATTTCACCCAGTAATTCCTACATCAAGCCCAAAACTTCTGTTTGAGGTATAGCGTATCTTTTATATTTGACCCCAGGGTTTGGATCAGCCTATTATAAAGCAAGAGTCAAACTTTAATCTGTGGTGGATTTTGAACCCCGCTTCCCCTAAATTCAGGGATAGTGGTTCAGAGTCAGGGTTTGGGTTCAGGCCCATCTCTGTGAAAATGAAGTAGAAATATACTGTAAAAAAACAGAGGAAACTTTAGCCACTTTTGGCAAGAGCAGTCAATGTCCTAGTACCACTTGCCCTTGGTTAATTTCAGCCAAAACACTGTTCTCCACAGTTCATAGGGAAGGGAAAACAATATACTAGTGACTCACTAATAATCAGGGTGGAAAGTGAGGGTAGCTGCCTTGGCTCCAGCATTATACTGTTAAGCATAATGTGGTTAATTTCACCCCGCCTACATCCCAACAAAGGCCTTGGCTACACTTGGGGATTAACAGTGCTGCCGTGGCAGGGCTGTGAAGCGCCAATGTAGTTGCGCCGCCAGCGCTGCGAGAGAGCTCTCTCGCAGTGCTGTATGTACTCCACCTCTCCGAGGGGAATAGCTTGCAGCGCTGCGAGCGAGCGTGCAGCGTTGCAGGCACTGATTACACTGGTGCTTTACAGCGCTGCACTCGCTGCACTTGGGGGGGTGCGTTTTCACACCCCTGAGCGCAGCAAGTTGCAGCGCTGTACAGCGCAAGTGTAGCCAAGGCCCAAATTCTCTTTGGCAGATTAGTTAGGGAATGCATAACCAACAAGTTGTTTGCCAAATTAGTACTGCTGTTCATTATCAAGAGTTATGATAATGACTCAGCTGACTCAGTGAAGTCAGCTGAGTCACCTGAGGCCAAATGTGTCTCTGGTGTATCTCCAAGGACACAAAGTGAGATGCATTATGGAAGAATTTGGTTTGTGTTGGTGGGCTGATCAGATGCGATATCAGCTTAAATCTATTCTCTTTTCAAGTTGGACCTTGGGAAAGGCCTGGACAGGCTTCAACATCAGTTATTCATTTCTCTCTCTTTTTTTCTGTCAGAAGAAATATTTATACAACACAGTAGCTATGTGAGCTCCCTGTTCCTAAGTCATTATTCTGTATTCATGTGCCTGGAGCTAGAAACATAACATAACAATAAATCACTTAGGGACATTAGAATGGAACTGTATGGCTCCTTGAAGCACCCACAGGGAATTTCCCAAGTGTTTTCAATCCTTGTGCTTTAGGAAACAAACTGATCAGCAGCTGGCATTTGGAAGAAATTCCAACACTTTGGTATATAATGTTTGGATAGTTCAAGTGAATTATGGAGATTTTTACACTTCCCGTTAAAGACTGAAGCATTTGGTAACTTTCTGAGACAGGATACCAGACTAGATGGACCATAAGTTTCTTCCAGTATTTAAAATACTTTAATAAGAATATAGATTTTACCTAAATTAATCATTGCAGGGTTCAGTACAGAACCTTCAATGGGATTGCACAGGTGTAATTGTGATCACAGTTTGGGAAATAGGTCTCTATATAATTATGTTTATGACTTCTTAGTTATTAAAGACCTCAAAGCCTCATATGGAAAAATCCTTGGTTGCTGATGGTTCTTTGAGTTGCCTATCTACTGGACGAGTGCACAGAGGTTATCAATTAGTGGTTTTATTGTTTCCCTAATGAAGAAAGGGTTGGTCAGAGTGTGAGAGTATCCTTCTGACTTGCAAGCTGGACATAAAATGTCCACTGGTGGCAGCCAAATGCAAGAAGATAAAGAACTTACTATGTGAGATACAAGTCATTAGCCCGTCTAGACATAGTATGATTAAAGCTGAGCCTGATGCTACCCCTGCCAAATTTTGGGGAAGTTTGGAGCAGGCTCCAGCTCCAGATCGAGTCTTTTCAGCTCTGACCAATCTCTAATTCTATGACATAGAGTAAAAATGTGTGTTGTTATTCTACAGTGAGAATTTCCCTCTTTCCTTAGCATGTTTTTGTTTGTTTGTTTTCTGGAAGGTTGGTGAAATAAAAGCCCACGCGGCTGAATGGAAAGCCAACGTGACTGCTGAGTTCAGGGAAACCCGGAGGCGGCTCAGCGTGGAGATCCATGACAAGCTTCAGAGGGCAGCCACCATTCGGAGCATGGAACGTAGGCGCCTAGGGCTGGATCAGAGGGCCCACTCACTGGATATGCTCTCTCCGGAAAAGCGCTCTGTCTTCGCTGCCTTGGAGACGGGACGCTTCAAGGCCTCATCTCAGGAAAGCATCAACAACAGACCTAACAACCTGCGCCTTAAAGGGACAGAACAGCTCAACAAGCATGGGCAGGGGTCATCTGAGGATAACATCATCAACAAGTTTGGCTCCTCGTCCAAGCTGACCAAAAGGAAAAACAAAGACCTGAAAAAGTGCATCCCCGAGGATGTGCGGAAAATTTATGAGACCTTCCGACACCTCTCCTTGGATGAAGAGAAGAAGGAAGAGGAGACTGAGAAGATGTGTAACTCAGAGAACTCTTCTAGCACAGCTATCCTGACTAACTGTATTCAGCAACACTTGGACCTGGAAAATGGAACCATCCCCATTGAAACCAAAGAAAGGGAACATGAAAACAAAACATTACTTGAAGACAGAAATTAAATGTAAAAGATGCTTGACTTTAATTAACTTATGTTAGTGTTTTTATATACATACATATATATATATATATATATATATTGAGACACGTGCCTTATACAGACTCCTTATTCAGTCTGAATTACATAGCATCGAAGAATATTTCACTGTGCCATAATGACTGAAGCTTGCTCTGCCAAAATGAATCAGAAACACAGCACTGGAGAATGGCAACAGAAAGCAACACATGGGGAACTTCAGCCTGTGTAAGATGACAGTGGCAAAATGCAAAGGGAGAAACTTACCATGGCAATACAACTGGAGTGCTACCACCATGGCATAATGTTTGCAAAGGACAGCTATGTTAGAAGAACCTGTGGGAGGGTGAAAAAAGAGGCGAGAACTGTGTGTCTTTTAAATTGATCATGGCTTCATTGAGCCTCCCACTGGTGATTGAAAAGAGGAGAAATAATTGGGATGAACTAGCAACTTTCAATAAGGCTGAGTTTACATTTTGGCACGTGATCCAAGCTAGATTTTTTTTTTCATTTTTAAAAACAGATGCATTATCTTTCTAAACTCCAAAAGCATGTCCCTGGACTTGGAAGCCAGTTGGACATTGGTTGTGAAATCAAGGCAGACATACTGAAGGATGTGATTGCTTTTTTCATTTAAAAAAAAAAATACAAAAAAAAATTGTTTTCCTTTTCCTCAGAGGAAATATCTGATATAAACTTGCAAATACTGAATAAAAAGCAAGTTCAAACACTACATGGTTTAAAAGAGGGGGGGAAAGATATATACAATGTTTTGCTTGACGCATCAAATAGTGGGCCAATTTTTTAACAATTTTCTTGTTCACACTTTATATCACTGAAGGAAGTTCAGTTTTAATGCTGTAATACTACAGAGACAGAAAGAAAGCTATAGCCTTTGCATGATGTCAGCAACCGGCTGTTCTCTGTAGCCGAATTGGAATTTTAAAGAATAGACTTAAGAGCATTTACAATACTAAAATGAGGACCAGAGCAACCTTAGAATCTCAGGGCTGTATGTCCCTTTTGGTGTGTTAGGGTTTAGACAGGAGCTGGTCATACCCTCCAAAAACAAGCAAACAAAAACAAAAACAAAACAAAAGTTAAAAAAAAAAGAAAATAACCAACAAAAAACTAAAAATCAGAAGATGATAAAATACGATGGAAATATTTTAAGTGCTTATAGCTTTAAGTGCCATTAACACCGTCTTATTTTGTAACTTTTAAAATAAGTATTTTGAATAATGTATTTGATTTTTTTTCCCTTTCAGTTTATTTTCTTTGTTTGGTATTTGCTTTCTCTAAGTCCCTTTTCTCCATAGACTCCGAACACAAACTCTACGTGTTTTGAGACAGACAACGAAACACAACCAAACTGTGAGAGTTTCGTATCTGTCGCTGTGACTGGACGTGCGAATATGGGAAGCACAAATGTCTCCAGACTTCAAAGTGAACATGAAGAGAAAAGACTGTGAAATAATTCATGGGAACTGCAAACAACACTTAGGCCTGGTGCATTCAGTCTGTATGTGGTGCACTGCTTGCCATTACAAACGAGAGGTTTTTGCATGCTGGAAATGAGACATACATAATAGCACAATTTATCCTCCCCAAACCCCACTCTTCACAAAATCCTCAAATTGCCCATCATGCAAAGTACTCCAATTCTAACAGCATTTCTTGTAGTTTTGCTGCCAATATAAATGTGGAGATAGGCTCCAGACACATTTTGAGTCTTGCTGGCTATTCATAAAACCAAGCACTTCCCAGTCATGCAGGCAAAGATTTTCAGAAGTGAGTGCCAATAACTGTCTGCACAAAAATGCAAACATAATTTTTGTTTGCATTTTCTGAGATATCACGTGCAAATGGACACTCAAAAATTTGACTGGTCATTTGCATACACAGTTACCATGGCTATGAATACGTACATGGTAATTGCACATGAAAATTATTAGTGTGCATATTTGCATATGCAGTTATTTATGCACAATTTGCAACTCTGAGCTAAAAGTCACCGCTGCAGGAGGCAAAAGGAACTCTGAGTATGTCCTTTCCTTACAGAGTCACAGCACCTGAAAAATTGTGTTCTAACTCAATTTGGTTATGAAAACCAGCTGTCCTAAAATTAAGGATGAAAAATCACTGGTAGAGAAATTGCAGTCATTTCAGACTGGTTTAGCCCAACAAGATTGAGTAAAAATTGGATTTTGCTTAGTCCCCTGATGAATCTGTTAAGATACAGGGCTAGATTCTGGTTTGTGTGGATGAGACTTGCTCTGTAGCCTTGCACTGTAGCCAGAGGCCTCAGGAAGCATTGTGGCTGGTTTTGCTGGAATTCCTCCTGGAGGCTCCAATGGTGCACATATCAGAGCAGCAGCTCTGCCACCCTTTGAATGGGTGCAGTGTGCACTCCCTTTTCTGACAGTGCTGAGGGAATAGGGCCATGGCCATGCTCAAATCCCAGACCTCGCTACAGGGAGCAGGGTCTATCCGAGGAATGGAAGTGCTTTTGCCCTCCTCCCACTCCTGTGGACACATGCGGGAGCTGAACTGAATGTGGGCTGTAATCAGGATTCTGACATTCACAATGCTGCTTGCAAACAAATCCCTTGTTATCTCATTCTGAAATAAGTCGTATCATATTGTGTTAGCTATGTAGGTCCCAAATAGATGAATTACACAGAACTCTGTATCTGGACCCCCTAATGTTTATGTTTTTCAGATTTGGGGTTTTATGGAGTTAGGAACTAGCTGCAAAAGTCAGATCTGGGTTTGGATTCCAGACAAGGTTAAGGGACGTTCAGATCTGGGTCCTTCTCTAATTAAAGTGCTGTCTGGAAATCCTATATTGCACTTTATTTGTTCGCGTTGTTGGAACTGAAGGAGGATTCCAAAAGTATAGAGTACAGATATAGCAATTCATCTTGCTTAGTGAGTGTAAAAAGACAATAACATCCCAGTCTGATCTCTCCCCTCAACCATACAGTACGAGCTGTAGAAAAGCTCCCTGCAAATAAGAAATAAGAGTTAGTCCTACAAAGTGCATTTACTCTGTGCAGGGTCAGTGAAAGTCAATGTCAGATCAGCCATTCTTTCTAGTACTGCCCTCCTCTTTCCCATGTGGTCAGGCAAGCTGACAGTTTGGGGAAAGTCCTGGAATGTACATCAGCATAAACGCTTTAAATGAATGGGGGCAGTGTTTATTGGCCAAATTCAGACCTGACGTAAGCAGGTGCATCTCTATTGAGATATCGGACTGGAGGATCTAAAATGTATTTTGCCTCTCTGATTCCACGAACCTTTGTGTTTACAGTTCACGTTCTAACAGTGTCCATGTCTCCCCTCAGTTGTTGCTTAACCAAGCTATACATAATTGCTAAATTATGGGACTGTCTTCGGCATCTACTGGTTTTGAATGTTTTTGATCTGGGGACAAAGGGTGATGCAAGCTAAACTCCCAGTGAGATACTAAGCAGAACATTGGGTGGCCTTTCACATGAAAGACATCGCCTCAAAAAATAGAGAACTCCATTCCCCACCCCGTATTTGTGAAACTTGCTGAGAAAGCTGCCAGTCTTGTCTATTAATAAGGATCCTCTCATCTGATTGCTTTCATGGTCAGGCATTGCACATTAAATAGTTTAATATAGATTATTTGGATGATAAGTTAGAGAGGGTGGCAGTGACTGCACAGGAAGCCAGACTAAAATTTCTAAACAACTGATCTGATGACATAAAGTCTTAATTCACTTCTTTTATTAAAGCACATCCCCTGTATGCAGCAGTTTGGGAAACGATCTCAGTTGAAGCCTTGACTAGAAGCATGGCTAAAATCCCTGTTCTCTTGTTTTCATAACTATATAAAAGCTTTTAATGTCATTTCCGGTGGAGCTGTTGCACTATTCTTGAATGTTTTAATGAGATATAAGCTGAACCCAAATCCAAACCCAAACCCATACCTTCAGGTTGCTGGTTCCTAGCAGCTCTCCTAGGATTGGAAGAGCAAAGGGATGACTTAAATCCACTTTGTTCCTTGCTGCTGTACTGAGCACTCCATGGCTAGACATGAGAATCTGGCCTTAAACTAGTAAGGAAATTGATTGTCTTTAGCCACAGTCCCCATATCCAGGAAGCAGAACCAGCTGCATGTTTTCCTACAGCTTCTAGCCCACTCTGCTCCAATTTAAATTCACTCTTGTGCAGGAGGGTTCTGATGTTTCCCCCGGAGATCCTGCTGAGACACTAGTAATTGTTAGTCTATTACAAGCAACTGGATTGCCAGGTGGCTCCATTCCATTCCATCCCTGGCAGTATTTGCATGAGCATCTGGCTGTTTTGAGAAAGAGTTTTAACTTCATCCATGTGAGATTCTCCATGGGGTTAATTCCCCCTTTCACAGATTATATGGGTTATTAGAAATAATACCTATAAATAAATGGTCACAGTGATTTACGTTCATTTAATCCCATCTTGGGTGTTGGGGTGACATTATAAATCACCTGATCTTTTGCTGTCTGGGTTTATGATGTCTCCAGAAACTCTTGGTGGACTTATGTGCTTGTTAAATCAGTGCAGCCCCTCCCTTATCTCTGTGTTTTATATGAGTATTGGTAATTCAAGAGGAGTCTTGCTCATGTCCATTTCTTACCCAATGCCGTCAATAAAATGTGGGCTGGAGCTGGAGCTTTCTGGGAGCAGCAGGGTCCTCCCTAAACCCGTGGATGTAAAGGAAATGAAAAGCAGGGCTGTGTATTTGGGTTGTGACAAACCCCGAGAAACCTGCATTTCTCTGAATTTGTGTTTTTGTATACATTGTTTATGGGCTTTTTTGCATCCAGGGCCCATTTATAGTACCAAAATAACATGAGATCTGTTTCCCAGGCTTTTTCCACCATCCATGTAGAAATATACCATGTAAAGACCAGAGTTTGCATTATTTTGCATATTATCCTGGAGAAACAATAGTGCCTCAGTGATGTGCTTTCCAGGAAAGTGCATGCCAGGATGTCACTTGGAGCCTGGCTAATTCCCAGGATTTGGGGAGAGTCACTAGAGGTCTGTTGTGGCTTTGGATCTGCTATTTTAAAAACCCATCTGTAAGGTGCCATGCACACTTAATGGTATGGCATATCAGTAGTAAATACAGCTCTGTAAGTGGGTCCTGAGGCAATAAAATACCCAGAGCAAAAAGGAAACACACATAGAAATCAACAGAGCTACCTGAAATGCAAAAATATTCCCCTAATCCACAGCATGCAGCTAAATAAAGAGGGACAAGAGCTTAGGCCCAGATCCTCCTAGGTATTTAGGCGCCTAACTCCCATGGATTTCAATTGGAGTTAGGCACCTATATACCTTTGAGGATCTGGGCCTTAGTATCTTTCCACTCTCTTTTTCTCATTGTCATCTCTTTTGTTTTCAGTGATGTGACGCAACTACGTAATCACGCTGACAAATGTTGCATCATATTATTGAAATCAGATACTATCAAGCTGCCAGTGCTAATGCCAAACTGGAATAATCTTAAGGGAGTAGAGACATGCTGTAGCTGAGCTAGATCATGTTGTATCGAATAAGTCACATTAATCACAGGTCCCATTCACGCTGCTTGTGGGCCCCCAGGAACAACATGCGTTTTAAATGGTTGTAAATAAAACCCTGTGTGCACACACTGAAACATCTATGCAGTTCTTGTACGAAACTTGAATGGTGAAGTCCCTCGCCATATGTAGTTTCACTTTAAATCTCTGTACTATCCCATGGCAGTGTGCAGGTCACATATCCGGCCTAGTGTTCTCAGTATGAAATATAGATGCCTCTTATTTAGCAGAAAAAGGATATCATTCTAGCAGGTGCCTGTTTAGACAACTGGGCTTTGGCTTTCCGCTCGGAGCTCCTGAAGGGCAAATCACTAGCAGGTCACCATCAATTTGTGGGTGTGTGAGAGCGAATATTTTTGTCTCCAGAATCTATTCTGCCCACTCACATTCCCGCCTCATAAGAACTGTGTGCTTGAAGAGAAAAGCTTAATGGCGCCTCATGTGATATGCAAACCAAACGTACCAGCCTTCCCTTAGCTATTTCACAGATCCCAGAGTGATGAAGTAGATTATCCGCTATAATTAGAAATGGGCAGGATTGGCTTCTGGATTGGAACTGCCTCACAGTTTGAGCGGGTTCAGATCCAGTGTCCCAATTTGGACCCATGTGATAGATCTGGGCTCAAATCGCAAACTTCAGATTCAGATGTTGGTTTTGAATGATTTTTGCCAGAATTCCAAAGGCATTTCAGTCCAATGTTCTGGATTTAGCCAAGAAGGTCTGATCTGGAGTTCTGATATCTGGATTTGATAGTGACTTCCTTAGATTTTGGGGGGGGATCTGCATGTGGGATTTGGATCCAATTTGTCTGTTTCTGGCCCATTTCAGATTATAGTAATAATTAAATGCACTTGCAGAGATATTCTACCTATTTGCTTTTTTTCTCTTTCTGTAAGATTTCATGGTGCTTAGAAAGGCATTTTCAAAAAAGGAAGGAGTTCATAAATGTCTTTAGCCAGGGTACCAAGCGGAATGTGCTTGTACCGTCTCAATAAGTTTTGCTGCTATTGTCTTTATTTTATGATGTAATGTTTTTCAATTATGGGGAAAAATTGCAACAAAGACCTTCTGGAGGCTACAAACACTTTTCCTGTTGTTCTTTCTTTCTCAATTGTTCAGACTAACTCCTGGCAAAGACAGAGGTGCTGCGATTAGGGCACTGATCTTCCTTATGCATACAGCTATGGAAATCAATGTTTAACTGAAATTATCAGCATCACCTGCTTTGCATTTTCATGTATACCCCAATCATATTTACTCTTTGTGTGGCAGAGTAATGCACGTAGCGGTGGTGGTGGGAGGGCATGACATGAAGGAGAGATGGCACAAACCTCCTCACATGATGGAAACACACTAGGTCAGTGTTTTGTAGGGGAACCCCTAAAATTACAAGATTATGGATGGTTCTACATGTGACATGTACCAGAGCAATTAATAGGTAAAGGAGCCAAAGGTCAGAAATTTTTAGGGATTAGTGATATGCTTTCCAGGAAAGTACGTACCAGGATATCACTTGGGGACTGGCTAATTCCCAGAATTTTGGGAGAGTCACTAGAGGTCTGTTGTATTAGTTTAGATGAAATAACTGGGCCAAAGGTGTTAACATAACCCAGTCACTGTTGAATATTAAACAGTGTTAAACAAGATCTGGGGTTTGATATACAGAGACATCAGTCTGCTTAATACCATCACAAACATACTATAAAATTCCGACCATAGGGTCACATTTTATTCTTTGAAACACACGAAAAGAAAAAGAATCAAAACAAGATAAATTACATTGAAATGGAAATTGATTGTTTATGCAAAACAAACAATCAAAACCTATCAAACTCCTTTTGGAGACGGTGAATACTGGTTAAAGTCTGTTATTCAGTCAAGCAGTTCTTGGTGGGGGAGAAAGGGTTACTTTTATTTGATCAATTCTGAATTGAGAGTGATAGTCACTTTCCTGCCTTAGAACAGTCAGATAGACACAGAAAGAAGAGATGAGATAGGATAGTAAAGGTGGGGGAAATACAGCTTTTGTTGATGTTCTCAGGGACACAGTGCAGCTGGTCAGTCACTGATGTATTGGGCAGGCAGGCTGGACACAACATCTGTTGCTTTAGACCCAGGCTCACCTCCCCGGTCAGAGATATCATCTGGTTGGTCTAGTCAAGTCCCTCTCCTTCACTGGGCCTTCTCAGGCTGAGTAGAGCTGGATGGACTGTCTCGTCTCACCATGCTGGTGCCATGCAGTACAGTTGATTTCAGGATCAGGTGAAAAGCTTAGAGAAAGAGAGCGATCGGTCAGGAGGAAGATAGGGGAAAGAAAGGAGCACACAAGGGAGGGGGAAAGCAGAGGAGGATCTCACATGTCACACTGGGATCCTGGCTGACGCAGGGATGATGGTCAAAAGTCTGCCTTCAAAGTGTCGTGTCATGGCAACAGTTGTTCCACTGCAGCTGCGGTGATGGTAGAAATTCTTGTTGTGTTCTCCCCCAAAGTCTCTTTTTAAGGACCACAAACAGGCAATGGGTGGAATCTTCCATCCTCTCATTATTTTGTCCATCAAATAGGCCTAATTTCAGACACACCAATTTTGGTTCCTTGATTTCCGCTCTTCTGCTCCTCTTGTTTACCAGGCATAATCTTGATTGGTAGTCTTAGGCCCTTTCTGTTTAAATTAGTTTAATCTTTCTGTCTCCTCACATCTTTTCTTAAACAGTTTTATATGACAGATCACTGTGACAATTCATAACCTTTACCCACTTTTCACTAATTGAGCTTACAATTAGGATAAATTTGTAGGCCCAGTTATCACAACAGGTCATTATGGCTGATAGGAGGGAAAGTTGCTCCCTCCTGGGAGGCAGAGTAAAGGTCAGGACTTGCAGTGTATCCTGATTTGCTTCTTTGCCTCCTGCTGGGTGTTGCCTCATTTTCCCCAGCCTGCCTTCTAGCTGTGATCTGTTTTCCCTTGCTGCTATGTTCTGCGTCCTTTGTGCTGAGAAGCAGAAGCAGAGGCCATTTGTTCCTGGCATGCAATCCAGTCCTTTTCATGCAGGCAGGGTGTGTGAAGCATTTCTTGGCACTCACGGAGGGTTGGGACCTGAGAAGAGTTGGTGGAGTCATTTTTCCTGGAAAATGGAGAAACTAAGAACAGGGAAGTGTGGTAACATTGAGACACCTCTATCCCCTTTTAGGACCTCAGTGCAGGGTGCTCACAACGCAATGTTCTCTAAAGCAGGATTGGCTCAATACGGTTTGATGTTTTACACAATGTCTGCTGTCCTTGAAACAAATAGTTACAATGTGGCAAACCGATGAAAGTTCCATTTAAAAAAAATGAATAATAGAACTGGGATACCAAAATGGAGCACAGCATGAAGGAGGAGCCCACACAGACTTCATTGCCTGGCCAGGTAGGTGCCCATGCGTGGTCCAAAAAGAACTTAAATATTTCCTCAGATTTCATGTCATTTCCACAAAGACTTCTGTAGCTTTTCCCCTCCCACATGGGGTCCCTGTCTTATTTTCCTGTCCTTTTGGCACCCCAGATCTGAGTCCTCATATTCTCCTGCTTCCTTGGTGTTGTCCTTTCCTTTGGTGATATCCCCAAGTCTCCTTTGGAAAAATATAATGTCCTTGTTGAACTGAATATTAACTTGGCTAAGATGGATACGTGGGACTTGGGCCGTTGCGCTTCTCTTAGTGGATCTATATTCTTGGCTATCATTTCCTTTCAGCCATTGTGTAGCCTCCAGGAAGAATTAATAAAGGATATTGGGGTTTTGTTGAGTCCCAGAACACCTGGGGCCTAATCCTTGTCTGGTGCAAATTTCTGTAGCTCCATTGATTTCATTGGCACGAAACCAGCTGAGGATCCGGTCTGCAATATCTATGCTATTAAATTGAGTGGCAATTTGCAAAACACATTAATTGCTATGGATCTAAATCCTGAACCCATTTTTCCTATGGGAGTTTCACAAGAATCAGAACTAAAGATTTTGCCCCAGAAAAAGAACAGTGTCAAATGGGCCAATTGTTTGTTCCTACCTTTACCTATGAATTAGAACATTTCTGTATAACTCTTGGCAGGAGGTGGAGTTATTTAGTTCCTGCTCTATGACTAAAACATGAAAAGATGAGAATCCTAGGGCTGTTGCATCAACATGGGAATTTTTAAAGCCCACTGAAAAGGGACTGTGATGGGGTGGACTAGGTCTGGAGGCCCTCTGCTGGAGGCCTTGTTGCTCTGCCTCACCCTGCCCCAGAAAAAAGCAGAGGAGAAGTCCTCCAGGCAGCTTAGAGGGACTGCCGGGGAGCAGCCAATCAGAGGGGCTGCTGGAGAGACCAATTGGGCCAGAAGGACCACATAAAAGGAAGCAGCAGAGGCAGAGTAGTCAGTTGCTGCCTGGAGATTGAAGAGGGAGGACTGGGTGCCTGGAAGACCAGCAGGACTGTGGCTCGCTCACTACAGCCCATGGGAAGGCTGCTGGGGATAGAGTGCCTGGTGGGCTGGAAGAGCAGCAGGACTGTGGACTGGTCAGTGCGGGCAGGATGAGTCCAGGGGACTGAGTCCAGAACCTAGCCAGGCTAGGCATTAGTACTGTGATGGGTCCTGCTGGTCAGGTTGAAGACTGACCCCAGGGAGGGCTGCTGAAAGGATGCCAAGATGGGCCCCTGATGCGCTGTTAAAGAAGGCAGTGCCTCTGGGGAAGAAGCCTTGGTGCTATGGGCAGTGAGGAAAAATGAGAGAATGTAGAGAACTGGGGGAGGGTGCAGTGTTTGTGACCTGATCAGAAAGGGGATGCCTGTGAGAGGTGGGTGCTGAGCCTGTTACGGTGACTTTATAAAACAATTAACAGCCCCCCCCCCATCCAGATCACCTGCCTCAATTACAGGGTTAACTGCACCTCTAACTCCTCCATGGTTGCTCAAGAAACACCCCTTTAGAACTCAGGCCTCTGTTCATCAGCCACAGGACTCTTCCCTTAGTTATCTCCCTCCAGAATGGGGATTTAGGCTGCAATTCCTCCTACCCTTCATTGCTCTTCAGTTAGCTGAGCGCCTGCAGGGTCGCACACTCTTTTTCTCTCTCTCAAGGACTAGGCAGGGTTTGCCAGTGACAGTCCAGCCTTTACAAAGCAAAGTGCATTTATTTTTAGGACCAAAAAGAATTAGAGAACATGTGAAACAATAAAGGGTTTACACACATGCTAAGGCTTATGAAGTCACCCATCTTCCACATGGGGTATCTGGTCCATTTCATAGTCCTTCAAAACCTTGCAGCAGCTTGTTTGGTTGCAAGCTCATGTCAGCTGTTGGATCAAAATGAGGGATTATCTGCCATTACAGGTTGGGCCATTCTACCACACATTCTTTCTTCATCTCCTGGGCCTCTTGAACCTGGTCTGAACCTGAATATATGCAATTGACTGCAGTTGGTGGCACTTCTCTGGACTTGTTTATCTGTCCCAGGGTCTGCACTAATTATCCCACATTGGTTTTAGTTCCTGGAGGAAGCTCAATACTGCTCCCCAACAGAGCCAGCATATAATGCCTGGCTCAGAGATACAGATAACACTTGTAAAGCTGCTACAGTAGTGTCCAAGATATTGTATTTGTTCATAATATCTCTCACATCACTCTAGTACTGAACTCATCTGCACATCTCACCCACAAGGTACATTTAGAGTTCTGTCTGCTCATGTGAGTCAAAAAATAAGTTTTAACTACTTCTTACTTCTGATATCCCTGCAGAGCCAATCTAGCTAGGAAGAAGTGAGTCAGATTCCATTCTTTCTTGGGCATCACCAAAAGATTTGATTACTAAGTTTTAATCACCTCCGCCTGTGCAAATCTACTGGCTTCATGGAAGGCAGAATTTGGCCTAGTGACGATGTGAGAAAATATTTAGACTGACTCGGAATCCAAGCTGGGCTTGCAAGGGCTGGCAGTTAGAAAAAAAAATCTTGTAAACTGAGCACACTTTGTATGCAGTCATTGAGAGACAGCAAAATAGGGAGGAGTCCCACCCTGTCATTTTTACAATGTCATGTTTCAGAGTTGAGATGGGCTCTAAGAGATTATCATGGTCTCAGCACGAATTCCTGAAATCAAAACACTGCTGAAATGCAGGCAGAGATCTGAAACAATTTAAGTGAACTCTCCCCCTCCACCCTTTGGTGTGAATGCAGCAGCACACTTTCAAGGACTTCGATGCATGCCACTGACTCGCTCAATAGTGTGCACATTTCATTAAATGTGAATTCAAGTATTTTCTCAGACACGACATTTACAATGAGCAAAATCTGCAGAAGGAAGTAGTGCTATCAAACCAAAAGGGAAGTTCTGTCATTTACCCATCACATTGACAAAATATCATTTGGGGAGACGGATGCTGAGTTACAGAGCCAATTACATTGTTTTACTCCCCGCCCCCTTTTTTATTGTTTGTGAAGCTACATTTGATAAACTGAATTGTCTTGGCAAGCTAAGGAAAATACTGTAGGCGGCTCTTATTGAAGCCCCTCCTCCCAAATTCCTGCTGCACAGCTGTAAAGCTGCCTTTGGTTAATGATTTATGAGGGAGAGCTTTCATTCACTGCTTGATGGAGAGCACAGAGTCAAGGGAAAGGAAAAAGTGATTGGCTACCTGAAATCTAGGTTTGTCTTGGTAATCAGCTGGCTTTAGGAGGGTTTTAGGCACCACTGACTAGACTCTTCACAGCATGGAGTCTTTATTTTATTTTATTTTTTTAACATGCTGCTATTTCACTTTTCACTGCTTAGGAGGGGATTTAAAGAAGGGATCGGTTTATTTCTGCATATCAGAGCTTATTTTTCTGACTTAATGGGTCTGTTTTGATTTACCAAAAAGGGTTTATTTCCCCCCTCTAAACATGACTCCCTTCCACAAACCAGTCCCTAAAACTTGTCCACTCCCGCCTTCAAAAGCTATATGAAATACCCTGACCTTACTCTGCTTATCTCTTATTTAGGGAAACAGGCATTGTCAGTTCTCAAACAATCAGCTGTCTTGGAAACAGAAAAATAAGTTCAGGCTGTGCTTGGCATTTCCTCGTTTGCATCATCCATACAACCCCACTGCACACCTGCTTCTAATTCGCACCCTGGCAAACTGCACACTTGCAATGATTGATTGGCGATCCCTCGATTTGAGGATGATCTTTACCATGGATTTACATATGGGACCTGGAACTGCAAATCCGCCCGCATTAGTACAGACATTTCGTGGTAGGCCAGCTACCTGCTGGGAGAAAGTTCTTTCTTTTTTCTTCCTTCTTTCTCTCTTTTCAGCTTCAAGAGCAAGGCACTTCTCCTCAAAGTGGGCCACTGCCTGATGGAGGATGTGGCACCATTGGGGTCAGTTGGTTGCTTGCTCCTCCCAGCTTGTGATGTCCACATCAGTTTTCTTAAGATATGCTTTCAGTGTCTTTGTAGCATTTCCTCTAACCACCATCGGATCTCATGGTTGAGGTGAGAGTAGAGGATTTGTTTTGAGAGGAGAGAGTCTGGCATCTGCACACAATGTCCAGCCCAGAGAAGTTTGTGCATGAGGATCATTGCTTCCATGCTGGTGACCTTGGCTTCAGCAAGGATGCTGGTGTTAGTGCAGTTATCTTGCCACTTGACGCGAAGGATTTTCTGGAGGCATCATTGGTGGTACCTCTCCAGACTCTTGAGGTGCTGTCAATAGGTCACCCAGGTTTCGCATCCATAGAGGAGTGTAGGAACAACAATTGTCGTATAGACCTGGATCTCGGTGTCCTGCTGTAGATCACGGTCTGTGAAAACGCATCAGTACACTGGCTTGTTTGGGTGAGGAGAACAGTAAAGGCAAAGAAAAACAAGGTGCTGTAGATAAATGGATGTTGGTCAAGTTTGTTAGGGTCTTGAGTCCACTCTTTAAGAAATTCACAACTCAAAAGTTTGCTAGTTCTTTCCCCAGAACTAGCTATCTTTGTACTCATGGTCCCATCTCCATAGTTTCCAAGCACTGCCCTATTATTTTGAAATAGAAATAATACCTGTTCTAGTTGTGGCCTAAAAGGCACTCCCAAAAGACTGAACAGCCCATGCGGTGTTATGAGACATTCACCCGGAGAGCCAAAAAGCTGGCACAATAAGGTCAGGGGTATGCCCTCTGGTTCTTAATAGTTTCTAAAGAAACCTTGTGCTGTGTGTGCAGAGATTTTGGGCAGTGAGAATCGGTAATTGAATCTTTTATTTTCTGCTCAGGCCAGTCTTTCATACTGACTTGCTGCAGGTCCTCACTGACCTGTTCATAGCACAGAATCTAAGGAGTTGAACTAATAACATGCTTGGTATTGTGTGGTGTCCAGGGCTGCGATCGCGATCTGCTGCAGCAATTCGGCGGAAGGTCCTTCGCTCCAAGTGGGAGTGAGGGACCATCCGCCGAATTGCCGCCGAATAGCTGGACGTATCGCCCCTCTCCAGAGTGGCCGCCCCAAGCACCTGCTTGGCAAGCCGGTGCCTGGAGCTGGACCTGGTGATGTCTAGAAAAGACTTTGATTATTTTCACAGCTACACTGGATTCTGAAACTAAGCTTGGCAGCTAGACAAATCCTGGATGGATTCTGAGAAAGATTTTGGATCCAAGTGTGCTAATTAGAAGTGGGTGAAACTCGAAAGACTTGGAGTTCAGGTTCCCTTCCAAAAAGCATTGGAAAGTATGTAGGCAAACTATCGGATTCTTGGGACTGCGAAACTGAGCTGAAAATCTTGCATGTATAGCCTCTCTCTTTGGATTTCTGGCCTTTCCTGCTTCAGCTCTGGCAATACCACAGAATCAATCTTTCACTCGTTATTTCATCATTTCCACTATTGATCCTGCAGGAACTTGGTAGTGCAGAAGCAGCAAAAATGAAAGGTAACTGGACAACTTCCTTCTGCCTTCGATTTAATTTGGCTCAGTTCCAATTTGAGGCAAAGAAAAAAGTCGAAGGCCTATTCCAAATGACACCATCTGCACCCTGGCTTCAGTTACATTACACTCAAAATGTGTCCTGAATGTAGACGCTCCCTTTCAAATGTAGTACTAAAATACCTCAATGTCTCTAGTCCAGGTAGAGATTTGAATGTGTTGCTAGGAAGAAGCAAAACATGAAATACGTGTGTGTTCAGAGATTACAGGGAAGGAGATCATATATGAAATGAGGTAGATGTGTTTCCATCATAATTTAGCAGACCTAATTTCTGGACACCTGAAGTCCATTTGGAATAACAGCTCACTCTGGTATTGAGGATTCCAATGACAAAAATCTCACCAGGTCATTTAAATGAAGCTGTTAGTTCCATTACTCCATTATCCCTCTGGGGGGAGGGATAGCTCAGTGGTTTGAGCATTGGCCTGCTAAACCCAGGGTTGTGAGTTCAATCTTTCAGGGGGCCATTTGGAGATCTAGGGCAAAATAAGTACTTGGTCCTGCTAGTGAAGGCAGGGGGCTGGACTCAATGACCTATCAAGGTCCCTTCCAGTTCTAGGAGATGGGATATCTCCATTAAAAAAAATTATGCCTTGAGAGGTACAGAGATCAATTTAGCAGAGAAGAATGCTTAAAAACAACCCAATTTCTTCCTTCAAAGAAGTGAAAATTGGAGTGGGGTAAGGAGTAGATATAATTGGCTTGGACTTCAAGAAGGTTTTTTAATACAAAATTGTGTAAGGTTAGTGTGGTGGGGCGGTGCCCCACCCCCTGAGAAAAAGGCTGGAACAGGCTTTTGAGGCTGCACAGGCCAGCAGAAAATCAACAGAGGCCTGTTAAGAGCCAATCAGGACCAGGGTAGGCCCTATATAAAGGCTGCCTAGCAGGAGGAAAGGGAGTCTCTCCCTGACTGCCAAGGGAGGAGGACTGGCTCCTGGGCTGAAAAGTAGCACCTTGGACAGAGCAGTGCTGGGGAGCTCCAGCCAAGGAAAACCCCAGGCTGCAGGCCTTGCTACAAAGGGCCGAGTGGGTGCACAGGGCCAAAGGGAAAGCAGCCCAGGGACAAAGTCTGACAAGGGGAGAGAGGGAGGGCAGGGAGGCTGCCGCTAGTAGTGGATGGGCCTGGGTCCCCCCCCTTTGCCCTTGTACTACACCTGCTGAGGAGGAGGGTGGCCTGATACAGGCTGTGGCTGGCCCCTGTGACAAAGGGGCTAGACTTTGAAGCTGCAGCTGGCCACTAGAACAGGTGCAGATGAAGGACTGCTGACAACATCAGACCCCCGGAAGGGGGTGAGACCAGAGCAGTAGGCACTGCCGGAGGGCAGTGTCCTGAAGAGGACGCCACCAAGCGGGGAGGAATGCGGGTCCGGACACCAAGAGGAGAGCAGATGACAGATGGGACACCACCGGCAGAGGGCACCCCGCAGAGGACAGAGCTAATTCCCAGACATGCCAGCTGGAGGTGCTGCAGTGGTGAGTCCCAACACCGTCACAGTTAGCAAGAGACTATTGGCGAGGAAATACGTACTGTCTGGATAAACAGATGGCTGAGTAAGAGGCTGGAGTGATATCGCAGAAGACTGATATGTATCATGTAGGCATCAGCAGACAAAGAGCTCAGTGTGGACAGGTATGGGCAAGTGTTTGGTCTCTCCAGTCTTGTTCTTGGAAATGGCTGAGTCATTTTGGCTGAAATTTTCCAGAACCATTCAGCCTGAGGCAGACACTCGGCATGTGAAATTTCAGCCCTAACATTCAAGTTTGGCAAAGTTATAAGCAACTGAAAACAGGGTGTTATAATGGAAAGTATCAGGCAACCTTCATGGTAGACCTCACCAGCAGCCCCACCATCTGAGGATCTCTAAGTGATGTACAAACTGTAATTAAACCTCACACAACCATCAGACAGAGGGGTAAATGATATTATTCATACTTTGCATATGGGTAAGCATATGAAGCAAAGAGAAGTTGTAAGTAGTTCTTCCCTGCAATGGAACTGCCCCAGTCACAGCACCACATTTTCCATCTCCAACCCATAGCCCACTGCCTTTGCAGCCTATGCTTACAGCCATCCTTGCATTTTGTTTGTTTTCCCTTTCCAATCTCCTAAACAAACTAAACTTAAAAACATAAGCAATAAAATACAGCTTTCCCCCTTCTCTCCAACATTAACCTCACAATCTAAGAATGGTATAGATGTGATCATCCCAGATCTACGCAGATGAGGCTATCAGTGGGCTTCAGTTCCAGGGGGCCTGTTTATGCTACTTGAACAAATGTTGCAAAAAGCCACTGTTTACAGCACCTTGCATCTACATGCAACAGCCATCTCAGGAATTCTACAAATCTGAGTTTAAGGCCAGAAGGGACCACTAGACTGCCTAGTCTGACTGCCTGTATATCACAGGGCACCAGCACCCTCACACTAAACCCAACAACTGAAGTTAGACCAAAGTATTACAGCCCTCAGAAGACTAAGCTATTATGTGCCACAGTCAGAATAGGAGGGACTAAGGTGCACCAATGCCTGAGGCCTCTGCTAATGGCAGGGGAAGGATTAAATGAGAGACACCCAGATAATCCTAGCAAGTGACCTGCACCCACATGTTGCAGAGGATGGCAGTGACCTTGTTGGTGTTTTGTCTGTCTGGCCTGGAAAAAATTTCTTGATGACCCCACATATGGTGATCAGTTAGACCCTGAGTGTATAAACTGGGTTGACTGCAATACTCAGGAGCAAGTCCCTCAGCACAGGCTGACTGAACTGCTGCAGCCTACCCACTGTGGATAGGAAATGTTGGAGCTGCAGTGTTTCAGTCAGCCCTCCTAACTCCATTGCACAGTGCAGGACCACAATGAGCGTTGGGAGATAGGTGCTGTTGAAGTCTCAGAATGCCTTAGTCTGCAGGATAAAGTGAGAGAGCACCACAGAACAAGACCAGCTATGCTGGACTGGAGCATTGTGTTGCATGGATAATAGGAGAAGTCAATAAAGAGCTCCCAATTTTTGGTAGTTCCCTAGCTCTTAATCTGTAGCCGTGTGTGACAGGCTGTGAAGGCATATGGTCTCTCTAACTAAATAAGGTCAGTATCTGGACAGGGCATTTTTCTGGAAAACCCAGGGTGCTTCCGGGAGTTGCATTAGCAATTCAGTACTTTGATTCTTTCTTCCGAGTCACTCTGAGTCAATACCCGAGCACTGTGTTAGGTGGGGAACTGTTTCTAGAGGTGCCAGATTTCAGATGACATGTCCTAAACACTTGTGGTCATTAAAGACTCCAAGACCATTCTGATTACACTAAGGGGCGTGCACCTTCACAAGTTTCCTACCACAACAGAGGCATGTTTTCTCCTAAATGTTGTCAGTAGGTGTAGGATGTCTTCAGTGCATTCTTTAGGAACAGATGCTCCAGAATATCATTCACATAGTTTTTGCTCTTAAAAGTCATAATATGTCCTTGAATTTAATTTTATCCTACTGTAATATGCAGAGTGATCACCATAAACAGTCTGTGAAGAAGAGAGGAGCTATTTCAAAGCATGGATGAGATGCACTGACTTTTCTTTGGCATGGCACTTAGCCAGTAACATCACATCACTTTGATCATACATGCACGCACACCTGTGATTGGTGAATTCTTATTCTCCAGGTGTCTAAACAGTGTTTCAATTGTTGCAGCTGTAATTGGCACCAAAGTCCAACTTGACTAGATTCAAGTGACAAGTAAATCAAGTATATGAAAAGCTAATTAAAAGCCAGGCAGCAGACCATGAAAATGGTTTTGAGTGAATTCTTGTTTTCTAATGGGGGACTTCAAATGATTGTTGTGGCTTTTGGTTGTTGCAGAGGAAGAAAATCTATAACATTCCTGTATCGCTATAACTTATTCACACAGATATGGGTCCAGCTTTGTTGCATGCATTCAGCAGGCTCTCACTACCAGAGCTGAAAAGATCAGTCTCTTGTGCTGGCAATTCACTAAGTTCTAACTCCCACACATAAAGCATCTGGAAGGCAAGGAATTTTAGTGCTCTGCATCATCAATCCATCTGTAAGGGCTAAATATGGCAAACTCAGCTCAAGAAAACTGCTACGCTCTACCACTTGAAAAGCTGCAGCATAGTGAGAATGTGTCCCCAAAAGAAGACTGACCTTTTAGGTACAGGTTGTGAACATGCAGTCTGTTAGGGCCAGGGCAAGCCTGCCAGGTTGGGGTAGAAGTGAAGCATGTTCGTATTAAAAACCACTGACACCTCATGTAAAGCTGAATGAAATATTGTTCTATTCATCATACATTACATGGATTAACTTTTTGTTGGTTTTAATTATACTGTGTTGTAAATTACATGTGCACTACCTGGGGCTTTATAAATGCAAGGTCAGAAGCCCCATAGATCCACATTTCAGATCTAAGCCAAAGCTCACTGGAGGCAATGGGAGACTTTCCATTGACATCAGGGGCCTTTGGATCAGGCCCCATGGGGAGTCGGACCTTCCATACATGGATCTCCACCCAGCCATGTAGGAGGGGGTACATCAACCCACCCATGACACTATCCCCCCTGTCCTTAGAGATTGCTTTCTCATGGGTCCTGGCATCTGAGCATGGGGCAGGGCAGAATTGTTTTTCAAAGTTTTCCACAAGCGATCAGCTGACTATTTTTGAAGGGCCAGTCGAACTCTGCTTTGTCTGGCTGGAACAATTACCCAGCAAAAATCCTCCCACTTCTTACACTTTCTTCTGCTTCAGGGGCTTCATTGACTTAAGTTCTTAGTGACTGTCCCTTTGTCTAACAAGGGCCAGCAGAATAGCTGGAGTAGCCGAGAAGGTAGCTGAGTAGCAGTAGAGCTCTTGAAATATGATTCCCCCCCCCGGCCCCTGAGCCTCTAACAGACATTCTCAGTCTCCTCTCATCAGAGAGAAAAAATATTGTTGCTTAATACAGTTTTTGCAAACACCAAGAAATGATGAGGGGAAAAAATACACAATTCAGAGTGAAAAACCTCTCTGCTGCACCCTTATGATGACAAAAGCTGGGGGCAGTGACACTTTTAGGGTATGTCTACACTATGAGCAAGGACTGTGAGTCCCTGCTCATGTAGACACACTTGTCCTAGCTCTCATTTAGCTAGCATGCTAAAATAGCCGTGTAGTATGGGCAATGGCATGTGGTGGCATGGGCTAGCAGCCCTGTGTACGTACCCATGGAGTTCAGGGGGTTTGTACTCAGCATGGCTAGCCTGTGCTGCTGCTTGCTCACTCTTCTTTAGGTCATTCACTCCTGCCTGAACAGCTCTTTGCTTATCCTTCTCCTTTTTACTGGAGGTAGGTATTTAGTTCCCACTGCATTTGTATTGTATAAACATGCTGGTTAGTCAGTGGGCCTTCTTGCTGGTGATTTTATTTTGCATAGAAATAAGCCCACATTGAGGTCCTGGAGCTGATAGACCCTTAATGCTGGAGACAAGAAGTTTTCCAATACCAACCCTGGGTCTGAATCCGTTATACTGTGGCCTCTATCTCTGCAATCAACTGCAGAAAAATCCTGGGTACAAACATACATGAATATTGGGGTGTTTGAAACCCAGCTCTAGATCTGAAATTTACTGCTTGGATCCATTGATTCATGCTATTTTGCATTTTCCCCTGTGCATTTCTACTCTCTAGATACAGCCGAAGTTTAATTTCCAATGTTTCCTCACTGATGCCTCCTTCTGTCTGCACTGATTTTTATTAACTTTAGAAACTGCAGTTCTGCTTTGAAAAGTGACTATATCAAGTCATTATAGGGTTCCAAATTAAGTATCTTATTGACTAGCAAATGGCATTTTAATGTTAAACTAAGCACTTCTTTTCAAGCTCTGAAACCTCACATGGGATCTGAAGGTCAAGCTGAGCTCTTTCATTCGTCACTGTAATCATGTCTCACTTACACCTGACCCTGATTGGAGTTCTACAAATGATAACTGACTGAAATTTAGTAAAGAATTGCACGGTTCCCTCTTGGTTAGGACTTATCTATGCAGTCTGCTAGCAGGTGGCAAGCTGGGGTGTAAATCTATAGTCCTCTAGCCTACCACACACTTTCAGATTGTGTAGACATGCCCTTGGCTGCGTTGGGTCAACAGTGCTAACAGGAGTAAAAAAGCAGTGGAAACTTAATTTTATCATTAAAATTGCTGTGACCCTGAATACACACCAGAAAGCAGCTATCTTGAATAAGAAGATGCCATTTTTTTATGTAGTAGTTTGTCAAAGAAGAGCCACAATTTAAGGCTGATTGTGTGTACTGCTCCTGAGATCAAGCAATCAATTAAATCCCTCTTTTAGGTGCAAAATCTTCACTTTAAATTGCTTAAGATAGAATACTTAACCTTGTGCATCATGCTTGTGGAAAAAAAAATCAGGTATCTCTCTATCTCTTCAAGGTCTAATACAAGTATAACTGCATAATGGTGTAAAATGTAAGAGCACTGTTAGAACAGAACTAAAACCCAGACTGGCTTTTGAAGAGATTTACTTGTGTGTCTCATGGATAATTGATCATGGCATAGAAGGCTTGACTGAAAGACTCTGATTTATGGTTCAGTCATATATACTGTATGGAACTCTACTACATTTAATTTCAAGTCCAGGAAATGGTTTAGGCATAATATAATATGAGGCTATAACAATCATATTTTAAAATACGAGAGGGAAAACAAGACACATCATTTTGGATTTTACCTATTCAAAATGGAATGTGTTTAAAGCAAGGTTCTTGCAGAACCATGTGAAGAAGAGAGAAATTAAAAGGGTATGGTACCCTTCCATTTCAACTGAAATATTCTGATTTAGTGTAATAGTAAATTCCAAAGAAATGGAAGTCATACTTCCAAAACCTTCTTTATTTGCTGTATCCTCATGTACAAGCTAACGAGCATGAAAGAGTCTGGCTGCATTCATCAAAGGACTATAATTCTGGCATAAATGTAGGTATACGTCCACAGCAGACTGGTCGCTTCAAACTCTAAGAAAATGTGTGTACACACCCCCTTCAAAATATGAAACCTACCAACAAAAAAATCCAAAACAAAACATCTACGTTAAAAGAACATTAAGGTTGCAAAGCTAAGCACTCAAAAGTTAGCAAATGCTGGAATTAAGGTTGCCCGTGCAACCTTAATTTGGTCCTCTGGGGTGTATGCATTATGAGACAGTCTTTAATTACATGATCACATATGAAAGGGAGAGGTTAGGGGTCAGCCAGGGTCTGCATGGGGGAGGCTCCCCAACTCCATAACAATCCCCTCCACCCCTGTCCCATACTTCTCCCACCCATACCCACAACCCTCCAGGTTCCTTCCCAGTAATTACTTCCCTGTCCCTCAGCTCCTCTATTACCTTTGACTCCCCCAAGCTTTTTCACTGCTTCTGAAGGATGCAGGAAATACATTTCTGTATTGTAGTTTAAATGAATCATTACTCAAAGTTCTGTATTAATATGCCTAGTAAGGAATCTAGTTGTCAAAAACACTTCCTGAATCTTTTTTTGTTGTCTGTATTGTTAGACACACTTGCTGACAGGGATTTTGAAATAAATTACCAAAATAATTGAAACTGGCATGATTATATTGTTGTTTTGACAAATGAAATATGCAGAATTTTAAAATATTGTGTGCTTAATTTTTGGTGCAGAATTCCCCCAGAAGTAACGAGGTATTCCCTCCCCATTACCCATTTGGGTAAGTGCTGTGCATATTTGCAAGGCACAGGGATTGAAGCGTCTACTGCTGATACCCATGTGGTATCTAGGTGGACATCGGTCTCTAATCTCCTGGGCTGCCAATCCAGTATCTTTCACCAACGCTGAGCTGAAACAAAAAGATGTGAGGTGGACAAAGGGGAACTGTAGCTTTGTTTGCACATGGAGTTCTGTCAGGAGCCAGCACTGTCCAGGAGAAGGAAATAGATACAGGAAATGGGTGGGGAAGAGGCAAACTCTTTATAACAGGATTTGAATTTTAAAAAAATCATTGGAAAGAGCCCACAAGACTTTTTCCTGGAGTTCCAAAGCCCCTGTTATTCTTTAAATTAGAGGTGAAATATCCATCTTGCTGAACTTAAATCTAGGAGACGGAGATCATGGGACAAATATTTCAAAATGAAAAATTAAATATTGATTTTTTTTAACCAATTAAAAAAGTTCCCTGTTATGCTAGCAGGCAAGCTATGCAGGGAAAACAAACCAATCAGACAGTCCCTATTCTGTTCTGAATGACTTTCTACTTGAAACATAATTTTTTCTGTTCATAAAGCAAAGATGGTCCTGGACCATGATATAAGTCCTTAAACTAATAAAGAGCCAGATTCTGCACTCAGTCATGTAAATCCAGAGTGACTCCATTGACTGTTATGCAGCAGTGTAAGTAAACTCAGAATGCAGCCTAAGGCATGGACAGAATCCTGGGTTGAATTAGGGAGTTCTCCTCCTATTGAGGATTTTTGGATCTGGGCAGCATTGTTTTGATCATTAACAATGTCACCAGTAAGCTATTATCATTGCATTTTAGGGCAATGAGATCATCTAGTTAAACTGGTTACATATGCAGCCAAGGAGAAGGGTAGATTAATTTGCTTCAGTGAGCTTTCAGCAGAAAGAGAAAGGGAGGATAGTGCCCTGCCCGGGGCATGCCAGAAGATCCCATGCATGAAATCTTCTGAATTATTAATTTCTCTTTCTCTCCTCTCCTCTGTTTGGGCCTCACTTGTAGCAGTCACACTAGCCCACTGTGTTTAATCACACTAGCCCTCTGAGAACTGTGATGCTAGCCCAAGCCTTAGGGAGGTGGGAAGATTGTGCATGGAAACTGCACTTTCATTCTTTGGCCCCTCTGCTGTGATTGCCATCTTTATCCCTATTGGGTAACCTATGTAAAGTGAATTACTGATCTCAGGCCATCTTCCACTGCCATTGGCAAAGGACTTTGATTAATCAATCAGGGCCAAATTCAGCCTAGTGACTTAGAGGCGAATGGGTCTTTATCCCACCACCAATCCCCTGAGCCTTCCGGTTCCCCCTTCCTCCTTGAGGTTTCTTAATGCATTTTTATTGAGTGTCACAAGAAATGTCATGGCAGTTACTGATTTTCAGGGGACCCTCCACCTCTAGATTGCTGTGGCTGGGGTAGTCAGTAGCAAGAGCAAATAATATGAACTCTTACATATGAACATAGGTTTTTGTCATACTGTATAGAAACAATTGTCTGTCTCATCAGGAATCCTGCCTTGCCCTATTCCTGGGAGATGGGGGGGGGGGATCCACAATGCACCTAGTCAATTGTTTAATGCTGTATGGAGGGGAGGGGAACTCCTCTCTTCCTCCTGTGGTGATCAGCTGATGCTCTGAAGTAGGAGACCTCCCTTACTCTTAAGAAATTCAAGCAGCTTTTTTTTAGCTCAGATGTCCCAAAGGAGGGGCGAAGACAGATGCAATGACTTCTGAACAAGGGTCACTAGCTCTTTAAGGTGGAGGATTCTCAGGTAGATGCCTGAGTGATTTCTGCTTAATTTGCAGTTGCATTGGTAATTTGAAGGACCTTGTGAAACTAATATGGCATCCTAATGGTTTGGGGTTTTTTGTTTACATGTTCTAAATTTCAACCTTCACTGTGCAGTAAGCATGTAGTTAACAGCTGGCCGAAAACCACAGCCTAGACAGCATGACCAGAAGGTCTTTTTTGTGACTGCTCTCAAACACAGCTCCTGGGACACTCTTAAGTTTTGCCTGTCTGCCTGGGTAAGAGTAGCTCTGGCTGCTATCCCAGCACCATGGCTACAGGCAGCAGCTGTAGTGGCCCAAGCACAACCATGTCTTTCCGCTGCCTCTCTTTCCCAACTGCAGCAGTAGCTCCTAGCCCTGTTTGTTGGCAGCTACCTTTCAGTGATTTGTCCAGGTATATTTCTTCTTTACACTGTGGTCTCAGGCAGGATATTATCTCCTCTTCCAGTCCCCAGAAAGTACGTGCTTTCATGTTGGGAAGAGTGCTGCCAGTGTTGGGACTGACCAAAAACATTGCAACAAAGAGAAACACAACCTGTGAAAGCAGTAATCACGCAATAGCCCTATTCCTCCTCCCTGCTTTCTTTCTTTAATATAGCTGTTCCATTACTCTGTTATCAGAGGAATCTACATTCCAATTGGTCAAGGCGGCATCAGGACATGCATTTTATCTGTAAGCTACTGATATTGTTTTATATAGCTCATTAGTAATAACAATTTTCTTTAAAAGATGCCATGGAAGCTCCTTGTTTCCTCAATCTCTTCTTTATTGCCCATATTATTCACAGAGTTTACAGCCAGAAGGGACCACCAGATCATCATATTCTCAGACAGGATAGAGATTAGATTCCTTTTCTGGCCTCTGAAGCCATGCCAGGGCTGTGCATTACTCATTTAATGACTTCTAAAAGATTTAACACTCTGGCCCAATTTATTCCATCTCAAGGAGAGGGAGGAAAGGTGTTTGCCTCAGGCTTCCAAATCATCTTCTATTGTATATTCTGGTCATAGATCCCTAATTACATTATAGCTAATTGGGGTGCATAAAACACAGCTGTAGGAGAGCAGACACCTGCTCCCAAAGAAGATCACTAGATTCTCAGAGGTTGAGAGTTTGTCTTGTGGCTGAGATTGAGGTCCCGCTGGGGTTAGAGCTGGATGAATACAGCCAAGAAGTAGTTAGGGAGATCCTTGTGGATAAAACCCACTGCAGAGCTGATATTCATCACCTTTTTAAATTCAGACCTGTGAGTGGCTCTTCATTCACAGGAATTCCTGTGGAGAACAAAAATATTATGAATCAATATTGACACGATTATTTGCACTGGATGTGGGCTGAGGGGTGGAGTGGGGTGGGGTGGGATGGAGGGGGCTCTCTCATCCATTTTGAAAAGATCTTTAAATTGACCAATAAATCTGCTCTGTGACCAATGATGAATATCTGCCAAATATTTGCATACAGAAAAAGGGATTTAGTCATCTTAGGGTGACTGAGGTGACCAATCACACAGTTTAAATAGCAACAATTTTACAAAAGCTAAAATTTGTTTGCATAAATTATTCATAAAAAATTGCAAATAAAATTAGTAGACACACTTTTGCACTCCTGCATGATTTGAACTGGATTCATAGAGTGCCACACGATTGCAACTTGTGCTAGTCTGATTGCAGTGGTGCCCTGCCTCCACGCTAGCTGTAGTATTTTGGATGGGCTAGTTCCCTGAATCCAGGCACAGTACTCAGGGCCGGCTCTAGGACTTTTGCCGCCCCAAGCAAAAAAATTTTTGACTGCCCCCCCCTTTATTTTCATACCCCCTGGCTCCGCCCCAACTCCACCCCTTCTGAATCCCTTCCCCAAATCCCCAGCCCCGCCTCCTCCCCCGGGCGTGCCGCATTTCTCCTCCCCCATTGCTTCCTGTGGGCCCCCCCTGCGATCTCCTGCCCTAGCTTGCCTTCGCTTTGCCTGCTTCCCCAGGTGCGCCGCCGCTCCGCTTCTCCCCTCTCCCTCTCAAGCGAGGGAGGGGGAGAAGCGGAGCAGCGGTGCGTTCAGGGGAGCAGGCAAAGCGGAGGCGAGCTAGGGAGGGGGGCGCAGGAAGTAACGGGGGGTAGAGGAACCACTCCCCGCTCCAGCTCACCTCCACTCCACCACCGCCGCCTCCCCCCTCTGGTTGCTTTCAGTAAGTTCTCCACTTGCTGAGAACTCACCTGCACCCCTCCAGGGCCTTGTATCCTCCCACTCTTCCTCAGGTTGAGCTGTCAGTGATTTTCCCCCCATGCCGTTCCTCCTCTCCAGGGCCTGGCATCCAAGGCCTTGATAACCCTTATGTAGGTAGCCCCTGCTTGGGACAATTAATATTTTTCACATCCATGGCTGTGGTCCCCTTGGGGGCTATACTACATACCTGGGGAAATGGGTAGAAATGACTAGTGACTAGAGAACCACCAGGTGCTAAATCATAGATACCTTTGGGAAGCTGAGCAGATAGGCTACTGAATCCCTACATAATGTGCTGTTATTTTACTCATCTTCCTTCCAATGCTCAGGAGATGCTTCTCTGCCAGTTCCATGAGTTACCCACTGACCCCTAAAAATGTTCCCACAAAGTTGCGGGTGGGGAACTTGCATTGCTGTTATCTGTTCTACACACAATTACCTACCTGCTCTCCAGTGCTGAATTCACTAACACTGAGGAAAAAGGAAAAATCACTTCCTTTCAGTCAAAGCAATACAAGGATGAAAAAAGTTCACTTACCAATCCAATCCCTTAGCATCTCAAATGACAGAACTTCATTCAAATTCAATTACCATCTTTAAGCTGAGGACTTTCAGATCTACCTCTCTGCTACAGACCTGTCTCCAGACCTGTCCAAACTAAAATCTCAGCCTGTCTCGCTGACATCTCCTTATGGATGTCTAGCCAGCAGTGCAAGCTCAGCATGGCTAACACAGAGCTCTCAATCTTCCACACCTCTCAGAAGCCCCCTCACCTGTCATGTTCTATTCCTGACTCTGCCACTCAGTTTCAACAGGTCGCTTTTACATTTTCATTTTACTCATTTTAAAAACAGGTATAACAGTGCCTAACCCAAAGAGGCATTAGGAGCCATATAATGGACTCGATGGACTACACATCTGATACAGTACAGCAATTCCTACATGCTATAGGGGTGAATTCATATTTGTAAAATATGGATCAGGACCCCATTGAGCGAGGCACTTTACAAACACACAACCAAACAACAGTTCCTGCCCCGAGGAGCTTACAGTCCATATAAGACAGACAGACATATACAGACAGATGGGTTACTCAGAGGTAACACTGAGACAGTACCAGTCAGCATGATAGGCAATGGTCTCAGCACACCTGCAGCCTAACCATTGTCAAGTTTTTGTAAGCATCATGGCAAAGGAGTATTTTGAGAAGGGATCTGAAGGAGGGTAAGGAGGTAGCTTTGCATGTGTTTCTGGGACATGCCTCCCAAGTTTGAGGCGCAGAATGCAAGGAAGCACAAAAGGGAGATTCCTTATCACCCAGATGCCTTAGTAAAACACAATAAAAACAACTATGATAGAAAGGCAAAACACCATAACATCTCAGTGCTAAATTAACATTTTGACAGCGATCCTGAAAACAGAAGACATGGGGCGTCCCTTAGAACTAAGGCTACGATGGTTATGCGGTTAGACAATGAATGTTCCCCTTTACAGGCTTCAATTTCCCTGCTGCTTGCATGAGCTTGTTATAAAAATACACTCTTCTGTGCTGTTTTATAATGCCCTTTAGGATCCCTTTTATATATATTTCCCTCCCTCTCTATGTAAAAATTCTATCAGAGATGGCTAGAACTGGCTCTGAGCGCGTCAAGGCAAATGGTTACAATAAACAAACACACTCCTACAGTAACTGTGTCCCCTGAAGGGGACCATTTCTGTGTATGAGATAATCTGAAGCCAGGTTGTAGCTAAAACATAAAATGTACTTAAAATCCTAGCCCTTGGCCACCCTAGCTCTGTTACAGACATTGAAAATGAACATTATTGTTTGTGCTGGGCACTATTCAAACCCAAAGGAAGATACAGTCCCTGCCCTGAACAGTGTACAGTCTAAACAGATTTTAAAAAGGGCAGAAGGATGGTCTAGAGCAGGGGTCCTCAAACTTCATTGCTCTGCGACTCCCTTCTAACAACAAAAATGACTAAATGACCCCAGGAGGGGGATCAAAGCCTGAGCCTGCCTGAGCTCCACTGCTTTGGGCAGGGAGGCCAAAGCCCAAGGGCTTCAGCCCCAGGCGGGGGGCCTGTAACCTGAGCCTTGCCACCCAGGGCTGAAGCCCCAGGGCTCGGGCTTCGGCTCCAAGTGGTGGATCTCAGGCTTCGGCCCCATGCCCCAGCAAGTCTAACACCAGCCCTGATGACCCCATTAAAACAGGGTTGAGACGCACTTTGGGGTCCTGATGCACAGTTTGAGAACTGCTGGTCTAGTGGTTAGAGTATTAGCATAGGAGATCTGGGTTCAAGTTGTTCCTTTGTCACAGACTTGCTGTGTATCCTTGGCTAAGTCACTTAGCTGCTCTGTTCCCTATGTATACAGTAGGGATGATAATACTTACATACGTCATTAAAGATTGAGGGAGGGGATAGCTCAGTGGTTTGAGCATTGGCCTGCTAAACCCAGGGTTGTGAGTTCAATACTTGAGGGGGCCACTTAGGGATCTGGGGCAAAATCAGTACTTGGTCCTGCTAGTGAAGGCAGGGGGCTGGACTCGATGACCTTTCAGGGTCCCTTCCAGTTCTATGAGTATATCTCCATATATTATTTATTGTGAGGTACTAAAATTCTATGGTAATGGGAGCCATATGAGTACCTAAGGTAGATAGAAGAAAGTATAAGCACAGTGACTGAGGTTAAGCTAGGCATAAGGCTTATCACTTCGCTACTGTTGTTTGAATAAAACTCACTAAATTCCCTTGCCGTCTCCCTCTTCATCTTCTCTGCACCCCAATTCCCAGCTTCAATGTCTGTGTTCTTTCAGCTCTCCTGCCACAATATTCAGCCTCTATGTGCCTAGCAGGTGGTGTGGAAGTGCATATATGGCTGTGGAAAAAGCAGCCAATAACAACAGCAAGGCTGGCATTGCTGGTGGGGAAGAGGGAGTGGGGACAAATGCGATACATGTGGACGTGTAGGAAGAGGCAGAGTTATACGGGTCTTCAAGGTGATTGCAAGACATTTGAACGTCATGCTGTAAGGGTTTGAAAGAGGGGATGATGATTTGTACAGGCTGTGTGTGGGTCATGAGGTGCTGGGGAGACCAATGAGGTGGCGGGTACTGCACTCATGATGGGAATGATGCGGGATTGGCTGAGAGTTTTAGCAGAATAGGCAGAGAGAAAACGTTAGCTCTTCGAAATGGTGGGGAAAAGTGGCACGATTTGAACACTTCCTGGACGGGTGGGGCACTGGAGATGAGTCATGGGTATCTGGCATGCTGGATAATTCTGCAGCTCAGATCTAGCGGTGTTTGGTGATTCAAACAGAAGAGCTCGCCTAGTGCATTAAAGGGGCTTTGTGAAACCTGACAAACATTTGGGAAAAAAACTGGATACCTTTTGAGTTTAACCTTAGTAGTGTGATATCTCAGAGCTGCATTAATGTTAATCAATATTTCACTGATGATAGATTTTTATATTTAATAATAAAATATAGTGAATAGCTTTTCTGTTGATTTTTTTTTGTTTTATTTTTGTTTAAATATAGAACTTCATTATAAGCAGACATTATCTTGGTTGGCTTTAGATCAGGCCCTACAGATAGAACTGTAATGTCTACACTGTTCATTGAAACAACTCAGGGAAATTTGGGTTACTTGACTGTAAATAGAGTTTTGCTGTCTGATTTCACTAGAAGTAGCCTCAGCTGTATTATAAACCTCTGAAAATACAACAGGATTGAGGAAATGTAATCAACTCCTGACTTATTGGGAGAGGAAGCTATTATTGAGGAAGTCCATCCATCTGAGGAATCTTTCTTAAAAATGCTGCTAATGGCAGATATAGTCTCTTCCTGATTTTTGTTTTAGACAATCATATTCATTAAACTCTACTCTGTGTGAATTAGTTTAAATCAATTGTTAAAGAGCATCATTTATCTAGAGAATTAGCTACATTTCACTGATTTCCCCAGAGGGGTTGACAGTGCCTCTCAGAAAGGAATTTACTATAGTCTCTCAGTTGAGGAGTTAAATCAGTTAGTTCACTCCAGACAGACACTCTGAGTTGGGGAGACTGCTTATCCATCTGTGTCTTGTGGATTCGGGTTGCTGTTAAAGGAAAACTACATGGTCCCTTTAAAAAGTTTAATTCCTAGGAAATTCACAGGCATCAGATTGCTCCATCGCCAAGCTCTCTTTTACATACTGGTGAGGAATGAGTGTATCCAAAAGCTTTTGTCACCCAGCACTGCTCTAAAGTGCGAGAGGTCACATCGTCTAACAGTACAGGCATGGAATGTGTATATTAAAAAAAAAAAAGGCAAAAAAAAGCATGTGACATGAATTTTCTGATTTATAATGATCAGGGTCCACCTTTAGGAGTAGAAGTTTCACAGAGGAAGATTTTGCCCACGAGGATGCAGAAAGAAAAGAAACAAACCTCTTCCCAAAATATTGTTCGGAGGAGGCTGCAAGAGCCATTATCACCTTGTACACAATGGGACCAAAAACCTCCTAAAATGACTGAGACAAGGTGGGTGAGGTAATATCTTTTATTGAACCAACTTTTCTTGGTGCGAGAGACAAGCTTTGGATGTGAGGTGAGTAAGAGGAATGGATTGAGTTTGGGGCTTGCTACATTTTTCATGTTTTCATGTTGACGATCCACATCCTTGCTCTGCTGCCTGCTTTTCTGTTTCTGTACTCAAATGAATCGCCCCATAACGTACCAAAAGTTCAAAAAACTTTCCAAAGAACCTGGGAGAGGTTGGGGCTCAGCTTGAAACCAGGTGAGTTTGAGCTAGCGCAGGCTGCATTTGGCTGAGGCCAGAAGCCTTTCTGTAAGACCCCTACAGGACTAGGACCTGGGAGTTCTAGGCCACTGGCACTTCCACATCACCATTGGAAGCATAGGCTGGGTTTCTGCTGGAGGACCCTGTGAAGCTAGACACTGCAGGAAGTACTGCCCAGTAGGTCCTGAGTGGCAATCCCCTGCAGCCCACTGATTGGCTCATGCTACTATATAAATCAAGAAGTCATGATGGGGAGCTGTCTCAGCAATAATGCAGACTACCTGCTTGATTCTCCTACAAACCTTGCCTTGCTGTGGAGTGTAGACTCCTTGGTATCCTAACCTGGTTTGACCCTGACCCTACTACCTGTCTCCTGACTGCAACTTGGTGACTGGTGCACATAGGTCACCCCTGACCTGGCCCTGACACTTTCTCAGTGATAACATGGTGCAGCCTGTGACATCTCTGCTCCACAGAGTGAGGTCATTATGATAGCAGTAGGACCTGATGGAACCCTTCGGGTTCCCTTGCCAGAAGCCAGATCACCATCAGAGGATAACAGGGAGAAGAGGGTGGGCCTGACTTGCCAGAACCATCCCCATTGCCTCACCAACAGGAGGGATACTGCTCTTTGGCCTTGTCTTTAATAGGGGTTGAAAAGGGGGGTTCTTAACTCAAGTTAACATAAGCTAAAAGTCTAGTGTCCCCTTGTCCAAGGCAGTTTGTAGTTTTCACATGTGTTAGCATATTGACGTAAAGAATATGAGGAAGCCTTAAGATTTATCTCAGCCTGCTAACTCGTGAAAACTACAAACTGCCTGGTCTTAACTAGGATTTTAAGCTAATTAATTCTAGATAAGAATGCTGTTCTTTTCCTAGTCAAGATACACCATTTGGAAGCACAGTGTCCCAAGCAGAGCAGAATATGAATGCTATCTTCCTCATGGCTTTTTTTTTTCTGCCTGTGGATGAAATATTGTGATGCCAGGGATATCTGAATGAATGAAGCATGATGGCGTTGTCTTAAAAATCTAACAATTCGTGTAGTGCCCATCTCCCCTGAGAGCAATTTTCAAGAGCACCTTATCTCACTTTCCATTCTCCTGGCCTCTCTTAAAGCACCCTCACCTACTGCCAAGCTATTGGGCAAGGGGAAAGCCATAGCAGTATCTTTCAATGGCAGATTACCATTGATAAGCTTTGAAGAAAGGGAATTGAGGTGACATTTGAATGAAGAGAGGGTGATTGTCTGGGTACACAATAACATTTTTTACTGCCCGAGGCAAAGTAATCCAGCCCTCACACATCTTTATTATGCTGAAGCTATAACAGCTTAAGTTTATGAAATATACAAATTCTGAAGAGCAAAGCACTACTATATGTTGTATATGGCAGCTGCCGCAGGCACTGGAGCAGCCTGTGTGTGTGGTGTCTGGTGTGTGACTTGCTCCCATGCTTTCATAGCACACCCTATCCATCATTATAATGTGTTTTAGGATATTGATCAAGGAAGATGAGTTGTCTTCTGCCAGAAGCACAATTAAAAAAAAAATTAGGAAGACAAATTTGATCTTTTGCTAATCATTGTAAGATCTAATTTTAATAAAATGATTGTATGTGGGTAAATTAAAGCATAGATAGAAGGCAGAGTGATTTCATCCAGAAGGGAATATTTACCAAGGCGAGGAATTATTAGCTTCAGTTAATAAATATCAGTTGCTCTAATGAGGAGATATGGAGATAATATCAAGTGCTCTATAAATGTACTGCGTTGAATTGAGCTGCACTAGGAAAGTAATGTAGTGACTAGGGTTGAGAATTTACAGTCTGAGGACATATATGTGGGATCAAGTAATTAACCTAAAAAATAAGAAACAGCCTTTTACACAAGGAAGGTTGTGTGGAAAGAAATGGAACAAGTGACCCTCATGATAATACTGGGAAAGGGAAATAAATAACTCACTGGGTCTCTGTTCCGGTCAAGATCAATTTCAAAATTGCCCTCCTTATTTTAAAACCTTCCATGACCTCACTCATGATTACCTTAAGGTCTTTGGTCCAAATGCTTGTACAGCTTGAGTAGGGCTACTTGCATAAGAAGTGGCTGCAGAATCATATTTGGCAATTATATAGTGCTACACCTCTTAAAAGTGCTGTCCAATCCACCACTGTTGGAAGGGAGAGGGGCAGGCACATTGGTCACTTTTCTAATTCAATGCTTTAGATATAGTTACATGATGATGTTGCAATCCTGCTTCAATGGAGTCCCGTGAACACTCCAAAATTGTATTACACTGTCTGTACCAAAGCTCTTCACTTTAAAAAACAAATTGCCAACCATTTAGAAAATCAGAAAGTGAGCAGCTAAGGGATTCAGCCAATCATCACTGCCATAGCTCCTTTATCACTGACATTACCAGCCCCATAATGTACCAGAAAAATTCCTGGGGTTAGGACTTGTCATATATGTAACTTCAAGCTGATTAGTTTCTGTTTTGGGGAAGATACGGCAGGGTGGGGAAGACTGAGTTTATTTTGGATAGCTTTCTTCAGTCTTAACTATCGCATCTGCTACTGCTGATAATGGTACACCCAATTCTGCAATCCTCACTGAGGCAAAAGTCCCAGTGTAGTGAATGAATGGGACTTTTGCCTAAGCAGGGCTGGTTCAGACATTGTGGCTAAACCTGAAGCCATAGAGACCTCTTGGTCATGTGGCCCCACCGATGCTGATAGAGTAGTGGTTGCTGTGTGGTGTAGAGGCTAAGCTGCTTTGTGCTGAGGTCTCTGTGGGGATAATGACTAGAGCCCCCGGGGGAATTGGGATATCTCCTCCTTTACTGCAGTCTTGGCTGTGACACATCATAGGTTCCCGTTGCTTGTTTGTAACAGGAAATACCCATCCACTAGTCCCCAAGATCCCTGAGCAAATAGATACATTAGTTCATGTTGGGGACAAATCTGTATGTGCTATGGCCTCTTTGCATGGGTCTATCGGTGTAACAAGGCTGTGAGGCTGATCTGGGAATTCCCCTTTTGTGACAGGAATCTGAGGCGGCACAGACCTGGTGTGGTTCCTGCTCACAGCCTCGATGGTAGTGGGCATGGTGGGAGGAAAAGGGGATTGCTGGAGCAGCCCCTTGTGGCCATAGGCAGTCAGGTGCAAATTAGAGCTGCCCTCACAACCCTCTTTAATTGTATTTTATTGACTCCCCTCAGGCTGTAAGCATTGCTCCCACTATGTAAGTGAGTCGCTTTAGGTTTCCTTGTAAAGTTTCCTGGGGAAAGCTAACACCTCCATTAGAGTGGGAAGACTGATGCCTCACAGGGATACACTGTGTGTTCTAAAATCTAATACTGTCTTGGGAAGCCCATGTCTTTGAGCATGAGGACTGCTCCCCAAAGAGGGATGTCTTGCCCAGAGGTAACTGGCTGGAGTCCTTATGACAGTGGCATTACGAAAGACAGCACAGAAGCCCCAAAGAGTTATCATCTAAATAGACAAGACAGACAAAGGGTCAGTGGCAGAGTTGGAAATAGAACCCCCCAATGTGTCCTGATATTTTCTTCCTCTCATCTGGTCACCCTATCTGTAGGTCTGATGTCCTTTCTCCCCTATCGGGCGTGGCATGGGAGATCAGAACCAGTCACACGCACTATATTGTAGGCTTTTCATCTGAATGGCTTTGAGAGAGCCTCACACTTGCTGGAATCAGCTCTGGGCCTGAGTAAGGAATGCAGAGCTGGACCCAATAAAATCACTACTAAAGAGAAAGGGAAAACTAAGATGGAAGGAAAAAAGGGACGTAGGATGGGAAAATGAGGAATCAGCATTTCTCATATATTATACATGTAGTTAAAATCAAAAGAGCATATTTTGTCCTCCGTTGAGTGTATGCAAGTCCCACTAATGTCACTGGGATCTGTGTGTGAGAGTCCAGGATCAGGCCCCTGCAGCATTAGTGTATTCTGACCAAATAGTATGGTGGGCATTTTCTTCGTCTGTGACTGCTCTAGCCAAATTCCTGATGTGACCTGTGTCAGAGGGATAAAGGCACACACACTTTTTTTCATTTTCATCAAGGTATTTCAAAAGGGTGATTGGTTTCTATATTTAGCTCTATTTAGGGTATATTGCGTCTTTAATAGTGACCATAGAGCAAGACACTTCCTGGGGATTAATTGTGTGGGGTTAATGATCCTTTACAAGTTTCTGAGCTGGCCATTAATCCCAGGAAATGTACTATGGTTGGATTATAGTAATTAAATAAGTTTTATTAAATCCAATGTCTTTGGGAATCTTAATTCAAAGGGGATGACTCTGGAACATGAACCCTGGGATCCAAGGCCAGCTGAAACTCCAATTTTCCCCTAGTTTTATATTTGAATATGTTGTGACAATAACACCTATTTCTGATGCACTCTCCCAGGCACTAGAAATCCCTTCTCAAAACCCCCAAGCCATACCCTGGCAGTAAGGCTGCACCCATACACTCTGGGGAGACGCTGGAGAAAATATTGGAGTTTTGTATCATGAACTTGTTGCAGCAAAACTGAGACACTTCAAAGAATTGTTTATGCATTTTGTTGGACTTTGGAACTTTTGCTGACTTTTTGCAAGTATGTGAAATGTAAATGAGTGATATGTTAAAATGCTCATTTTAAAAAGGCTTTTGTATTTGTTGCCAACTTTGGGAGAAAGGACCATTAAACCAAATATCATCTAAGTCCTGGGCATTAGAGAACACTGCAGGGTTAAAGGGAACAAACATGTCACAACTGGGGCATGGGGTCAGACCTAGTGGTCAGAGCAGGAGTCAGTCAGGCCGAGTTGGGTACCAGAAGGCCAGAGGGCAAACCAAGAGTCTGGCATCAGGAGGCAGGCAGGGCAGGTTATGGGGAGATCAACTTCTGAGACAGGCCAGAGGGTAAGCCAGGAGGCAGGCAAGGACAGAAGCCAGTGTCTGGGATCTCTCACATGCAAGTTCTGAAGTGGAGGCAGGCAGGCAGGCAGTCTGTGTTGTTGCTCAGGCAGCTCCCTCTCTTGTTTCTCGGCTTAAATACTGGTGCCAGCCAATCAGGGGGCTGTGAAAAGCTGCCACTCAGGTCCTGATGGGCGGTATTTCCTGCTAAGCCCAGCCTCAAAGGGTCCTCCTGCGGGAGCCTAGCCTAAGCCCCCTGGCTTTTTCTGCTTATTCCAAGGAAGTCAGTGGACTGTATGACTCTGCATTCTGACAACACCTTTTATCTGAATGCTGTACAAACATTAATTACTTCTCTGCAGACCTATGTGAGATAGACATTATACCTCTTCTACAGATGTGTAAATCTATGTAGAGATTTTAAGTGACTTGTTCAAGGCTATGTAGTAAGTAGAGCTGGTTGGAAAATGTGGGTTTTTTTGTTAGTGGAAATTTTTGATGAAAACAACAAACATTTAGATTTTTTTAGTGAAAAATTGAAAATATAAATTTAATCAGAAACCTCTCCTGAGTGGCGCTCCCCCCCCCAAAAGGAGTTAGAAATGTTGGTGTGGTACTTCATAAGAGTTGTAGTTTGGGTGCTGCCTGCCTCTGTTCTACTCTCTGGCTCACTGGCCAACTACTTTCCCCATGATTCATGGTTCCCACCTCTTGCTGAGCTACCATGTTGCATCATGGGAGTCCCATGACTGCAGTGCATCATGGGAGATAGAGTCAAGTTGAGGAGCCCAGTTCATAGAGGAGACATGAGGCACCTGAACTACAACTCCCATAAGGACTTTAGTGGCATTCCAAATCAAAATCTTTCATATTTTCAGTTGAAATTTCTTGGGTTTTTGGTGTTCTGTTTTTAGTTGAAAGGTTGAGTTGAAATTTTCTGTTCAAAGCAGATGCTATCCAGAAAAGCATTCCTTTCTCAAAAACCCAATTTTCCTTCTAAAAACAGTTTGAATGGAAAATTTTCAACCAGACCCAATAGTAGGCCAGTGACAAAATCAGAAATAGAATCCAAGAGTCTTGATTCACTTCCATACTGGAGACGCAAGACAATCCTTTCTCAAGAGTATAGAATTTAGTAGTTAGGTAGGGGTGTGTGTGTGTGTGTGTGTGTGTGTACACATATTTGAATCACCTACCAATTTCAGCACAGATGCTTTTCTGAACTGGATTCTGATTTAACCTGGTTCAAAAATAGGTACAGGTCTGTCTCATCTTACGCTGGGGTTACGTTCCGCAGTCAGCGCCTAAAGCGAAAATTGCGTATTGTCAAAATTACATTGAGTGTAATGGTGGGTGGAATCGCCCGCACTACAGAAACAGTATTTAAATTGTTATTTTTCTCTTATTTTTTTGTTTTTGTTTTTGCCGACCGCGTAAAGCTGAAATTGCACATGTTAAATGCGCCGAAGATGCGACAGACCTGTAATCAGTAATTTTCAATCTGGAGTTCTAGATGAGGAGAAGGAAGATCTTACTGCAAATGAAAGATATATATATATATATATATATATATATATATATAATGGGGGGGGGGGAAAGCCTGGGGGGGAATCATACCTAGTAAGTATTAAAGATAAATGTCTGTATAATATTATTGAACATCTGCTGGCATTCAAGTCACTTTTTAATGGTACTGTACTCTGTAATGTGAAGGAAGGTTATGATGCCTCTTGTCTGACTTTCTAGCTGTCAGCAGCAGGTGAAAAATGAAGTTTCTGAACCATAGTTGCCATTGATTTTTGTGCACTGCAGTGACCTTTTTTTACCAGCCTGTTTCAGTTGTAGTTTTAGGACAAGCAGCTAATTCTATTAATACAAATATATGTCAAAAGCAGCTTGGAACAAACCACATTATATCTATGGAAATTTCTGATTTCATAGCTCCTTTTGACTTGATCTGCTTTCTATGAAAATAATTCAAAAGTCCAGTAAAAGAAGGAAGTGGTAGCCTATGATAATATTTAGTTCTTTTGGAGTTTCTCAGTCTGAATTCCTCTTCTACACTTTTGCTACTATTCTTTCACTATTGTTCTTTTTAAAATGATGTCATTTCTCTGTGATGCTTTCATGGAGTGTCATGCTAGTATAGATGGACTAGTTGATAATGAACACCCTGATGTTGGGAGGACAATAAAGCTTGGATCATTTCTAGATTCTCTCTCTGAACTGAAGACTCCACATTTATAATCAATAGCTTTTTATGAAAGCAGCCACAATAGTTATTCCTCCTGATTTCTTTCTATAGTATTTCACCTGGTGTAACTATGAAAAGGGAGAGCCATTTTTGATGTTTGTTTCTATGTGACAGCTTCCCTTTGCTGCAGTCATTGTTTCCAAGTTACTCACTGGTTTCTTCAGATCAACACAATCTGCTGGGTGAGGGAGGAAACATAGCATTGATGACAGGAAACATAAGAGAAGTATGGTTACACTTAGAAATGAACCCAAGCCACAACATTAGTAGCCCAATATGGATTTCAAACACCCTCAGCTGTTGGAAGTGGCTGGATCTAGGCTTTTGGTTTAGTCCCCCTTCTCGTTGCAAAGTATCTTTCATGTTAACTTTTCAACAAAGGCATCTTGAATGTTACTCCTAGATATCATTTTTCCTAGCTTGCACAAACGTCTTCATTCTGACCCTGTGCAGACGCTGCTATTGAGCTGGCCAAGGCACTTATTTGTTTGACTGCAGAGTGTGACTCTCCACTAGAGCTGTGTGAATAACAGAGTTTTGGGTTTAATCGCAATTCAAAACCATTGAAATAAAAACAGTTTTGGGGGTTGAGTGAAATGTTTCCTTCAATACAAAATAAAATGGAAGGAAATTTTGAAACAAAACATCATTTTAAACTGAAAAAATCAAAATGTTTCAAAAATGTCAATGAAACACTGATGTTCTAAAGTCTTTTTTTCCCCCCAAAACAATTCAGTGAAATTGACATGAATTTGCAAAAATGTTTCATTGTTGTCAAATCTGCATTCCACCCTCCCCCCCCCCAAAAAAGTTTTGGCCAAATTTTTTTGCCTAGTTCCCATCTCCACTGCACTGCCTCCTGTGCAATTGCTTACACGTATGCAAAGTGAATGCAGAATGTTGCTCAGGCTGTGATGGAGAATTCTGATTTAGTAATAGTTTTGCCCTGGTATAAATGTTGACACATGGGATGAGAAAATGGAGAATCAGAGAGCACATTCAGAGACTTGCTGATATCCTTAATTTTTTTAGCAATGTGCTGACCCCAAGCGTTCTTCCCCTTTGCGCATAGAGAAATGGATCCAAGTTATAAAAGCATCATAAATGTACACAATATTACTATTAATAATAACTTTAAAAGTCAGGTTGTCTTGCTTTTAAGCACTTCACTCTGTGGCAATTAGAAGCAAAAAAACGAGGTGAGGATTCTTTTGTATGAACAAATAGCAGCAAAAGAGAATAAAAAGATTTGGGTCACACTTTACATTAAGGATCTATTTATAAAGAGGTTAAAAAGGGTTGTTAAAAGATGAATAGATGTTTTAATAAATAGATACAGATTATTCGGTAAGGCAATAGTTTGCTTATTGCCATGACTTATAAACATCTATAATGTTTTCTAGTGCTGGCCTTATAACAAACTCTAAAACATACTGCTTATGCCAGTAGCATGATAACATCCATTAATCTTTTATTAACTCTTTATAAGGGGACCCTTAATATAAAATGTGACAAGACTTGTACAGGAAAAAAATTGGTAGTGACAACAAAAGTTAGAGCATAATCCTAGCCTATGTTAGAAACGTTGCCAAAAAAAATCTCTTGGTGACAAAAGAAATACCCAGGTGAAATTTGTATTAAAATACAGCTATTTTCTAGATACCCAAAAATGAGAGAGAGAGAGAGAGAGAGAAAACAAACTCGCTGGACTCTAACAACTGATATTCTGTGGGTGAAAGGGTACATGAGAAGTGAATTTACTGTGGTAGACGTGAATACACAATATCATACAAAGGGCTCAGTTCTGCCCTGACTGGCTGTGAATTGGTATCCCTCATCTCATCAGCACTCTACCATATATTTCTTTAAGCCTGTGTGCATAGGAGGAAGAGGTGTCTGATTTCTGTCATTCTAGGATGACCCTTTTTGACTATCCGAAAAAGGTTGCATCTGATTTCTTGATGCTGACTGGGTGTACTAGCTCATTCAGTAACCCCACACACTCAAGCTGCGGGAGGGTAGCTTGCCAGATGTACATGAAAGTTATCTGAAGGCAATGGTACTTAAGCACTTTGCTGAATAGGGATAGACTTACAATTTAGCATGTGCTTAAATATTTTGCTGACTAGAGCCCTTCAGTAATTATGTGACTCTTGCCAACTATGCGGAGTCAGAGGGCTGGCCCTCTCTTGCCACTAACAGCCTTGGATAAGCACACTAGAGTGTATCTGAGTGGATGGTCCCTTTTGAATGAAAACCACGGCATGAGTGTTTCTGCAAGTGGAACAGCTGTTTCCATGAGATTATTTTTCAAAGTAGACACCTTAAGAAACTATTTTGATTCCTGTGATAATAAATCAGAGGATTTAATTATAACATTGCAACCCTCCCTAACTCATATGCGAAGTCTTCCATCAGCATCCAGGAGAAATCTAATATGCTTCTCTCTTAACAACTTATAGTAATGGAGACCTACATATTGTGAGCTGGAATAACTCTGTGATTAAACTCATGATTAAATGGCATTTAATTGGTCAGAATTCATATTCTGAGCTCCTTTGTCAATGCCATTGGGTTGCAATAATGCCCCAGGTAAATTAAAACAGAAAAAGGTGTCTTATTACAGTAAATCATAGCTCCCTCTGGACCTGTGAATGAGTTAAGACACTGCTCTATGTTTGCAGATGTATTTATTAGCAGTTTACTTTCAACATATGTACAGTTCTTCATTGACACTTTTCCAGCCAGCTGTTTAATTATATATTCTCCACATGTCACTAAATATGACATCCTCTGTCACTGAAAATGTTAATGGGTATCATAGGACTGATACATCTGTTTGAATTGGCATTAATGTAACAAAAATCTCATACCATGCTAGTAACTTCCTTTTCACAATTGCTTACTGTTGTCTGAGTGTAAACAAAGTGTGCTAATATGGGAGTTGTTAAAATAACACTAAATCTCATTGTGTCATAAAAATTGCATGTCAGAAAAATCACAGTACAGATGGCAGATGCTATGTAGAAATAATTCATGTTTGGCTTTCTGTGCTTTGTGGGATTACATTTGCTTCAGAATGGAGCTGTCCATGGTAGTGAAAACTCAAAACTTAATTCAATACTATAGCCGTTTCTATAGGGGGAGAACAAACAGAATGAACCAAAATTATCCCTGGTATAACCATTTTGGACCAGATTTATTTTTGGCATAATGAATTCTATTTATATTTTTGTGTTGCAAACAAAACCTGAGCCATCAAGATGCATACAGTGCAGACTGCATAATAATTAATTACTGATAGCACCATAAATATATATGGTGCTTAGTACTACAGATGAAGATGGTTTCCCTGCCTCAAAGAGTTTAAAATATAAAGTCTCAATCCTGAAAACAACTATAAGTGAGCTAAGTGCTTTCTACTACAAGTACTTCTGTTGACACCAGTGGGAGTAATAGGCATTATACCTGGTAGTAATTGACAAGAACAAACAGAAGGGATGGGGAAGGAAAAGACAGGACAAGTGGGAGATCAGTGTAAGAATGTTGGACATTAGGAAAAAGTTCCTAACTGTCAGGGTGGTTAAACACTGGAACAAATTGCCTAGGGAGGTTGTGGAATCTCCGTCTCTGGAGATATTTAAGAGTAGGTTAGATAAATGTCTATCAGGGATGGTCTAGACAGTATTTGGTCCTGCCATGCGGGCAGGGGACTGGACTCAATGACCTCTCGAGGTCCCTTCCAGTCCTAGAATCTATGATTCTATGATTCTATGTGGTCATACTGGAGATTAATGTATCTTTGTAGTAACAGATCATATTTGTAAATTACTTTAGACTATAGCTTATAAGCAAGAAATGAGTGGAGTTGAAAGGGAATTTAAATAGGGAGAGAGAGGAGTTAGGGTGAAGGTGGTTTTAGGCATAGGGCATAGCATGACAAAGGCTGGAAACTGGCATGAGAGAAGAAGCTAGAAGTGTACAGATGATCAGCTTGGACTGAGAAAAGCCAGCATAGTGGACAATTTGGGGGATGGATCCTGGAGGCTAAATTTGTTTTGGGAGAAAATAGGGAGCTAATGAAAGGATTTTAGGATATGCTGAACATGGCCATTAGGGTTGGGAGCAGAGATGATTCAACAGCAGAGTTGGGGGTAGATTGGAATAGAATGAGGTGAGTGTCTGGAAGGCCAGAGAGGAGGAGACTGCAGCTGTGATGGCATGAGATGGTTAAAGCCTCAACTGAGGCTTTTGCATTGTGGATGGATCCCTTATAGTGCTTTAGACTGGTCAGTACCCTTTATATTGCAGGATGTGGTCAGAAAACAGGGGAATTGAGGAGACTGCAACATTTTAAATATATTTTATGTCCTTTTTTGGTCGAAATTTAGATTTTGCTGACTAGCTCTAGTTGTGAATGACAATCTGCACTTACAAGTTATTGAAAATATACTTTGCATCCTGAGACATCGTGGATAAGTTTGCATGTGGACTTGCATTATCCAAGTGTGCTCTGTTATGTTTTGGATTGTGCTGATTTGATTCTTTATCTGAAGGTAGATTAGTTGTAAATTAATAATGTCAATGTTTTACTACCTTCTTTGGTTTATTCTGATTTAAGATGTATCATTAGTGGCTCTGTAGTAATTAATAGCTGATTAAGCTAATATCTCCATAAAAAGCTCATTTTATTTTCTTAATATGACTGATACATTTTCAAGACAAGTTAAGTCTTACTCACTGTGTGAAAACACATCCATTTACCTGTTCTTAAGCTAAAACTAATTCTGACTATAAACGCCTAATTCTTTTTTCTGTTATCTTATCTCTAGCAGGAAATTCGTATCCAGCTCTTGGTTCTAGGCAGTCAGCCCCAGTGGTTGGGGTGGTGGCTGATAATAGATATCAAAGGTCAAAGCTGACCTGTCCAAGGGCAGTGCTGAAACCATGGACTGGGAACAGGCTGTGGGTCAGAACTAGGGTCAGAGTCCATAGACAAGCCAAATCAGGATCATAGTCAGAGTCCGGAAGAAGGTCGAAGCTGGGTTGAAGTCAGTCTAAGGGTCTGGGGGTCAGGAGGAAGGTGCAGGGCTGGAGTGGGTCAGGAATAGAGGTGGAGTGAGATCAGAATACAGACAAGGCTGAAGTAGGTCTGGAACAAGGCTGGGGCTGGAACAGGAGTGAGGGCAGGATAGAAGCCTAGGGAGTCTGTAACACTGTGAGGCAGTCGGATGATTCTTAGCTGAGTGTTACTGTTATAGACTAAATTGTGGCTATGGGGGTGAGAGTGAAATAGCTGTGCCTGGGGGTCATCTGATCCAAGTCCTGCCCATGGATAGGCAGCTGCAGCATGCCTGAGGGATGAGTCACTGCAGGCTCTGAGGGAGGGGTGAGTCATTGTAGCTGAGTGAGTAGCCCTGGTCTGGGTGTGTGTTTGCCTCATGATTTGGTTCAGAAGTGTCCTGCAGCCTGAAATCAGTACTTGGACTGAGGAAAAAGTATAGCAATGACAATGCAAGCCATATTGACCCTACCAATGTTTTTTTAATACTCTTCAGGAGAAGCATCTTTGGTAGGTGAAAGGATCGTTCAGTCTCCATAGCCCATTCAGTTTTTGGCCTCTCTGGGTATGTCTACACTGCAATTAAACACCTGCGGCTGGCCTGTGTCAGGTGGCTCAGGCAGTGGGGCAGATGTTCAGGCTGGAGTCTGGGCCCTGGGACCCACCCCCTCATGGGGTTGCAAAGCCTGAGCCCAAATATCTACACTGCAATTTTACAGCCCAAGCCCTGCGAGCCTGAGTCAGCTGACATGGGCCTGCTGTGGGAGTTTAATTGCAGTGTAGACATAATCTCTGATTAGACCGACAGCAAGAATTCAAGTAATGGTGATGGTTTTCTGATATGAAGGCTTATATGCTAGTTAATGGATGGAGACCAGCATCTTATTTTGTATACAGTGAATAGCTATTAGGTGGTAGTGACGTTTGGTCATTACTGACCTCAGTGGATTAGAACTAACATGCTAGAGGTGAAAGGTTCTGTATCCCATTATATGGGCCATCCAGTCCCCGACCAAAAGTAGATGTATCAACTTTTCTAGGCAACTAAATATTCTCTCCAACTCTTGAGCTTTTAAAAATATGTGAAGATTGTTTGCTTTCTTATTTTCCAGTATATCTACACTCATCTGTCTATTAGTTAAATAACACTAAATGCTACAAATCCTGAGGCACACCTTCTCCAAGGTTTCTCTTAGTGTCCAGGTTGATTTGGATATGTATACTGGAGCAGATTAGGGGACTCCTGCAGGGTGCTGAGACTAGAACCAGGAAGTCCTGCTGAAAACATTTTTAGAAAAACCCACTTTTGGGGATTTAAGGCTGGGTTTTTTTGAAGGAGCCTAAAGGAGTGGGGTGTCCAACATGCACTGAATTTCAAAAAGATTTGGGTCCCTGTCCATAACACTTTTGATTTTGGTGTAACTTTTTTCAGTGAAACTTGTGTAGACAAGAGGATGCAAAGGATCTTGTTCAGGGTCCTACACACTCTTCATGTGATTGTCAAAATAAGAAAAAGGAGTAAGTCCTGAGTGTAAACATGTTGCATGAGTAAAACTGTTGGGTCATGATTAAAACTGTTATGTAACTCCATGCACTAAACAGCCAATTTAGTGAGAGGTTAAACTGTGTGTCTACATATTAAAAGCTCAAATGCACTGTTGCCAAATATGTCTGATTTACAAAGTTCATTCCACTTCATTCTAGCTGTTCTGTCCCCACCCTACCCAATCACTGCTCTCAGAAATCTGTTTGGGGTTTGCAACAACAACACTGTTCAGGGATAAACCTCCTCACAATCAGACTTATTTTTAATTGGTGTTTCCTTTTTAAAAATACAGTCTTTGTGGGAAGAATCAGCCTGGCAGTGTTAAGATGGTGAATACAATATGAGAGCTTGTTAGACACTGGCTAGTTAGATGGCATATTTAGGCCTTTCCTAAGCCTACAAATACAATACATTTCAAAACCAGTTCCTCCACTTACAGGGGCAGACCTGAATTCAGGTCTTCAGGATTCTGTCGTCTCAGCTACAGTTGCTAGCATGTGTGAAATGCTCTCCTCTGTCTCCACTTCTGTAAAGGTTCCTTCAGTGGTTCAGTGCTCAGTGTGGACTGAGGGGTGGGGCCCTGGGCAGAATGGATGGAGACAATGGTAGCAACACTTCATGGCATACTCCATACAAACCTTTCAGTTTTCCTCTTGGAAATCTGAATGGGAGTTAAATGACATTTCCAGGCAGCAATGAGCAACCACAGAGGAGTGGGTGTTTGCAAGAATTCATGCTGCCAAAGTTTAATACATTGTATATTGCAGGTCAGAAACAAAACAAAACCAAAAATCCAGTGAGAATTTCCCCTGAGATCACAAATAAAGGAAACTTGTCTGAATCTAAAAGAAACAGTGTTCACTTAAAGCTGGAAACATAGAGGCCCAGATAACAGAACAAATAATGAAACTATGTATCTGCTCCAGTTACAAACAAAAGTCTTAAAGCATCACAGAACATCTGTGTTTACACAAGATGCATCCGGAGCTAGTTAACAAAAGACCCACAGGAAAGTCAATGTGAAGCAATTGATTTTATGAATGAATTGTGCAGGATATTTCAAATGGACCTTAAACACAAATAGCCTGTGAAAGACACATTCATTTGCTTATGAATATCCCAGTGACCAAGATGGAAGCACAAACAGCAGTTAGATGATTCTTCTTGGAACTGGCTTTTTATTAGGACTCTTTCTTTATTAAATCTTTGCTTGGTGTGGGTGGGTGAGTGGTGGGGAAAAAACATTACTTTGCATAAATTATATTTACACGCATTTGGCTCCTTTTTTTATTCTTCCTATGCATCTCTTCTACTTTAACTTTAAATATCCCAGTGTGACAGGTAGAGCTGAGTGAATAATTTGACAAATCTCAGCTTTTTCTGTTTATGAATTATTCGCAAACACATTGCAAAACTTGGGCATAGCACAGAGCCTGTGGATCTGTGATACCTCACACTTTGTGGAAATGGAGGGCCGTGATGGAAGAGGAACTGGATGGTTCTGCTATAGAGAATGTGGCAAGGTCCTGCCAGATTGTATGCAGGGTGCTTTTGTGGGTTGGGTCTCACAAAACGCTCTTGTATATGAGGGAGGGAGGAACTACATAAAAATCCCTTCACTCAGCACCGAAATGCAGCATTCCACCCAGAAGTGGTTGCAGCAGTTTAACAGTGCACAGTAATACTCTACAATAGTGGACAGGAAGTGCAGAAGAATTCTTCAGCTAATTGAAACTGTAAGGGGAATTTTAGGTAGGAACAATGCAAGTAACGGAGGTGGAATTTGCTCAAGGTACTGGATTTAACATCTCTCGCTCTCTCTGTGTATGCACTATGCAATCTTTAATGACAAATGACCTAGAACCTTGGTTTTATGTCTAATCCAAAAGACCCTATCCTAACACCAGGATAAGGACATTACTTGAATACCAATTCAGATGAAAAACTGCTGACTTGTGAATCACTATTTCCTGCAGTGTGTAGGTGTTCTCTGGAGATCTAGCAAATGCTGACACATCCTGACCCTTCTCCGCATGTGAGTTCTGACAGAATCACAGCCCATGGTGATATGGCTGTGGGCCAGACAAACAAATGACAGCATTCTACAGTACTGATCCACAACACGGTTGTAAATTGTAGTATTTGGCTATTACTGCAGTGTGTGGGGTTTTTTTTTATTATTATTAAATTAAAGAGCCTTTCTGGTAGGTTGATGCATCTTGGTTTATGAAACCTCTATGCTCCTCGTACCCTTTTTAACTGATAAAATTGAAACACAGGGTTGCATTTATTCCTGGACTAATTGCCTACAGTGGCATTGCCAAAGGCATGAATTTAGCTCCAAAGACTTGATTCTGTAGCTGTAAAGCTGAATATCGCAAGGAACAAGTGACTGGTAGAAGGCAAACACCAGCTTTCTTGGTCCATTGCTGAAAACTAACGGCATTAAAATAAGTAAACATTGTTGCCATGGTGACAGTGTTTATTTATTATAAAATCTATTAGGCAAAGCTGAGATCTTATTATTTTTAAAATCTCTACAATGAAAGAGTTGACTGGTGTCAGTATAAACATTCATGGGGCAAATACAAGGAAGGTTTAAAGGATGATGATGTGGGTGCTGCTCATCAGTGTCCTGGTAACAGACTGAAAAAAGGTTTTTATTTTGGCAACATCTTCACAATAAAGGTTTAATCTTTAAAACTGAATGCTGAGCTATAGTTCACGTAATGTTGGAACCTTTATGGATGTTACTTAGCTCAGTATCTGAGACTCTGCTTCTGTAATAACCTGTCACATTGCATTAGGTCAGCAGCATGTCTCTGGTGGAAATTATCATCCAACTCAATTGTCTGGGCTCCATGCTATAGAATTCATTTTCTTGGCCTAAAAATAGCAATTTTATTATTAAATAATAAAAATACTGTAATTAAATATTCAACTTGTGCCTAGTCAAATAGAGTAGACAGTACTGTGCCCCACAGACGGTAACAGAATTTTGTCAAATGTGAACAAAAATCAGTTCCATGTGAACTACTCTTGCTATATGTTAATAGGTCCGAATCCTGCAAGCTACTCCATGTTTACAGTAACGGTGAAATCCTGGCCCCACAGAAATCAATGGCAAAATTCTCACTGACTATAGTGGGGCCAAGGTTGCGCCCAAAGAGATCCATAAGCATGGAGCATCTTGCAGGAATAGGGGGCCTTAGTTTAGACATCAATTGCCACTGAAGAGTAAAGCACAGTAGCATCCTAACCTACTGTATCATGCCCACCTGCATGGTTAAAAAAATCCCATTGACTTTCATAGGAGACTTGCTTGAGCCTATGGAGTGCAGGATAAAACCCAATGGAGATAGGTGTGTGTGTGTAAAGCCTCTTGTAAACCTGCAAATCATTCTGTACACATATGACTAGTGTGAATGTGTTGTATTTGCCTGAATAAGAAGTGATGGATTACAGATGTAGTTTGAATATTCAGAATGTATCATTTGTGTGTGTGTGTAAAAATGATTTTTCAGGTTTACAAGAGGTGATTTGCAAGTTCACAAGATGTTTTTTCCAAAAAGCCATCTATTTTATTTTATATACAGTGACACCATTCTTACCAGTCTATCACAAAATGCTGTATGGATCTAAATTAAATAAACATTATTACTTAAGTAATAGGAATGATAATACATGTAGGGTCTGATCCAAAGTACACTGAAGTCAGTGGCAAGATGTCCATTGACTTCAATAGGCTTTGAATCAGGTCCTTCAGGAATTGTATACAATACAGTTACCTACAATAAATGACATCGCTTTAGAAAAGCAAAGGGGAAAATACCTTAAATGCTACTCTGGGAGAAGGAGAAAAGAGATAAAATGATGTTTCCTCTTTCAGTATATGGCTTAATTTATTGGATTATGTATTCAAACATGTAGTCTTATGTAGATATTAACTACATTATCAGATTAGTAAATACAATTTGAATGTGTTATTAATGTCTATAGCATTATTTGCAATATACCTGAGAATAAAATAGCTATATGAGATAACTAAAAAACTAATTTGGTAGATGGACAGGAGGAGAGTGATTTTTGCTATGAATGTTTAAATGCATAATTTTCTACTTTTTTCATTGATTTTATTTCATGTCACAAATAAAAAATCACTTTCCTAGTCTACCTCCACTTATGATGCAGTTTAACAATGCACTGTGTTTGTGAAACAAGAGCTGGGGGAAATCTTTACCATGAAAGTAGTTTTTAGATGAAATTTCCATTTTCCTAGCTCACAGCACTTCTGGAGAATGGTAGCAATTTCACGAGGTTGCTAATTTTTTTTTTTAATGAATTTTCATGAGGAATGCTCACTCCCTGGCTGTGAGCAAAAACTCACAGCCACTTTTGTTTGGAAAATTCAGCAGCTGGTGTAAATCATGTAGCTCCATTGCTTTTAATGGAGCTATGCTGATTTATAGCAACTGAGGATCGGTCCCTTTTCAAAACCCTTTTGAAAGCCCCCAGAAACCAGGGGATCTAGAAAAATGAGAATTGCCCTCCTTTCACAGGGGGTGGGAGGATGGGAGTGAGGTTTGGGAAAGTGGACATGCCCATAGACAGAGTAAGCCCGTGGTTTGTGTCGTTAAAGGATCAGACACGATGGCTCCTGACTGTAAGTCATATACCTAAACTACTAGACCAAAGTGCCATGAAAGAGGTTATGTCAACTTTCTGAGCCCTACTTTCTTTATTTATAAAATGGAAGCCATGTTTACCACAGTGATCTCTGAAAATATACGATCTTGGATAGGTAAGTAGCCTTATCTTCATCTAACAGAACTGGAGACTAATAGGTTAAGGTCAAAACTGTAACACTTGGTTGTCTAAAGTGATTTCTTTGGGAGCTGAAGGTGCTCAGCGCCTCTGGAAATTAGGATGGATGCCTAATTATGGATTTGGGTGCCTACAGTTTGAAAATTGTGGCTAAAGAGACATGCCCATGGGGCACTGTAGATTGGGTGTGGGACTGGCAGCCAAGAGACCTGGGTCCTATTTCTGGTTCCGCTGCTGACTTGCTGGATAGAGGAATAGAACAGGCAGCAGTATTTACTGCTGTCTTTCTATTGCCCCACTCTAGATGCAAAGGAAATACCAGGAAAGGTTAAAAGTCTTGGTGCCCAATTCACTTTTGGCCTTTATGCTAAGAGTATCCATTACTGTCAATGCTTCTGTGGTGTGGATACCTGTCTTCCAGGATCTAGACTGAGATCCCCTACCCCACCAGACTCATTTCTCACAGGCCACCGAACAGCTAGTAACACTCTAGTCACTGCTAATCTGAGCTGGAACTGCACCAACAATCTGGAAGGGAAAGGCCATAGTGGAACCCATTCTGGACAATGATTCCTCACTTTCACAGACCTTGGGAGGCAGGCTAGTCCTCGCCCACAGCCAACCTGCCAATTTAAGCATATTCTCACCATCAACCACACACTGCACCATAACAACTCTTACTCAGAAACCTTGATGCCAACTCTGCCCACATATCTACACCATCACAGGACCTAACCAGATCAGCTACAACATCACCGGTTCATTCACCTGCACGTCCACCAATGTTATATACGCCATCATGTGCCAGCAATGCCCCTCTGCTATGTACATCAGCCAAACTGGACAGTCCCTACGTAAAAGGATAAATGGACACAAGTCAGATATCAGGAATGGCAATATACAAAAACCTGTAGGAGAACACTTCAACCTCCCTGGCCACACAATAGCCATCTTATAGCAAAAAAACTTCAGGACCAGACTTCAAAGAGAAACTGCTGAGCTCAATCATTTGCAAATTTGACACCATCAGATCAGGATTAAACAAAGACTCTGAATGGCTAGCCAACTACAAAAGCAGTTTCTCCTCCTTTGGTGTTCACACCTCAACTGTTAGAAGAGGACCTCACCCTCCCTGATTGAACTAACCTCATTATCTCCAGACTGATTCTTGCCTGCATATTTATACCTGCCTCTGGAAATTTCCATTACATGCGTCTGACGAAGTGGGCATTCACCCACGAAAGCTTATGCTCCAATACATCTGTTAGTCTTTAAGGTGCCACAGGACCCTCTGTTGCTTTTTACAGATCCAGACTAATACGGCTACCCCTCTGATACTTTTCCATTCTATTGTACAATACAGTTTCTTATACCACTTATCACTGTAATATCTGAGTGTAATACCAACCCCTTGAGCCATCCAGTTCCCAGGTGATATATATTGAAAAAATATCATTTAAAGATAAATTTCTGTGTACTTTTCTGGTGTTAAGCCTGCTACTATACGGTTACCATCCAATAACATTATATCGTTGAGATCTGAAACACTAGCCTGTGAATTTCCATTGCAATGTGTTAACAGGGTATCTGATTTCCTGTCTGTTCCACTGCTGCTCTATAATTATTCAGTTCATACACAGTAAATTAAGTGTGCAGATTTTAGCATGATGGCACAGAGAAGGCTAAAATGTTAAACAAGTTGAGACTTAGTCCACATAAAACCAGGCACGTCACTGATGGCAAACATGGAATAGGCTTTGCTGTGTGCTGCAGCTGCAGGTGGCGTGCTCAGATTCCAACCAGCATAATTACTTATCTGTACAGAGCCAACACTAATATGTTATGACATGGGGGTCAGAGGTGAAATTGGAGACCTTTTTTTTCCTAATCTAGGGGAAATTACCTTTCTGATGATATATGGCACAACCTTCGGCTCCTAACCATCAAGGCAGGGCTCATCCAGAATGGAGAAATTACAAATGTGATGTCGGGAATTAAATATTAAAGGCTTTGTTTCCACAGTTGCTGAGCACTGACAGCTTCCAGCTGGATTCAGAAGCCTAAAAATTAGAGATGGGCCAAAACAAGAAGACTGACTACAAATTCCCCTGGAAGCTCGTGGAGAAGGAGTCTGATCCAAAATGAGGCTGAAATCTCAACAACTTGCAAGATTTTCAGTACCATCAAATCTGAGCCCTGGCCTTGATTTTTGCATCAAACCTGAACGGCTACCCTCATCTTAAACTGGATTTGGACCCAAACAATGTCTCCTTGGCCCATTATTATTATTATTTATTAGGAATCACCATAACCATAATAATAGACAAAATGTATTTGCTGTAACCCTAATAAAATTTCTGCTTCAACTAAGTATAGCATTTCTGACCTTAATGTCTCTTCCTTTCCTTGTCAAAGTTGGCTTCTAGGTCTTTGATTCTGAAGGATCCTGCTCCTTAAGCTTTTTATCAGATCTCCACAATTAGTCTGATCCCACTGTCTACAATTTATTCTGTTGGTATCAATTAATGCTTGACTGAACCCCATTTTCTGTTTTATTGGAATATTATACGGTTCTGAATTATCCTTCAATAATCCTGGAGGTTGTAGCTTGGGGAATTTCATTATCATGTACCATGTTTATATCTGTACCGAGATAGTCCCAGACCATCTGTCAGCATCACTCTTCCTTGATAATGGATCAAAACAATTCTAATGATAATGAATAATTATTGCCAATAAAAATAGGGAGGTGGACGGCTCAAAGGAGTAGTAATGCCTAGAAACAAAGTCTTTTAGTCTAGGTCACTTGATTGAAATCCAGCATGAGCCAGGAGGGACAGAAGTCATGCCCTGCAAATTCTCTACATCCCAGATGAAATGAGCTGGGTCAGCTTAATTTGATTGTTGCTATTTATATATCACTACAGGTGTATGTGGTGCTTTATGGACAAATGAAAAGAAGGCAGCCAAGGACCTTGCAGTCTAAATTAAATATCACACTGCAAGGGAAGATAAACCAAGCTAGGGGAGGGAGTATGGACAAAGGTTAGACAGTTTTCTGCTGGATTATATATGTATGCATCTTGTCAGTATATTTTCTTTATTTAAATGTAGGGACATTTTCCAGAGTGCAGGTCTCATCTCTATTATCTGTATAGAGCCAGAGAAGTACACTGGACTAATCAGACAAAAATAAGGCAAGGTTCCTGCCCTGTGCAGCTTGTGGTCTAATTCCTACATTGTATCCACATTTAAAACACCACCAGAGCACTGAAAAGGAGCGGTCTGTACTCTGTCAGTGTCAATCCAGAGTAACTCCACTGAAACCTGGAGGTGGTCTGATTGAAGGCAGAACTTGGCCCTTTATCAGCTGTGTTGGCAGGTCAGGAACTGAATGGGCCATGGAGACTGAACTCTATATGGGCCAACGAGACTGAGACTGCTATAAGTGGTCTCTCCAGATCCAGGCTGATGTACATTGGGGAGAGGCAGTGTGGGGAAATTTGATTCCAATGCTGTGTGTTTTTCTTGGCTAAATGGAGGTGTTTATCTTGCTATAGATGGCTGGGTCGTATGTGCTCTGGCTAGTTATAAGACTCTGCTCTCGTGTTGGGGATAAATGTACTATACTGAACTCAACTCCTGATGCACAGTTGCTCTAAAGACTTTTTATGTTACTCTGGCAGAATAAAGAGCCTTAAAGTAGGTGTAAAAGGCTCAGAAGAATGACCCTGGTGCAGGGAACTCCCGCAGCTGGTATAGAGATGACATAAGGACAGTATGCTGGCCCCAGTCCTAGCCCTTGGCATAGGGGTTGGATTGGGGACATTTCAGCCATGTGCCTGGAGTGTGCACTGCACTACAGCTGCTATTTGTTTTCCAGAAGGAAGATGAGTGTAAATTAGAGCAGCCCTCAGAGTGCTCTTGTGCCAGAAGTTGGACAGGCCTCCGCATTGGCCCAGAATATAGGGAGAGCAAAGATGACAAAGTCACTTTGACCCCGCTCCTCCATTCCTCTCCAACTGCAGGAACAGAAGAACTATGAATCAGACCCACTAAAAGTTACTGACACTTGTAGCCATATTTTCTTAAAATAGAAAGTCATATAGTACATTTTCATCTGATGGCAGGCAGTTAACCTTAATAAGTCTAGATCTATGACAGTAATTCATGAATCAGCAATAAGGCCACTGTGGGGCTCGTTCACCTGCATATCTACCAATGTGATATATGCCATCATGTGCTAGCAATGCCCCTCTGCTATGTACATTGGCCAAACCGAACAGTCTCTACGCAAAAGAATAAATGGACACAAATCTGACATCCGGAATCCTAACATTCAAAAACCAGTAGGAGAACACTTCAACCTCTCTGGTCACTCAGTAACAGACTTAAAGGTGGCAATTTTGCAACAGAAAAGCTTCAAAAACAGGCTCCAACGAGAAACTGCTGAACTAGAATTCATTTGCAAACTAGAAACCATTAACTTGGGCTTGAATAGAGACTGGAAGTGGCTGGGTCATTACATAAACTGAATCTATTTCCCCATGTTAAGTATCCTCACACCTTCTTGTCAACTGTCTGGAATGGGCCATCTTGATTATCACTACAAAAGTTTTTTTTCTCCTCCTGATAATAGCTCATCTTAATTAATTAGCCTCTTAGAGTTGGTATGGCAACTTCCACCTTTTCATGTTCCCTGTATGTATATATATCTTCTTACTATAGGTTCCATTCTATGCATCTGATGAAGTGGGCTGTAGCCCACAAAAGCTTATGCTCAAATACATTTGTTAGTCTCTAAGGTGCCACAAAAACTTCTCAAGATAGTTAAGTCCTAGGCAGACTGCGAAGAGCTACAAAAGGATCTCTCAAAACTGGGTGACTGGGCAACAAAATGGCAGATGAAATACAATGTTGATAAATGCAAAGTAATGCACATTGGAAAACATAATTCCAACTATACATATAAAATGATGTGGTCTAAATTAGCTATTACCACTCAAGAAAGATATCTTGGAGTCATTGTGGATAGTTCTCTGAAAACATCCACTCAATGTGCAGTGGCAATCAAAAAAGCTAACAGAATGTTGGGCATCATTAAGAAAGGGTTAGATAATAAGACAGAAAATATCATATTGCCTCTATATAAATCCATGGTACGCCTACATCTTGAATACTGCATGCAGATGTGGTCACTCCATCTCAAAAAAGATATATTGGAATTGGAAAAGGTTCAGAAAAGAACAAAAATGATTAGCGGTATGGAACAGTTGCCATATGAGGAGAGATTAATAAGATTGGGACTTTTCATCTTGGAAAAGAGATGACTAAGGGGGGATATGATAGAGGTCTATAAAATCATGACTGCTGTGGAGAAAGTAAATAAGGAAGTGTTATTTACTCCTTCTCATAACACAAGAACTTGGGGTTACCAAATGAAATTAATAAGCAGCAGGTTTAAAGCAAACAAAAGGAAGTATTTTTTCACACAATGCACAGTCTGTCTGTGGAACTCCTTGCCAGAGGATGTTGTGAGGGCCAAGATTATAACAAGGTTAAAAAAAGAACTAGATAAATTCATGGAGGATAGGTCCAATGGCTAGGCAGGAATGGTGCCCATAGCCTCTGTTTGCCAGAAGCTGGGAATTGGCAACAGGTGGTGGATCACTTGATGATTACCTGTTCTGTTCATCCCCTCTGGGGCACCTGGCATCAGCCACTGTTGGAAGACAGGATACTGAGCTAGATAAACCTTTGTTCTGACCCAGTATGGCTGTTCTTATGTTGTTAACATCTTATTGATTTTTGCCATGAATTTTCATTCATTCCTAGCTGGTGATGCATGTGAACTTCTCACAGAGTAGGAAATCCAGCCAGTCCTATTTTGGGGCAGCGCATACTTATTAGGACTGCCTCTGTAGCTAACGAGCCCCCTCTATCTCCTTAGCATAGATGGATGGCTTCCCTCATGAAGTTCACATCTCCATAGATTGTAAAACCATAGATAGTAACAAGGTCCATCATACAATCCTCACCTTCCCTCTGGGGGGATTTATAAATTATTTTAATTGATTTTGTTTGGCAGCTGGTCTGTGTGACATGGCAGGGCTTCTCCCTAGCCTGACAAGTATACACTGCCACTCCCAGTCTCCTTTAAGTAGGTTTATTATCCAAACATAGGAAAATAAACAAACGAGAAGTCCCTCATCCTTTGTCCTAGGGTTTCATGGTCTCTGCTTCCCAGGAGTCCCTGGTAATCCTGCTTCTTGCAGCTTCCCAGTCCCAGCCAGCTCCCTTCTCAGCCAGCTCTGTTGCTCTTCTGGAACAGCAGCTCCAGGGTTAGCTTCCTGAGTACCTGGCCCATTGCTCCAGGGGACCACCACAGAAGTTAGCTCCATTCCTCCATGTGCTAATCACTCCTCTTCTCACCATCTGACAGGCCTTTATAGCCCTAGGTATAGCCCTGTCCCCTTTAATTGGCTCAACTGGATGCATGTGCTGTGACACAAAAGCTGGACCTGCTCTGCTTGCAGGGACCAGATACCCTGTGACAGTCAGCCCACCAGGCTTTTGCATTGTTGTTTATTTACATGCATATTTAAAATAAAGTTTTCCAGTTGCACACGAGTTTGCGCACGAGGCTTTTATTAAATTTATTAAAGTGGAACTTCATCACAGTAATCCATAAACTGTATGTTTAGGTACATAACCAGTTTCTCTGAAATGCATAACACAATTCATAAAATGTCATCACCGTAATCCAGAATCTGTGTGTTGAGATACATGAACAGTTTTTTATAAAATGCATAATAAAATTTCATGAAAAATAATCTTCTTGAGCTGCCCGAGCCCCATAAATTGTGGGATGAGTGTTGCACAATTACAAATACTATGTCATTCTTCCTCATCCAGGACACCATGCAAAACTATTATGTGAGTGCAAAAAGCACACCTGATTTCTGTTGTGCATGTGGATCCTGCCTCAGTAACAACAGATGCATTTTCTGGTTGCAAGTACCATTCCAACAATGTCTTAGGTCCACTCCTGGAAAATGGCTCACCTCTGACCTAGCAGACATTGTGGAGTGCACAGCAGACCACACTAAAGCAGATGGCATCAACAGCATTGGCATCCACACAGTTCTGAAAGCAACACCATCTGGGTTTCAATCTGCCAAATGTACATTGCACCACCATCCTACAGCTACTGAGCATGTAGTTGCACCTCATTTGCCAGGTTCTCTGAATATGGTTTCATAAGTCACGACAACAGAGGGAACAAGCCCAGAATATCAGTGGGGACAGTGACTCAATGGATAACAATGTCATCTGGTGGGAATATTGTTCCCGTTTGTCCTGATCGCCAGAAAACACTGGCCTCATGCATCCTGCCAGTACATCCCATGTTGGTGTCTGTGAAGCTGTTTAGACTGTGGTTGACCAAGGCTTGCATAATGCAGTAGTCCCATTTGCAGTTTATGCACTCATGCTCTTTGCAGAGGGAAAACTATTGGCACATGACTCCCATCGACAACCCCAGTGCAGTTTGGAAACCCTGTTTTCTCAAAGCAATTATTTCAGGAATGTTTTTATGCCCACCAGCTTTGGGTACATCACAGTGCTCCTTGCTTCACAAACCTTCACCATAACAGCCCACATGGTTGACTTAACACCAAACAGGTTAACCATGGGCCTGGGGGTAGCCAGCTTCCAGATGGCTATTGCGACCTACTTCTGGACCAGCTCTTTCATGAGTTATCCTGATGCTGGAGGGTCAGGGAAAGCTGCACACACAGTTCCAGGAACATCTGCTTCTTAATGTGAAAATTCTGGACCCACTGCTGGTCATCCCAGGTCTGCATGATGATGTAGTCCCATCAGTGCTCGTGGCTCTGCTCCAGAAGTGTCGGTTTACATATAGGGCATCTTCAGTCATCGCAACAGGCATGAGCAGATCAGCTGGGTCATGGCTACCATGTCTGTCACTCCTCCCCTCCAACAGGTGCCTTCAGTAGAGCAAATATCACCACCAAAATGTCCACCAGCATCTCACAGATGCTCTGCCTGATTCGTGAACTAGGAGTGAAAGCACAAGCCAGAGAAGTTCTTCCACTGCTCCTGAATCCATGGTGCTGGCTGCAGTTGCAGGGAGCATGCAGACTCAAAAATGGCTCAGCTGGATGTGATGTGATGGTTGGCTAAGAGCAGTTCTAGTCAAGTGCCCTGGGATGGACAGACAAATTCTCCCACAAGCTGGTAACAGCTAGCAAGGATGCTAAGAACTCTGGGGTCAGCCCTGAGAAACCACAGCATCCGACTCATATCTGACTAGTGCAGTATGGATACATCGGCACAGGTCTGAGGCTTCTGTGGCAATACAGTGTGGATGCTCAAGCGTGAGCTTGGAAAGAATTGGTCTATAGGTATGGGTCCCACAGACCAGGTTTATGATGCAGTGCAGACACACCCACTGGCTTCCAAAGGCCCTGATTAGAACATCCAGGGTTTCCTATATTATTCATCTGCCCCCTAACATATGCTATGGGGGGCAAGGATGAACATGAAAGAAAGAAGGACAGATAATTGTGGATGATATTCCACCAAATCTGATTACTGGCTACCTGAATGTATCTACTTTCCTCTCTGATTACCAAATGAGATACGCTTTCTATGTACAATAATCTCTCCTGTTTAAATATTGCCAAACAACCCAACCCCCACCCCTCACACAATAAGCAACTGAAATAGCTAATCAGAATTATTGTGTCCCAGGCCCAGCAACATCAACCCAAAGTGAAGGCCAAAAAATTACATTGTGACTAATGCTGAAGTTCTTATCTGTTCAAGCCTTCACTTGAGAGTGTGAAAGACCACAGGAAATGCCCATGCGGGGGGGGGGGGGGGGGGGGAGTTTGATCTAATAAGAGGACAACCTTTTGTCCTTTGGAAAATTGAACTTTCAGGGGGAAAACATACATCAACCTGTCTCTTAATAGTCAGATTTCTCGTTTCCCTTTAATTAATTGCTGGGAATATAAGGGAAATGATTTGCTTCTGCTTTTGACTTTCACTCAAAGCTCTGATTCACTTTGAGGTGTGTTTTCTTTTTATATTTATTTGTTGAGGAAACTTTCAAAACAGTATTAAAGTATCTTTTCTGATAAAATGCTGTAATTTCTCCCAAATGTATACTTTTTTTGATTCAAGTTTAAAGAGAAATTTTTGTTCACGTAGGCGGAAGACTTAAAAATGGATCATTTTATACAGAGAGGAATTTGCTTGGTCAGTAGTTTTCTTTCTCCTCTGTGCTGTTATTGAAGGTTTTGTACTTTATCAGTTTACCTGCTGCAGTCCTGTGCTGCTATTCCTCAGAACAGCTCTTTGAAACACTGTAAGCCTGATTCTCCCCTCACTTATGGTAGTTCTACACCCAGATGGTTCCATTAATTTCCGTTAAATTCCTCCTCATTTATACAGGTGTCAGTGGGGAATCTGGCCCTGGAATTGCAGTCCCAAGCTAGATATAAGATCTGGTTAGCTCTGAACGATTAATAACAGGTCTGTGTCTCGCTGATAGTCTCTGCTTTCTGTTTGATCCTGCAATGAAGTCATAATCCTGTACAGCATTCTGACATCTGTAGTGCATAAATAATGAACAATATTCAGTACTGCCTTCACTATGGGAGGAGCAAAGCCCACTTTTCCATGTAAATAATTTTGACAAATGCAGCAAATGAGGGAAGAGAAATTGAGACTTGCACTTGAATCACTCTTTGCTCTTCTGTCTGGGAAGATTATGGGGAACAGGGATGGCTTTAACCTTTTTTGCCAGGCCTGCAAATTCCTTTGCTATCACTGACCCCACATCCTGTCCCTATTTCAGACTCTGTTCTACCCCTTTTATTCCTCCCCTGTCCTCTGAGAAGATAACTCCTGTTTCCTGGGCATGTGCAGGATGAACCACACACCCTTAAATTTTGTGAATAAAACTGTGCAAACCGATGTCCATGAAAATTAAAAATGTCTTTGGAGGATATTTTCAAAAGTTCCTAAGGGATTTAGGAGCACGTGTTAATGGGACTTGTGTTCTGAACATTTCTTCTGGGCTTTTTAAATTACCACTTTCTGTTTCTGAGGACCCATATCTCTACCACTGGTGGTTTTATAGAAAACAGTGCTATATCCTAACTGGGGGAGAGGGCAGTCCTCTGAGCTGGTGCAACTGACAGCAGGCTGGGTGAGTGCATTTGAACTCTCAGACCATCCCCAGCTCTCTCAGACCATAGAAAGAAGAAGAACAGGAGTACTTGTGGCACCTTAGAGACTAACAAATTTATTAGAGCATAAGCTTTCGTGGACTACAGCCCACTTCTTCGGACGAAGAAGTGGGCTGTAGTCCACGAAAGCTTATGCTCTAATAAATTTGTTAGTCTCTAAGGTGCCACAAGTACTCCTGTTCTTCTTTTTGAGGATACAGACTAACACGGCTGCTACTCTGAAATCAGACCATAGAGTTGCCATGCTGTCTCCCAGTGAGTGCCCTCCTTGAGCCAGCCCTTCCCCACTTGCAGAGATCATTTCTACTAGAGAATTAGGTCATGTTAGTAAATGACCTTAAGATGTCGTGATAACTAGAATGTTATTAAGCATGACTTGATGGTCAGTATAGATGGGAACAAGTTGTGTTTAACAGTATGCCAGATAGTTAATTAGGCTTTTTATACTGTTGTACATGAGCTGAGAAAGTTCTCTGATTAGTACATTTTATTCATCTTAATAAATACATAAAAAGAATTTGAAAAGGAAGTTTTTATTTTAAACTGAAAATGAAAGCTTTACCTATTTGAATGTCACAAGAAGCTGTGGCATTTTTAAAAGCTGTTTCAGGCAGCTGGAAGACAGAAAATAAACCCAAAACGGTCTGGAGCAGAGATGTACTATTAAACCAATTTTAGGTACCAGACAGCACAAGCCTTTCTGAGATTCCTGTTGGAAGGGAAGCTTGTTTTAGCAATGAAGTGAACAAGGTAAAAGAGAAAACAGCAGTACCTTCACTCAGAATAGGAAGTGGATTTCCAAGGAAGTGAAGTAATCCAAATTAGCTACTATTAGCTAGAAGGAAAAGCATAAATCTCTTCTTGGAAGAAAATGAAACAAACAACATATAGAAATGCTGGAAGTGTCTGAGATGTCACTGGAGTACTGGAGGTAAAATGAAAATAGATTAAATTAATAGTTGCATTATCAAGAGCGGGGTTTGTGAGGAGAGGAATAGAAGTCACACTGGTTTTTGAAATTTCTTTGATTTACAGATTTTTTTTTCTATGTGTATATTTACTGTTTCATTTATACACTTGGAGCAAAATTATGCAGTTCTTCATTGAACAAAACCCCAATTTATGTCAATGGAGTTCCGTGGATATGTTATGTGGTGTATATGTAGCTTTATAACCAGCTGTGTTTTCTGTGCTTATGAGAGTTTTGTTCTGCTGAAGGCAGCTGCCATTTTATACAAAGTTCAACTGCAGCCTGTAACACAAGCGACATGCACTCTGTGCTCTTTCATGGAGAGCTTACTTTGGTCTTTCTTGTTGCTTTCCTTAATCTGAAATGATTCTTTTAAGACTGCAAACACATTTTCTTCATTTGTGTATGGAAACATGAAATAACTGAAGACAGAATATGCCTAGTAGGAATGTTTGCCTGAGTCACGACTGCAGACTAGGCCCCTCATTCAGTAGGCTTCCTATCCATTTAATAAAATCAGTCCACAGTGATTAAAGGCTGTTTGTTATCTTTGGAAAGCTGGACCCAATGTAACTGCAGGGCTAAAAGGCTTTTCTCAACAAATTTTAAACATAAATTCACATAAAAGTAACATTTAACCTTTGGGCTCCTTCCCATGAGTCTACATAAAACATTTAGAATATGCGGGCTATAAAATTCTCCCTTCCACAGATGCTCTTGAATATTGAATGAAACCTTCATTTGATTCATGGCCAACAATCATATCAGGGAGACCATCTCATATACACTTTGGATGCCTGGCTTTTGTAGCTGTGCTACCCATCTTTCTATTTCTGTGCATTACATTTCCTGCCCTTTCATTCATTGTGAATTGGCTTTCTCTTTAACCTTAGGGTACCAATGCATTTCATTGGATTTGAAAGTAATGCTAGACTGTAACTGGCGATATACCAAGTGTTAAAGGGCATCTTCCAGTCTTTTATTTTAACAGTCTGCCTGAAAAATCTGAAATAAACTGATTCATGAGGGAATGTGTATACATATACTATCTAACAGTATCTTCCAAGCCATTATAGTGAAGGAACCACATCAATTCTATTCGCTCCTCTTCAGTTGCTTTAGTAGCGATTCATAATAAGCATCTTTTGATTTTGATGGCAGTGAGTAATAGCATGGGGGTTTCAATGTCTATTTTTTATTGATTATTGTTGGCTAGGGAGTGTGGTGACATTGGTGGAGGTATAGATTCTTATATTGTATTATTTAATATGGGCAAGGGTTCTCTTATAATTTTTTGTATCAAACTAAGTAAATAAATGAACACAGCAGTATATTGAAAGGCAGTGCGATCTACTAGGGAGCCCAGAACTCCCCATTATTTATCTAATGTTTACAGAGTGCATGCTATCTGAGCTCAGACAACATTATTCAAATGCATGATTCGCCTTGTGGCTTTGAATAAGTCACTTAACCCCTCTGTGTCCAAGTTTTCCCTCTGCAATATGGAGACAATAACTAGGGCTGGCAGGAAACCAGCAATTCCATTTCACAGGGTTTTGAAATTTGTTTTCCCTTTGCAGGGAGAACAAAAGGGTCACCGACTCACTGTAGTCTGCTGATTAGGGCACCGGCCTGGGAGAGACCTGAGTTCAAGTTCCTGCTCCAAGTCAGGCAGGATCTCCCACATCCCAAGCCCTCTGCCCTAGCAACTGACCTATAGAGAATAGGAATCTCCCTCCCTCTCCAACACTCCTAAGAAACCTTCCTGACAAAGCTTATATTGGGTGACATGAGAATTACCCCATTCTGTTCTTTTCCTGATGCATCTGGCACCAGCCACTGTCAGAAGACAGGTTACTGGGCTAAATGGACCATTGGTCTGACCCAGTATGGCCATTCTTATGTTTTTAATGGTCATAGATATGGATATATTTCCACAAAACATTTTGGTTTTAATTAAATAGCATTTTTCAGTTGGAAAAGAGTGTTGCTGAAAATATTTCAATCAGCTCTAATAATAATACTAATCTACCTGCCTAATAGAGGTGCTGAGAAGCACAGCAAAGATGCAAAGCGCTAGGTAAATCCTAGGTGGTATTATTGCTTTCTGTTGATGGGAATATCAAAATTAACTAACTCCAGAGGTAAATTTTCACCAAATCTTTGCCTTTACCAAGTCAATCATCACCAAAATAAAACTTTTAGTGCACGTATTGTTTCATGCAGTTCCAGAATCAGGGCCACGCTGTGTGAGGCACTGTACAGACACATAATAGGTATGTTTATATTGCGCACTTCTTATGGCAGCATGTAGAGTACATACATGGGTAGCCCCCCTAGCATGGGTATAAATAGCAGTGAAAGACATTCTTGAATCCCGTGGGAATGTGCCCAGGCATATACCCCCACAGCTTTCTATATGCCCAAGCAGTGCCTTCCTTGTCTATGCTCCTATTTTTATCAGTGTAGTAGCCTGCTGCTTCCCCGCTGCTGGAGCCTTTTCACACCACAGGAAAGACGCTGGCAGTGGAGAGGCTCTGGTGGAGGAGGCAGTGGGGAAAGTCTCTGACTGAAGCTTCTCTCTTCAAAATATTCTGATAAATATTTGTTGCTATGAGAACTGTCTTCAAACTTCAGTTCCACAGCAGGCATGTTGCTAGGGTAGCTTCACCCTCAGCTTGGCTTGTAATTCTATGCTGTCCTGTTAATGCTGTCTTCAACCTCCACTTCTGAATGAAAAGCATCTCCCTCCTCTCAGATCTTTGTAAGACTAATGTTAAAAATATTAAATTCCTAATATAGATATATAGGAATATTAAATATACATATAATATTGCACTGATTAAAATTAAATATAACATTCATGATGCACTCCTGCACAACACACTTTCCCATTAATGGTATCGCCTCAAATTAACCTGATAAATAAAATTTGCTGAAGTCCTTGAGCCATATTCAGACCTGTCATAAGCAGTTGCAGTTTCATTGAAATGTATAGATTTACATCTGTGTACACCAGGTCTGAATCTGGCCCTTTGGTTTTGGTACAGCTTTGTAGCCCAGCTCAGTTTCACTGGTGGTGGGGGATCAGATATTACCCAGACATGTATATACAAAAGCTAAACTATGGTAAAGTGGATTTCAGTGTATCCATTCTGACAGGAATGAAAAACTGTGGGCAGGCTGAGAAGCAGGAGGAAATATTTTATAGCTGAAATGGTTCAACCCTTGGGTGTTTTATGATTGTTCTGTGAATGAAATCTATCACAGTGATAGTGTTGTCTCCAGGGAAACTTTCAGAATGAATGCTATTACCTGGAAACTGAATGAAGATCGATTATCTTCCAGCACCTTCACATCCATAGTATATTTAAATAAGGGCAATCACATGTAATGGAAACATAGTGGGAAAGATTTTTGTTCTCCCTAAGTCTATGAGCCATATTAATAGACTTGTTTCTGCTGTGTCCTAGAGATTGAACTATTTGAGTACGGTGCTTCAAATAAAGCCAGGGATGAGCTTTAGCTTTGTTCATATCCGTTTGCTATCTAGGTGCTGCAGAATGGTTAATAACTCAAGGAGTCTTCTATACAGAAAATGGCTCTCAGTGCTCCAGTGTGCCAACAAAAGCCATCTCAACACAAAGGCCAAAATTATAGGAGGCCCCTATTGCGGAATAAACCAAATAAACCAAGATCACATCAAAGCTTGGTGTGCTCGTGCAATGACAGCCCGCATGTGGACTGAGGATATGCTTCCCACAACAATAGGATGGGGTGGAAGTTTCTGTAGGTAGCTAGCTTTCAGAGTTCCTGTCAAAATGATTACTTTAAAGGTGCTGGGATTTTATAGTATTATAATATTGTTAGGGTGCCTCAAGGCTCAGATAGACCTTTTTTAGTTATTTTAAATCTAAATAAATAGATAAAAATAAATGCCTAACAAGCTTATTCAGTGGTCTAGACTTATGAAGTCTAGTGAATGTTCATAGAGTGTGAGGAAAAATATATTCTAAAACACATATTGGGTTAGTCATTTTAATTAACCAGTTACCTCTTCTAGGTTTCTTGCTGTCCTTTGGGTCACTATTCCTTAGCTAAAGCACAGACTGGAGAATTCATTTAAATTAATAAGTTTTATTGGCCAAAGCAGAATTTAAAGTAAGTAAGGAATTACAGCAAGCAAAATAAATACGTTTAGGTGACACCATCAATAAATTATAAGAATGAATTCAACATGGGATGTTACAATTAGTCATGAATTAATAAATCAAATTAATTTAAGATCTTGTCACAGTCTTATTAAAAGGCAAACTTTATTCTAGTTGTCCAGTATTCTGGGCAGGTGATCTTGGTGCTTATGTTGAATCTTTAAAAACAGATTCTTTTCAATGTGCCAATAAATGTATATGCCAGTGGAATTATGAGACTTCCCATGGCATTTTAACAGACTACTCTAAGGTCTGGTCTATACTACCCGCCTGAATCGGCGGGTAGAAATCGACCTCTCGGGGATCGATTTATCGCGTCCCGTCGGGACGCGACAATCTATCCCCGAATCGGCGCTCTAACTCCACCAGCGGAGGTGGTAGTAAGCGCCGCCGACAAAAAGCGGCAGAAGTCGATTTTGCCGCCATCCTCACAACGGGGTAAGTCGGCTGCAATATGTCGAATTCAGCTACGCTATTCACGTAGCTGAATTTGCGTATCTTAAATCGACTCCCCGCTGTAGTGTAGATGTACCCTAAGGTTTTTTGCAGTGGTGTTGTAGCTATTGTTGTCCCAAGATATTAGAGAGACAATGTAGGTAATATGTTTTACTGGACCAACTTCTGTTGGATCATTTAGCTCAGACACTCAGATTTCTTTCCCCAGACCTAAAGAAGAGCTCTGTGTAGCTTGAACCTTCCACCAACAGAAGTTGATCCAATAAAATATATTGCCTTATCTACCTTGTCTCTTTCATACTCTAAAGTTTGAAATGTAAACAAATTACTTAATGTTCAATCTAAAATTACCTTATCCAAGTGATAGCCCAACTTTGCCACCAAAATACCATATATTAAACCCTAAATATCATATATGGCAATGATTTAAAATGATTTTAATCGCTTGGATTTTACCATTTCTGTGAACTCTTATGCCAGTTTAATCTAGGGTCCAAATAGTGGTAAAAATCTATAGTTTACAAGCCAATTGAAAGTTTCTTTTTCATTTTGCTTAAGAAGATGTCACAATAATCTGTGATATTTCTAGCCTGAACTCTTTAGAACATTCATGATTGCTCTCAGCTACCTTTTGCTATAGGTAATCACAGTTTCCTATTACAAACTGTACTTAGCTCAGTTAGTGCAATGAGTTTTTCTGTGCTCAGCACTCAGTTACTTATTGATTTATCATAATTTCTAAATAACTCAGATTAAATGTGTTAGTGAAACAGAAGTATGCCTCCTACATTTTAGAGACAAGGTGAGTGAGGTGATATCTTTTATTGAATCAACTTCTGTTGGTGAAAGAGACATCTGAGGAAGAGCTCTGTGTAGCTCAAAAGCTTCTCTCTCTCTCACTAACAGAAGTTGGTCCCATAAAAGATATTATCTCACCCATCTTGTCTCTTTAATATCCGGGCACCAACATGGCTACAACACTGAATCCTACATTTTAGTCATCTGCAGAATGTAACTATGGTGTGTATTATCAGACAGCATGTAGCTTAAAATAACCAAGTCTACACTTGGGGAAACAAAATACATGTATAAAAGGGTTTAGGAATCTTATCAATTAGAACTGGCATATAGGCAGGTTCTCCAGATGAGATTAACTATTTCAGTGGCTCGTTTCTTGAGATAGATAGAAGGTGGATCATTCAGATAGTTCATTCAAGAGGTTATACCAGCTATGTTCTTGCTCTCTTTTGGGATTTAATTGAAGTCTACCTAAATATGACTTCAAAGCAGTTAATAAGATAAGATGCCTATCAGTTGTAAGACTTTAAGTGTTAACAAACAATCCTGCTTTCAGTGTCTTTCGTTCAGGTGTTATGGCTTCAGGAACTGACATGCTGAACAAAACAGGATGTTTTATACAGTTTCTATTGGGTGGTGCAGCCTGGCTCCTCCTCTTGGCACATTTGACGTGGTCCAGTCACAAAGTGATCCATGCTCTGTTGTAATGCATAAGCCTACAAATTTACCTTAATTGTGAGTTGGACTGTGAGAAAGTTTGTAAAGTGTGGCAATAACCTATAACAATAAATGTTGATGGGAAAAGATGCAAAAGGGAGTCAGACTAGGTTAGTCCAAACAAAAAGGCCTCCTGATATAATTCAAGGAATGTGTTATGATGGTGCCTGGTAAATAAGCGTAGCATGGGACTGGAAATCAATCAACTAAAATTGGTGAGCTAGAAATTAGGCCTAATCGGTGGACAAAATAATGAGGGGATGGGCTATATCCCCCAAACTCTCCCTTTTGGGTTTCTTAAAAAGAAAATACTTGTGTGTGTGTGTGTGGGGGGGGGGGGATTAGTAGAAATGGATGGCCAGAGGGATACTGTGATGCTGGCTGACTGAAGACAAGAGAAGGGGAAGGAGCAAGCTTCACCAGCATGGCTGCCATCCCCTACCATTTCCTGGAACCCCTAACTGACTTCATCCTAATCCTGAGAGATGTCCTGAGCAGACCAGACCAGAGAGAGGGGCCCAGATTATGCCACAAAATCCACCTGCTCTGGCTAACACCACCTAGGATGTAAGACTTTGTCTCCTCCCCTACCCGCAATGTGTTCTTTTCCTTCCCTACCATATTTCTTCCTTTCTGATCTCTCTCCTTTTTCCTTCTGTCTAATCAGAGTGTGGCTTAGCTAGCTAAGACTGCATAATTTGCAACACTGCTGTGAGCCTGTGACCAGAAAGGCACCTAAATGTATTATCCTAAACAGTCTGACACTGACAAGTTTGCCAGATTTCAGAGTGGCTGATAAGACCATGTGCTATGCCTGTCAGGTCGTAAGTGAGAGTCAACGCTGGAGACAGAAATACATTTTTTGTCTTTGCTGATCTTTTATCTCCTCATTTGTGTGTGTGTGTGTGTGTGTGTGTGTGTGTGTGTGTTTGATTTGTTTTGTTTTCTAGGAAATGGGGGATTGGACTTTAACAAGAACAGCAACAACAACTACAGCCCATCTCAACTAACTGCTCATCTTTTCCTCAAAAGGACTGTTATTACTATCTTCAATACCATCTAAAAGACTGTAAAACAGAGGTTTGATTTTAAAAACTCTCCAGCTAAAGGAAAGAGAACAAGGGATATCATTAAAATGAAAGCCTTACTTAATACTTTACATTTCAAGAGCGTTAACTGTTTTCTCTTCTTTTCTGTATCTTTATGAAATGGCTAAAAAGAACCAGCACATCCCAGCACATCCTTCGGCCCTCACTGCTTCCCGCAGCCCCCATTGGCCTGGAATGGTGAACCGTGGACAGTGGGAGCTGCGATCGGCTGAACCTGCGGACGCTGCAGGTAAACAAAGCATCCTGGCCCGCCAGCAAATTTCCCTGATGGGCTGTGTGCCAAAGGTTGCCGATCACTGTTGTATACCAAAGCCTGAATCTGTTTAAAACTGTTTAATGTTGGACAATTTCAGGGTCATTTTAACACATTTGACTTCCTGGGTCCATATATTCCATCTAAATTAATACACCAGCTCCTGGTGAAGATTTGAAACTTCCAGCCAGAATACAAATTGTTTCCCTCATCATTATCTAATGAGAAAACAAGGTGTCTCTTTTTGAATTCTAACAACTTTGCCTCTGAAAAATTCCAAAATTGTTATGCAAAATATCTTGTGCCATCCCAGCTTGTGCAAAACTTCTCGGTACATATGTTGAGTATCTCCTGGTTTATCTTCAGTTAGCAACCTACTTTCACAAGTTGCTTTCCATGGGCTTCTCTTCAGTGTGGTCTTTTGGCTAATTTTACACAGCTTTGTCATCTTTCCAAACTCACAGTTTCCTTGTCAGCACATTGCCGAAAAGTCTAAATTGTTGTAATCTTGCCACATTCCTTGATAGGTCTGTACTTGTTTAGTAGTTCATCATACCGAATTTAAAACACAGTATTATCCAAACTATTCCCAATATTCTTTGAAGTCAGGTCACCTTAACAATGATACTTCCTCAAGTTGAAGAGATTTGGTACAGAATGCCTTAGATAGCTTTAATTCTCTATACAGTTTCTCACATTTTAACCGATACCTTTATATCGCTATACTGTTACAGCATATTATTATTGCATTAAATATAACAACTCGATCTACTGTATATAGCTCATTGTACAAAATCTAAGAATAAAGCATACCGTATAAAAGGAAAAAGGTATAAGAGGAAGTTATTTCACAATTTTGAGAATTGCAGGACAAGATAGAGAAAAAAAAATAATGACTAGAGATAATGGCACATCAAAAGGTTCAAAACCTGGGCTTCTTTTCTGAAACTTTCCTGATTTTAGCTGAATCTCTTTGGTAAGGACATCTTGCAAGATCAGCTTTCTCTGTAATGTCTCTGCCCATGGTTGCATGAGTAGGCACAGCTTATTTTAGTTTCATTCCCTCCCACCCAGCCATTCGGCCCTTGATATCATGGCTCCAGATGGCTGATTCAGCACCATCAAACTGCAAGATTTATATATTTTGTGTCCTGGAAATTCTGCCAGCAAAGCAGTCTTATGGAATTTCGTCTGAGTCATATTTAACTCCTATTCGGGACAGAATAGGAATCATGCCCAATATTTGTTCCAATGAGTCAACATTAAAAAAGAGCTAAATTTGGGGTAATATGAGTCAGCCACAGTATATAGTCATGGATCATTAAATCCTCACCAATTCTGCATGGTATTGCCTGCCCTTTCATTTAACTACCCTGATTTCCTTCCTTTTCTTAAAAAAACAACAACAAAAAACACCCTTCTTCCTGCAAAGTATATGAAATTTCAAGGCTCCAGGACCATATGTATGTATAAAAATGACTTGTGGTTTGCACTAATATTTCTGTTGTTTCAAATGGCTTATATTTAAATAATGATCTTGGGCATTGTGCACAGTGATAATATTATCCTAAAAGCCACTAATGTGTTTATTGGCATGATCTAGTTCTAGGAAGTTGTTGGGGGTTGCTGTCAATTAAAATCCATATGTAGGATTGGCAGATACTGGTACATATATAACAGGGGCTTTGGGAATCATGATCTTAAGTTGTTTTTAAATTCATGGACATACTTGTGGATTTTACCTTCTGTAACTTATTTGATGAAAGTGTTGATGGGAAAGGAGAAGAACTTGGTTGTTACTGCAGTTAATTTTTCTCTCTATGCATCAGTAGCAACATTCTCATTTGGATTGTGGACAGCTCTTGAGGCTGTAAGTGGTCTGACATGATCTCTCTGGTGGTGATCAGATGAGTGTTCTTGTTTCTTTTGAGGGATTACCTCTTTTGTGTACTAGCAGAACAGGACTTAATACATCTCTGTTATATTAAATCAGCATTTGTGGTGAGGATAATTGGAGAGGATAACTGGATTGTTTTGGGAATGTCTGAATCTTCCCTCTCAGGAGGAGGAGGACGACGACTATGCATCTTCATATCCCGGCAGAGAGACAATTCATCTCTTTCAAGACCCAGTAACCATTCCACTTTGCTTTTTCAAAAAATTGAAACAGATAATATTTTATTACACATGGGCAAAAATTATTTTTTTCAACTGTAGCTCATGTATGCTTCTTTTCTAATTAAAAAACCCAACAACCTCTTTTTGCTGGTCTATGGCCAAAGTGTCATATGATCCATTGAGAGCTTTACTTATTTGTGTGTGTTATTCTTCAAAGGAGCTCTCCATAGGAATTGCTCAGATGCAGTCAATCATGATCCTGCAAGATTTGGATTAAACCTCAGAGACTGATTTCCAGTTATACCAAGTGGAAATTCAATAATTCACCCATATCCTCTGTTTCACTTATGCCAGCAAAACTTGGCCTTTGATTTCATCCTTTTTGTCTGAAAGGTCGGTGTTCTTGCAAAAGTGTCAACTAGCTTGATTTCTTGCAGTATTAATTCATTAAAGAGTTAATGGCCTACTGTGTCAATGAAGAGCACCATGGACTATACTGTCTGACCATCTGCTACAGAAAGATACAGAGAGCCCGGAAAGAATGATTTATAAGTCTGATGCAACATCCTATGGATAACATAGAACAGTGCACCAGATGGGAAAAGATGAATTTGAATGTATTATTGAGAATACTGAGCAGATTGACATGGCTATGGTTAATGTCACACATTACAGTAGGGCTGAGCAAGGGGCACCTGGACACTGTGGCTTATTTTGCCAGAAGTAACAGTGTCAAGGCTGGATCCCCACTTTGAACTTTAGGGTACAAATGTAGGGGCCTGCATGAAAACTTCTAAGCTTAACTACCAGCTTAACTCTGGTTCTGCTGCCACCATTTCAATGGATTCCATTCCTGGGAAACCTTGAAAAACCTTCAGCAAATCCCTGGTGAATACAGATCCAAACCCCTTGGATCTTAAAACAAGGAGAAATTAACCATTCCCCTCCTTCCTCCCACCAACTCCTGGTGAATACAGATCCAACCCCCTTGGATCTAAAACAAGGAGAAATTAACCATTCCCCTCCTTCCTCCCACCAACTCCTGGTGAATCAAGATCCAAACCCCTTGGATCTTGAACAAGGAAAAATCAATCAGGTTCTTAAAAAGAAGGTTTTTAATTAAAGAAAAAGGTAAAAATCATCTCTGTAAAATCAGTATGGAAATTAACCTTACAGGGTAATCAAACTTAAAGAGCTCAGAGGACTCCCCTCTAGTCTCAGGTTCAAAGTACAGCAAACAAAGATAAACACTCTAGTAAAAGGTACATTTACAAGTTGAGAAAAACAAAGGAAAACTAACACGCCTTGCCTGGCTATTTACTTACAAGTTTGAAATAGGAGAGACTTGTTTAGAAAGATGTGGAGAACCTGGATTGATGTCTAGTCCCTCTCAGTCCCGAGAACGAACACACTCCCAAACAAAGAACACAAACAAAAGCCTCCCCCCCCCCCCCAAGATTTGAAAGTATCTTGTTCCCTTATTGGTCCTTTAGGTCAGATGCCAGCCAGGTTACCTGAGCTTCTTAACCCTTTACAGGGAAAAGGATTTTGGAGTCTCTGGCCAGGAGGGATTTTATAGTACTGTACACAGGACAGCTATTACCCTTCCCTTTATAGTTATGACAAACAGTATGTGAATTGCCTTACTGAACAACCAACAACTATTAACATGATACCTGGAAATCCAGAATTCCCATCACTGTACATTCTGGGGTGAATTCATTCAGTGGCGTTGCATGGGAGGATCTGAGGGTAGAATTATACCCACTGCATAGTATGTTAGGGACATGCTATGAGGACAAAATGTATGCCAATTGTTCAGGTGTGAAATAGCTGATCATATCTAGATTTGGTTTGGTTGAGTGAAACTGCTCATGTGTTCCAACAAATATTGGTCAAAAAGTCACTCTGAGTTGACAGGAAAGTGTTTGCTCCGATAAATACTTTTATGCTAGAGTTGACACAGTAAACACATCTGTCAGGTAAGTCAAAAGTTAATAGTTGGATTTGAAGTGCTTTTAAAGAACAAACATGCAATGTGATAAGATACCTGTATTACACCTAAAGAGAGGGGCTCTTCTTCAGGGAGCACTGTGGAAAAATAAATCCCATCCACTGATATATTTAGATTTTAAATTTGAACCTGCTCCTACTAATCACCCATATAGTTACCAATCACTTCAGGCATGATCCAGTGCTGCCTTGTGCCTAGGGTGACCAGATGTCCCAATTTTATAGGGACAGTCCCGATATTTGGGAATTTTTCTTATATAGGCACCTATTACCCCCGTCCAGATTTTTCACACGTTCTATCTGGTCACGCTACTTGTGCCTTTTATATAATATTACAAATGTGTACATCATTTTAGAGTAAGAAATGTTCTTTGCTTGAAAGAGCTTACAATCTGAGACAAAGTGACAATCAAAGAGACCAGTGATATTTCTGGGTAAAAATGTGATTAAATACTGAAGTCCTATGATTCTTGTTCACATGCACAGAATTAAATTGATGAATGAGTTTGGGTTTGGGAAGGAATTATTCCTGAGGTATATTGACAAGGATGTTGCGCCAAGGTTCTGCTCTCAGCAATAGTGGTATAAATCCAAAGTAACTCCATTGACTTTGAGTATGAAATCTGTCCCCTTGGAATTTTATTTTTCTTGCTTTACTTTGGAGCAATGACTACAACCATCTGTTATGTTAAGTGGCTTTATCCCATGCAGCCAGTTTCCTATGACTGCAGGGTCTGGCAGTGGGTATTGGTAAACCTTGAAGAGCTTGGCCCTTCCCATCTTCCATGCTTTTATGAGGTGCCTTTTCTCCTTTACTGTGCCCATAAAGGGAAAAAAAACCCTACTTATGTGCACCCATTGAGCCTGTACAACTTTATACTGATGCACAAATGAACAGGGGAGCTTTAGTTCAAGAAGCACTTGTCTGGCACTGGAATTGTCAGTGTTTATTGGTTGTCTTCATATGAGCCAAACAGCCCCTGGGGTTAGTATGTTCACGTCATAAAGGTGTTTCTGCTGAAGCCTACTGATTTACTGAATACAACCTGTGACAATCTGGTCAATTGTCCTTGAAGTTGAAATGGCCAAGAGTTTGTCTCTGCTTTTGAGGTAAAAATGACCAATGAAACATTGTGAAAGGACCATCCTGGTATTCTGTGTGATGGTAGCAAATGTAATATTGGTTCCAGGAACTTCTAAACATTTTTGAAATAGCCAAAGCCATCCTCCTAATCAAGCAGTTGAAAAGGCTGTACATCAATGTTCTGAAGTGTGGTGGTCAGGAAGAAGTGAAAAGAAAGTTGAGAATAGGTTTTTTGTTTTCAGGCTGCCCTCATAGGTTGCTCCAGTAAGGGGTGGCTGTTCATTTGCAAATTTGACACCATCAGATCAGGATTAAACAAAGACTGTGAATGGTTATCCAACTACAGAAGCAGTTTCTCCTCCCTTGGTGTTCACACCTCAACTGCTAGCAGAGCACCTCACCCTCCCTGATTGAACTAACCTCGTTATCTCCATACTGATTTATACCTGCCTCTAGAGATTTCCATTACTTGCATCTGAAGAAGTGAGGTTCTTACCCATGAAAGCTTATGCTCCCAATACTTCTGTTAGTCTCAAAGGTGCCACAGGACCCTCTGTTGCTTTTTACAGATTCAGACTAACACGGCTACCCCTCTGATACTTGTATTGAAGATTTGTTTGCTACTCTTAGTGAGGAACAGTGTTTCAGTAAACTGGATTTGCTCCGTACATACCTACAAATGGAGGTTGATCTGCCATCTTATAAATCTCAAAATCAACACAAAAAAAGGCTTATTTTGTCAAAACAGGTTGCCTTTTGGTATCACAACAGCATATGCCTTATACCAGAAAGCCATGGATTCAGAGGGGACTGAACAGAGTTCAATGCTATTTGGGTGACATCCTTGTTACGGGAAAGGATCAAGAGGATCATCTTCAAAATTTGGATGCTGTCTTGCAACATTTGGAAGACCATGGACTGAGAGTATATTGAGACAAATGTGAGTTTTTCAAACATTCACCTGAATACCTTAGTCATGTAATTGATGCCATGGCATAAGAAAATCACCAGAGAAAGAGAAGGCAGTTCTTCAAGTGCCATCACCAGAGAATGTGTCAGTTACATTCATTTTTAGCACTGCTTAACTACTATGGTAAATTTCTGCCTAATTTGGCAACAGTATATGGCACCTTTACATGAACTGTCACAAGCAAATAAAAAATGGAAAATGACTAAAAAGAGTGTGACTGTGCATTTAAGGAAGCAAATAAACTGTTGACATCAGTCATAGTTCTTACGCACTTTGATGCTTCATGACCATTGCAATTGGCTTGTGATGCCAATTATGATGAATGAAATGGGTGCAGTACTTTCCCACATTTATCCTAATGGCACAGATAAACCAATTTCCATTGCATTACGAACACTCACTACTCTTGAGAAGAACTATGAGCAAGTAATGTTGAGAGTTTCTCTCTATCTTTAGAATTCGGAAGTTCCATACCTATCTGTATGGTAGACATTTTACCTTGCTGATGGATCATCACCTGTTACTTCCAGTTTTTGGACTGAAACATAGAATTCCATCATTAGATGCTGTTTGTGTGCAACCATGGGCATTGCTACTTGAAGCTCATTCCTATACTATTCGATTCCGTAAAGAGAATCAGCCTGGCAATACTGATGGGCTGTCACGCCTGCCATGCCCAAGGTCTTGCCCTCCCAAAGAATCTTTGGACAAAGTGTTTTATCTCAATTTGATGGATAGGTTATCCATTACTAGCACAGTTGTCAACAATTAAACCTATAAGGATGATGTGCTTTTGCTTATGAAGGGACTGGTACTACAAAGTAGTTTTGAATCAAAAGAATCCCCAGTTTACACAATTAATATCACATAAATGTGAATAATCTGTAAATCGTGGCTGCATCTCATGGGGAATGTGAGTGATCATCCGAAATCACTTCAATCTCTGGTTTTGGAAGCTCTTCACAAAAGTCATGTTGGCATTGTGCAGATGAAAGCCATAGCCCAGAGTCATGCCTGGTGACCGGGGATAGAACAAAGACATTGAGAGAAAGCCAAAGTGCTGTACTACATGTCAAAAAATTCAGCATGATCCTGGCCCAGCTCCTCTACACCATTGGTTGTGTCCTCAGACTTCTTGGACATATACTCACATGGACTTTGCTGGACCTTTAGAAGGTTATAGGTCTTTGGTCGTAATCAACAGCCATTTGAAATGGCTAGACGTTTTTAGAATGACTTCTACTACAGATACCAAGACCACTGGACATCTTCATACCTTGTTTAGCCAATTTGGTCTACTGCTACAGTCGGTGCATGACAATGGACCTCAATTCTGTTACGAAGAATTCCAGAGGTTCCTAGCTTCAAATGGAATTCAGCACATATACCCATCTCCTTACCATTGTGGAAGAAAACAAGTCCTCACTCTGCATTTGTTAGCAACAATCAGAGACAATTTATTATGAGTGTAGAGGAGCGGACTCACCCCTGCGGCACCTCCTGCTGGTGACTCCATGAATTAGCTCTTTCAGCATCCTGGAGCGCCCTCTGCAGGCCGGTGGTCCACCTGTCCTCTTCTGGCCCCCGTGTCCCTCCCAGGACCCCGGTGCCCTTATCTGGGGGGGCTGCCCTCTGGCAGAACCCTTTTCCACTGGGTTTCCCCTCCCCGGGGAACCCCCACCCACTATCCCTACCTCGCCTCAGGATAAGGCCGCTGCAAGTCCCCAACTAGCCCCCGTTCCCTGGGGCAGACTGCAGTATAGGCCACTCATCATCGGCAAGGTTGGGTTTTGACCTGCTGCCTTGGCCTAGCCCTGGGCTGCCCTCTGCAACCCTCAGTACCCATTGGCCTTCTGCTAGGCTGCAGCCTGGGGCTTTCCAGGCTAGAGCTCCCTAGCTCCTCTGCCTTTCCCCAGCCCTGCTCCACTCAGGTACCCTGTCTCTAGATCCCTGCAGCCAGGCCCTTCTCTCTCTGAATGCAGAGAGAGACTGTGTGGCCTCTGGCTCCCAGGCTTTTTATACAGGCCAGCTGGGGCGTGGCCCAGCTGCGGCCGCTTCCCCAATCAGCCCAGCTTTTAGAGCTGCAGCCCTCTGCAGGGCTGCTTTCAAGCCCTGCCAGGCAGGAGCGGGTGTCCACCCCGCTACAATGAGCAATTGCAAGGGAAGACTGCAGTGCAGTTGGACAGGGGGCCCCCCTGACCTTAGGCAGATCTTCCCCCTACAAGCAGTATAAGACAAGTATTTATACCTGCCCGTTACATACATCAACGGCTAACGGTTATCCTTTGTGTATACAAACTCCCTTCAGACACTATCTTATCTCGCGGTTTCTGCTTAAATCAGCATTTCATTCTTATCAACTAAAAGCGAGGCGAGAAGCAAGGCAAGAAAACAGCATGTCTTACAACTCTCGCGTTGTTAGGGTTACGGCTAACTTTCATTCTATCCTTAAATTGACTAAACATTTACCCTGCTTTAATTCTGCTTCCCTACCATCTGACTACAAATGGATTAGTGGAACGTTTTGTACAGATACTTAAGCTTTTCTTAAGAGCTAACAAGGCTATTTTGAGTCATCAGCAGAAATTGGACAATTTCTTGCTTGTCTACAGGAACATACCACATGCTACTACCCAGGAGTCACCTGCAACTCTTGTCTTGAAGCAATGATTGCATACCTGTTGGGAACTGCTATGTCCTGATGTTGCCACACATGTAGCGACATCCCAAGCTATGCAAATTGATTGACATGAAACTTGTCATTTTTTTTCAAGTAGGAGACTTATGGTGGACTCGCAACTACAGTTGTGGAGTGAAATGGGTACCTGGAGAACTTGTAAAAGGCACAGAACCTGTTTTTTTCTGTGGTAAAACTATCTGATGGTATTTTATGGAAATGCATATGGACCAGCTGCAGCCCTGACAAGTACTGGAGTCCAGAGATGTTCCAGTGGGACTTTCTGTTCCTCTGTTTGAACCTCCTGACATTACAACTCCTACTTTTCATGACTTGGAAGAAACTTTGGTACCACATCCAGATGATTCTTTAACACTGACTTTTCCTGTTGTCCAAGACATTGCTGCACCACCCTCACCATGTTATCCCAAAACAGTGTGAAAACCAGTTGTGCACCTGCACTTGGTACTTTATTCCTTTCCTCCCAAATCAGGAATCTTCTCTTCCACACCACAGAGGATGTCGGTGACTGAGCAGCTTTGACTATACTTATATACAGAAGAAGAAATTGCCCAACTGACTAAGTTAATCAGAGCAAACCTTGTACTTCTGAAAAAATATTGGTTTTCTTTCATCCAGTAATTTATATCTTCAGTCAGCTCGATGTGGCACTCTCCTGTTTCTTCACAAGGACTATTGATCATTATGGGCATTAGGGTCGTATCGGAGAAAGAATGAGGCTATTTTTTCTTACTGGATGACAATACGTACATGCCTGGTTTTGAACAAGACTGAGTGTTATGGCAAATAAATGAATCTTTGCACGGAAAGCACTGCTAGCGCACCCAGGGGAATTCAATTTTTTTACAGCTAACAGCTGAATTAATTTATTTTATTGGCACATGCTATATTTAAAGGTCACCAGATAAGCATAATTTCCAACAGTTGCAGCTTCTTATATGAATTCCCAAGTGTTCGTCAATAGAAAAATGAAAAGCTGGATGGAAGGAATTGGATCCCTGCATTGTATATTCTGATAAAGATTTTGCAATATCTATTTTTGTGAGAGTACATCCTTTTGCCACTTCCACGGTTTAGCCATATATTAAGTTTAATGTATTTTCATAAATGGCTGACAGCAAGGAGAAAATACAATTTACTCATATAGATCTGAAGCTGAGCACAAAAAGGTTATTTTGGGATTGTATAACATACTGTGTATAATGTCTTCTGGGAACTAAATTCTGTTTTACTTGGGATTGACTACATATAATATACATCATACTAATTGGAATGACCAATGTACCATATTCCCACCCTAGACATATTTGTATAATTGTAATATGGTGGTTTGTTTTCCTTGTGGTGATTGTTCAGTGGGGCCCAGGCTTTTTTTTGTCCTCTGGGTACATCAAGTATTGAATGTGTGGGCAGAATCTGGTAATGCAACCACTATTATCTACAGCAATGTGCTACTAATACTAAGTACACAACAGTAAGTAGGTATTTTAAAAAGGAAGACCATTAGAATCTGTGTCTGTCATCACTAGAAAACAGTAACTGTGCTGCAGATTTGGGTTTCAGTGGTCCTATGGAAGCATGAAACTAGCTCTGACCAGGAGCACGGTGGAAGCTCTATTTTCTCATGATATTGTGACAGATTTTCGTTACCAATCTGCCTGGAGTGTCAGGTGATCAGGCTGACGCTGCAAGATCGTTTCGGGAGGAGATGACGTAACACATCAAGTGTTTACATTTTAAAGCTTTATTAATAAAATAATAAAATACAGCAGAGAGTGCTGGGAACGCTCCCATGTCACTCAGGGGACAAAAGAAAGCATTAGAGCCCCAAACCCTAACCCCCTTTCATACTCACACACGCATTACCCAAAGCTGGCCAGGCCTGGGTGTAACGTAAGAAGAAGAGGGGAAAGGGTGAACGGGAGTTCTTGCCCTGGGCCCAGGTCGTCCAGGGAATCTGCTGTAATCTCCAAATTGCTCCAGATCTCAGGAGGGTTTTAAGTCCTGGGCTCCTTTGGTGGTGTTCCATTCCATGACCTCTGTTCCTGGTGCACCTTGTGCCAGTCCAAGCCACTTTCTGTGGTCTCTTTCCCTTTCCCAAAACATCCCGCCTCCGGAGACTGTTTTCTTTTCTGTCTTGGCCTTCATTGGTCTTGCTGTTATTTTTGCAGCTTTGTGTCTCACTTAGTTCTTCTTTTCTTACAGCTGGTCGGGGGGTAAGGTGGGGAGGTTGGATTTCCCCCCTTCTGTCTTGGCAGGTAGCAGCTGGCCTTGAGCTGGCTGGAGTTAGCTTCTTATCTTTGGACTGAGCTTGCTAGCTGCAGTGTTGAATTAACCCGTTCTCTGCTCTTCTCTTTCCTCCCCTCTTGGCCTCTAGTACTTGCAAAGGAAACTTCCACTCTGAACTCATACACCTTTGACCCTCCCCAAAATGCTTTGCTATGCTTGCAACAGCGTTAGCAATATACAGTGCTGATCTATCTTCCTGGGGGACTCCCTAAGGGGAGGGGGCCATTGGGGTGTGACAATATCCCAGAGGTCAGGGAGAGGAAGCAGGACTAAGGAAAATATGCATTGTTGGCCACAGTCATTCCCCACAGAGCCAGCTTGCAGCTATGGCAGGCTGTTTCCTCTTTTCAGCTGTTCATGCTCAATGAGGAGTAAAGCTTCAGAGCATAATGGAGAAAAATAGCAGCCTAGAATGAGAAGATGTGGTGAAAAGGGAAAGTCCCAGGAGCCTAATTACTCAGGCCAATATATATTGAGTCTATACCATAAGGACCAGTGGGTCCTCCTCTTATATGGCCTTAGGCTGGATGGTAGGAGCAGTGCTAATGCAATTGCTTATATAGGGCCAAATCCTGAATTCTTTTTTTTAGGATTTATTGGGACACATCTATGCTGACTCAGAAGGTTCAGATACCTATGTGAACGGACTTTGAACTTTCTGAGGTTTGCCTATCTTTATTCCCAGTTGCATGAGAGAAAGAATGAGACATTGTCCAGGGGTCAACTTTCCTTTCAGTGAATCATACAAACATTTGCCCATGTAATTCCCAATAGTGTTAGCAGAAGCTACTGAGCACGTTGCCCAAAATGTACTCCTGAGAATGAAAACTAAATCTGATTCAGACATTTCACAGAACACTGCAGCCACACAGTTACAAAAGCTGAACTTCTTTTTCTGGGAAGTATTCTCATTCCTGGAAGCCATCAGCAAAACATGCTGATAGCCGCAGTGACCTTTTATTGATCTATTCTATTTTTGTCACCAATAAGCCTTTTTTGTATTGTTTACAATTGCAGGCCAATAACAGAGAGTCAATACTAATTGATCAAAGTGAGCACACAACCTCCTCAGGTTTAGCAGTGGTATAAATTACTGTTCAATGTATTCATTTTTCAAGGTTTTCTAGAGAGAGTTGTAAATGTAAGAATGCTAAAATAGTGGGTCAAATCCTGTAATCCTTATTCAGTCCACTGAATTCGATTTGGGCTTGGCCTGAGTGCATGCATTTGGCTCAGTGTGCATGGGTGTGTTTCACTTAAGGATGAGAAAAAGCACATAGCATCAAAAGATTAAAAACCAAAGTCTGCATCATATTGCTATACAGAATAATGGGGTTTTAAAACAATCTGAAAATGATAGGTGCAAACAAGGAAGAGAATTATTAGAGGACTCCAATACAGACATCAGGGCACTGGACTAGCAGTCAGATCTGGGTTCTGGCCCACTTTTCCTTACACTTATTCCATGGGTTAAGGAAACGATTTAGGTCTACGTTTTCCATTTTCAAATGAGTCCACAACTCTAGTTGAAGACAGTGGGAGCTGCAGGTGTTCGGCACCTCTGAAAATGAAGCCTTGGGTGTATCAGTTTGGCAACCCAACATTGTGGTAAACAGAATTATTGGACGCTTCTGAAAACTTCTGTGTCTGAGTTTTCCCATCTACAAACTTTGGAAAGGTGCTTTGAGATACTCAGATGGAAATTACTATGTGAGTATTAAGTGTTATTAAGGGGCTATAATTAGGGCTGAAATTTAGCTAAGGGAAATTTAAACTCTAAAAGGAAAACTTTCCTTACAGATACATCTGTTAGATTATGGAATAGTCTCCCAAGAGAAGTTGTGGGGATGCTATTGTTTGAGTCAGTTAAGCTGCACCGGACAAAACAATATAGAATCATAGAATATTAGGGTTGGAAGGGACCTCAGGAGGTCATCTAGTCCAACCCCCTGCTCAAAGCAGGACCAATCCCCAACTAAATCATTCCAGCTTTGTCAAGCCTGACCGTAAAAACTCTAAGGAAGGAGATTCCACCACCTCCCTAGGTAACCCATTTCAGTGCTTCACCACCCTCCTAGTGAAAAAGTTTTTCCTAATATCCAACCTAAACCTCCCCCACTGCAACTTGAGACCATTACTTCTTGTTCTGTCATCTGCTACCACTGAGAACTGTCTAGATCCATCTTCTTTGGAATCCCCTTTCAGGTAGTTGAAAGCGGCTATCAAATCCCCCCTCATTCTTCTCTTCTGCAGACTAAATAATCCCAGTTCCCTCAGCCTCTCCTCATAAGTCATGTGCTCCAGACCCCTAATCATTTTTGTTGCCCTCCGCTGGACTCTTTCCAATTTTTCCACATTCTCCTTGTAGTGTAGGGCCCTAAACTGGCACAGTACTCCAGATGAGGCCTCGCCAATGCCAAATAGAGGGGAATGATCACCTCCCTTGATCTGCTGGCAATGCTCCTATTTATACAGCCCAAAATGCCGTTCGCCTTCTTGGCAACAAGGGCACACTGTCGACTCATATCCAGCTTCTCGTCCACTGTAACCCCTAGGTCCTTTTCTGCAGAACTGCTGCCTAGCCACTCGGTCCCTAGTCTGTAGCAGTGCATGGGATTCTTCCATCCTAAGTGCAGGACTCTGTACTTGTCCTTGTTGAACCTCATCAGATTTCTTTTGGCCCAATTCTCTAATTTGTCTAGGTCCCTCTGTATCCTATCCCTACCCTCCAGCATATCTACCACTCCTCCCAGTTTAGTGTCATCTGCAAACTTGCTGAGGGTGCAATCCATGCAATCCTTCAGATCATTAATGAAGATATTGAACAAAACCAGCCCCAGGACCAACCCTTGGGGCACTCCGCTTGATACCGGCTGGCAACTAGACATGGAGCCATTGATCACTAACCATTGAGCCCGATGATCTAGCCAGCTTTCTATCCACCTTATAGTCCATTCATCCAGCCCATACTTCTTTAACTTGCTGGCAAGAATACTGTGGGAGACCATATCAAAAGCTTTGCTAAAGTCAAGGAATAACACATCCACTGCTTTCCCCTCATCCACAGAGCCAGTTATCTCATCATAGAAAGCAATTAGGTTAGTCAGGCATGACGTGCCCTTGGTGAATCCATGCTGACTGTTCCTGATCATTTTCCTCTCCTAAGTGCTTCAAAATTGATTCCTTAAGGACCTGCTTCATGATTTTTCCAGGGACTGAGGTGAGGCTGACTGGCCTGTAGTTTCCCAGATCATCCTTCTTCCCTTTTTTAAAGATGGGCACTACATTAGCCTTTTCCCAGTCATCCGGGACCTCCCCCAATCGCCAGGAGTTTCCAAAGATAATGGCCAATGGCTCTGCAATTACATCTGCCAGCTCCTTTAGCACCCTTGGATGCAGTGCATCCGGCCCCATGGACTTGTGCTCATCCAACTTTTCTAAATAGTCCTGAACCACTTCTTTCTCCACAAAGGGCTGGTCACCTCCTCCCCATACTGTGCTGCCCAGTGCAGAAGTCTGGGAGCTGACCTTGTTCCTGAAGACAGAGGCAAAAAAAGCATTGAGTACATCAGCTTTTTCCACCTCCTCTGTCATTAGGTTGCCTCCCCCATTCAGTTAGGGGCCCACACTTTCCCTGATCACCTTCTTGTTGCTAACATACCTGTAGAAATCCTTCTTGTTACTCTTAACATCCCTTGCTAGCTGCAACTCCAAGTGAGATTGAGCCTCCCTGATTTCACTCCTGCATGCCTGAACAATATTTTTATACTCCTCCCTGGTCATTTGTCCAATATTCCACTTCTTGTAAGCTTCTTTTTTGTGTTTAAGATCAGCAAGGATTTCACTGTTAAGCCAAGCTGGTCACCTGCCATATTTACTATTCTTTCTACACATCGGAATGGTTTGTTCCTGCAACCTCAATAAGGATTCTTTAAAATACAGCCAGCTCTCCTGGACTCCTTTCCCCCTCATGTTATGTATATGTATTGGGAAACAATGTTGCATCAGTAGGTGAATAGAGATGGTCAACACTAAAGATCTCTTGCATCTCTACTGTCTTTGATTTTATGATCCTATGAGTACAAAGGTTCTTCTGTGGTGTTAGCACCAAAACCATGGTGTGACAGAAGTGCAACAGCGAAGTAGCAATTGCCACTGACGTTGTGCCTGTGGATGAGACAGATAGGCAAAATGCACCCTCAGAAGTAGCAATTACTAACCCCTGTAAAAGGTTATTGTTGTCTTCCCCAGGTGTGTGCCTCGACCAGTTAGTGGGTATATAGCAGTGTCCAGACTTCCACTCCATTCAGCTAACATCCCTTAGTGTGGAGTGCTTTTGGGCTCCTGTGCACATTCATATAAGAACTATCACAGTTTACCCACAAATATCTGCCTGGATTAAAAAAAAAACCTTTCAAAGTTGTAGTGATGGACCACATGGCTACCACTTTCCCCTGAATTTATTATGGATGAACTTGCTACAGAAAAAACAATGATAAGTTTGTCATGCAGTTTGGATGGTGAAGGGGGCACACAAGAACTTAGAGGATAAAAGAAGAGCCAGACTGGGTCAGACCAATGGTCCATCTAGCCCAGTATCCGTTCTTCCAACAGTGTTTGGTGTCAGATGCTTCAGAGGGAATGAACAGAACAGGGCAATTATTGAGTGAGCCATCCCCCTATCATCTAGTCCCAGCTTCTGGCATACAGAGGCTTATGGCACCCAGAGCACGGCTTTGCATTCCTGACCATCTTGGCTAATAGCCACTGATGGACCTACCCTCCAAGAACAGGTAAAGGAAGAGTTTAAAAAAAAACCCTATGAATCCACAAGCTGGAAGATCTGCTGATTTATCTTGGTGTTTACTTCTCAACAGAACTCAGGCTGATTGTACTACACGAAATAGAGCCTTGTGAGTGCAAAGTAGCTACATTACTGCACTCTCACAATTTTATCACACGTCTTTTGATATTTGATGTTTTTCTTAAAGACCCAACTTTAAGAACCTCAAGTCACTCAATTAAGTGAGACTCTCAGCTTTCCTTGAGAAAAGAAATCTAGTAGCCTTCATTGAGAAGAAATTTTTGAAAAATGTGACCCAAATGCACCCTAAAATCTCCAAAAACAGAAAGTAAATAACCCCCAGATTTATAATTAAAACCCCCTCATGATTTCTAAACCATCTCAGGAATTTTTGGGCCTAATTCACGATTTTTCAATGTTTGGGTAACAGTGTAGTAGTCACTGTAGGAAAGATCAGTTCCCTCTAGAAGCAGGATAGAAAAATGGTCTCTCATTCACTTTCCTCTTGTGACACATGAGGTTCATTTGATGAACTCCTACATTTATGTTGCTTAGGTGGCAGGAAGTGGCTGTATTTTGGCTAGTGGTGCTCAGCAGAGACTTCCCAGTATGTAGGGGAACTTTCCAATAGTATAAAGATGGAAGAGGCGGTGTAACCACTTCCTGTGTCAGTTTGAGCTCTCCCACAACAGATGACATAGGGAGCATTCTGGGGAAGGAAGTGGGCATGTGAGGGCTGGGGTGAGTAGGAGGCCTGGCAGAGTTCTGCTGTGCTTATCCTACACTGGCATAGGTCGCTTAAAGGGTCTAATTAGAATGCTCCTAGGATGTTCTAACTTATCCTGGGGCAAGGTGACACAGGATCAGCCTCAACCAGTTCCCTGATGACCCTGCTTTTTCCTGCACTGAATGGTGCTTGGCCACAGGGGAAAGTCTACCCCCTGGTCTGTTGCATGGAAAGCAAGGTGAATAACTCCCATTAACAAATCCAGAATAGAGGCAACCCACCGAGTATCATGAGTAAGGCTCAATGTTTTTCATGGAGGTTACGGAAGTCATGGATTTCATGACTTTCTGTGACCTCTGTGACTTCTGCAGTGGCCGGTGCACTTGGCCCAGGAGCTGCCTGAGCAAACCCCAAATAAATCCGTTTTACTCTGTAGAAAGCTTATACAGGGTAAACTCATAAATTGTCTGCTCTCTATAACACTGATAGAGAGATGTGCTCATCTGTTTGCTCCCCCAGGTATTAATCACTTACTCTGGATTAATTAATCAACAAAAGTCATTTTATTAAGTATAAAAAGTAGGATTTAAGTGGTTTCAAGTAATAACAGACAGAACAAAGTAAGTCACAAAGTAAAATAAAGCAAAACACGCAAGTCTAAGCCTAATACCTTAAGAAACTGAATACAGGTAAATCTCACCCTCAGAGATATTCCAATAAGCTTCTTTCACAGACGAGACTCCTTCCTAGTCTGGGCCCAATCCTTTCCCTGGTACAGTTCTTGTTAGTTCCAGCTCAGATGGTAACTAGGGGATTTCTCATGACTGGCAGCCCTCTTTGTTCTGTTCCACCCCTTTTTATATCTTTGGTACAAGGCAGGAATCTTTTGTCTCTCTGGGTCCCCACCCCTCCTTCTAAAAGGAAAAGCACCAGGTTTAAAATGGATTCCTGTATCCTGTGAGACCCCAAGCCTCCATTCTTTCCGGCCTGACTCACAGGAACATAGGAAGGTTTACAAGTAAACAGAGTGATTTACAACTAATTGTTCTAGTTAATGCGAGCCATCAAGATCCTAAGCCACCTCTAATGGCACACATTTTGCATAATTACAATAGGACTTCAGAGTAATACTTCATATTTCTAACTTCAGATACAAGAATGATACATTCATATAAATATCACGAACACACTCAGTAGATCATAAGCTTTGTAATGATACCTTACAAGAGACCTTTTGCATGAAGCATATTCCAGTTACATTATATTCATAGTCATAAGCATATTTCCATAAACAGATGGAGTGCAATGTCACACCCTCCTCCTGAGCTTACTGCTAGAGTCTTGGACACTGTCCATGGTGGAGGCAGTACATGTAAAATCCCTGTTTGTCTCTGGTTACGTACCCTTCCAGTACCTTTAAACTCTATGATGTCATTCATAGGTGTTCTAGCAAAGTTCTGGGTTCCTGGCCCCTGAGTGCCTGAAAACATGTTGGGGTACAGTATTGCTAACAGAATGCAGATAGCAATATCTGTTAAAGTGTAGGTGTCTTGGCCTCCAATGCCATGAAGCGGTGTGCCTCAGTTTCCCCTTCCACACAGCAGTGTAGGCCTGTTATGCTTTTGCTGCTGTGCCAAGCTTCCAGCCTTTTTACAGTTATAAGCTGAAAAGCAACGTGCTTGTGGGACTGTCTTGTCACCATCCGTAGCATGTACAGAGGATGGAATCATTATTATTATTATTTATATGGTGCCACAGGCATGCATATCACTTTATAGATATAAAATAAGAAAAGGTCCCTGTCCAGAGGAGCTTACAATTTAGATGACTTAATGGATCATTTAATTATTATTACTACAATTCAAATATCCCTAAAGGGAGCTAGGAACAGATAAGTTTTGATATGTGGCTAGGTATTATTTTTGTACTAGGATTCAGATCTGGGTCCCATAAACTATTAATTAGAAACCCATTATCTACATAATAAGCTCTTTAATCATGTTCCTGGTGGATTAATGGTGTTGTTGCCAGTGCACTTAGCTTGTACATAACTTATTGACATTGGCATCGCCAAAGCCTGATTTGTCTCTGAAGCATAGTTTCATTCAATAACCTTGCTCTTATTAAATGTTCTTTCACCTTAGCTGTCATGATGAATTTCCTGAAAACAGCTTTTTACTCTTTAATAAGAAATCAAATAGATCTGGTGTGTGTGGTAATTTAACTCCAGCTAGTAAATGTCATTGGGGTTACTAATGCAGTGGGTACCCCATTAGTTGTAGTAGTTTAAGGGGGTAAGGGGAGAGAAATAAGTAAGTTTCTTTAAAACAGAAAGGCTGATGGTTTAGACAATCTTTCTTTAGGGGGAAATTTTAACATATGAGAGTATTTATAGAAATGTAAGTGTATCTGGTTAAGATTTTTCTCTTTGCCACTTTAGAAAATATTTGTGCTTCCTTCCTGCCATGGCTGAATTTCTACATCCTGTTCCTACAGTGAAGTGAAAGACCTGTGTTTCTGACACCAGGGAAATTTATCCTGTGCTACAGATATACCATGATTTCTCTACAGGATACGTTAGGTGGAGGAGATGGCCGGGGAGCGGGGTGGAGTGGGGGGTGGGGTGTCCTTGTTTAAATGCAATATACCCTTAGTAATTACCAGAGATGGACTGATGGCACTAAATTCAGATCTAGATCTGGCTCTGAAACCCCACCATATTATGGGGGTGTTTGGATCCAGGGTTTTGGTTTGGGACCCATCTTTAGTAATTACAACAAACATCAAACGCAGTTGCAAGAACCCCCAGATACAAGTAATAGATGAATTGACTTATTCGCCGTTGCCAACATGCAGCATTATCATAAGTGTTGCGACGAGCTGAGGCAGTTTTTGGGGTGTGATCTAGAGACAAAACACAGTTCAGGAATTTTGCGGGACCTGCCTGCAGTTTTCCTTTTTGGCCACTAGAGGCTGCAAGGCCACAGGCAACCACAGCAGCTGCCTGCAGTAGTAGGTGGGGTGCTCCTATGCACAGCTGACCCCTTTTGAACTCTGTCTACAGCATTGGTGTTAGCCCCTCACCACAGTGCAGGAAAGGAGAGACTGGAGGCAAGAGGCCCAGGGAAGCCCCTCCCCTGCAGGCTGGAGAGAAGAGAAGCAATTGCAGGAGCCTGCAAGAGGAGGGTGGGGAGCTGCAAGAGCCTTCAAGGAGCTGCAGGAGCTGCCTGGTGAGGCTGCAGGAGCAGATGGCAGTGGGATAAAGGGGAGCACAAAGGACAGCCAGGGAGAAGGGGCACCAGGCAGTTGGTGCCTACCGGTTGATGTGCACATTTGGTGTGCATTGAAGGTTGAATTTTCAGCCTGGAGTTGTTGCACACAGAGTGAGGTTGACTGGGGGAGTTCAAAAACCAAAAGGCTGATCCAGAAACATGATTGGTTGTATTTATTTTTTTTAAAAATCCTAGGGTGGGAGTGAGTTCTGATGCATGATTTTAAGCTCTGTGGGTTTAGGAATACAATACCCCGAAACATTAACAGTTTAGCAGAACTGTTACGGAATCAGTAATGGTTCTGCTGCTTTACTAAGGACATTGTTTCAGATGCCACTATATAAATGAAAACAAAACAATTCATAATGGGCTCTCTGGTCTAGGTAGCTGAGTCAGCGGGAGGAGGCATTGGTATCCCCTTTGTGTATTGCACCCTTTAATGTGGAGGCGTCTCCTCCTGCTACAAGGATAGCTGCCATTCTGTGTTTCAGATCAGATGCAGTATGTTACACAGGAAGGCCTTTCCTTTCCTAGGAAAAAAGATGGGTTCTTACCTCATGTTAGCTAATGTGGTAAAATCCTAGTGAAGACCAGGCACCCTGTGGTTCACATGTGTTAGCAGGTTGGCTCCCCATAAAGTTTACCATGGCCTCCTTATGTGTGAAAACCACTAATGGCCTCATCTTCCCTATACTTTTACCTCAGGTCAGGTTCTAGGTGCTAGCTAAGAGGTAAGACCACACCTTTGTTCCTAGTGTGGACGCACCCTTTGCGTCTGTGTCTGTGCTCTCTCCTTCTTGGAGATTGTCATTTTGTGCTGTCTTTGTTTACTTTGTTTTTTTCATAATCTTAAAAGTAATTGTGACTTGAAATACATGTTTCTTTTTTTGTATGAGAAATGATAGGCACAAAGTCCCAAACTAAATCCCTGGATTCAAGTAATCCTGAATGTGTGGGAGGTGTAGCATGTGGTTGCTGAGCTCTACTTATAAAAGCTGAGTATGCACTCAGGAGGCATGTTTTCACCACAGAGGGCAGGCACTGCTTATTAACTGTATGTGCCCCCAATCTGGTCTGACGATGGTGTCTCTTACGCTTCCAGACCTTGGAGCTGTTTAAAATGGGAGCATTTTATTAAACTTTTTTGTCAGAATCCTACAAACAACCCACTACAGCTTGTACAGCCCAAGTCTTTCATGAGCAGGACCCTAAGAAAATTGTGGATTTTCTTTTTAGAAAACTCATGGCAGTGTCATTGGTAAAGTAGAGAATTTCACAGAATATTCATGGAATGAAGTCAGCTGCCCTGGACCAAACCCCCCAAGCCTGCCCCCCAAGCTCCCACTGGCTTCAGGGGAGAGGTGGAGCGAGGGCGGGAAGAGGAGCAGCATGGGTGGGGCCACAGAGGAAGAGCGGCACATGGGAGTGAGGCCTTGGGGCGGAGTGTGGGCATGGCCATGGCCTGGGCACCCTTTCGGCGGCGGCACTCCAAAGGTGGCAGGCTGGCAGCGTGCCTCCAGAGGGAGGTGAGCCGCCATCTGTTTGGGGAGGCTTAGCCTCCCCTGGCCTATTATACCCGCCGCTTATGGGTGTGAGGTACAGTAGCCAGGGCTAGTGCCACTTGGAACACGTGCTACAAGCTGCATTGAGCATGAGATCAGAACACACAAATGCCCTCTTCTGCCCCCCTGCAGAGGCTGTGGCTGCTCGTGTTCCAAGTGGGTGGCAGCACTGGCCACTGTGTTTCACATAAAACTGGCTACCGAGCCCCCTTGAACTGCTATTCTGACATGGCACTGCCATGCTATGAGCTGCACTGAGCATGAGACTGGCACACGTGGATGCCTGGTTCTGCATCCCCACTGTTGGAAAAATCATGGTATTGGGCTAATTTCAGGATTTCTGTGCAGTCCATGAAATCACGATTTCTCATTACTCCATTTGCGAGTACCAAACTCTTCTGACCACACCCAGGTCACTAGTTCTAACCCTTAAAAGGACAGGAAAATATAGTCCTGGCATTCCCCATTCTTCTATCAAAAATAGTTCTCTTTACATTAAAAGACTCTAACGTACATATTCTAACTTACCAATGCTACGTGTGGAGTCTCTTGCCCCATTTCTATTATGCATAGAGATCATATCTTTGCAGTGTCAGTATCAGATATTGGAATCTAAGTCATAGTAATGACAAATCCTTATTAAACAAACTTTAAAGTGGCCTTTGATCAGCCAGGCCCTGCCCCTTCCCACCTTCTCTGGAGAGGCTCGGAACCATTCTTGTGCTCAGTGAACACAGGGACTATGAGAGTGCCTAGCCCGTGTGCAGGAGCATGAAGGATATGTATGTGGGGTTAGGTTTCTTGTGCCCCCCAGATCAGGCTCAAGCATATCTGATCCCTTGTTAATTTGGGGATTTCCATTATTCCAGGTCTTTGGAGCTGTGCTCCGGCTCTGCTCCAGCTCCAGGCAAAAACCTGCAGCTCCACTGCTCTGGAGCTGCTCCGCGTTCCAGCTCCGGGCTCCGCTCCAATGCCTGTATTCAAAGTCCCAAATTCAGCGTGTGACTTTCACTCTGATCCAGGCTCCTTAGTTGTGCCTGCTGTGGGGATCAGGAGGGTAGATAATGTGCTCAAAACGTATGTGTTTTTGAAAGGCATTAGAGGAACAGTGGATTGTGCTTTCCTATCAAACAGGAGGAAGGAACGAAATAATTGGCCAGGACCATGCTAAGGACCCTGACTGAGATGTCCTGATTCCTTAGAAGGCTCACGTTGTTACCACTACAGAGCTCTGCTTGCACAAAGCTGCTCAGTTTCCATAACTTGCAGTGCTGGATCATGAGTAGCAAACATCACAGTAGCTCCATGAGATCATAATAAGCCGGGGGTCTCAGGCAGCGGCAGGTTTGACTGCAGGCATGTGTCACCATGAAAGGCCAAACAGTCCCTGATTTGCCAAAGAGATACAAAATAGTAGGCTTGAAGTGTTCCTATTGATCATACCTCCTACATGGCTCCAGAAGTCCTGCTTTATGCATTCTTCTGCATTCAAACCAGCCTGCTCACATTTGCTGCTTGCTGAAGTATGGCTGTGAAATCCCCTGAGACGATAAGCATACTGCTGGCATTACTTCTCAGAAAGAGAACGTTTGTTTTTCTTTTCTTTGTTGCAACAAACAGGGCATGCTCACAAAGCCTGAAACAAAATATATATTGAGGTGGAACCAGTGGAAACCGCCCTTCCTTCATGCTCTTGGGGCAATGGGAATTATTACTACTGCTTCTTAGGCTATAGGTGAGGGAATGCTATTTGCCATAATAATTCAGTGAAGCACAAAACCAAAAACCTGCAACTCAGTGACATAACTGAGGTGGGCTCCATTGTTCAAGTGTTTATGCAGAAAATAAAAAGAAATAAGAACATACGTACTGCATTTTGACACTACTCCATTTCTTGCACCTGCTGTGACCATAAGATATTAAATAATGCATAAGCTTGGAAGGATTGGAGTTTTATTGGTAAATGTTGATTTCACTGTACACCACAAACTGACAAAATATTTCCATTGTCAATAATAGAAATTTACAGATAGGCAAAAATGCTGCTTGAGAACTTTGAGTCAGAAGTCAGTGATTTAGACTTTCAAATCAGGCTTGTTACAAACGGATGAGTGAGTGAAGAGTAAAAACAAGTATGATTTGTTGATTGAAGGATACGTATATTTTGATATGTATTGTTGACAATTTCGGTTTTAATAGTTTATAAAACTTTGACTTTTTGGATCTCAGTGTCTACTGTCATTAAATAATTGTCTGAGCCCTCCGTAATTTCCCACAACTGTGAATATTTCAATAGATAAAAAAGCTTAAATAAATGTTGATATTATCCATTGACATTATAAAATAAAAACTGAATTCTGCCCAGACTTAATGCTGCAGTGAACAGGATGTACAAGTAGAAAGCAGCCACATGTCTTTATGAGAGGGTGTTGCTATAAAGAGAGAGAGAGGGGGGAAAAGAGAACATTATAAAAACCTTGTTACCTCTGTAGGTATCATGATCTGTTTGCCCTGTATCAAGCAGTGTAAGAACACTATTAGATATTCATCTGCATATTGTTTTGTGCTTTCAAAGTGCTGTTCAACTTTGACTAATCTTCACACCACTCCTGTGAGATAATTAAGTAAATTATATCTCAGTTTTACTAATGGGGAAACCAAGACCGTGAATCTAATTCTACTCTCATTTACTCCCAAGCAACCGCTCTGACCTCAGTGGCATTGCACATGTGAAAGCCAGGCCAGAACTTGGCAAAGCCAAGTTAAAATGGGGTTATATTCTGAAAGGGGACTAAAAGTGGAACTGTCTTACTTTGATAGGGTTATTGTATCTTTTCATGTTCATATTTGCTGACGTAAGTGGGTTTTTTTGTTTTGTTTTTTACTCCTGTTACTGCTGCAAAACCACAGCTATTAGTGAAAGAGCTGGAGTTTATTCTGGTTCGTGCAACATCAATACTTGATGACAAAGTTCAAAATGAGGAGAATGGGTTTGCTTGGGTATAAATGAGCGCAACAAATACCTCTCAGAATCTTTCTTACTTGTGTTGATGCGTGAGTCACACAGAATACACTTTGGCTGCAGATCATAAATTGAAGTGTCAGCTACAAGGTCAAATGCAAATAAATCGTGTGGTTAGTAAAAGGCAGTGTAGTAGACAATACTTGAAAAGTGCTAGGTAATGTGTGTTAAAGAGAATACTCATAGATTCCAAGGCCAGAAGGGATTATTGTGGATCATGCTGTGTGACCTCCTACATAACACAGATCATAGACCATCCCCAACATAATTCTTAGATATGTCTTTTAAAAAAAGAACACCCAATCTTGATTTTAAAAATTGTAAGTGGTGGAGAAGCCATCATGACTGTTGGTGATATAGGACAAAACTTCCAGAATGAAGGTTAAATCTGGGTGAGGCCATGGAGGAAGGGAAAGGAGTTAGGAAGGAAGGGCACATAGGATCATAAGGTGACAAGAATGTGAAATGAGCATGTAAGGAGCTATTTATTACTTGTATTTCAGTAGCATCTGGAGCACAGCACAAGGTGCTGTACAGATGCGTAGTAAACAGTCCCTGTTCTGAAGATCTCACAACCTAGTTTATGACAGGACACAACAGGTGGATGGAGCTAGACAAGTTGGTAAGTTGAGGTAATAGTAAAGCAAATAGTCTGTCCTGTACTAAATAGCTCAATATCTCCCTTTCTATGGTTAGCTGGTAGTGCTTTGTAGGTATTATGCCCAAGGTAAGTTTAAAGGAAGAATGTGAAAGCGCATGAGGTAGTGTCTTTGCAGATCTGTCCATTAGATCTGCGGGGCTGTTCTGTACTTACCTAGATTCTGTTGCCCTCCTCTGTTTCTCCTTTGCTCACAATATGGATTTTCAGTTGAATCAATTATCTTATCTATGGGCCTCAGATACCATGGTAGTGAGTGTGATATAATTTGCCTAGATAGAACATTGTGTGGGTTCAAAGCCTCATACCATAAGTAATGCAGTTTGTAGACACCCAGACAGGAAATGGGTGGTCGCTGCTTTGTTTTAACAGAGATTCCTGTGCAGAATTCAAATGTCATCTAATGTGCTGCTAATATTAGAACAGTCAGCCTTGAGACTGGGTGAAGCATCTCTCCCAGGTGATCATGATTCATATGGAATCTGTGCATTGCAAAGTGAATCAACCCATGTGATTCAACAACAGGAGGGACAAAAACTCTGAACACAAAGTAGTTTCACCAATCTCCATAAGTTGTGCAAAACAAAGCCAGTTTTTTAACAGCTAGTTTTTACCAACAAAAGACCATCTTCTTCTCCCTGCCAATTTTCCTTCTCCCTCTCTTTGCACAGAGGAAGAAGCATCCTGTTTTAAATAGGCTGTTGTTCCTGCCTGACACAGCACACCTGCAGTTATTCATACTGTGTTTTTCCCCATATAATTATTAACATGATGTAATGACTCAGCTCGATTTCTCTCATTATCTTCTTCGAATGAAAGCCAAATGAACTGGCAGAGAGTTACCAGAGAGCTAAAGTGGTGTGTGAGAGACCACTGGGGTGCCAAAAGGTGATGGTTCTGTTCTACTGAACCTCTGAGTAAATATGTGACCGACATGTTCCAGCAAGTTTGCATCAAGCTGAGTGCCAGGTGACAACTAGCATTTAGAAGTTTAAAGCTTTGCTGAAATAAAAGCGTAACAATAGTTGTGAGCTGGTGGAATGGGTCAGAATTCTTAGTAGCAGCACAAGTGGGGATTAGTATCCACAGGCCAGATCCACAGCTGTGTAAATTTGCGTAGCGCCAATGAATTCAATAGATCTATGCTAAGTTGAGGATGTGGCCCTGAAGCTTTTTTCTCCTGATTCTGAGTGTACCCAAAAGAAGTTACAAAATGAGCCTCTCTGTCCCACACCACCATTCAGGCAGGTTAAACTTCAACTTTCTAGCACCTGGATATTGACCTCTGCCTTCTCTAAAGGCCTCTTTCATGAATGCTTCTGCATTGTTTTCTCGGCTTCCTCTCAGTGCCTGTCTGGACCTCCAATCCCCATCTCTCCTTTATTACTCCGCTCTAAACATTTGTGTGAGACTTATGCCAGGAATTAATGTCTTGGAAACCAAGTAGGGCCTGTGCAGACGTGTGGGAGTAGATAGGGTTTCAAGTAAATGAAACAGGATGGGGAGCTCTCACCATATCTGCCGAGGAAGAGGGGGAATGAAGACAAGAAAAGTAGCTTCTGTGGATGGGGAGGGGCCATCAATATCTACATGGGGAAATTGACCTACAGCTATTTCAGAATAGCTCCCCTTGGGGACATGCTGTTACGGAATAAAAGTAACTTTATTGTAGAATAATTACTCTACTCACACAACAGAGTAGCTATTCTGGAATAAACTCACTTTTATTCCATAATAGTGTATCCACACAGGGGAATTATTCCAGAATAGCTAAATTATACCAGACTCACTATAGCAGAAAAGTTATTCCAGAATAGCTGTGCTGGTCAGTTTCCATTGTGTAAACAAGGACTTAGTGTATATCGTGAATGGACCATTATACAGTCTTTTGTAGATATTTTTTAACATCATGTTATCCTACAGCAGCTAGATTGATGCAAATTTGTGAAAGAGCCTCCGACCTGGTGTTTGCCAATTAGTTTGTGGATTAATTAGGCTATAATGCAAACATTTGAAACTAATACCTTTCATGGTATTACAAAAGTTGCTCCATAGTAAATAAAAGTTTCTTTAATATATTCAGTATTATATTAATTGTAATCCTATTGCATGGGTGAGCAGATCAACATTTTTATTGTCTTCCTGGAAGATGTGGTACTGAATATTAAATGGGAGATTGCACTTGTGGCTTGTTGCTTCTGTAAATGGACTTTTGTCTAAAACACATGATTATCCAATCATTTGAGTAACCACAGCCAGAGACATCTTTAAAATGCAATTAAAAAAAAACCCCAGCAACCTCCTAGTCTTCTATAGAAAATTATGGATAAGAAAAATCAGGTTGTGAAACAGTTTAAAGTTCTGCAGCTAAACAATAACATTAACATGAGAGGGGGAAATGGATGTATGTGATATGGTCTGAGAGAAAAATGATTTTGAGTAGACAAGGAGGAACAAAGGAAAAGAAACGTAGCAAGTTTTGACAAAAAGTGACATAAAACTCATACAGCACAATCCAACCTATACTGGAGAACATCTGGATTCAGGTGTCAGGTGAGGACTTTGTCCTCACCCACAACTATTTCACATTTGGGGACAATATATACCTTCAAGTCAGCGGCACTGCTACAGTCAACTTAGGATTGAATAAGGACTGGGAATAGCTGAGCCATTACAAACATTGAATCTATCTCCCCTTGTAAGTATTCTCACACTTCTTATCAAACTGTCTGTACTAGGCTATCTTGATTATCACTTCAAAAGTTTTTTTCTCTTACTTAATTGGCCTCTCAGAGTTGGTAAGACAACTCCCACCTGTTCATGCTCTCCGTATGTGTGTATATATATCTCCTCAATATATGTTCCACTCTGTATGCATCCGAAGAAGTGGGCTGTAGCCCACGAAAGCTTATGCTCAAATAAATTTGTTAGTCTCTAAGGTGCCACAAGTACTCCTGTTCTTTTTGTGGATTCAGGTGGATTCAAAGGGGCAGATCCTCAGCTGGTGTATTCTGGCATAGCTTGATTGGGAGCTTCCAGAAGTCTCTTGTTAAGATTGAATTGCCAAACTAGAAGGTGGACTGGGATGGTTTGACTGGCCTACTCCCAGGATGAGTAGATGGACATGCATGCTCTGCTTGAGCTACCATGATAAAAATAGCAGTGTAGCCAGGGTAACATGGGCAGTGGCTCAGATTAGCCACCTGAATTCAAATCTGTCTGAAAATGTACTCGGTCAGCTAGCCTGAGCTACCACCCATGCTACCCCAGCTACACTGCAATTTTTAGCATGTTAACTCGAGGAGAGCTAGCGTGTCTGTCTACCCAGAGTAGGTAGCATAGGCCCAGATGCAGTGTAGACATAGCCTTGCCGTGTCATTCTGGTACAGATGGAGTAGCCGATAATGTATATAACCTGATGTTAAAACAGGAGCACAATAAAGCTCAGATTCTTTCTTAAGGCATGAGTCTCCACTCCCCATTGGTAAGCGACAGATGTTAATGAAATCCACCACATTGGGTATTCTTCTTGCTTCTTTTTCATATATCCTCAGGCAACATTATATGGAAGAAATACAAGAAGGGGTATTTTTAAAACTAGTCATTTTTATATTTGTTTCCATGTGGCAGCTTACTTTTGCTAAAACCACCTTTTCTACATTACTCATTGGTTTCTTCAGATCAGTCTGCTAGGTGAGAGAGAAAAATAAAACACTGATGCCAGGACACACAAGAGAAGCATGTTACTAGTAGAGATCAACCCATCTCAAGTTACAGTGTTGCAGCCTGATCCGACTTGGCACAGTATCAGACCTTGGAAGGGGGTTGTGTTACCCGCAAAAAATTCTCTGTTCCTGACCCACTCTAGAGGCACCCACCTTTACCCAGTTCCTAGGGCACAGGGCATACTCCTCTGCATTGTTTATGGGGTCTTTTACCAGTGAAAGAGCCTCACACAGTAATATCCTACTTAACCTCTATTTATTAACAATCACTAGAACAAAATGCACATACTACACATACAGTGCTCACCACTCCCAATAAGACAGATGGACTTTTCTTGATGGCCAGTCAGGATCAGGTCCATCTGGGGGACTCCAGTTTCTGTACGGTGTCATTGGCAGAGTGTTGAGGTCTGGCAGCTCTGATCTTTGGGGCTGAATCCTGGAGTTGGTTCTCAAAGAATCTCCTTTTGGACGCCAGTTTATATAGTGAAACTTGAGGCCTGCTTAGCTATACTTTAACCAATTATTTTACTAACCAATCCTAACATATTGTAACAAACTTCTCTAACCAATCCTACCCCATCACCTTAATTAATTTACACCTAGCAAAATAAATTAGACAGAAGCAATCAAAGAACCAGACAGAGGCCATACAGACAATAGGGAAGTGGGGACCATAAAGATGAAACAATAAAGAAATGAGGAGTTCACAACCACTACTAAGTGATTTCTTGCCAGACAGAATGCGATCAAACTAAGTTTTCTTTAACCATCTTAAGACCTGTTTCTTTATCTGGTGATATTAATGCTGTTAGGACAGGCTCTCCTTTTTTACAGCCTGATATTACATTGTTTTAATGTAATTTAAATGGAAAGTGAGGCTGTGACTTCCTGCTTCTTAGTTCATGGCTGCTGCTCTCTTAATATGGCTGCAGACAAAGGCCTTATCCTTATAGTTGGGCCTGAGGTTTTTGTTAACTTTCGAGCAAAGCCATCTTTAATCTTACCCCTTGATGCCAGCTGTGCAGATGTGTCTAGTCTGACCCTGTCAAGATAGTGCTGTAGAGCAGGCCAAGGCATTTATTTGCTAAACATGCCGAGTGTGATTCTCCACTGCATTTCCTCTTGTGCAATCACTTAGGCTACGTCTTCACTGGGGGGGAGGTCGATTTAAGATACACAAATTCAGCTACACGAATAGCGTAGCTGAATTCGACCTATCGGAGCCGACTTACCCCGCTGTGAGGACAGCTGCAAATTGACCTCCGCGGCTCCCCCATCAACGGCGCTTACTCCTACCTGCGCTGGTAGAGTACAAGCGTCGATTCGGGGATCGATTGTCGCGTCCCGACGAGACGCGATAATTCGATCCCCGAGAGATCGATTTCTACCCGCCGATCCAGGTGGGTAGTGAAGACGTAGCCTTAGATCTGTGCTAAGGGGGTGTAATAACACCAGTGTGCATGGAGAACATTTTACATCTACCTAGCCCAGTTCATTGGACTGAAAGAATGACAGAGGGCAACTGAGAAGGAGAGAAGGAATTTGAGGAAGAGAGAAGGGAAAAAGGAGGGAGTGAATGCCAAGAGGAGCAAAAAAGAGGAATAAGAAAACAATCAGTAAGTGAAACTGAGGGTTTTCAAAGTGATCTCTTTGATCAGCTTTACTTCTGAAATATTTACAAACATAACAATTCATTTGTGTCATTTGGCTTTCTCTTTTGTGTGAGGTCTATATTGCTAGCATGAACATCACTTCATGAACCTAGTCAGTAACTCCAACTATTGACATTAGAATGGTCACATTCTAGTCTCTTGGCATCATTTCCAGCATACCTGTAGTAATGACAGCACATGGTGCTTTTTCTGTATGTTACCATCTAGTGCAGGGATAGGCAACCTTTGGCACACGGTTCGCCAGGGTAAGCACCCTGGCAGGCAGGGCCAGTTTGTTTACCTGCTGTGTCCGCAGGTTCGGCCGATCGCGACTCCCAGCGGTTCGCTGTCCCAGGCCAATGGGGGCTGCAGGAAGCGGCGCGGGCCAAGGGATGTGCTGGCCGCCGCTTCCCACCGCCCCCATTGGCCTGGGACGGCGAACCGCGGCCAGTGGGAGCTGTGATCGGCCGAACTTGCAGACGTGGCAGGTAAACAGCCCGGCCCACCAGGGGGCTTACCCTGGCGGGCCGCGGGCCAAAGGTTGCCGATCCCTGGTCTAGTAGCTAGTCTATAGAAGAGATATGGGGCTGGCTACTGCTACTAGCTAGAGGAGTTTCATATATTCATACATTATAAGGCTAGAAGGGAACACTGTGATAATTTTATCTGACTCCTGTGTAACTCAGGTCACAGAACTTCCCTGAATTAATGTCTTAGCTCAAGGTGCAGAGGCCTGTGCTATTGAAGGTAGGGGACCAGGGTTTTAGTTCCAGTTTGTAGTATATGTGTGAGGTTATATAGTAACGCTGTCTGTGCAGCTTGTGCATCTCGTTACAACAGAGTCTGGGAAAAAACTTTTCAGGAAAGATGAATGCTGCCAGACTGGCACCTTGCGGACTGTCCTTTGTAAGGAGCAGCATGGAGGTTCCCCCTTGCTCCACCGGCAAAATAAGCTGCCGCAGCCCATTTTCTGGGGCCACTTACTTTTCCCTCCATATTTACTTTTCCCTCCATGTTTATTGGGGTGGGGAGGAGGAGCAAAGAGGTGAATGTAAGGCTCTTTCCACTCCCTGCCCCTTCAGGCCAACCTGTACCAGCTCAGGACGGAGCCTAAGGCATCACTACTGAATGATGCAACACATTCCCTCCTTAATATGAGACAAGGTGCACTGCACCAACAGTATTTCCAGACTCTCCTGTGGTGCAAGAGACAGGAGTTTGGAATTGCCTTTCACTTCGTTAAGTTAAAAGTTTTTCTGCTGTTACAGTCACGCCATAGTCTTTAAATCTGTGCTAGATGGAGCAAAATTGCCCCCTACTGATCACAGCGTCTCAGTTCACTCATTTAATTCCTTGAGTTGCTGTAGTGTATTTTCAAATACAGAAGAGTACAATGGTCTTTACATATATATTTGGTGACACCTTTCATAGTCAAAGTATTACATGCTTTGCAATAATGAGTTAGGCATGAAATTTGTTAAAGTGATAGAAATGCAGGTGTTGCCCCTATTAAACAGAAAATGATATGTTATCTCTGTGACAAGGTGGGTGAGGTCATACCTTATTGGACCAACTTCCATTGGTAAGTGAGACAAGCTTCTAAGCCACATGGAGTTTTTCTTCAGGATCTCTTAGATCTATGTCAGTGATTTTCAACCTGTGGTCCGTGGACCTCTGGGGGTCCACAGACTATGTCTAAGATTCCCAAAGGGGTCCACACCTTGATTCACAATTTTTAGGGGTCTGCAAATGAAAAAAAAGGTTGAAAACCACTGATCTATGGTATCTATGTTATCTCAAGCAGAGAACGAAGCTACACCATCTCATCCCCTTACAAAAAAGTTTTGGCTCATATGCAGTGTTGCAAATCCAATCATCAGCAATAATATTGGGCTAGTCCATGAAAATTAGGGAGTGACAGTGATAAGCAGTCTAGGAGCTCATTTCATACTGGTGGGCACGGCATAAAACTTTGGAACTGTTACCACCAAGTGGTTGGTGACCTTGGAGGGATCCAAAAGAAATATCAGACCCAAAGCCTCCACCTCCAAAATGAATAGTTTTCAGTTGCTGCTGGTTTCTAAACTACTGCCCAAATGTACTTGTAACTTTCCACAAAATTAAGCCTTTCTGCCCAGAGTATGAGTTGTTAATTTGGTTATGAAATACATCACCAAATTTATTGTTTATACCTAGAGCCCTGTGTCGATACAAGAATGTGGATCTGCATCCAATTCACATTTATGATAATTAAATTGTATCCAACCCATGATCCAACTGCACTCCTCCTTTTATATGGATCCACATCCGCACTAGTACCCTTTAGAGCAGCAGTTCTCAACTGGGCATCTGTGGTCCCCTGGGGGGCGTCGAGCCAGTTTCAAGGGGTCCGTGGCCCCGCAGGACAGAAGCCCCGAGCCTCAGTGCCCCCTGCGGAGCTAAAGCCCTGAGCTCTGGCACTCCCACCCATGGGGCTTTGGGCTTTAGCCCCATGGTTGGCACCAGGGCTTGGGGTTCCAGACTTCAGCCATGCGAGGGACACTGGGTTTTAGTTCGGAGGGGGGGATGGGGCTCAGGGCTTCAGTCCTGAGGAGAGTACCAGAAGGGGGCACCGGGCTCAGGACTCAAGGCTTTATCCTTGTGCCGGACCTCCTAAAACACGGCCCTCCAGGGGGGCGTGGCCCTCCAGTTGAGATCCGCTGCTTTAGAACTTTGCGTGGATAAAAATATGTGGATCTGCATTGGATTGGTGATCTGTAAAGATGGTAAACAAAGGAATGCATTTGCAGATGCAGATATTCCTGGATATAAAGTGGATATCCTTGGATTGGCACAGCTCTATTTATACATGACAAATTCCCGCAATAGCTGCAGATTTCAATGCAACCTAAACTGGAGTTAACAACGAATCCTCCATAATACATTGCAGTATGGTACTACTTCTGTTGTTCCCATAGCAACATATGTACTGGATTGAAATAATTCTGCTGTGCTCTAAAGACCTTTGCAGATTGGGAGGGAAGATTACAGGAGCACATGTCAACATAAATGCTCAGGAAATTGCATATTACATATCTGATGTTTCTGGTGCTATTTCTATAATAACAAAACTTGTTTATCTTTGCAAACAAAATGTGTGAAGAAAAATAAAACTGTGAGAGACAAACAATACAGGTTTGCACTCTCGGCTGAAATGCACCTGGTGCAAAGCTTTCCACATCACCTAAGCCACATGCAAGTCTACTGTCTGCAAGCCATGCAGGGATGTTTTTTTCCCTGTCTGCCAGGGCGGCCACAGAAGTATCAGCATAGGTCTATGGCTTGGCTTCCCAGGCATTTCCCTGTCTACAGCATGAAGTCCTCCTGGGCTAGATGGTTCTCCATTTCCCCTGAACTCTGCCACCTGGGATGGCAATAAAGAACCTCTTTGGAGACCTGTTACAGAGGTGGCAGCAGCTAGAGGGGGTTGGGTCTGAAGGTTGCTTGCACTCTCTGGCATTGGCAGTGTCCATGTTGTTTCCAGTGCCATAGCCTGCGGTGGAGGAAGCTGAGGGGAGGAAGTGGCTGAGCTCCGCAGTCAGGAGCATGTCTAGTGGTGTGGGCTCCAGGGAATTTTCCATCTGGCACGTTGCCCTTCTGGCATCATTCCCCTCATGGAGATTAGGGAGGGGGAGCCACTAGCCCTTGGATTTGGCTTTGTCAACCCTGCCTGCCTCCTTTGTACCATGGGGGTGGGGGTGGGCGGAGGGTGGTGCTACCAAGATGATGCCTGCATCTTACCCAGCAGAGACATCCTCACCAATTCTGACTGGCAACTTTCCTGCCTAGGCGATAGGGGACAAGGGTTATGTCTACACAGAATTTTAAAATGTGGCAGTTAGTCTCAGAGCCTGGGTCTATAGACTCAGGCTCGCAGGACTTGTGCTACTGTACTAAATACAGCTGTGTTGACGTTCAGGCTTGGGCTGGAGCTCCGGCTATGAAGCCCACCTCCTTCTCCAGGCTTCAGAGCCGGAGCTCCAGCCTGAGCCACAATGTCTGCGCAGCTGTTTAGTGCCGTAGTGCAAGCCTGAGGCTGTAGACGCAGGCTCTAAGACTCACTGCCATGGGTTGTAAAACACAGTTTAGGCATACACAGGGTGACGTACCCAGATTGGGTTTAGAGAGGGAATTGCACTCTGCCCCCACAGCCAGCTGCGCTCTCCAACAAGGCACTTAATGGTGGGGTAGGGAGCACAGGTGCAGGAGTCGTAGACCGTTCCTGTCAGGACTGAGATCCCCACTTTGAACTTTAGGGTACAAATGTAGGGGCCTGCGTGAAAAACTTCTAAGCTTAACTACCAGCTTAGCTCTGGTTCGGCTGCCACCATCAATGGATTCCCTCCCTGGGAAGCCTTGAAAAACCCTCACCAAATCCCTGGTGAAAACAAATCCAAAACCCCTTGGATCTTAAAACAAGGAGAAATTAACCATTCCCCTCCTTCCTCCCACCAACTCCTGGTGAATCAGTTCCAACCCCCCCCTGGGATCTACAACAGGGAGAAATTAACCATCCCCCCTCCTTCCTCCCACCAACTCCTGGTGAATCAAGATCCAAAACCCCTTTGGATCTAAAACAAGGAAAAATCAATCAGGTTCTTAAAAAGAAGGTTTTTAATTAAAGAAAAAGGTAAAAATCATCTCTGTAAAATCAGTATGGAAATTAACCTTACAGGGTAATCAAACTTAAAGAGCTCAGAGGACTCCCCTCTAGTCTCAGGTTCAAAGTACAGCAAACAAAGATAAACACTCTAGTAAAAGGTACATTTACAAGTTGAGAAAAACAAAGGAAAACTAACACGCCTTGCCTGGCTATTTACTTACAAGTTTGAAATAGGAGAGGCTTGTTTAGAAAGATGTGGAGAACCTGGATTGATGTCTGGTCCCTCTCATTCCCGGAGAACGAACACCGTCCCAAAACAAAGAACACAAACTAAAGCCTTCCCCCCCCCCAAGATTTGAAAGTATCTTGTCCCCTTATTGGTCCTTTAGGTCAGATGTCAGCCAGGTTACCTGAGCTTCTTAACCCTTTACAGGGAAAAGGATTTTGGAGCCTCTGGCCAGGAGGGGTTTTTATAGTACTGTACACAGGACAGCTATTACCCTTCCCTTTATAGTTATGACACGCCCCCCAAATCACAGATAGTGTTGGATGTTCGGTTCCACACTGGCTGTGATTTCTTCCTGGAGTTCTAGGAGAAAACAGAGTTAATAAGACACATGTACCTTTAGACATACTACTGATTATATAAAAACTAACAATATGTTTCATTCCAAGAACAATTGTTAACCAGTTAACTCTGGGAAACTTTCCCGGGAGAGTGCATCAGCCACTTTGTTAGAAGCTCCCGAAATGTGTTGTATTTCAAAATCAAAATCTTGGAGAGCTAAACTCCACCGAAGAAGTTTTTTGTTATTTCCCTTGGCGGTATGAAGCCACTGTAGCGCAGCATGGTCTGTTTGTAGTTGGAAACGCCGTCCCCAAACATATGGGCGTAGCTTTTCCAGCGCGTACACAATGGCGTAGCATTCCTTTTCGCTGATTGACCAATGGCTTTCCCTCTCAGACAGTTTCTTACTGAGAAACACGACAGGATGGAATTCTTGATCCGGTCCTTCCTGCATTAAAACTGCTCCCACGCCTCGCTCGGACGCATCTGTGGTTACGAGGAACGGTTTGTCAAAGTCTGGGGCCCTTAGCACAGGGTCAGACATGAGTGTTGCCTTAAGCTGGTTAAAGGCCTTTTGACACTCATCAGTCCACTGAACTGCATTTGGCTGTTTCTTTCTGGTTAGGTCTGTCAGCGGGGCGGCGATTTGGCTGTAGTGGGGTACAAATCGCCTATAATATCCAGCCAAGCCTAAGAAGGATTGGACCTGTTTCTTAGACTTTGGAACCGGCCACTTTTGGATAGCATCCACTTTGGCCTGTAGGGGATTTATAGTTCCTTGACCCACCTGGTGCCCCAGGTAAGTCACTCTGTTTTGGCCTATTTGACACTTTTTAGCCTTAACAGTTAGTCCTGCCTGCTGGATGCGCTCGAAAACTTTTTCCAGGTGCTCCATGTGCTCTGCCCATGAATCAGAAAAAATGGCCACATCATCGAGGTAGGCAACTGCAGATTCTTCCAATCCCGCTAGGAGACCATCTACAAGTCTTTGGAAGGTGGCGGGTGCATTTCGCAACCCGAAAGGGAGTACATTGAATTCATACACCCCTGCCTGGGTGACGAAGGCTGACCTTTCCTTAGCGGGTTCATCTAGGGGTACTTGCCAGTACCCCTTGGTTAAGTCTAAAGTAGAGATGAATTGGGCATGTCCCAATTTCTCCAATAGCTCATCTGTGCGTGGCATTGGATAGTTGTCAGGACGAGTTACAGCATTTAGCTTACGGTAGTCCACGCAAAAGCATATTTCCCCATCTGGTTTGGGAACTAGAACCACTGGAGATGCCCATGCACTCTTAGAGGGGCGGATTATACCCATCTGTAGCATGTCCTGGATCTCCCTTTGTATAGCAGTTTTGGCATGAGGTGACTCCCGGTAGGGTGGGGTTCTAATAGGGTGAGCATTACCTGTGTCAATGGAGTGGTATGCCCGTTCGGTCCATCCTGGAGTGGCTGAGAAAATTGGTGCAAAGCTTGTGCACAGCTCCTTGATCTGCTGTCGCTGCAGACGTCCAAGGGTCATGGAGAGGTTCACCTCTTCCACGCCACCATCCTTTTTTCCTTCGTAGTAGACACCTTCAGGCCACTCCGCGTCATCTGTTTCCTGGGCTGTAAACTGGCAAACGTTTAATTCTCTGGAATAAAAGGGCTTAAGAGAATTAACATGGTATACCTTAGGCTTTATGTTGGAGGTGGGGGAGGCTATGAGATAGTTAACAGCTCCTAGGCGCTCCTGGACCGTGAATGGTCCTTCCCACGACGCTTCCATTTTATGGGCCTGGATTGCCTTTAAGACCATGACTTGGTCTCCTACTTTGAAGGACCGTTCTCTGGAATGTTTATCATACCAGGCCTTTTGCTCTTCCTGAGCATCCTTTAGGTTTTCTTTAGCAAGGGCCAAAGAATGTCGGAGGGTGTTTTGTAGGTTGCTTACAAAGTCTAGAATGTTTGTTCCTGGAGAAGGCGTAAACCCCTCCCATTGCTGCTTCACCAACTGTAATGGCCCCTTAACCTCACGGCCATACACAAGTTCAAATGGTGAAAACCCTAAACTGGGATGTGGTACAGCCCTGTAGGCAAAAAGCAACTGCTGCAACACGAGGTCCCAATCATTGGAGTGTTCATTTACAAATTTACGTATCATGGCCCCCAAAGTTCCATTAAACCTCTCCACCAGGCCATTGGTTTCATGGTGGTAAGGGGTGGCAACCAAGTGATTCACCCCATGAGCTTCCCACAGGCTTTCCATGGTTCCTGCCAGGAAGTTAGTTCCCGAATCTGTAAGGATGTCGGAGGGCCAACCTACCCTGGCAAAAATGTCTGTTAATGCCTGGCACACACTTTTAGCCCTGGTGTTGCTTAAGGGTACTGCTTCCGGCCATCGGGTAGCAAAATCCATGAAAGTCAGTACGTACTGCTTTCCTCTGGGTGTCTTCTTTGGGAAAGGACCCAGAATATCCACAGCTACGCGCTGAAATGGGACCTCAATTATGGGTAGTGGCTGGAGAGGGGCTTTAACCTGGTCTTGGGGTTTTCCCACTCGTTGGCACACCTCACAAGACCGGACATAATTAGCAACGTCCTTGCCCATTCCCTCCCAGTGGAAGGACTTCCCCAACCGGTCTTTGGTGCTGTTCACCCCAGAATGGCCACTGGGATGATCATGGGCTAAGCTCAAGAGCTTTACCCGATACTTAGTGGGAACTACCAACTGCCTTTGAGGATGCCAGTCTTCCTGGTGCCCACCAGAAAGAGTCTCCTTGTATAAAAGTCCTTGTTCTACAACAAACCGGGATCGGTTAGAAGAGCTGAGAGGCGGTGGGGTGCTCCGCGCCGCCGCCCAAGCTTTTTGAAGGCTGTCATCTGCTTCCTGCTCGGCCTGGAACTGTTCCCTTGATGCTGGAGACATCAGTTCCTCCTTGGACTGTGGACTGGGGCTTAGTCCCTCTGGAAGTGATGCAGGTGCTGGGGCTGTTTCCATTGACTGTGAACCGCTGTCCGCTGGTGCACTATGTGGTAACTCAGGCTCTGGCTGAGCCTCTTGGGTAGGGTTATCTGCTGCTTCTGCCAGTTCAGGCTCGCTGGTGCCCTCTGGCATTGGAGTTGTAGACGGGTTTGCAAGCGCTGGACTCAGGGCTGGCAATGGTTCTGGTGCTGGTTGCGTTGCCAGTTCCGGTTCTGGGACTGGCTTTGGCTGGGTCTCTGGGATTGGATCCACTACGGCTGTTGCAGTCGTTGGCAGGGGATCCAGTTCCACCACCTTTGTCTGGGTCTCCGGTAACACAGACGGGGCCCTGGTGGACGGCTCAGGAACAGGGATGGGGGTGAAAGCTTGCTTAGCCTGGCTGCGGGTAACTATTCCCACCCTCTTGGCTACCTTCACATGGTTGGCCAAATCTTCCCCCAGCAGCATGGGAATGGGATAATTGTCATAGACTGCAAAAGGCCACATTCCTGACCAGCCCTTGTACTGGACATGCAACGTGGCTGTAGGCAAGGTTACAGATTGTGACACGAAGGGTTGAATTGTCACTGTAGCCTCTGGGTTGATGAGTTTGGGGTCCACTAGGGATTGGTGGATAGTTGACACTTGAGCCCCAGTGTCCCTCCAAGCGGTAACCTTCCTTCCGCCCACTCTCAAGGTTTCCCTTCGCTCCGAGGGTATGAGAGAGGCATCTGGGTTTGGGGATCTTTGGTGTGATTGGGGTGTAATGAACTGTAATCGGTTGGGGTTCTTGGGGCAGTGAGCCTTTATATGTCCCAGTCCATTACATTTAAAACATCGCCCTGCTAAGGTATCACCGGGACGAGGTTGGTTGGTGGAGACTGGTGTGGTGGGGTGAGAAGGCGTCTGGGGTTTCCCTTGGGATGTGGGTGGGGCCTTGGGTTGTCCCCGGTGGTAAGGTTTTGTTTCGGCTTGCCCCTTCTGATATTCGCTCCAACTGCTACTAGTTTTTTTCTTTTCTGCCACCTCCACCCATTGGGCTCCAATCTCCCCCGCCTCAGTTACAGTTTTGGGCTTCCTATCTAGGATGTACCTTTCTATTTCCTCAGGAACACCCTCTAAAAACTGCTCCATTTTTACTAGGGAAAGCAGATCTTCCAGAGATTTAACATTTGCTCCTGATACCCAGGCATCACAATTTTTGTCAATGTGGTAGGCATGACGGGTAAATGACACATCCGGTTTCCACTTTAGGGCTCTGAACCGCCGACGGGCATGCTCGGGTGTTAGCCCCATTCTGAGTCTGGCCTTGTTTTTAAAAAGTTCATAACTGTTCATGTGTTCCTTAGGCATTTCAGCCGCCACCTCTGCTAAGGGTCCACTGAGCTGCGGCCTCAGCTCTACCATGTACTGGTCTGCAGTGATGCTGTATCCAAGGCAGGCCCTTTCAAAATTTTCTAAGAAGGCCTCAGTATCATCGCCTGCCTTGTAGATGGGGAATTTTCTGGGATGGGAAGTGGTACCTGGAGGGGGGTTGTTAGCATTGGCTGGTGCATCCTGCTTAGCCTTTGCTACTTCCAGTTCATGCTTCCTTTCTTTTTCTCTCTCCTCCATCTCTTTTTCTTTCAGCTCCATCTCTTTTTCTTTCATCTTCATCTCTTTTTCTTTCAGCTCCATCTCTCTCTTGTGGGCCTCCTCTTTGGCTTTTTCTTCTCTTTCTCTCTGCTCTGTCTCGAGTTTTGTTAATTGAAGCAGTCTCTGATGTTTTCTTTCATTTTCTTCTGCTTCTAGTTTGGCCAGTTCTATTTTGTTAGCTACTTCTTTGGTAGTCATTTTCCTGTTTTCTTGTGCTGGGTAACCCCGTTTGCAGTTGACAAACTGGGAAGCTCTCAGCTCTGGCTGCTGCAGAGTTAATAGTAACTTTCTAACTAGCTACTCCCGAGGATGTAAAAAGAAAAAAAAACAATTCAGCTTGTAAATACCTTTTACCAGTCATTTGCTAATTGAACCCTTCTCTTAACAAAGGACCTGTAAAAAAAAACGTAACACCTCTGCCTTCAGGCAAGGAGAGATAAGATATGCATCTATCTACTTCCAGCTCGGCTTTCCAAGCAGCTAGAAGGAAAAAAAAATCTCACTGGCTTTTGGGTTTAAAATGATCCCACCTCTGCCACCATGTCAGGACTGAGATCCCCACTTTGAACTTTAGGGTACAAATGTAGGGGCCTGCGTGAAAAACTTCTAAGCTTAACTACCAGCTTAGCTCTGGTTCGGCTGCCACCATCAATGGATTCCCTCCCTGGGAAGCCTTGAAAAACCCTCACCAAATCCCTGGTGAAAACAAATCCAAAACCCCTTGGATCTTAAAACAAGGAGAAATTAACCATTCCCCTCCTTCCTCCCACCAACTCCTGGTGAATCAGTTCCAACCCCCCCCCTGGGATCTACAACAGGGAGAAATTAACCATCCCCCCTCCTTCCTCCCACCAACTCCTGGTGAATCAAGATCCAAAACCCCTTTGGATCTAAAACAAGGAAAAATCAATCAGGTTCTTAAAAAGAAGGTTTTTAATTAAAGAAAAAGGTAAAAATCATCTCTGTAAAATCAGTATGGAAATTAACCTTACAGGGTAATCAAACTTAAAGAGCTCAGAGGACTCCCCTCTAGTCTCAGGTTCAAAGTACAGCAAACAAAGATAAACACTCTAGTAAAAGGTACATTTACAAGTTGAGAAAAACAAAGGAAAACTAACACGCCTTGCCTGGCTATTTACTTACAAGTTTGAAATAGGAGAGGCTTGTTTAGAAAGATGTGGAGAACCTGGATTGATGTCTGGTCCCTCTCATTCCCGGAGAACGAACACCGTCCCAAAACAAAGAACACAAACTAAAGCCTTCCCCCCCCCCAAGATTTGAAAGTATCTTGTCCCCTTATTGGTCCTTTAGGTCAGATGTCAGCCAGTTTACCTGAGCTTCTTAACCCTTTACAGGGAAAAGGATTTTGGAGCCTCTGGCCAGGAGGGATTTTATAGTATTGTACACAGGACAGCTATTACCCTTCCCTTTATAGTTATGACTGTTCCCTTGGGGGGCACTGCCTTTTCCTGGCCTACTTCTCTCCCTGTAGCCTCCAAGGGCACCAGCTGCTGCAAACACCTCAGAAGGGGAAGCAGAGCTGAAGGACGATCTCCCCATAACACAAATGCAGCTCTGGGATACGGCTGGGAATTGGACAGACAAATTATTGAGCTGAGCTGACAGTCGGAAATTTGAAATCAAAGGTTGAAATTTTCTTCAGAAAGCTCTGCAGCGAGGAGGAGGTCAGCTTAACCAGCCGCCTGCTGCTAGCGAAGCAACAAGAGCAGGCAGGAGCTTTAGGGAGTGGGGCACTCTTTGCTGCCAGTGACTGACAGGTCGGGCTCTGCCCCAGTGCCAGCTGAAATACTTGTCATAGTGGGTCTGTGGACCTTAACATGATGAAGAATACTAACATCACAGCTGGTGCTAACTGGCACGCTCACTGGCAGTCTCTGCTGTAAGCCAAGGGGCACGGATGTCACCCTTTCAACTCAGGTGGCAGCACAGGACAGAGACTCATTTGCAAGGCAGTGTGTCAAAGCTTGTGCTCCTGCTACCTTTTCTGGTGCTAAACTGAGCACTCCTGTTTCCAGTGCTGTTAATTCAGCCCAGTTCAAAATAAATTTAAACATTAAAGAAAGGGGGGGGGGGAGGTGAATGAGTTTAGACGCTCAAAGCAGTCACTCTACAAACCAACAGGTGAGGCAATCAGCCATCAAGCCGCCAAATATTCTTGAGTGAGGGAGAGATGATGTGCCACTTCCTGTCACTAACCACATTTAGGTGGGCTGCAGGAGAGTCATGAAGTCCTGCCTGTTGTTTAAAAAGAAGCTGTTTTCAGCCTTTAAAGGATGTGTTGTCATGATCCTGTCACTGTGTGAAGTGTATTTCTCTGAGAGCTGAAGATGTGCAACTCCTGGTCCCAGACATCAACTAGCTAAGGGGAGAGAGTGTGCGAGAAGGGGAAAGAGGTTCCTGTGGTTTTGGAGGCAAGTTGGATTCCAAATGGCTGAAAGACCTGGCTCCAGCAGGCTGAATGCAATCCCCACCCCCAACACTGCAATTTTGTTTGTATTTGTTCTCCAAGTTTGGGCCCATTATTTGTTAAGAGGGGTTAATTAAATATTTCTTCTCCAGTTTAAATTGCAAGGATGTAGAATGTAGTTGCTCAAAATAGAATTTGAGAAGGAAACTGGCATTAAACCATCTGCTCTTAAAAAAGCACTATGGGGTCGTTATTCATCACAAATTAACTTGGTTTTATATCTTATCTGTGAATGTCATATATCTATCATACCTATAGGTCACCAATCTTCGTCACCAGGCATGCTATATAACCCCCCCACCAACCTCTCTTGGGGTACAAAGCTGCTTAGGTTGCCTTTTCTCTATGTACTTTAGTTTCCACGTGCAATGAGTGTAGTGCTGGGTGAAGTGCTTATACCCATATTAATATGTGATTAGACACTAGGAAATTGCATGTGCTAATTTTCTGTCATTTCAACTTCCTATCCCAGAAACAGTTCAGACCCTTAAAAAAAAAAGAAGACAAAAAAGAAGACAGTTTTGTCCTTGGCACTGGATTTTCCAGAAAGTGTTGCTATAGCAATAATTTCTCTCAAAATGCTATATTTAAAGTACCAGCTCCTGTGAGCCACCTCACTCCTTGTGATACACTGATCACCAGCGTCCTTCTACAGCTCACTTACCCCACTTAAGGAATGTGGAGGGTCACATCTCCTTTCACTGGCCCCACGCCCACAGCCTCCTCTTAGCAAAATAAAATGGTTTTGACTTGTCTTTTTATTGTTACTAGCTGCTTCACACCTCTTACCCTACATGCTTCCCTTTTATTATTAATTACTCTAATTTGGTTATAATAGTGTAAGGGAGCATGAGGTTGAGGCCGAGCAGTAGTTCATGGACCAGGGTTCTAGCTCCTAGGAACTATGGGCTAGATCCTCAGGTGATAACTTCAATTGAGCTATGTTGATTTACAATGGGAGAAAGTCCAACCTTGTTGTCACTAGCACACTGATTTGTTACACTGTGTTGTGTTTCTTGTGTAAAATCGGAGATGGATTATTTGATGCATCTTTTCTTTGGTTCTTCCAAAGTTTGAGTCAGGAAGAACAGAGATGGAATCTTTCCCGGTCATTATAAGGCACTGGTTGTAAAATAGCATTGTTTATATTACATTGGTGGTGTGGGTGTAAAGATTTCCTAAGCTTCATAACACTAGTGAGCTAGTACATTTGAATAGTAGAGCCGATATGGTATGTTGAAAAAGGTCTGGCATCGAATACTCCTACCTTTGCTTCCTCTTCAAGGTCTACTTGAGAAGGAAGCAGCTGGGTGAGTTGCTGATATCCCCTCAGCAGAACACTAGACAGAAGAAAATCTATGTAAGCAGGGTCTGAATGAGTTTTCCTCTGTCCTCTATTGATGAACTGGGGGGAAAGACACCAAGAGCAGACCATATTTGCATAGACACACCTTCAGAGGTGCTGGAACAATTTGTGTAGCAGGGGTGCTGACCGCCATTGAACCAAAATGTAAACCCTGTATATGATGGAAACCACTTCAAGCCAGAGGATGCAGCAGAACCCCCAGTTCCACCACCTATGAGAACATTTCCCCCTAAATCCAAGACTGAAGTAAATTTTAACCCAAAAGAGCCAAAATTGATCATTTTGGCAAAGCAGGTCTGTCTGCTGATCAGCTAGCTGCCGGCTGCCTGCCAGTGATGGGGGTGGAGAGGAGGCCTCAGCCTCTGCAGCTCTGGGCTGGTGCCCATCCGCCTCAGGCCTCCCCAGGGGCAGGGCCTGCCTCTCCCTGCTGCTCTGCATAAGTGGCGCGCTGGGGAAGTCGGTGGCTCCACCCCACCCCTGCAAGGAAACACCTCCTCTCTGCCGTGGGCACCACCAATGCCAGGTGGGTAGGACTGGGTGGGACCCCGGGAGATGGTGCTTGGCAGTGGGAGCGGTCAGTGTGGGGTACTGTGTAGTTATGGTGATGGGGCTGTGGGGAAGAGCACTGGGGGTTGGGGAAGATTGCCGATTTGTAAACAGTGCCCTCGTGCTGGGCTGGGTGGAATGGGGCCGCCCCTGCCATGCCCCATTGCCCCTGGCCTGCCCCTTGCTCCGGGGACCGACCTCCCCATGCCATGCTTCATTGCCCCCATGGGAGCCCACAAATATGTTTGGCGCTGGGCCCACAAAAGGTTAATCAGGACCTGTTTCAGAAGTGAGGTGAACCCATGTGAATGCACCACTGAATTCTAGGACTTTTCTGACTGCAAACAACCAACTGTGAATAGTGTGCAGCAGAGGGAAAGGAGCGTGGTGTGTTAAAAGTACATTCATCCATTGGACTTTCACACCATAGAGTGGGAAACTGAGCCAAAGAACTACTGCCCAACGTATTGTGGGGTAGATGTTTACTTGTTTACATACTTTTCAGTCATTTTTGTGATGTTTTCTCAAACTAATCACTTTTAGTATATGTCCTTGCGAGTGGAGAAGTATTGCCTCTTGGAGGCACCCAGAGGTGGTGGTTACTATTTCCCAGATTTTGGGGGTAAGGACTCTATCTGGTACTGGTTTGTAATGTTAAGAGGAACCCCTAGATATTGGACCCAGCCCTTGTTGCTGCTGACACTTCCTGGCAGAAGGTGTAATTCTATATGTAACTAACAGTGCCTTGATTACAATGGTAAAGGAGGATGGTAAATGGCAAACACCTATACTGTTTACTTATAATCACAACCACTTCTTTTTTTCCCCTTCATTTTCTTAATTAACACTAACAAATAACAACCAACATATTCATAAGGGTTTTATTCTTGAAGCTGTAATGAAATTACTAGTTTGCTTCTTGTTCAGTGGAACAAGGAAATAGAATATTTTAACCTTCATACTCAAACCACATTCTTTCCTGTTTCTCAAAAGTCAGATGTGTTTCATGGTGGCTGGGAGTTAAAGGAATGCTAATTTTGGAAATGAAAGCTACTGGCCTGATTCATCTCTCATGCACATCAACATAAATCTGGAGTAACTCAACTGAAGTCAAGTATCAGAGGGGTAGCCGTGTTAGTCTGAATCTGTAAAAAGCAACAGAGGGTCCTGTGGCACCTTTGAGACTAACAGAAGTACTGGGAGCATAAGCTTTCGTGGGTAAGAACCTCACTTCTTCAGATGCAGGTCTGAAGGTTCTTACCCACGAAAGCTTATGCTCCCAGTACTTCTGTTAGTCTCAAAGGTGCCACAGGACCCTCTGTTGCTTTCAACTGAAGTCAGTGGCACTACACTGCTGTGAAAGTGACATGAGAGGAGAATCAGGCCCTGTATTCTGGAGAGTGAGCCAGGGGACTTCTATTGTGAAGAATGTTCACAAAATATATTGGTGAAGTCTGAAATGTAACTGGGTCAGCCTCAAGGTGACCTCATTACTTGCATAGAACTTGTGTTATACCTTTATAACTGGGTTTACGGGACAATGATCCTATCCTCAGTTAATTACTGATGTACAAAAATAACTGTTATTGTGCAAACAATGCGACTGCTACTTACACTGAGCTTGCAAGTGCTGTGCAAATATTAATGAATTATTTCTCAGCAGTCACACACCCCATGAGGATTAGCATTCTTATTCTGTAACTTGGGAAACTGAGATGAAGAAAAGTTCAGTTCAGTGACTTACCTGAGACAATACATTATCAATGTCACGTGTGCCAAGGCCATATCCAAGTCTTAAAGAAAGCCGAGATTAGAACTCATACATTTCTCTTTCATTATCCTGTATTCAGCCCACTTCATAGTACTGCCTTATAATTTTATAGGCCTTTTGCCTGTTAGGAGGAATTTCCTTGCTTAGGGCAAAATTCTCCACTTGGGTTTGCACTTGTTCTATGAATGCACTGTCATCAGGAGTCCAATGCAGAATATGCAATAGTAATCTGCAGTATGGGTAAGTATGGTTAAGATAAATGCTTGGAGTTACAAGGATGGACCATTCCATACTCCTTGGAATGAAGGGAAGTATGAAGGTGGTAGCAATTAGAGAAAGGCTGAGGGAATCCAGGCTTAGAGCGTTTGGTCGTAGCACCGTAGTTGCGTTGGTTTGATTTTTCCCACCCTCTTTTTAATATAACACAAGAATTACATTTATAGCAACAGACATGTTATAATGTACTGTCCATCTTAGCATTGCAAAGTGCTTTGGAAAGGTGTGGGGAGAAGCACTTCCCACATTTTATGGATGAGAAAATAGAGACATGAAGATCTTACACTGAGATCTGCAGGGGCAAGCACCTGGGCAGCACCACGCTGAAGTCAGTGGGACTCCATTCAGATGCAGAGGTCCACCTGGGCAGAATTCAAGGTAGGATCAGGACCTTAGTGACTTGCCAAGTGAGAGACTAGAAGGCCAGTAACAGAACCTAAGTCTCCTGAATCCCACTGCCATACTCTATCCATACTGCAACAGATAGAGCACAGCCTGGCTGCCAAGTGAGTATTACAGCTGCGATTTTTTCCTAACCTTTTCCAATATGCGCTGAAAGATGTTTACATGTTAAGGTATTGCAGCAAGGCTGTTCTCTTTCTGAGGGCAGCTCACAAAGTTGGCCAGTTATCAAAGAACAGTACTTTTTACTACTGTTATGCTTCCTTGTAGCTGATCTTTTCAGGAGTCAACAGGTTCTGATATTTGTTCAAAACAATGCACATCAATGCTAATACAGTGGAGGTGCTTCCTTTTTTAATTCTTCCAGGGTGATGAAATTTCTCGTTCACTTATGAAATGCATCGTGTTCTCAGGCCAGCATTGAAGCACTTTGATGAAGCAACTGGCAGTGCTGCTTCCTGTGCTGTGCTGTCCTTTCCCTGTCAACAGTAAAATTCAACCCACAACTTAAAAGGTTAAAAGAAAGTAATTTTGGAACAATCACATTGAAATGCAAAAAGAATTTGTGGAACAGATGCTATCATGAAGACCCACTCCTTGGTGCTGCTTTCAGGGGCCCAAGTCCTTCTGATATATAAATATATATAGCAAGGCTTTTTTTTTTTAAATGGAAAATTGGGATTTTGCCTAAATGAAAATTTTTGCAGCAAAATGCTTTCCATACAAATGTTCTCTTTGTTGTTTTTGATGTTGTTGGAAAACCGGATAAATGAAATTTTTCAGCTGAAAAGTGAAGTTTTTGGTTTTTGGGTGACATTTTCAATGAAACACTTCCTGTTTTCTGAGACGCTCTAAAAATCAGCACCTTCACAGGAGACTCAGCACTACACAGAACCAAACCCATAGTTAGTATCTGTTGCACAGGTTATTGCTAGCTTCAGGTTTTGTTATAGTTTTAATTTTTTTGAACCAGATCAACAGCCCTGAAAACTGGAATGTGGACCAATATCTATTCTCAGTGAACTGGTGTAAATCCAGTTATGTGTGTGTTTCAACCATGGGGAGGCATAGCTGAGTGGTTTGAGCATTGGCCTGCTAAACCCAGGGTTATGAGTTCAATCCTTGTGGGGGGCCACTTAGGGAATCTGGGGCAAAATCAGTACTTGGTCCTGCTAGTGAGGGCAGGGGGCTGGACTTGACTTGACATCCTTTCAAGGTCCCTTCCAGTTCTAGGAGATGCAATATCTCCATTAATTAAAATTATTATTATTATAACAATAATTAACTTTTAACCATCTGAATCTGGATCTTCCTATTATAATGAAACTATCTCAAAAAGAGAAAGCATATGAATTAACAAAGACAAAAGCAGAGACTTTTTTGGCAAGCCTGTATAAATGTACATAGGTTTAAAACATTGCTGAAGATATTGGGGGGCTCCTAGAAACCTGCTTCTTAAAATTGCACAACCACATTAGAAGGTAGACTAAGATGAGTGCCCCACGTAGTCACCCTCTGTCTGACTACTGCAGTATAATTCCAGTCACACTTGTAACATTTATCCCTGTAATTCTTAGGCTCCTTTTGCTTTTGGAATATGGTTTGTATCAAAAAACCAGGTATTTTTAAAAAATCCCATGAGAGGATCCTTCCCCCCACAATCTTCATATGTATATTAAAATTGGAAAGCAAATAGATTCATAACCTTTCTGCCCTCTTCTTTGTGAGCACAGGCATGCCTGATTCAAGGTGTATGGAATAAGATAAGGGGAACAGTTTTGTGGGAGACACTTGTTAAATTATTGGCAGCACAGCACAAGGTAATTGCTGTTTGATTTCCGCATTTGTTTTTCACTGGTTAGAACAGGGATCAGCAACCTTTGGCACGTAGCCCGCCATGGTAAGCACCCTGGCGGTCTGGGCTCGTTTGTTTACCTGCCGCATCCGCAGGTTCAGCCGATCGCGGCTCCCACTGGCCGCAGTTCGCCGCTCCAGGCCAATGGGGGCCGCAGGAAGCAGCGCGGACCGAGGGATGTGCTGGCCACCGCTTCCCATAGTCCCCATTGGCCTGGAGCGGTGAACCTCAGCCAGTGGGAGCTGCGATCGGCCAAATCTGTAGATGCGGCAAGTAAACAAACCAGCCTGGCCTGCCAGGGTGCTTGCCCTGGTGGGCTGCATGCCAAAGGTTGCCAATTCCTGGGTTAGAACAATGACACTAGTCCTGCCTCTCCACTCCAGTTGTATACTGGTGCAACTTCAATGACTTGCTCTGGTCACATAATGAATCCCTATTAAATCCTCCAATAATAGAACCCATGAGTCCTGACTCACATTTACCTCCTTTAGATCACTAGACCACGTACTTGCCCTTGTATGGTATATGTAAAGCAAAAAAATATAATGGCTGAATTTTCCCCTCAGTTACACCCAGGCAACTCCACTGATTTCACATTATTTTGAATACTATACAGCTTCAGTGGTGTTTCTTGGGTGTAAATGAGGAAAGACTTTGGCAGTTCACTATATTGGGCATTTTGGACAAAAGTTCATTTTCACTTAAAGGTCTGTAGATGACTTCAGTGTCACTGCTGTAGTATTCTTTTTCATAATACTAGTCATAGTAGCATCTGTTGGCTGCTGTAATTCAGATTGCCGCACACAAAAGCAGCGCTTGAGCATGTTCAGGATATCCGTTCTCCCAGTTTCACTCACAAAGCAGTACAGAATTGGGTCAGCAATACAGTTGAAACTTGTTAAGGCCTGAGTAATTCTATAAGGCTTAAACATATGGATAAAGTTGCCATTGTCTGGCTCATTGATGCTGCGAATCAGCAACACAGCGTGGTAGGGAGTGAAGCAAAAGAAGAAAGTAATGGTGATGCTCAATAGCAGCTTCTTGACTTTCTTTTTTTCTCTATCTTCTGTGGCTTGATTATGCCTCACAGCTTGGTAGATTTTTTGGTAGCAAAACAGCATGATTGCCAAAGGGATCATGTATCCTGAGCATATCCGGAAGATGTTTAGTATGGCTTGCCATTTTTCCAAAGGGTATTTATCATAACATAAGACATGGTCAGTGGAATTGCAAACCTTGTGGAATGTTTCATCCTTCACCAGAATCATACCGTTAAGGCTGGTTTCCAAAACCCAAACAAAGATGCTAACAAGCAAGGCAGATCTTCTTGTGCGCAGGTGTTGGAACTTGAGAGGGTGAACTAATGCCAGGTATCTATCAACGGAGATGCAAGTGAGGAAGGCAGCACTGGTGTAAAAATTCATGTACATAAGGAAGGCAGAAATCCGGCAAAGCAAAGCAGAGAATTGCCAGGTATCTTCATGCCAAGTGTAATCAATCCACAGAGGCAAGGTCAGAGTGTATAGGAGGTCAGCTAGGGATAAACTGAAGAGGTATATAGCTAACTCATTTTTTTTCCTTATTTGTATATAAGATACACAGAGGAATGAACAATTGACAGGAATACTGACCACAATCACAATGATGTAAACAAATGGAAACAAGTTCTTATCCAGATTGTAATCATCCATGCACTCAGTGCTATTCATTGTCCCCTCCTTAGAACAATCATTGAGTTAATTCCAGCCTGGATACAGAAGAGCAATCTCTGTAGTCTTATGGATCACTTTCTTCTGCTAATTCCCCAGGGCACAACGACAAGGATCCCATCCACTGCACTGAAATTTCTTTCTGTTGCAAGAAAAAAAAAATCATTTAGTTGATCATTCAGTTAACCTGGTGCGCAAAAATGCAGTGGTCCTTCGAAAGCTCCAAGCCAATGCAGGAGTAAAAGAGCTAGACTCATAAGACTTGATTCTCATAGGGGCCAGTTGCTGCTCCCTGATTCAAAGCTGTCCAGCTTTGGCACAAATAGGGACGTATAGGGGCTGCCCCCAACTTATGCCAGTGGAGGAGCAGGCATAGTAGAGTGCTTCTGTACAGTGCCCCCTCCTCTCCCTGTCCCACCCGTGCCTCACCCTGTTAATGTCCCTGACACATCTCTTCCTTCCCCTTACAGAGGATCAAGCTGGTGGCTGACACAGATAGCAGCAGAGCCTCCTGCACCAGCTTCAAACCAGTGGAGAGTTCTTGTGCACAGGCGGCATTCTTCACTGGCCTTCTCTGGATACTTTAAAGCTACTCTGTGCTGGCTACACAGCGACATTAAGAAATAACTAACAGACTTGCCATCAGGTCAGTTTCATGACTCAATATAATACCTGTAGCTTCAAATAATTAATTCCAAGATCAGAGTCTATGCTGTCCTAATGCACAGGACAATCTCCCAGTTCCTACTCATGAAGCCAGCACCTTCCGCTCTTTCAGATCCCTTCGAAGAGCTCCCTACATGTTGCCTACATGAAATAAGTTTATTTTCTTATTTAAAAAAGGAAGGATTCCCATTTACTTCAATGGGCTTTGGATCAGGCCCATAGCGAATGTCGTAGCAACATCAAATCAAGCTTGAATTGCTGACAATTTCAAAGACAGATTAGGGTTTTTTTAAAGCTGTTCCTAGTGCCATACGCTGTATTGTTCTGGGTTAGCAATGTGCTTCTTAATGCTGAGATTCCCACGGTGATTAATTTCTCCAGTTCTCATTTTTATCTTTTTAAAAAATCGTTAATGATATGGCTCATCTGTGTGAGCCTGTCAACCTTCATTTCACTTATTCTCCATGTCTAAAGAGAATGGGCTTGACCTGTCCCCACTAAAGCCCCTTTACACTGCTCAAGGGGTGACCAGGCCCTTAAAGGGGACAGAAAAAGCCTTCTGAATACCCCAGTGCACGGGTGGAACAAGCAGCCCGGCACCACCTCCTCTCAAAGACCCAACATAGGGTTTGACCAAGGAAGTGGCCAAGGGGAAGTGGCCAAGGGAAGAGTAGACACTCTTCACTCTGGCTATTTAGAACTGTGGAAAAGCTCAGTAACTTAATGCAGAGGCTGTTTTGGCACCTAAAGCAACCCCAAATCTGCCCATTTTGCCCCTTACTCTTCTGAGTTGCACATTCTGTCTTGTGCATCCTCAGAGGTGCAGCATGGAACCTGGGCCATTCCTGAGACAATTAGTATAGGAAAGAACCAGTTCTGATGTGTATTTACTGAGTGAACAGGATATGTGCTTTGCAAAAATCAAGAGATCTCATCTTAATTTGTGTAAACTCTCCTTCTTTCCCTTCCTAATGCTTATAACATCTCCTTGTGTCCCAGGCCTAGTCTACACTACAAAGTTAGGTCAGTGTAAGCCACCCTGCATCGACTTACTCGTGCACGTATCTAGACTTAAATTTATCTCCCACTGATGCAGGTGCCTCATTATGCCAACATAGTAACACCAGCTCCCTGAGCAGCGTTGAGCCATGGTTGATGTATGGAGGTGAACACGGAATGAGAGTGGACACCATAGGTGCCGGAGCACCCACAGAGAAAAATTAGTGGGTGCTCTGCACCCACTGGCAGCCAAGCTCCCTCCCAGCGCTTCCCCCTGGCTGCCACCAAACAGCTGTTTGGTGGCGTCCTGGGAGTGGGGGGAGGAGCGGGAACATAGCACGCTCAGGGGAAGAGGCGGGGCCGGGGCGGGGATTTGCGGAAGGGGTTGGAATAGGGACAGGGAGGGGGCGGATTTGGGGCGGGGACTTTGGGGAAGGGGTTGGAATGGGGACAGGACAGGGGCGGGACCACATGGAAGGGACAGATTTTGGGCAGGGACTTTGGGGAAGGTGTTGGAATGGGAGTGGGGCAGGGGGTGGGGCCACATGGAAGGGGTGGAGTGGGGGCGGGGCCGGGGGTAGAGGGGGTCGAGCACCAGGAGAAAGCAGGGAAGTCGACACCTATGGTGGACACTCCGTTACCTTTGTCAACCCTAATTGTCCTCCTGCAGTTATCCCACACTGCCTGACACTGATTGCTGTGGACACACCACTGCCCAGGGGTCGCAGAGACCATAAGTCCCCCACATTTAAAATCTCTGAGAATTTTTGAAATGCCTTTTCCTGGTTGTCCAGCTTGGTGAGCACACCTCTGTCTGTTCTCCAATGTTACGTGCAGCTGCCCAGCTGACCACACTGGCTACACGCTCCAGACATGCTCCGGCCTGAAGTAGACAGGAGATATTGGATCTCTTGGGCTGATGAGGAGAACAGGCTGTGCAGACACAGCTCTGAACCAGCAGTAGCAATGTCAGTATCTATGAGTAGATTGCTGAGGGGATGCAGGAGAAGGGGTATGACGGGGATCAGCAGCAGAGCCACATGAAAGCCAAGGAGCTGTGGCAGGCATATCAGAAGGTCAGGGAGGCCAACAATTGATTCAGCACTGAGCCACAGACCTGCTGCTTTTACAAAGAGCTGCATGCCATACTTGATGGCTACCCCACCACCACCGCACACACACCACTGTGAATACCTCCAAGGAGCCTGAGTCGCAGGCCTCTGCCATGAACTGCGAAGAAAAGGAGGTAGACAAGGAAGAGGTGTATGGGGGACTGATGAGTGGGGGTCTACCTGTGCTGCAAGCCAGGAGCTGTTCTTGACTCCACTGCAGTTTAGCCAGTCTCTGCAGTCGAACCTTGGGTAAATAAATCTCCCATTCCAGGTACGGCTCCCACAACTTAGCAGGACTCAGTGATTGACTTTTCATTAATTTACTTGTACTAGAATAGGTAGTGGTACAAAACAGAGGTAGAGTTGCTGTCTGCTTTTCATTCCCTTCTAGAGTTGGGCTGGGGGGTGGGAGGGGATCAACCGTGCAGAGTAGTTTGTTTATGTACACAGGGATGTCCCTTTAATCCTCCTGACAGATCTCCATGAAATTTCCATGAGGGTACACTGCAATCCTCTTCCAGAGGTTTCTAGGGATGGTGGCTTTATTTTTTCCTCTGAGGTAGAATACTTTCCCATTCCAGTCAGCAATAACTTCGGCAGGCCCTATTGTCTTAAAGAGGCAGCATACTGGCCCAGGCAACTTTGGGACACCAGCAGCAGCTGTGCTCTTTTTCTCTTTTCAGAGTAGCAGCCGTGTTAGTCTGTATCCGCAAGAAGAACAGGAGTACTTGTGGCACCTTAGAGACTAACAAATTTATTAGAGCATAAGCTTTCGTGGACTACAGCCCACTTCAGATGCATACAGAGTGGAATAAATATTGAGGATATATATATACACACATACAGAGAGCATAAACAGGTGGGAGTTGTCTTACCAAGTCTGAGAGGCCAATTTTTAATAATAATGGAGATATCCCATCTCCTAGAACTGGAAGGGACCTTGAAAGGTCATTGAGTCCAGCCCCCTGCCTTCACTAGCAGGGCCAAGTACTGATTTTGCCCCAGATTCCCAAGTGGCCCCCTCAAGGATTGAACTCACAACCCTGGGTTTAGCAGGCCAATGCTCAAACCACTGAGCTATCCCTCCCCCCATTAAGTAAGTAAGAGAAAAAAAACTTTTGAAGTGATAATCAAGATAGCCCAGTACAGACAGTTTGATAAGAAGTGTGAGAATTATCAAACTGTCTGTACTGGGCTATCTTGATTATCACTTCAAAAGTTTTTTTTCTCTTACTTAATTGGCCTCTCAGACTTGGTAAGACAACTTCCACCTGTTTATGCTCTCTGTATGTGTGTATATATATCTCCTCAATATTTATTCCACTCTGTATGCATCCGAAGAAGTGGGCTGTAGTCCACGAAAGCTTATGCTCTAATAAATTTGTTAGTCTCTAAGGTACCACAAGTACTCCTGTTCTTTTTCTCTTTGTTACCCTCAGGAGTGAAATATCAGCTAAAATCAACACTACCTGTGGAAAATGGTGCCAGCATTCAGTTCCATTGCCCTATACTCATAGTTTCATACCCCTGAGCAATTCCCTACTCAGTTCTCTCACCCCTAGCGGTCATACTCATCATTGCTTGAACTGAGAGTGGCACTGGGCATGAGCACTCCAAAGTAGAAGTGTCAATAAGCACGTCTTGTTTAACACCTTAGGGGAGCAAGGGAAGGTGGGGGGGAGAGTTCTGACTCTTAAGTTTTTCTTTCCATTCCTACTATACTGACAATGGTACCTCTGTGTTTTATCAGAGGCAGCTGCTGTGGCCTTGAGGGGGACCCTCCACACCAGTGGAAGGACTGACCCAGATAAGGAGAAAAGAGAGGACATAGGAGGATGCGTTCTGTGAGATCCTGCAGCCAAATGCTGGATCAGAACATGAACTGAAGGCCTGGAGGGTCAATATTGCTGACTGTGTGGAGAAGAAAAAAGTGGACAGCTGAAAGGCCCAGGAGTCCCAGTAGGAAAAGGAGAGGGAGATGCACCAGGACAAAATGAAGCTTCTCTGGCAGCAAACACAAATTCTGCAGACTCACCGTTCAACAATCCTGGGCTAGACTTCCAATGCAGTTTGTGGAGAACTGCAGAACAGCACCTTCCTACACCCCCTCAGCATTCCACATGGCCTCAGGGCCCACACACTTACCCCTACCACTCCACCTTGAGGGAAAGCATGGACAGCCGCAGCGGCATGTACAAATCAACTGTAGCTCTCACAGGTCAGTCTGTATCACTACAATGGATATCAGTGTTCCTTCCTCTTGTTTATTTATTAAAGTTCCTAAAAAAATTTAAGTTAAAAAGTATTTACTTGTAACTTCAGATTTTTTTGGGAGCTATTTTTGTAAGTAAATAAAAACCTTTTGTTTTGAAAGCAATTAATCTTTATTAGTTTACAACACATGATGTGAAATGCCTGCTGCCAGTGAAAGTAGTGGTCTTGTTCTCACAACCCATAGGATCAGTGCCAAACAGTGTAGTCATAATAAATGTACACCAAGCACCCCAGCATTAATAGGTGCACTGTCAGTGATATATGCACAGGTGTGCAGAAAGCATCACACAATTTCTACAGCCCCAGGTTGAGCACAGTACACCACAGAACGTTACTGTGGCTCGCTGTGCTCTTTCAAAGCTTTCCTAAGCCATGAGATTGTTTGATAGCCCTTGTGTCTGGCTGTTCAAACTCAGCAGACAGCTGCTCCAACTCCATGCCTGCAACAAGTTTTTTCCCTTTTTGCTTCACAAAATTATGCAGGACCCAGTAGGCAGCTATCCTTATTGGGGTATTTTTGCACTGAGAATAACAGTTGAATGTGCTCTTTCAATCTACCAAAGATTAACTGTGATGCTGCACCTGCTGAGCCTGTAGCTGAATCTTTTCTTGGTGCTGAAGAGGTAGGTAGTGTTGTTCCTAAGAAGGGAGATGAACAGAGGATATTTTCTATGGCTGAACTTCAGAAAATGAAGCACTGCATAGTGATTCTCCCCCTCCATCTGAAGCTTCCATCTGTGGCACCAAAAGCTCCCCAGAGTCTTGTTCTAGTGTGAAACTTTCCAAAGTTATATGCTTCTGCCTGGATCATAGAAATCAACAATGGGAAAGACCTGTTAGGTCATATTGGTTCATTCCCAACAAATTATAATAATTAATGGAGATATCCCATCTCCTAGAACTGGAAGGGACCTTGAAAGGTCATCAAGTCCAGCCCCCTGCCTTCACTAGCAGGACCAAGTACTGATTTTGCCCCAGATCCCCAAGTGGCCCCCTCAAGGATTGAACTCACAATCCTGGGTTTAGCAGGCCAATGCTCAAACCACTGAGCTATCCCTCCCCCCAATACGTGAAGGGAAGGTCTTGAGGCTAAATCCCAGGACTAGCTTGTAAAATACTGAGAGTGTATTTTCCCTTCTCAGTTGCAGACTTTCTATGTGACTTTGGGCAGACAAGAATCATAACTGGAAGGGACCTCGAGAGGTCATCTAGTCGAGTCTCCTACACTCATGGCAGGACTAAGTATTATCTAGACCATCCCTGACAACTGTTTGTCTAACCTGCTCTTAAAAATCTCCAATGATGGAGATTCCACAACCTCCCTAGGCAATTTATTCCAGTGCTTAACCACTATGACAGTTAGGAAGTTTTTCCTAATGTTCAGCTTAAACCTCCCTTGCTGCAATTTAAGCCCATTGCTTTGTGTCCTATCCTCAGAGGTTATGTCCCATCTCAGTCTTCTCTTTTCCAGACTAAACAAATGCAATTTTTTCAATCTTCCCGTATAAGTCATGTTTTCTAGATCTTTAATCATTTTTGTTGCTCTTCTCTGGACTTTCTCCAGTTTGTCCACATCTTTCTTGAAATGTGGTGCCTAGAACTGGACACAATACTTCAGTTGAGGCCTAATCAGCGCAGAGTAGAGCGGAAGAATTGTGTCTTACTTGCAACATTCCTGCTAATACATCTCAGAATGATGTTCGCTTTTTTTTGCGACAGTGTTACACTGTTGACTCATATTTAGCTTATGGTCCACTCTGACCCCCAGATCCCTTTCCGCATTACTCCTTCCTAGGCAGTCATTTCCCATTTTGTATGTGTGCAATTTGTTTCTTCCTAAATGAGGTACTTTGTATTTGTTCTTATTGAATTTCATCCTATTAACTTCAGACCATTTCTCCAGTTTGTCCAGATTATTATGAATTTTAATCCTATCCTCCAAAGCACTTGCAACCTCTCCCAGCTTGGTATTGTCTGCAAACTTCATAAGAGTACTCTCTATACCATTATCTAAATCATTGATGAAGATATTGAACAGAACTGATCCCTGTAGGATCCCCTTTCAGCATGACTGTGAACCACTGATAACTACTCTCTGAGTATCAGAAGGGTAGCCGTGTTAGTCTGGATCTGTAAAAAGCGATAGAGTCCTGTGGCACCTTATAGACTAACAGACGTGTTGGAGCATAAGCTTTTGTGGGTGAATACAAATTCGTATTCACCCATGAAAGCTTATGCTCCAATATGTCTGTTAGTCTATAAGGTGCCACAGAACTCTTTGTCGCTTTTTACTTTCTGAGAACGGTTTTCCAAACCATTTTGCACTCCCCTTATCGTAGTTCCATCTAAGTTGCATTTCCCTAGTTTGTTTATGAGAAGGTCATGCGAGACAGTATCAGAACTTTATTAAAGTCAAGATATACCACATCTACCGCTTCCCCCCCATCCTCAAGGCTTGTTACCCTGGCAAAGAAAGCTGTCTTTTTGATTTTTAGATCATTGAAGATCTCCTGATTAAGAAGGCTCCATCTACATTACAAATAACTGTTGTGTCACCCCTCTTCTTTCTTGAGCTAGTCAAAGAATAGTTCAATTTTGTAATGTAAGATGGGCCTTTCAACTTCTTGTGCTTCATATTCACCATTTGTGAAATGTTGTGAATGATACCTACGACCTGATAGTGGTGAGTGGTGAGGCTCAGTTAGTAATTATATTGGGAATGGGCTGCCTCTTATCACCCTTTGCCATCCTTCTGGTAAATAATATAAGTAGGGAACATAAGGCTATAGTTTTAGGGTTCAACTAGTAAAAGTATCTAATATCTACTTCTTCCCACCAGCTGGTTGTGAATCCAAATATCTAAGTAAGAGTCAAACCCACCAATGAGGCAGATTTCTAAATTTCCTTTCCCTCCAATCCAAATATCAAATGTAGAATTAAACTTGAAAAAACATTATTTTCTACATCCTCATCCTGAATCTGAATACCACAATTTAGAGTTAACCACAAACCTTCTGATTTTCAAAATAAGTTTTCCTGTAAATTTGGTTGTTTGCTGAAGCTGTGTCAAATGCATGGTGCCCCCCCCCTTTAAAAATAGGGGTTTAATGTCCCTGCATAGATGCCACGGCTGCTGATTTGAAGTTTCATGTAGTAAACTGCACGCTATTCAGTTTGTCAATCTCAGAGGGCTCTGGTCAATAAACCATCCGGGGATTTGAACCTGTGGTTGTAAGCAATCTGTAGAATAGTCAGCTTAGAGCTCAGACTTCTAAGCCACAACTTTTGGTCTTTAGTGGTGCTTTTACTTCAAGGTTTGCTAAATAAAGTTCAGGAGATAGCACATTTCAATGGGCCATTTCAGTTGTAGTGGGGTTTGCTAACTAATACAGAGAAAGGAATGGTTCTCTCTGACTCATCTGTGGTTTTAGTGTCAGACAGTGCGTCAGCAGAAGAGAAGGAGAAGTTTGCTGTGGTATGAGAATGTTAGAGGCCCAATGTGGAAGAACCATGCTACTGTCAAGTACATTGACTGAGGCTACAGCAGTAAAGAACTGTTCCTGTAAGGGGACAGTTAAGGAAGCCAGCTGGGGCACTGGGATTTCTGAGCGGTGTTAGCAATTTCAGCCTATGCTCTATGGACTTTGCATGCATGGGCTAAAGTTTGTGGATTCATCAGACAGAAAACCCAACATCAGATGTGAGTAGTCTGAGGTTCACGGTGGGTTTTTCACCCAGCTCTAGCGGTTATTGCACTACTTTCTTTACTATAGAGATACTTTCCCAACTCTAAAGGAGTCAAGTGGCATTCAGCACATCACTTGTCCTTGCCAATGTTTGACTCAAACCAAGGCAACTAATTCCTCATTTCTAGGAGCATGAAATTCACACAAATTGGAAAACGGGGGAAAATTCCTCTTAAAGAAAAGAGACCCCAGCCAAACTGAGCCCCTGTGGATATTTAATTGAGAGACTGAGATAATTAATTTAAAAAGGAAAATTTAGCAAGGAGAAAGGAGTATTTAGCAAGAGTGAAGGGGAGCTGCCTTCCATTATGGTTTGCTAAACTGTCTCCCTAGTGACTAGGGCATTTAAATGTAGGCAGAATTATTTCACTTAAAGCACAGAGATTGAATATTTGCAATCAGAGCCTATTTGCAGGTGTTTAGATCCTGGGTTTTGGTCAGGCCCTTTTGTAACAAAGTAAAGTAAACACATGTAGGAAAGCAGGATGAGCAGGAAAATATGCTGCTGTTTCACCCTCCCAACACCTGAGTCACGGCACTCTTCCCTTTCCTGTCATCTACTGTAACTGCTCTCTTGATTCCTCCCACCGTTTACTGTCATACCATTCCCTACTCTTAGACCAGCATCCTGGTCATCCTCCCATCCTTTCTTCTATAATCTCCTCACTGACCATGAGCCTTCTCCTCGTGCTAAAACTGTTGTCTCATGTATTGTATTTGTCAGACTTAGACTGCAAGATCTTTAGGGCTGGGAACTTGCTTTGCTTTTATTCTGCAAAACACTGTATGCAATAAAGATTAGAGATTAGTTTCAGAGACAATTTTGCATGGAAAAAAAAAAGATGGAGAGATGAAGCAAGAAAGGTGAAGATTCAGAGGACAAGTGGACTGTCCCTCCCCAGCAATTCTTTATGTCCTTATTTGAATAGGTCACTGTCCGCAAATGTTCTTTACTAATATCCATCAACAGCTACAACATGTTTCAGCATGAGCTCTTTGACAAAGGAAAGTGCTTGTGCCAGGAGGCAGCTTCTGATCTCCTAAAAAAACCTGTTTTCAGGCCATATTGTTACTATTACTGACATATTGATACTATTTAGGCCCAGTCATGCTTTCAATAGGAGCATCCCATTAGAAGCCTGTCATTCTGTCACTGAATAAACCTGGTGAGTAGCCTGCATTGCATATACTTAAATTTGTAGCTACTTGAAGAGAATCATAACCAGGACTGGCTAAATTCTGCCTTTAGCTACACACTATTTTATTGGCTGGGAAGGGAAGAATTTGGCTACAATGTTTATTTCACCACTTCATGATTCTTGGTTGGAATATTTCATACATAACTCACCTTTTCTGAATGACTGAAATGAATCATTCCTAAAGCCTTCATTCAATAGGTAGTCTGTTCTTCTGTTTTGGGGAGTTATAGTTATTGCTTAGAATGATATTGGGTTATAGTTTTGGGAGTTATATCTATTTATTGACCAGACTGTTTAATCTTCTCCATTATAGAATACATATAAATCTAATTTTGAGTTTGCACTTCAAAAAATAATTTTTATAGGACCAGATTTACTCTTAGTTACATTGGAGTAAATCCAGATTTTGGAGTTCTTCCAGCCTCATGTTTGTGTAACTGTGAGAGTAGAATTTGGCCCATCATATCTTACATTCTGGTTTCCAAATTAGATATATCCCCAACATAACACTACATGGGATTAACACATAACACAGGTGGGAGGGATAGCTCAGTGGTTTGAGCATTGGCCTGCTAAACCCAGGGTTGAGAGTTCAATCCTTGAGAGGGCCATTTAAGGATCTGGGGCAAAATCAGTACTTGATCCTGCTAGTGAAGGCAGGGGGCTGGACTCAATGACCTTTCAAGGTCCCTTCCAGTTCTAGGAGATAGGATATCTCCATTTATTTATTTAATTTAACTTTCTGTTCATTTTCTCCTGTGTCCAGTAGTCCAATAGCAACCAATAGTCCTGATTATTTATCAGTCTATTTCCTTGATCACCATTTTGCTACTTTCTCCCCACCACTCTAGTATAGGAAACCAGCTGTAGGAATAGACTGGGAAAGTTAAATATGGAATAATAAACTTGGGTAACATCTGGAGAAATGGACTGGGAAATCATATCCTTTTGGAGAAGTATGTAAAGAAGCTAATAAGAACCCTTTCTAATCATTCCAGGAGGAAAGTGTATCTCATCTATGGTATCTCTACAGTTCCCATCACCATAGTATGTGTATTCTGAACACTGCAGTTTAGATCTACAGAGCATTGTCCAGAGAGGACTTTGGAGATTCTCTTTGCACATTACCGTTTGAACGCAATAGAATCAGCACCAAAAATATCCTTTGATTTGATCATAAACATGAAATGAAGATTCTAGTAACATTCTACCATTTTCTGAAGAGACCTCCTACTTCAATTCAGTGGAAGAAAGTCTTCCCTCCCCCCTCCCCCCCCCGGACTGGAGAATACCTTAGTCTTGGAAATTAGAAAAGCCCAAGCAGAGTCTGACTAATGGTTTTGTGTTATGAACAGTAAGGCTTATGCGCTCATTCCAACAAATCCTACGTTAGCCACTAACAACCAGCTTAATCTCCTTTGAAGCATCTGCAACAAGCACATTTCACCATTCCTACATTTCTAATTCAAAAAGATCCAACTAATTGCTACAAGCAATTTTCAGTATACGGTGCTACACTGCTGTAAATAAATGGCTCTGCAGGTAAGATAAGCAATTAGAAAACTGTGCTGCAAAAGCTGGAAGATCTGTGAGGGCTGCTGCTGCAGTGGTTCTATACAAAATAGTAGTAAAGCAGCCGGAAGTTGTTGGTGCAGCTAGTTGACCTGAAATGCCTGTTTCCTATCAGACCCAGGTTGAAAATTGTATTGTTTCATGTGCTTAAAATTGAAACCCTCTAACAGTAATGCCTCCCAAATCTAGATTTCAATCTGAATTTTGCAAGTGGTCCCTATCTTTAGAATGAGCAGATCCAAAAATTCAAGTCCGAACCTTGACAAAATTTTGGATGTTTGAAGACCGGATTTTTAATTGGACTTTTTATGCTTGAGCCCATATTTACTTAAAATGCATCCTATACTAGTGTGGTATCTTTTGTGCCCCATGCTTAAAAAAAAACAAAAACAAAAACACGCATCTTCTTTCATGAATTGTTAAATTATACTCACAACTGTTATAAATGTAGTCTCTTTATTAGGGAGCCAGGGAAGCCTACAAAAGCATTAACTTCTGTTAACTCTGAGATATACTTACAAGACTATCATAAAGCAATAAAAAAAATCCCAAATATTATTGTTAAAATAAATCAGCTAACACATAAATAACAGAGGTCATTGGTTTGGTAGGATGTAGTTCACACATTTGTCTATTACTATGATTTTGCTATACCTTATATGAAGCACATTTTTGCTATTGCACATTTAGAGAGAAACTATATGAAATATAATACATATGGTGCTAGAAACATTAATAAACCACTTTCTAGAGCATCTTGTCTTCAGTCTCTCTTGCTTAGTTTATAAGTTCTTTGAAGCAGAGACTATTTGATTTTTTTGTATTGTACATGGCTGTGCATATTATTGGTGCTAAACAAATAATAAAGAAAATAATCAGATGAGCTGCTGAAACTCCTTAGCCATGATGATGCTGGAGCAACATAGTAATGGAAACTATACAATAGAACCTCAGAGTTACAAACTGACCAGTCAACCATACATCTCATTTGGAACTGGAATTACACAACCAGGCAGCAGCAGAGACAAACACATGAAAAAAAAGGAAGTACAGCAGAGTACTGTGTTAAATGTAAACTATTAAAAAAAGGGAAAGCAGCATTTTTCTTTTGCATAGTAAAATTTCAAAGCTGTATTAAGTCAATGTTCTTTCAAAAGTTTACAGCTGAACAACCATAACATTTTATTCAGAGTTACAAACATTTCAAAGTTGTGAACAACTCCATTCCTGAGGTGTTCGTAACTTGGAGGTTCTACTGTAGTTTATAATCTGAAAACCCATCTGAAAATATTTTCGTTATTCCCCCCCTCCTCTACAAAACAATAGAGGCTTTTAACTCAGCCAGTTCTTTAAGAGCAATAAACCATGTCCACCAGGTTGGAGTAGTGTCTTAAATCACCCCATCTTTGGAATGATCCACTCACCCTTCTGCCTCATGCACATGTTGGTACTATAGCATCAGACAATCTCTCTCCACACCCTCGCATGCCTCAGTGTTTAGCAGTTCTGTCTGATGTTGTCACCATCACATTCAAGGAGAACCAGAAGGAGAATTCTACTAGAGGATAATGCTGCTGATAAAAGTTATGTCCCTGCTAGCTTCTTAGATGTTCTGGACTTACCTGGCAAGCTATGCTTTCCAGTGTTGCAGTTTTTACTGTGATACCATAACTACTGTGAACAGCAGCTGATTTTGAGACAGGAAACTACAGCAAAGACTGTCCCTAAAGAAACAGGAAACTGCAATGCATATATTTAATAGAGAATACACCAATGAGAAAGCAGCTCAATAGGTAGGATGTATGTATTCAGAATTGAAAAACAAATCTGCTTTACTTTTCAGGCACTAATTTTTGTCTTCCACTTTGTCCTATTAATCTTGGTTTGGCAGCAAGAAAGTGGGCAAAATGACTGAATAAGCCAAGGTGCCCAAACTTCGCCCATCTGAGGTTCTTACTGAGGATCTGATCCTACTGGCTGAAGTATCAGAAATGCATTTTTTATTCCAGCCTTTCTCTGGCAACCTCCCATTGAATCAGATGGGAATTGGTCTGAGCAAAGCCTGAGTATAAAGTGGAAAGGATCTAAGGGTTTGGCCCAGCAAGAATCAATTCACTTCAAAAACTGTAAATACAGATTTAAAAAATGTATTTATATTCACCCAGTTACAGGGGCAAGTCATTCAATGGGCATTTTGCTTCAGTAAGGACTACAGGATTTGAGCCACAGCATGAAAGTATAATAGACTATGCCTGATATGTAAATGTATATATAGTTATCATTTCCTATGAATTGAAACTAGGACCTGCTCCCACTTAAGTTAAAAGGCGGAAGTTCAGGCCCTTTGAATCTTTTAAGAAATAATCCTGGCTTAATGTGACTATTGCACAGTTGGCTAATCTATACAGATCCTCTTTTTTGATGTGGGTAAGACAATTTGGTTTTGCCTACATTAATTCTCATAACATCTGAGTTTGCATGGGAGTGAGTCACTTCTGCATTTGGGAAACTGGTACAACTTCACACCAGATTTCTACACACTGGGTAACACAAACAGATGGCCTGTTTGCTGATTCAGGTTAAATACCAGGAGAAATTAAATATAGGTCTTGGTGGCTGTAGCGGGGCAACGACTCACCACCGCAGCACCTCCTGCTGGTCATCCTGGGAATTAGCTCTGTCCATTCAGGAGCACCCTCTGCAGGCCAGTGTCTCACTTGCCGTTGGCCCCAGTGTCCTTCTCTTGGGGTTCTGCTGCCTGCAGTACCCCAGTCTCACTGGGTCTCCTCTCCCCAGAGAGCCTCCAACCCTCTATCTCCACCTTGCCTCAATCTTTAGCTACTGCCAGTCACCATCTAGCCCCCACTCACTGCATCAGACTGCAGTATAATTGCCACTCATCATCAACTAGGAGGGTCTGGATCTGCTGCCTTTGCCTACCCTTGGGCTGCCCTTGCAACCCCCATACCCTTCCCAGCCTTTAGCAAGGCCTACAGCCTGGGAGTTTTCCAGACCAAAGCTCCCCAGCCCTGCTCCAGTCTAGGTACCCTGCTCAGCAGCCAGACCTATCCCTCTCAATAGCTAGAGAGAGATGATCAAGCTCTGGCTAGCAGCCCTTTTATAGGGTCAACTGCGGCCTGATTGGGGCATGGCCTCAGCTGAAGCTGCTTCCCCAATCAGACTTTCCCCAGCCACAGCCCTCTCCAGGACTGTTTTTAACCCCTCCGGGCAGGAGCAGGGTGACCACCCAGCTACAGTGGCATATTTCAAAATCTTGAACTAGGATAAACAGCAAATACAGGCTCTGTTGAATCAGAAGACAATACCAGAGAGCTCTTTTCTGTTCGATTCAAAGTTTTGGATCCTAGTTTCCAGCCAGAACGAGACACAACATTTTAATATACGGTGTTTGCAGTGATGGGCTGGATACGTTGAACCTAAAATCACTGAATAGTTTCAGACTGAAGGATGCCTACAAAATGGGGTCCAGACACTGGTCCCCAATATGGCAATTGGGTGGCTTTCTGCAAGCTGGGATGGTGGGCAGATCAGGGCATTATTCTGAAGGAAATTTCAGTCAATCTTTCATTCTGCTCACTGTCAGAAACATTCTCTAGCTTCCAGAGCTTCTGACTCACCTTTCGCCTGCCCATTGTGGACTCAGGAGGAAACTGGAGGAAGCTCAGTTTTTCTGTTGAAGGTTCTCATTGTGCAGTGAGAAAGAAGCAATTTGTTTTTATCATTGTAAAATGTTCAGATTGCTGTTTTTTCCCCCCTTGTATTATGTTGTATATCAGCTACTATTACAAATTTCTTCACTGTGCGCTGATCAGAAAAGGAAGCAGAAAAGGAGATGATGCATCATACACTGTGCAAGAAAACACACTTCTCATAGGTGCCTGCTTGTACCAGGGTTGAATTTGTCCAGTGTCTGTGTCCCAAATTCAAAGAGATGCTGTCACTGTTGGATTGGGCATTTGTCATTGAAAAAGAGAAACTGAAAAGAAAAGAAAAAATTTACTGTGTGTAAAATGCTTTACATAGGAAGTAGATGGCAAGTATTTTGTTTAAAGCTTTAATATTTTTATTTAGTTTGGGATTAATAAGTGCTTCCCTCATTCCTCCCTGGGGTGCATGTACAAAAGCTAAAAGCAACAAATGTAATTTATTGGCAGCACAGCCGCTGACTTTTGTTTTTCCCAGAGGGTGCTCCACCCCTACTCCATGGCTCCACTCCCGCTCAGCCTCTTCCCCCAAGATCCCACCCGTGCTCTGCCTCTTCCCACTCCCCTCTTCCCCCTCCCCCGAGGACCCCGCGGTCCAACGCTTGCTCCTCTCTGCTCCCTCCCTGTGACTCCCACCAGCTGCTCGCTGCTCCGCTGGCCATCCTGGGGCCCGCTGAACAGCTGATCTGCGGCCAGCTCCAGGGCCACGGAACTACTGTTGCTGGTGGGTGCTGAGCACCCCCTATTTTTTTTCTGTGGGTGCTTGAGCCCCGGAGCATCCATGGAGTTGGTGCCTATGATTGGCAGAAGACAAGACCAAGATTCTCAACCCAGATTAAGATTCTTCAAATGCTGTCTATAATTGCCTGCACAGGAAGAAGACTTGGATGTCCTGATTCTGCAAGTTGCTTGGCACCCTCAACTACTGAGAGGTGAGGGGACTCGGCACCTTGCAGGATTGAGACCTGAGTCATGTCCTGAAAATCAACAGATTTGGCCTCTGATTGGCAAATGAGATGATGTTCATTCCAGAGTTGAGGGTCTTCTACTAAGAATAATATGCCTCCACAGATGTATTCATTTAGGTGCTCAGCAAAAATTACCCAACTGACTTCATCTGTCTCATCATGATGGCAAAATAATATTACTAAGCAGCTCATATAAAAGCATTAGGATGTGACAAGCTATATAGTCTAATGGATTGAATATGGACTGGAGGCCAGGAAGTCTAATCCTGGCTCGGCCACTGACTCACTTTGTAGCCTTGAACAGTCATTTAACTTCCTTAAACAGAGCTAATAATACTGGTTTACATATCTCACTGGGGTGTGGGAAGATTAACTAATTAATGTTTGTAATGCTTTGAAAATAAAAAATTGTATACATGAGCTCATTGTTATTAAGGATGAGCAAACAAACAGGAAACAGTCATCATTTAGACACTACAGTTCTTCAGCAGCATAAGGAGCAGAAGCAGTTGCTAGCGTAAGCTCAGCAACATCCCTTATGTGGATAAATAGATAAGAGCTGGCTTTCTACATCTAGATCTGACCCTGACTAGCTATGTGATCGTGGGCAAGTCCTTTCACCTCTCTGTGCCTCATTTTCTCCATCTGCAAAAGGAGTAACTATTCTTGTAAAAAGCAACAGAGGGTCCTGTGGCACCTTTGAGACTAACAGAAGTACTGGGAGCATAAGCTTTCGTGGGTAAGAACCTCACTTCTTCAGATGCAAGTAATGGAAATCTCCAGAGGCAGGTATATATCAGTGTGGAGATAACGAGGTTAGTTCAATCAGGGAGGGTGAGGTGCTCTGCTAGCAGTTGAGGTGTGAACACCAAGGGAGGAGAAACTGTTTCTGTAGTTGGATAGCCATTCACAGTCTTTGTTTAATCCTGATCTGATGGTGTCAAATTTGCAAATGAACTGGAGCTCAGCAGTTTCTCTTTGGAGTCTGGTCCTGAAGTTTTTTTGCTGTAAGATGGCAACCTTTACATCTGCTATTGTGTGGCCAGGGAGGTTGAAGTGTTCTCCTACAGGTTTTTGTATATTGCCATTCCTGATATCTGACTTGTGTCCATTTATCCTCTTGCGTAGTGACTGTCCAGTTTGGCCAATGTACATAGCAGAGGGGCATTGCTGGCATATGATGGCATATATAACATTGGTGGACGTGCAGGTGAATGAGCCGGTGATGTTGTAGCTGATCTGGTTAGGTCCAGTGATGGTGTTGCTGGTGTAGATATGTGGGCAGAGTTGGCATCGGGGTTTGTTGCATGGGTTGGTTCCTGAGTTAGAGTTGTTATGGTGCGGTGCGTGGTTGCTGGTGAGAATATGCTTAAGGTTGGCAGGTTGTCTGTGGGCGAGGACTGGCCTGCCTCCCAAGGTCTGTGAAAGTGAGGGATCATTGTCCAGGATGGGTTGTAGATCACTGATGATGCGTTGGAGAGGTTTAAGCTGAGGACTGTAGGTGATGGCCAGTGGAGTTCTGTTGGTTTCTCTTCTGGGCCTGTCTTGTAGCAGGAGGCTTCTGGGTACACGTCTGGCTCTGTTGATTTGTTTCTTTATTTCCTTGTGTGGGTATCGTAGTTTTGAGAATGCTAGGTGAAGATCTTGTAGGTGTTGGTCTCTGTCTGAGGGGTTGGAGCAGATGCGATTGTACCTCAGTGCTTGGCTGTAGACGATGGATCGTGTGGTGTGACCGGGGTGGAAGCTGGAGGCATGGAGGTAGGCATAGCGGTCGGTGGGTTTTCGGTATAGGGTGGTGTTAATGTGGCCATCGCTTATTTGTACGGTGGTGTCCAGGAAGTGGACCTCCCGTGTAGATTGGTCCAGGCTGAGGTTGATGGTGGGGTGGAAGCTGTTGAAAGCATGGTGGAATTCTTCCAGGGCCTCCTTCCCATGGGTCCAGATGATGAAGATGTCATCAATATAGCGTAGATAGAGAAGGGGCATGAGTGGACGGGAGCTGAGGAAGCGTTGTTCCAGGTCAGCCATAAAAATGTTGGCATATTGTGGGGCCATGCGGGTGCCCATAGCGGTGCCACTGGTCTGGAGGTATATATTGTCACCAAATTTGAAATAATTGTGCGTGAGGATAAAGTCACAGAGCTCAGCAATAAGTTGTGCTGTGTCATCATCAGGGATACTGTTCCTGACAGCTTGTATTCCATCTGTATGTGGGATGTTTGTGTAGAGAGCCTCTACATCCATGGTGGCTAGGATGGTGTTTTCTGGGAGGTCTCCAATGCATTGTAGTATAGTATCCTAGCCACCATGGATGTAGAGGCTCTCTACACAAACATCCCACATACAGATGGAATACAAGCTGTCAGGAACAGTATCCCTGATGATGACACAGCACAACTTATTGCTGAGCTCTGTGACTTTATCCTCACGCACAATTATTTCAAATTTGGTGACAATATATACCTCCAGACCAGTGGCACCGCTATGGGCACCCGCATGGCCCCACAATATGCCAACATTTTTATGGCTGACCTGGAACAACGCTTCCTCAGCTCCCGTCCACTCATGCCCCTTCTCTATCTACGCTATATTGATGACATCTTCATCATCTGGACCCATGGGAAGGAGGCCCTGGAAGAATTCCACCATGCTTTCAACAGCTTCCACCCCACCATCAACCTCAGCCTGGACCAATCTACACGGGAGGTCCACTTCCTGGACACCACCGTACAAATAAGCGATGGCCACATTAACACCACCCTATACCGAAAACCCACCGACCGCTATGCCTACCTCCATGCCTCCAGCTTCCACCCCGGTCACACCACACGATCCATCGTCTACAGCCAAGCACTGAGGTACAATCGCATCTGCTCCAACCCCTCAGACAGAGACCAACACCTACAAGATCTTCACCTAGCATTCTCAAAACTACGATACCCACACAAGGAAATAAAGAAACAAATCAACAGAGCCAGACGTGTACCCAGAAGCCTCCTGCTACAAGACAGGCCCAGAAGAGAAACCAACAGAACTCCACTGGCCATCACCTACAGTCCTCAGCTTAAACCTCTCCAACGCATCATCAGTGATCTACAACCCATCCTGGACAATGATCCCTCACTTTCACAGACCTTGGGAGGCAGGCCAGTCCTCGCCCACAGACAACCTGCCAACCTTAAGCATATTCTCACCAGCAACCACGCACCGCACCATAACAACTCTAACTCAGGAACCAACCCATGCAACAAACCCCGATGCCAACTCTGCCCACATATCTACACCAGCAACACCATCACTGGACCTAACCAGATCAGCTACAACATCACCGGCTCATTCACCTGCACGTCCACCAATGTTATATATGCCATCATATGCCAGCAATGCCCCTCTGCTATGTACATTGGCCAAACTGGACAGTCACTACGCAAGAGGATAAATGGACACAAGTCAGATATCAGGAATGGCAATATACAAAAACCTGTAGGAGAACACTTCAACCTCCCTGGCCACACAATAGCAGATGTAAAGGTTGCCATCTTACAGCAAAAAAACTTCAGGACCAGACTCCAAAGAGAAACTGCTGAGCTCCAGTTCATTTGCAAATTTGACACCATCAGATCAGGATTAAACAAAGACTGTGAATGGCTATCCAACTACAGAAACAGTTTCTCCTCCCTTGGTGTTCACACCTCAACTGCTAGCAGAGCACCTCACCCTCCCTGATTGAACTAACCTCGTTATCTCCACACTGATATATACCTGCCTCTGGAGATTTCCATTACTTGCATCTGAAGAAGTGAGGTTCTTACCCACGAAAGCTTATGCTCCCAGTACTTCTGTTAGTCTCAAAGGTGCCACAGGACCCTCTGTTGCTTTTTACAGATTCAGACTAACACGGCTACCCCTCTTATTCTTGTAAAGTGCTTTGAGATCAATCGATGAAAAGTCCTATTTACAGATAAGCAGTGTTAGTATTATTTCAGTGCATTAACAATTTGATGACCTTCCCTTTATACAGAATGTTTTATTGGAGTAGGATCTGTGTGGAAAACTTGGCTTGCTTTTACTGAATATTGTTTACTATTTCGGTTATTCATATTTTGTAGGTGCATGGCAGTACAGCAATTAAATATCCTCCAACGTAGATAATAAAAACAGACCCCATGAAGTGAGAACCTTCTCATCCCGCTAGGCACCCCTATACCAGACCATACACCACCTAACCCACCACACTCCTCCTTGGAAAAGCCTTGAAAAAAAAGTTTGTTATGTAGTGTACTCTGAAGAAGACAAAATCCAGGTTCTGGCACAGCAAAGTGAGAAGTGTATTCCAGAGCCAAGTATCCTTCGCCAATAAAACCCTGCCACCAGCTCACTACTACCTGCCAGGGGACGCTATAATCTTGTAGCCTTAGATAGGGCCGTCCTTAGGATTTATGGGACCCTATGCAATATTATTAAACTGGTGCCCCTATGCCTGACGGCAGCCCGGGGTCTGAGCCCGGGGAGCGGGGGAGGAACGAGGCAGCAAAGGATACCGAGACGCCCCGCTTGCCTCACGGCAGCGGAGACTCACAGTTCTCCGCAGAGAGCCTCATACCCTCTCCCTCATGCAGAATGTGCAGCGCCGACGCATTCGGCTCTGTGAAAATGGCCCCTGCCTCAGGAGACTGCAGTGAGCACTGGGTGTGCGGGAACCGACCCACTCTTACCTACTATCATGGGCAGTGGGTGAAGCTGCCATTTGGGAAGGCTAGTTCCCCAGCCCACATGTGGCCCCGCCCATATTCCACCCCTGCTCTGCCCAGGCCCCGCCCTCTCCCCACTGTCTCCCTTCTCTCTTCCCTCCTCCTCCTTGATTGCCCTCTTCTAGCCAAATCCCTGAACCCAAATGAAGCAAATGACATTTGAAAAAAAATACTCTTCTGCAATTTCTTTCTAAAGAAAATGGAGCATGTTTTCCAGTGCATGCCAGAAGGTATAGACTGAACATGCTGAAGGTACCTAATTAAAAGCACTAAACTTGGGAATAAAAAATGTCAGTCACGGGTTTTTTTGATATACCCTGAAGTTTGTCAGAGATTTATTTGCAAAAACTTTGTAGTAAGGGCAAGTCAGTTGTCTTGCTGAATACAACATTAATATTATGCCATACATGATGCAGCTCTTCTCTGTTTTACATTTTCTTAATCAGTATTTCTAAGCTGATTTTATATTTTAAATGTACTCTTAAACCTTCATAAAGTAATCATTCCAGATTACTACATATTTAACTCACTGAAACAAAGACATTATTTTAAATTAATCAGTCACAGAGGTTTAGTGTGTTCATAACAATGTTCATTGGGGAACACAAATTTACTTTGTGTGATTTCCATAACAATAGACATGTTTATGAAATTTCACCAACTTTAAAAAATATGTTTCCAAAGATTTAAGGCATAACAAAGCATTTTATATCTTACTAAGGTACTGATTTTGCTAGAAGGTTCTCTTAAAACTAGTTCATCAAATAGTCAGAAGTAAAGAAAGGGAAACTCGTTTGTCCAGCTATCTGGCAGGAAAGGGGTGTTGTCCCTTTAAGGGCTCTCTTCAACTAGGTCACTACAAAAAATAATTTTCCCTCTGCTGAAACTCACACCTTCTTGTCAACTGTTGGAAATGGGCCACCTTGATTGCATTGGCCTCGTTAGCACTACAAAAGTAATTGTCCCTCCCTTGGTATTCATCCCTTCTTGTCAACTGTTGAGAATAGGCCACTTCTACCTTAATTTAATTGTCTCGTTAGCACTGACCTCCGACTTGGTAAGGCAACTCCCATCTTTTCAGGTGCTAGAATATATATTGTTTACTGTATTTTTCACTCCGTGCATCTGATGAAGTGGGTTTTAGCCCAGGAAAGCTTATGCCCAAATACATTTATTAGTCTCTAAGGTGCCACAAGTACTCTCGTTGTTTTTGATGAAGATACTGTAAGATGACGGGAGAGAGCTCTCCTGGCAGTTTAGTTATTCCACCTCTGCAAAAGGCAGTAGCTATGTCACCAGCAGCAGCTCTCCCACCAACATAGTGCTGCCTACACGGGGAGGGTTAAGGTTGGTATAACTATGTTCCTTAGGATGTGGATTTTTCATACCTCTGAGCAATGTAATACCGAAGTAAGTGTGTAGTGTAGACCTGGCCTTATACTTTTACACTTGATTGCCAGAGTTCATGCTACTTTCTATTTTCATGAGTAGAATTTGACTTTATTTAAAGGATGCCTTTTTGCCTTTAGCTGCTGCTTTTACTGTGTTGCATAGCCATGATGGCATTTTTTTAATCTTCTATTTTTTTATTTGGATTACACATTTCATTTGTAAAAATGAAAAAAAAATTTCATGCAGCTTGTAGGCATTTCACTCTTGTGACTGTTCCTTTTAATTTCTGTTGAACCAGCCTCCTCATTTTTGCGTAGTTGCCCTTTTTGAAGTTAACTGCTACTGTGGCTGGCTTCTTTGGTATTCCCCCTACTCCCAGGGATGTTAAATTTAATTACATCATGGTCACTATTACCAAGCAGTTCAGCTACATTCACCTCTTGGACCAGATCCTAGGCACCACTTAGGACTAAATCAAGAAGCGCCTCCATAGGTTCCAGGACTAGCTACTCTAAGAAGCAGTCATTATGTTACATTGGGGTACAGCTGTTGAAGGTAGTTTATTGCTCCAGTGTGAGCATACTTGGCTGCTTGCATCAGTGCTGTCTAGTGTATTTACAATTATATTTTGTGGCAGCACATGGTTTACACCCTAGTGATTTGGGGCTGATATTTCCCCTCCAGACCCATCCAGCTCTGTGGTGCAATGGTTCACCTCAGACAGCTTCAGCAGGGCTTTGGAAACAGAGTCCAGTATCAGGTGGTGCAAATACACACAAAATATTAAAACCCCTACAGAGTTGCCAGATTCCAGTTTTCGACTGGAACTCCCAGTTGAACAGGGACCCTGGCGGCTTGGTCAGCACTGCTGACTGGGCCATTATAAGTCCAGTTGGCGGCGCAGAGACTGGCAAGCTCCCTTCCCTCCCAGGAAGCGGTGACTGGTCCTTCCAGCTCCTAGGCGGAGGGGCAACTACAGGGTCTCTGCGCGCTGCCCCTGCCATGAGTGTCAGGTTCGCAGCTCCCATTGGCTGGGATCCCCTTGACCCCAGCCCGGAGCCCCCTCCTGCGCTCTAAACCCCTCACTCCCAGCCCCACCCCAGAGCCTGCACCCTCAGCCGGAGCCCTCATCCCCTCCAATACCCTAACCCCCTGCTCCAGCCTGGAGCCCCCTCTTGCACCCTGAATCCCTCATTTCTGGCCCCATCCCTGAATCTGCACCCCCAGCCCAGAGGTGGTACTCCTTCCCACAAACCCAACCCCTTGCCTCAGCCCGGAGCCCCCTCCCACACTCCTAACCCTTAGGCCCACCCCTCAGCCTGGACCCCCTCCTGCACGCCAAACCCCAGAGCTCGCACCCCAGCCAGAGCCATCACCCCCTCCTGCATCTCAACCCCCTCTCACACTCAGAACCTCTCATTTCTGGCCCCACCCTAGTCCAGAGCTCATACCCGCTCCACAACCACTGGCCTCAGTCCAGAGCCCCCTCCCACACTTCAAATCCCTTGACCCCACCCAGCCCAACCCCCTCTCCTCCATCGCAGAGTTCAGACCTCCAGCTAGATCCTGCCCCCTCCCTGCACCCCAACCCCTTGCCCCAGCCCAGAGCCTCCTCCCACATGCCAAACCCCTCAACCCCCGCCCCCCAGCCCCCTCCTACACTCCAACCCCCAGCCCCAGCCTGGTGAAAGTGAGTGAGGGTGGGGGAGAGTGAGCTATGGGGGGGAAGGCCTCAGAGAAGGGGCAGGGCCTCGGGGCAGGGGGCGGGGCAAGGGTGTTAGGTTTTGGGCCGTTCAAACGATTGGCAACGCTAAAGCCAGGCTCCTGGCTCTGGCCCGCTCGGTCTCACTACGTCAGGCTCTGAACCTGCAACAGAACTTAATTCCTGCCGCCCTCTGTGGCCGGCGTTGAACCTGAGGCTTGACTCCAAGCACCGCCCTCTCTTCCCACGTGTGGCTGGACCCGCGCTTTGCAGCCTCACTCCTGTATCTCCCCCTCTGTACAGCCCTGGCGGAAACCCTTCAGCGCAAAGCTCCGTCCCAAAGCTAATACGGCGCCTACACTCGCTCTACCGCACTCCCAACATAGCGTCGCAGCGCCATTTTCCTGCCCATACACAACATGGCAGCCACTAGCTTCAGCTCACGTTATCACGTGACCTCCGGCCTCCCTCCCCTTTGGGAAGATGGGGGCGGTTCGCCGAGAGGTCTAGCCCCTGTCAGGTGACCGCCGGCTGGCGTGGTCATATGACAATGGCTGGCAGATGGTTGTAGCAGAGTTGCTGTAGGAACGGGCTGGCTGCTATGGACGCTGCTGGAGGGAGGCGCGTACGGCGCCCGGGCCCCCCTCGCCGGGCTGGTGCTCCCTGCGGGCGAGTTCTGCTGTGGGGCTGGGCCCTGCTGGGCTGCGCCTGGTGCCCTCGCCCCCCGGGGGCTGCTGCCGCCGGCTACGCGCTGGACGATTCGGGCGGGCTGGGCAGTGAGTTCGACGGCATCGGGGCCGTGAGCGGCGGAGGGGTGAGCGGGGATGGGCAGGGAATGAGGGGGTGAGGTGTGGGGCAGGGGTGGATAGAGAGGGAATAGGGGTGAATGGAGGGCTGGAGGGGCAAGAGGGTTGGGGAATTATTGGGTGTGGGGACAGAGGTGGGTGTGAGGGCGGGAGGGAACGAACGAACGGGGGCTGGAGAGAGATCAGACAAATTCTGGGTGGCCACCCACTCATTGTGCTTCCGTGTGGGGTGAAGAGAACTGCCCTGAGGTGACAGTCTCTTGTGCTGTCTGTGCATGAGGCCTGCTCCTCGGATTTGTAATGCAGAGTGAAGGGTTTCATCTAAGGAAAACAAGAAAAATAATAGTGTAGTGAAATTCAGAAAAATGAGCATGTGTCCATGTGTGATGGTGCATTGAGGGGAATGGGGTGAGCATATTGTTGCCAGTCAAATTTAGGTGCTAAAAGCATGGCACCAAGTTAGTGTTGGAGGGAGATGAGAAGTTCCCTAAATGTGAGTAGCAGGTCCTGGCTGAGAGAAGCATTTGAGGTTGAGGAACGGTGTGGGAGAGCGCTTCTTGTTCTCCTTTTCCCTCTTGCAAAAAAAATGTGGGATGTGTGTGAGTTGTGGTCTATTTCCAGTTAGGATGATAGGAGAGTCCAAAGGACAAATGAATCTTTGGTGTAACTCCATTGAAATCTTGGGATTAATTTTATTCTTGACCTACATTTTAAAGAGTTCTCTTTATTGTTTTTAAAATATTTAAACCACCGAATGACCAGTAATTTTCCAGGGAATTCTTCCAGTCCAATGATAAGTGTCACGAGCTCCATTCAAGCTCTACTGTGATAGGTAATTAGCACCTCTCTGGAGTTAGCTTGGCCATGTAGTCTGACTTGGGTTTAGGAGGAAGAAAAGCAGAGAAAGCTTTTAGAGGAAAGAAAACCACATTAGTAGGAAGTAGGTTTTTGCTTAGGAAAATGTTCCTGTCTCCTCATGCCCATGTTGGATCCCATTCTCTCCTCCCACTCCCCAATATATACTTCACAACACCATAGTGGTGCTGCAGAAAGCTGGACAATAGACATTTGTTAATGTTTTTCTACTATAAGACAGTAAATTTTGTGTCTTAAAGGGGTGTTGAGTTTTTGTGGTATGTGGCTGGCTGAGTTCCTGCTGACATGATTCCTTAGTTCTTGGTGGGATTTGACTGTGCTGTTAGTTATATTAGGTTGCCTAGAGCCTTAGATAGGAGGCTCTTTTTATATTATTTTATTTGGATTTAAAATAGTAAAGTAACTCTAAATATGCTCTTTTCCCTTTGTTCTTTTTCAGGCTACCTCTCGACTTCTGGTGAATTACCCAGAGCCTTATCGCTCTCAGATCTTAGATTATCTGTTTATGGTAATAGTTCTATATCAGTAAGACAAATATCTCCAGCCTCCTGTAGAGTTTAATGTGTACTCTTATTTTTAATGGCAGTTCTCTAAAATGCATCAGATACTTTTTTAAAAGTATAAAACCCCCTTATTTTCTAAAGTATTAGAGGGAGTGCTTAAATAAAATCATGCTGTTAATAATTATAATGATACGTAGGGCCAGATTTGTAAAGGTTCTTAAATACCTAGATGCTTTTGAAAATCCTACTAGGCACCTAAATACCTTAAAAATCTGGCCTGTAAGCATTATACAAAGATTAACTAATACTAATTTATTAATTGACCTATAACTGTGATTGCAAACAATATTTTGTTGTCTTTTAGCTGATAAGTAGGGCTTCTGATGTTTGGTTTCTAATTGATAAACACTGACAAAACATTCCCGATATAGAAATATGAAATAGGTGTTTATCCAATAAACTCCAGAAATGGTTATTTGTCTCTAAGCACTTGCCTACATAGAGAAATAATGCAGACTGTGGGCCTGTGATTTCTAAAGCATGCTAATATGCTGCATGTAAATTGGTACATGTAGAATCTGCTGGTGTGCACTAAAGACTTCCTATTTAACTTTACCATAGTGTGGTCTGGAATAGTCCTATGTGAAAGTGCACTAGGGTACAGTACAAAAAATTACTCAGTACAGTATATACAAAGAGAGAGCCCTAACTATCCTCCTCCTCCCCCCTCCCCCCCCCCCCCCGGCTCCCTGGATTTTTGGACGTCCATGTACACCGCAAAAATTGCTAAAAGTAACCATCCCCCCAAAATAAAATTAATAAACCCCAATAAACAGAATTCTTACTGATGATTGATCTAGGAAATCTGTATTCTAATTCTGGCTCTGTTATTGACTGACGTGATTTAACTTTGGGTAAGTCACTTAGGTCCTGATCCTGCAAACACTTAGTATGTGATTGTTTCTTTGCATGTAAATAGTCTTGTTGACTGCAAAGGAACTACTTGTGTGTAAAGTTAAGCATGTTCATTAGTGTTTGCAAGATTAGGTCTTAACCGCAATGAGACCAACTGTCTCTATATGTAAAACAGTAAATACTGGCCCAATTCTGCAGCTTGGTTTGCAATCCTGTCTAAATACAAGATATTATGGTTAAGGCTAAGATTTTTGTCATGGTTATTTTTAGTAAAAGTCATGAACGTGTCACAGGCAATAAACAAAAATTCACAGACGCCGTGACCTATCTGTGACTTTTGCTGCTGCAGCTCCATTTTTTTCCACCACCAACTTGATGGCTGGGAGCTGTGGGGTTCCCACTCCGCCCATGGTGGCTGAGACCTGCAGGGTGACCATATTTCCAAAAGAGACAATGGGACACCCCAGCTGCTCGACTGAGGCATCCCCCTTGTCCCCGTGTCTCTCCCCCCCTCCCCCCCCGTGAGGCTGTCGCCCATTACTGGAACCCCAAGGAGGGTCCCCTCAGGAGTTTGTCACCTGTGGCTGGAACTTTGCAGGTGGCCCCTTGTTGCTGATGTTGCCTGTGGCTGGAACCCTGCCAGGGCCCCACTGGCTGTCAGCTCCAGACTCCTGCAGACCCTGTGGCTTTTGAAGCCGAGAATGTCAAGGAGGTCTCAGGACCTCCATGACCTAAATGTAGCCTTAATTATGGTTATGAATACAGTAACTTGAAGTTACTGTTTGTCCTGTTTGTGTGGTGATAACTTTTCTGGGACCTAAATTTTGAGGCTGAACAATCAACTCTTATTACTCCAAGGTGTGGTAGCTGCCAAGAGTAAACACCCTTGTTAAGTTAAGAGGAAACAACTAATTATACTGAAATGACTAAACAATTTGAGGGTACTTCCTCTTTGATTAGCCTAGATTATGGTTATTACCATCTTGTTATTTCTGTTGGGAGTTTATTTAATTTTGGAAATAGCGATTACTGAGATTCCCTCTTATTGCTATTCTGAAATAGCTAATGATTAAATATTTTGGGATATTGGGCTAGAACTGGAAGGTTTTTTTTTTTTCTAGTTTAAAGGTGGATAAAGGAAGGATTGAGGTGGTCATAATTATTGTGGGTAGTAAATCCTGAAGGCAATATTGAATCAGAGTGCAAAAGTATGTATACTTCATGACTTCTGAAAATTACTGTATATTTTAGTTGGCAATTGCAGAGTATCCTTGCTCTCTAGCTTGTTAAGATTGCTCCATTTCAATACAATTAATATCCTAAGGTTTGCCTAGGATGCAAATTTAATTAGTTATGGTTCTGAATTCTTTAGATAATCCAGTAAAACACTTTTATACCAGTAAAGCTGTCCATTTAGAGGTCTGTACCACTTAACTATATCTGCACTGATCTAGTTACAGCAGTACCAAAACTGTACAGACAGGCCCTAAGTGCCAGGTAGGAGTAGTAGTTGCGCAATAATAACTTGTGCTGTGCCTTGAGAGGGCAATATGCCACTTTCAAATAGCTATTCCCTTGGCTTCAGCCCTGTGGAGCATAGTTTCTGTGTTAGAGAGAGAAGTAGCTATGGAGGTTTTTGATGGGGAGCGGGGAAGAGACATGATGTAGCTGCCTTTGCCTTCTGTGTACTCAGTCATCTGGAAAATGGTCTTTTTTGCCCTTTTTTTCACTGAATTTGGGAATGCAGCATATGACCTCTTATATGTAGAAATTACTTTACCCACTACAGAAATTAATCAGTTATGGTTCTGAATTCTTGAGATAAATGAATATAAGCACCTTTATACCAGTAAAACTGTCCATTTAGAAGGGTGTACCACTTTAACTATATCAGTGTCTAAACAGGGGTCTCAAACACGCGGGCCGCATGCAGAGTTATTTCCTGTGGCCCACCATAGCTCCCTGGAAAAGGTGTCAGTGATGTGGCCCGTGGGCCAATGTACTAGTCCTCGTGTGGCCTCCGTGGTAATTTGAGTTTGAGATCCCCAGTCTAAACTGATATAATTACATCAGTACCAACCCTCAAACTTGCAAACCTTTTTAGTTTTTTGAAGGAACATGGTCATTTTGAAATCTAGGCAACTTAAAATAGTATTGTCCTACATCAGCCTCTGGACCGCCGTACGCATTTTTTGGCTTTACCTTGACATCTTCCTATTTTGTTAACTTTGCTGTGCTAAAGATCCCAAACAGGGAAACATACTAATAACTACAAGAGAGACCGTGAAACCGACTGGAAACCAAGTACTCTCAATTGCACAAAATAAATAAACTGGAAAAAGAGGAATAGCTTTTCCTTCTAATCTTTCACTTGCATTAATCGTAGGTGATTGTAATAATAATGGGTAAAATATTCAGATAGAAATGTGACGAAGTTGATGGTGATGCACTTTTTAGTTGGACATTCTTCTGCTTATAGTGGGAATCTATATTCATTGATATTTTTTTCTCCTTTTTTAAAGCCAAATTTTGGTGCCTCTTTGCATATTCTGAAAGTAGAGATTGGTGGTGATGGACAGTCAACAGGTATGAATTCTTGGGGGACTGGGCTTACTGTTTTTATGCAGATCATTCTTCACTTCAAATGGTGTGGCGATGCAATAGATGAAATACTACCAGTTTAGTGATAAACATTGTGATTTGTTTCACCTCATTTGAAATAGCAAGACTCTACATGATACACTTGGGACTGCACTGCCATGTCTAAAAATGTTTGCTGCTAGCAGGCTTCTAGTACCATTTCTTGAATTAGTGTGGGAAGGGTCTTTTTTTACAAAAGAACTGTGGTACAGACTGTTACTTAGTATGGGTATGTCTATACTACCCGCCAGATCTGCGGGCAGTGATTGATCCAGCGGGGGTCGATTTATCGCATCTAGTTTAGATGCGATAAATTGACTCTCGAGTGCTCTCCCGTCGACTCCTGTACTCCACCGCCATGAGAGGCGCAGGCAGAGTTGACGGGAGCAGCAGCAGTCGACTCACCGCAGTGAAGACACCGTGTGGGAGTAGGTCTAAGTATATCAACTTCAGCTACGTTATTCATGTAGCTGAAGTTGCGTAGCTTAGATCGATTTCCCTCCCTCTAGTGTAGACCAGGGCTATGGTGTATTCTAGAACAAAATAATATCTGCTCCCAATGGACAGGGAGATCGTGCTAGTGAGATGTATTGTAGGGTTCCAGCCATAATATTGAATAGCTTTAGTGTTTCTCAGGTGTCAGCTCCGCTGTGTGAACTAGATATAAACCTTACTTAGAACAAGATAGTTCTTTGTTCTGCTTCCTTATTTGGACATCACACTTGCCTAAGAAAATCAGTTTCTGTGACATAAAGATGAGTGGTGTGTTAATTGGGTTTGATTGATATGAGTATTGTCTGTCTTAATGCTCCATTTTCATACTTTTTGACAGCTCTGGCGAGGTGTGCAAGTGCGACTATTACTGACTAGATTCTGGGCATTAAACGTTAATACTCTGGTACCTACAGTCCTGGATGTCTAAAAGTCCATTTTTTTGACAGGAATTAATTGATGTTCAACAGAGATTGTCAGTCAGTACGTTGCTGGCAGAAAAAGTGGACTTGTGCGTGTCCACAGGGAGAGAGAGATCTCTATCTATCTATCTCTTCTTGAAAATACTGTACTAACATTATTTAGTCCTGGTAAGTAGTGTCTTGGTTTTCAGATGAGGAAACTGAGGTACAGAGATGAAGGGACTTGCCCTTGGCCTTGGTGTGTGACAGAGCCAGGACTGGAACTCAAGAGTTCTTGGCTCACAGTCCTGTATGTGCTTGCATACTCAGTCTATGTCTAACACACACATCACTGTAGTTTCTGGCCATTCTCTTAAAAAATGAGATTTGCTATTATCCCTCTAATGGGGAGAACTATCCTCCCCTATTACTGCCACAATTTTAAAGTGTTCAAATCCTAATGGTTTGCCGATTATCTGACTTGCATTGTTCAGTGATGGTCAGTGTGTAACTGCACAAAACTTGAGTTTATCTTTTGCTAAAACAATTGAATATTATATGGTGAATCCCAGAACTTCTTCCAGCAGTAGAGAAACCCCTCAGTAATACTAGTCCAAATCTTATGTGAAAGGGAAACTTTTCATTATTATGATATAGTGTAGTTTTAACTGAACTCTTGGTTTCATAACAAGTTTCCTCCCCATGTGTTTGTTTCTCTTGCCCCCAAGAAGTAAACATGCAGTAATCTTTGCCACACTGCCTGTAGTTTCTCAGCTCAGAGTCCTTCCATGATGGTGAAAATATTTTTTGTTCTCCTCCTGATACTATTGTGATAATGTTCATGCTGTGATTCCTTGGCCCAAAATAATATTGAAGATAGACTTAGCATCACAGTAATTGGGGATATAAAAAATCGACTAGATCATCAATCAATCCTTCTGCAAGGATAGGGCATAGTCCCTTTGACAGAAAACATATTCATGTTAAACTGATACTGTACTTGATCATGGTCAACAGACATAGGCTATGTCTACACTTATGCGGCATGTAGAATATAGACACTGCACGTCACTAGCAGTGTGGATAGTGAACTGCGGCTTTGTAGAGTGTTGCATTACACAATTGAACCCCCAGGGTATATAGTCTACACAGTCAGCTCTGCTTCCCTTATCAACACTACTATTTTCAGCAGTTTAGTGCCGCAGTGACAAGTGTGGATGCAGCCTGCCTTTCAGTGCGGTGTGTAGCTGTGTGTAGTGCCTATACTCTACATCAGTGGTTCTCAAACTAGGGCCGCCGCTTGTTCAGGGAAAGCCCCTCGTGGGCCGGGCCGGTTTGTTTACCTGCCGCATCGCGGTTTGGCCGATCGCGGCCAATGGGGACTGCAGGAAGCGGCGCGGGCCGAGAGAGTTTGAGAACCACTGCTCTACATGCCACTGTACGTATAGCCACAGCCTAACATCTGCACTGCAATCAAAGGTGTAATTGCAACATGTGCAGATGTACTTGACTAGCTTTAATTTAGCTAGCATAAGTACCAATAGCAGTGCAGCTGCTGCAGCGTGGGCTGTAGAAGCCCACCCAGGACTCTGGGTACTTACTTAGGCAGCTAGCCCATGGTGCCTGTGGCTTCACTGCTATCGGTATGCGCACTAAATAGATTAAAGCTAGCTGGCGTATGTCTACATGTGCTGCAGTCACACCTCCGCTTGCAGAGGTGATGTACTCTAAGAAGGAGGGATGGCTAGTCATTCATGTTGGCTTCCATTGTTCACTTTGCTTTCAAATTTACTTCAAAGAATGCATGAACTGTGCTTGCGGTAATTGCCTAGATATTATGGTGATGAGCAATATTAAAAAAACCCCTAAGATGCATAGGAATTTGTCATGACACAGAAAACAATTTAGTGAAATATCTTTGTTGTTTCCTCTGTAGATGGTACTGAACCCTCCCACATGCACTATGAAAACGATGAGAATTATTTCCGGGGCTATGAGTGGTGGCTAATGAAAGAAGCTAAAAAGAGGAACCCCAACATTAAATTGATTGGTAAGGGCTTGTGTTTTCTCAATGTTCTGTCTTCTGGCTTTCAAACACGATTTCATACCTGGCTCATTCTTAATTGGCTCCTTAGCGTTAATGAAACAAAGTATTCTTTGTCACATTAGCCAGTGTACAGTCAGAGTTCCTTCAATTTGTCTTACCTCTCCTTTTAAAGAATATTATTGTGTGAATTTTGTAAGGTTTTATTGTGACAACGCGTTGTTTGGTTTTTTTTTTTTTTTTTTCCTCTTCTCCCCAGTGCTGGGTGATATTTATGTTTGGCCTAAATCACTAAACTAAAACAGTCAGTATGAGAGTGTCACACTGTGAGATCCAAAGGCTAGAGACAATACATTCAAGACTAAGAATCCCCCACATTATGCATGCTCATTCTTCCTTTTTCCCAGATACCCTTTTTAGGAGGAATCTTTTCTAATCCTACACACAATAAACTAACTTTTCATATCTTCCAGGACTCTATTTATTTCCTTCAGACTTCTATCAAATGCTTTCAAAAACTAGCTCAAGCAAATGTGCTTTGACTTCTGATTTTTCACCTCAAATGGGTAGACAAGTTCTGTGAGGCCTTTACTGTTCTGTTCAATTTAAGTCAGAGCCCAGTGTCTCCAGCTGTGGAATCTATCTGTTGCTACTGAAATGTTTTCCAAACTAGAAGTTGTCATTTAAACTAAAAAATGGTTTCTGTTCTTTTATGGCTGCAAAGAAAATGTTCCAAACCTGAACTGAACATGAACCAATGCAGTGATTTGGAGTGGGTGTCTGAGTTACCAAGCTCATGTGTAATTCCATAATTCCAAACCCACCTCCCATGTTCCAAATGACCCTAGAATTCCTTACCGCGTTGCCAAAACCTCCGGCTTCCCCTCTGACACATCTTTAATCCAGTTATAAGATGTTAATTCTTAGTCAGTCTATGGCAATTTGAAAATGAGAGACTTAGAGGCAGAGTAAATTAAATTGAATTTAATATCAAAATAATGAAAAACCCTATATTTGTATATAAAAATGAATAATATAATTTAGTAAAAAGCTTCGTTGACAAATTTACTGCAGGTTGCTGTGGACTTTCTAATCTACTTAATCAAAGCGCCTTAACTACAGAATCTTCCTGGAGAGCTGATAGGTCCACCTTGCCACTGCGCCACTATTATGCTCACACCAAAGTTGCCCCTAAAAAGTACAGGAGCAGCTGGAGGAGGAGCTCTCTTTCTCCTCACCAAGGTCCTGTGGCCTCAGGGTCGGCAGAGCTGCCCCCATCACTCGTTGTGGCAGAGCTGTCCCCCCTCCCTCGTTGTAACGAATCCCTAGCTATACCAAACAAATGGCTTGGATCCCCAGGGGTTCGTTATAGTGAGAGTGTACTGTAATTTATGTCTCCACTATTTATTTATTCAGTTTATACAGTTTGCCTGTTTGATAAACTCAGTATGAACATTCGTATTGCAATATAAGTGTTGCCGAAATAAGATTGCATACACATACACATAGGAAAATCTCTCCAAGCACAGGTTTACAGCAAGTCTATTAACTTTAAGTGTTAACATATTTGCTATTTGAATCTTCTTAATGACTGAAATCATTTTGAGTTCTTGGAAACCAATTTCTATGCTATCTCCCTTCTATTTGATCACTGGTTTACTGTCACACCTGTTCTGATACCTTGCTCTCGTGCATTTCTTCACCTGCGTAATGACCACACTGCCTTCTCTGCCCCCTGAACCATTTGCATTGTCTTAGAGTTCTGACTGGAAGAGTTGCCTACGTCATGAATTATGCTGTTTTGTAGTTTAGTGTTGCTTAATAGTTTATAGTCAGGAATATTTGGAGAGAACCATCTTTATATATAAAGAATGAGTGAATGATGGAGCTCTTCCTCCCATAGGGAAATTTAACGGTGCATCACTGCAAGGGGCATGAACTAGATTACTGTGGGAGTACCTAGAGTCTACAGATGAGGATCAGAAATCCGTTGTGCTCTATAAACATAGAGTAAAAGACAGTCCCTGTCCTGAAAAGCCCACAGAAACTTTGGAAGCAGAATTTAATTTTTTTTTTATATAATCATTAAAAAGAAAACAGACCAGTTATGGTACAAGAATTAAAATAGGACCAAATCCTTGCCTTACTTGAGAGATTAGTCCCATTCACTGCAGTGGGCTAAAAGTCTATGGTGAGCAGGATCAGACTCTTGTGTTGAAATACAACAGAATGTATTGCTTGATCCTGCAGTTCAAGAATAGTGGGTTTAATTATTATTATTTTTATTTTACTAGATGTAACTCATCATTTGAGCTAGTCAAGCATGATATGTTGGGTAGATGATTGTCATTGCTTAAAGATAGATTCTTAGGTGGAAAGATTTCACTAAGGATGTACAGCTTGTGCTAGATTCTCAGCTAGTGTAAATGAAGCATAATTTCATTGAAGTCAATGGAACTACACTGATTTGTAGTGAGGATCTTTCCTTGCATCTTTCAGTTAATATAGGTGGTAGCTTGCTCTTGTTTCTTATTGATGTATGCAGTGCGCCTAATTAACTGTCCTTCTCTTTTGATTTTTCTCTTTGTAGGGTTACCTTGGGCATTTCCTGGATGGATAGGGAGGGGTCAGAACTGGCCCTATAATCATCCGGATGTCACTGTTTACTATATTGTTTCCTGGATTCTAGGTGCCAAGCAGTATCACAATTTGGACATTGATTATATTGGGGTCAGTAAAGTACACATCTCAAATTTCTGTTTGTTTGTTTGTCTGTTTCATAATTGTTCTTTGTTAGTCCCTGATTTTGATTCTCCACTCCCATCTCCCAATCACTCTGTGGGAGCCAGTTAACAAATCATTCCATATCCAGAGCATTATGTTTGCCTCTGGTTTTTGGTGGAGCAGGCAGAAGTCACATGGGCTGGCTTTGTTTTGCTATTCTTAGGCCTTGGCTACACTTGGGACTTCACAGCGCTGCCGTGGCAGCGCTGTGAAGCGCGAGTGTAGTCGTGCCGCCAGTGCTGCGAGAGAGCTCTTGCAGCGCTGTATGTACTCCACCTCTCCGAGGGGAATAGCTTGCAGCACTGTGAGCGAGCGTGCAGCGCTGCAGGCTCTGATTACACTGGCGCTTTATAGCGCTGTACTCGCTGCGTTCGGGGGGGTGTTTTTTCACACCCCTGAGCGCAGCAAGTTGCAGCGCTGTACACCGCCAATGTAGCCAAGGCCTTAGTGGATGCAATGCTGATTTTCAGTATTTGAGGGTTCTGTACTCTAAACTGTATAAAATGAATGGCTGACTTTGTCTTGTGCAGTTTGAAGTTCATAGGTAGTAACTCAAAATGTATTAAGTGAAGTTTGAGAACTTCCCAAACCTAGGTTATATGACCTATGTCAGGGACTGGCAACCTTTAGCATGCGGCTTACCCTGGGGAGCCCTGTGCCAAAGGTTGCCGATCCCTGACCTATATAATGCAGTAAAAAGCAACAGGGGGTCCTGTGGCACCTTTAAGACTAACAGAAGTATTGGGAGCATAAGCTTTCGTGGGTAAGAACCTCACTTCTTCAGATGCAACCTCACTTCTTCTTGCATCTGAAGAAGTGAGGTTCTTACCCACGAAAGCTTATGCTCCCAATACTTCTGTTAGTCTTAAAGGTGCCACAGGACCCTCTGTTGCTTTTTACAGATTCAGACTAACACGGCTACCCCTCTGATACTATGTAATGCAGTGATATACTGACAATATTTTGCAAAGGAGCAACAACATACAAGTTCCCCCTTAGCTTGTGATAAATTACGTGATCCTGAGGTGCATGTGTTTGTAAGCAAGTAGAGGGACTGTGCTGTTTATTTTCTTATTTAAACAGATTGTTTCTTATAGCTAGAATGAAAGAAAGTGGCAGATCACCTGAGATCTGGGGACTTTGCCTCTGATTTCAGTGGAATTTCACCCACATGTTACAGGACTGAACTTGGTCCACTGACTATTTTGAAGCTGTAGCAGTGTGCTCAACTTGTTAAATATGAAGGGTTGGAAACCTAGTTTGGAATTCTGAAACTGCAGTCCATGGACCCCAGAGTTCACACGCACCTTTCAGCAGCACAGAGAATGTGTTATCTGATTTGTTTGCCTCAGCTGGAGGCTATTTCCACCCCTGGATATTGTTAAGTCCTTTCTGCCTGGGTAGATTTTTATATCCCCCATGGTCAGTGAATGAGGACGATATTTCTGAAGGGCAGTTTTATTTCTGTTTTGCCTTTGGAATAGTCACTTCCCTGCGAATAGCGTGGAGCTCTTGGTGTCTAAATTTCTCATAATTATTTGAGTTATGCTGTGTTTGGCTTCAGCACTATATTATACAGGAAACAATGTTTGGCCTTTATAAAGTTGATGGAAATATTTCTAAGTGGAAGCTTCATTTCTGTAGACTATATGCTCTTGGTGATATTTTGTTTGGTAGAACCCTTTGGTTATGGTGTCTTAAAAATGGGGAAATAGCGAAGACTGTATTGAGCAAGAGAAACTCATTGCCAGTTAGCTGTTTTAACGGTTTCATAGCCACCTCTTCTTGCAGCAGATGTGGTACAGATTAGATACCATCAATTGTTTTCTTAATATATGAGGAACTTCAGAAGCCTTTTCAATGCATGTGTTTTGATGGGACTTCTGAAATCAGTCCAGTAATGTTAGAATGTGCAAGTTCAAATTTGCAGTCATAGGCTTGTGTAAATGTAGAAACCTACTAATAGGCAAGTTATTCCTTTTCAGAAGGAAGATAGGTAGTTATGTCTAGGGGCCTTTGAACTTTATTTAAAGCTGCCACCTTTAGAGCCAATAACAAAAGCAAGTGGAGTTGCTCTCTCCTTACACAAGAATCTGAAGCCACAGAATTCAGTTACAATAGTGGCTGTATAATTTTACAGATTAAAATATTCCTTTTTTGTATTGATGTGATTAATTTTACTCTTCAGACTAATACGTTTATTTTTGAAATTGCTTTTTATGTTCTATAGATATGGAATGAAAGGTCATTTAATCGCAAATATATCAAGGTATGTAATGATTTTATCTTTGTATGTACAGTGCTACTATATTTTATCAGTATGTGTAAATGACTTTTGAAACTTAGAAATAAAGTGTTTTGGCAGTTGTATGTAGGTTGATCAGCTTTTCTGAATTTGACTGAGTTAGGGTTCAGTTCTGCAAGTAGAGCCCTGCGCGGGACTATTTTTTAATCCCACTCCTGTCCCGCCCTGCAATACCCACTCCCACCTGCTCCTGCATTGTTTCTTGTTTATCCTGTTCCCATTTGCAAAAACCATATATCCCACAAATCCTGCAAGAGACAGATTTCCCCATGTTACACTAAAAAATCCCCCCAAAACCCCACAGTTGGTTTTATATATAAATGGAATTCGGACACAATTTTCACCACTAAAAGAATAAAACAAATCTTGCTTAAACCATGTAAAAAATACTTACTCTTCTGTTAGAAAGAGAGTTGATGTTTATTATATCTCTCGCTTACATTTAAGTATTAAAACCTTTATTTAAAAAATATGGCTTTACATTGCTGAAATTCTATTTATGACAAACTGACAAGAGATTTAGTGTGTTTTCTGAAAATTACTGCAATCTGTTTCCCCTCACCCCCCAATCCCACCTGCAACAAAGTACATTTTTTCTGCTCCCACTATTATGGCAGTGGGTCCTGCGGGATCCCAGTCCTGCTGCAGGGCTCTGCCTGCAAATACACTGCCCACTGAACTCCCATTGTTGCCCATAGTGGTTCCAGGCGTGAAGTGCCTTCAGGGTCAGATCTCTCTCTTCAAATTTAAGTGGCTGAAATAAAATTGCTTTGAAGTCAGGATAGTATCACCTTAAATTGTGGGTGGTAATGCTCTCATGTGAGGAAGTTACATATGGAACTCTCATCCCTAATGGAAACTCCAGTAGACACCATTAGGATCCTTCAGGGTGGTCACTTTTGATTTCTGTTGGCTGCTACTGAAGGGCCTGTAGCCCAGTAGACATGTTGCATTGTTCCAAAACCTAGTTGCCAACTGGAACCAGTTGAAAATCTACAGAAATTCCACTGGGAATAATAACATCATCCTTTATCTTATCACCACAGAACTCGTATAAGGTTTTCATTATGGTACCAATTATAAGTTCTTAATGAAATGCAGAGTATATGTTTAATTCTATTTGTCATGGTTGAACTGGAAGTTTTCTCACAAATACCCATGGTACCTTATCAGGGGAACTACATGCCACTTCCAAAGCTAAATTCTGCAAGAGGCCAAACTTCTTCAACACCCATTTAAAATAAAGGGAAGTTAAAGTAGCTCAGCCCTTCACATGACAAGGCCCTGATGGTGACTCAAAACCAAAAATACTTACCGTTGACAGAAGATGTGTAGTAGGGCATGTAACATTAAAGTGGAATTTTATTAAGGCAGGTAAACGGTTTCTACCTTAAATTCAATTCTCTTTTGTTGCATTTTAATCTTTAGGAAATAAAAATTATTTTTCTCTTACATTTAATACTGGATTGTATTCTCTATGGACTGACATTGAATTTTCCATAGAAGTGAACAAGGATTGGATCCCAGACTAGATTACTCTATTAATTATAGAACTGCTATAGAACTTCGTTTGCCATAGAGTTTATAGTTTTTTCTACACATGATTATATTAGAACTGAGTCAAGCCAATAGTTCTAATGTAATTATTGGTAAATCTTAATATTGTTGGGTTTCATTCACTATATTGGGCCTGAACAATTGGATAGATAATTTATTATAGAAACTGTGGGGGATTTTTTAATGTTATTTTTTGACTTCCATATGTCTTAAGAAATTTGCCTGTGTTCATAAAGTTAACACTTATTTCTGTGTTCTTCATGTTCACTTTCTTCTGTTATACAGAAAACATTCCCTTTTTCCCATTCCACCTTTGCTTGCCATACAATTTTAAATCCAAGCAAAGCTAACTTGGCACTTAAGCAATAAAGGCCTCTATACAGCAGTACAGACTTGCAGTCATTGAGGCAGTTTTCTGAGAAAAGCTTTGTGGCCGATTGAATTGTTTGATTTTTAACTTGGCCCAACTACATGTGAGTTCTTCTGAAACTAGATTTTGTTTATCCCATACGCCTATTATAGAAAAATGCTGTTGGTTTACTCTGAAACCACAGAGTATTTTAGTTAACTAAGTCTAAACCTGGCCCCACTAATAGGATAGATCACTTTAGTCAACGTCTCTCTCCTTAAGAAGGAAACAATCTGCTCTTTGCTCAGGAGCTGGGGTTGGCTTAAATAGAGCACTGCTCACTTGAAAACAAAGGGCACGATCCTGCAAAGTGATGAGTGCCATCCACTGCCATTTAATTTAATAGGAGTTGAGGATACTGAACACCTGTTGGGATTAAGTCTTTCGGAACAGTGTCATCCATTGAGGAGGAAGAGGATTTTTTACTGTACCATATACTAGCCTTACATTTGCAGCTCCTTATTGGTTAGTGGATAGGTTCTGGTTGGGTAAAGCTTTCCTTAGACAAATGTGTCTTGTCCCTATATGCTGGATTTTGCCTGATCTGCCGGGAGAGGAGAGGATTTCGTCTCTACTTCCAAGTGGGTATTTAACTCTTATGAAGAGGACATAATCCTACCATGTGCCAGAATAAACTAATACAGCTGCAGTTTAGTTCTGTCACTGTTTTAGTAGCTTGGCTTCCTAGACCCTCCAAGTTTTGGACAAGATTCTGCCAGCCTTGCTCACCTTGAATTGTACCTGACTCAAAATAGTCCTATTAAAGTCCTAAAAGTAAATAAGCTTGGCAGAATCTGTCCCCATGATATGCAGTTGGTATTATCCTTTAAACCAGTGGTCCTCAACCTGTTTATCATTGTGGGCTGCCGGTTGAGAACCATGGCATCCCCCACCCTGAAACTGCCCACAGTCCCCTATGCCCAGCGCCCCTGTCCAGAGCAGGGCCAGGAGTGGAGCCCTGAGCGTGGACCGAACAGCCACAATGCACACTGCCACAATGTGGGGTCGGGACCCACGGCCAGCCAGCAGCCGGGACCCCCAGCAGCTGGGCAAGGAGTGGAGCGCCCAGGGGGCCAGCAGCCAAGACCCGAGAAGGGGGCCCAGGAAAGGAACCTCACCTAAAACCTCGGGCAAATCCCTAGTTCCCAGAGCGCCCCCAACCTATCCACGGACCCACTCTCCTGCCTTCTGCCCCACTGCGGCACTCACTAGCCTCCTGCTGGCAGGAGTGCTGGTGCAGGCTGCAAGACCCTGTCTCCCCTTTAGCAAGACCAGCCAGACCAGAGCAGAAAATTTAGAATTTTTTTTTTAGCGCGCAGCTGGGCTGCAGCTGTGGGCTAATTGGGCTGCGTGCAGCCCGTGGGCGGTGCGTTGAGAACCACTGCCTTAAACCATAAGTCTTCTTAGGGACCACCTCTATAGTAGGTGGGATTAGCCTGGGACAGTGTCTCCCAAACTTGGGATGCCGATTGTGTAGGGAAAGCCCCTGGCAGGCCGGGCCGGTTTGTTTACCTGCCGCGTCCACAGGTCTGGCCAATTGCGGCTCCCACGATTCGCTGCTCCAGGCCAATGGGAGCTGCTGGAAGCGGTGTGGGCCGAGGGACTGTAACTCATATATTTAAAAAAAAAATTTAGAGGTTTAACAACCTCTGGGATAAGTAGTTACAAAAAACAGGATTATTGACATATTTTCTGTAAGGAATATATGATATTCACACTTGATGATATCATGTGATACATTATATTTACTATGCTACTTGTTTTGCCCACCATTCTGTGTACCTGATACTTATTCTGATGTTTCAAATCAGCATCTTTGACCTTTAAATTCACACCCGCAGCATCTACATGGGGAAGTTACAGCACAGGTTGGTGTGCACTTCTATTCACATCCCCCTGAGGCTGAACTTCCGGGCATTGTAGACATGTCCTTAAATCAGCTATCATATTTAAAAGTCCAGTTGTCACAGAAATAGTGTTCTTCTGGCTTCACTCCCCTCCTCCTGCTGAAAATAATTACACTACTGAATTGGTAATATTCCATCCTTGCTGAGTTAAGAGGTTTGTGATCTGGTATCTTACAACAACACTTCAGGCCTAGAAATGGAAGTGCTGTATCAATTATTAGAGAAGATTCCTAGTGCTTATGCTAGCCCATGAAAGACCTGACATCTGACTTTTAAATATGCAATGTTATATGTAGTCATTTTCTGTTTCAACTGTGCAGAACTCAGAAGGAATGCAGTTACTAATGGAGTCTGGATTTACATTTGGAGGGATTAAAAACATCGCAATTTTCAAAACACTTTTTTTCTATAACGTGTAGCACATTCAGGATAGGTGACTGTGTGATATGCTGTTAAAGATTTTTATCGACGTGAACTTGGAATGACCTCCCTTATGGCTTTTGCTCTTGTGAGTAATGCAGCCTCACCTGATTCATGCAGATAAAACCTCTGTATCACACTATACTCCATGTACTCCACACATTGTATTAGCCAGGAAAAACTACTATTCTTTTCTTATCTAAAACTGAGTACACCTTATCAAGAACTTCTGTAAGCTGAGGAATGAATAATTTTAACTAGGAGTGTAAACTTTAGAATCAGGTTTCTGGCATGAAAACTCCTGATTACAAGTTCAAAATATGCTTTTGGGAAATGTTTTCTACCCTTGAGGAGAAGTCCTATTTTCCATTAAATTCTGTAACTTTTCTTTGTTTTTTAACCATCTCAGACAATGTTATAAGACTTGTATCCCTGCTATAGAACTATATAGTATGGTTCAAACAACCTAGAAAAAGGAATTTATTATTTTGTTAAATTCTAGAAGTTACTCTAAAAACCTATGTAAAACCCTGTTGGCTTCACCCCTATTAAATTGCATAGGACTTTTCCATAGGGGTAATATTCATTGAAAACTCATTCAAGGCCTGATCCTGCACCCTTTAAAGTCAATGGGAGTTTTGACATTGACTTCAATGAATGCAGAATTGAGACCATAGTGAGTATGACAGCAATGTTCAAGAATGATTGACTGGCAGGTTTGAGAATGGTCTTTGGTTTGTCACCTTAGAAATGCCAAACAGACACTGATAGACAGAGATGCTGGAACTAGGGATGTGGAGGTTGCTGCTGCACCCACTGGCTTCAAGTGGTTTCCATTATACACAGCAGGATATACGCTTTGGCGCACGGCCTGTCAGGGAAATCCACTGGTGGGCCAGCATGGTTTGTTTACCTGCAGCGTCTGCAGGTTCGGCCGATCGCAGATCCCACTGGCCGCGGTTCGCTGTTCCAGGCCAATGGGAGCTGCAGGAAGCGGTGTGGGCCGAGCAATGTGCTGGCCACCGCTTCCCGTAGTCCCCATTGGCCTGGAATGGCAGACCATGCCCAGTGGGAGCTGTGATGGGCTGAACCTGCAGACGCTGCAGGTAAACAAACCGTCCAGGCCTGCCAGTGGATTTCCCTGATGGGCCGCGTGCCAAAGGTTGCTTTCCCTGATATACAGGGTTCAGAGTTTGGTTCAATGGCTCTTGGCACCCCAATATAAAAATTGTTTTGGCACCCCTGCTGTTAGAAGTTCTTTGGCATCTGGCAGAGCACCACCTTGAATTCCTGATCACATGAAAATACATGACGTGTATGAACTCACAGTTGTGCTCTTGCCTGTTGAAACACTTACTGGATACATATTATTGTTTTTGGTCTAATATCCTGTGTGTTTGAAACCTTGGTTAGATACAGTGCAGATCAGTTTGATTAGAATTGCTTAATGTTTCATTATGCTCAGTTTTTAGCATGTGAAGTTAGATTAGTTAATTTAACTGAATTACTTCCCTATGTTTAGAAAAGGAGACAGACCCAGAATTTTAGGAAGATTTACTTTGGAATCACTGGCAGAAAGTTATTCTACAGTTGTAGTGAAGGTCACCTGTTCAGTAAACACTGGTCATCCATAATACTGTCATGATCTTTCTCACTGATGGACTAGTTACTGATAGTTTTTATATTTTAGGGCTAGTTGCTTATCAGCTATTTGTATTTCTAGGCTTGGATTTCTGTTGCTGTGTTTTGCTGTGTAATCCCAGGAATACTGCAGCTTCTTCTGGGGAGAAAGAAGAAATATTCCCACATACTATTGTCTTACTCCAGTTACTCTCCACTTTACCTGTCCATAAGATTTTTCAAGATATTTTTTAAAGAGCTTATATAAACTAATCTTCAAGTGAGCGAAAGGAGTCTCCCTTGAACCGGTATATGTACTCTTTCTATAGTGCACCTCCATGCCACCTGAGAATGAGGGCACATCTCAGTCCTAAACCTTGTGTTACTAGGCTACTGGGTCAGATCCATAGCTTCTCTAAACCAAAGAAAATAAGTTGTGCAGTTTCTGGCTGAATTGGTAGAACCAAAAGGGAGGATAATTCCACTGTACGATCTTGATTTAACTGCCACTGGAATATTGTTTGTGGCATGTTCTGGGCATCTCGTTACCAGAAAGCTAGTGACAAACTGAAGAGGTTTTGGAGATGAGCATCAAAAAGTATTAAGATACTGGAGGGATGTTATTTCTATAATATTTCTGCTAGCAACTGCAGATAAATGATTGGCAAAGAATCCTGCCCAGAGTACTTTATAGTCTAGCTGAAGGCTTGAGGAGAAGTGAAAAAAGACTAAGCTACTGCAAAGTATCCAAATCCTTAAAATATTGGTAGATGTTAGTATGTTTAAACACTGAGGAGAGAATGGGAGATTACTTAAGTAGGTAACAGAGGATATAAATCATTGGGAATAATGGACTAAAATCCGAGAGAATGTAGGCTAAATATTGGGGAAAAACTAATTGATATGTCATTTATTCTGTAGAATAATTTCTTGAAGCGGTAGAAGTACCAACTTTTGAAACATAGTGTATTAGAAAGTGTTCTGTAGGTAGTAATCCTACACTTGTAGGAATACTAAATAACAGTACAAATCTTTTCCATTTCTAAATTTCAGACTCTGTTTTCTTTATCCAGACCCCAGAATAAGGGCATGAACAGCTTTCATTTCCACATTTATTATGGTGTTTCCAGCTCTAAACTTCATTGTATGATTAACTTACTGCCATCACTGACTCTCTTTAGATAAATTCAAATATCCATGGCAATTAGTATACTGACTCAATACAATCAAGGATCATTGGGCATAGCATACATATTCAGGGGTGTGTGTGTGTGTGTATCAGAAATAGTACAAGGCATTGAGGAGACTTTACTACTGGAGAAACATCCATTTGGAGTAATGGTTGTCTGAACTTTGAAGTTAACGATTGTGTTATTGTTCACATGTAATTTCCCCTTTTATATGAGAGCCCCTATTGTTGATGTATTTTACTTGGAAAGCAATATTCCCAATATCTTATACTACAGTGTATATAATTACCGTAATCTTTCAGATTTATATTGTCGTGATAGCTGGTTGATGAAAGCTATGCTTCAAGTGTATTATCTCTTAATAAGATACTTTGCCATACTTTGGACAGAGTGGGTTTAAAGAACCTTGGTATCATCACTGCAGATGGAGATTGGGACATTTCAAGTGACATGATAGGTGATCCCTATCTTGATGATGCTGTTCAGATAGTAGGGTAAGTGTGGGAGCAAAAGGGAATTTTAGAGAATGTTGGGGGCCAGCTAACAATTTCCTGCACCTCCTAAAAAGTCAAACTTTTTAAAAAAAGTCTAAATTTGGAGTTTGGGATCCATTCAGATTAAGTTGAATTTGTACTCTTACTTTGTGCTTTGCTAGCTTTACAGCATTCCTTCGATTATCTTCTCACAAGAGGCTGAGCCTTACTTATTTCATCCCATGCTTTGACACTTTGCTCAAATCCCTCCTTAAGTGTGGATAAAAATCAGTGATTTAAAAAAAATAAAAATAAAAATCAGATTTTTTAAAAATTTTAATTGGGCATTTTTGCTTTTGTTTAAATTATTTTTTCTTTTAAAAATAAACCGGTTTAAAATTAAATCTGAATAGAATACAAAATATGTTAAGACCTAAACCAGTGGTTCTCAACCTAATTGTGGGCTGCATCCAATACTAGCTATATAGCCCTGAGGATGTCATGGGCTGCGGCTCTGTGCCGATCGGGCCGCAAGCAGCCCACAGTTTGAGAACCACTGGCTTAAACTTTATTATAATTTAATTGTAAATGTGAAACATTTTTTGATGAGAGAAGTTTTATGTACCCAAAACATTTAAGATTGTTTTGTTTAATAAAAATAATGTATGTGCTATTTTGGGTGTTTAATTAAATTCCTAATGCAGCTTGACACAAATCATGAGTAAAAGGTTAATTATCCAGTAAATAACAATATATCATTCACCATTTTCTAACCTAATAAATATATACAATTAATAAAGAATCTGAAAATATTAAACTACACATTTGCTTAAATAAATATACATAGTTATAGTGTACTTTCTTAGGTAGCAAAAAGATGTGCCAAATCTAGTGTAAATGCTGTATTTACTTGTAAATCAACATATTTTAATGGTTATATTAACCAATGAGTGCACCTTTTTAAAGAAAATAACTGAAGTATGAATGAAAAGTTGATTAAAATGAATGATTTAAACCGAGGCTTTCCAGTTGGTGATTTAAATTGCTGATTTAAATTGTCTTGATTTAAATCAATCCACCCTGCTCCTTACTTGCTGCTTGCTTCTGTCAGCTAGCTTGACACCATTCCACTGTTCTTGTTTTCTTGCTCATCTTTGCTTCCTCAACTACTAAATTTTATTAATGCATTTGAAAGGTCTACAATATGTGCACAATGCAAATAAACTTTATCAAGACTTGTTTGCATCTAATACATTCTCCTGACCTTCTACTGTTGTCACTCTTGTCGTTCCCACACCCCTTTTTGTTTCTCATCCCTTGCTGATCTGTGTCTAGGTAAGCTTATCACGACAGGACTGTTTCTGTTTTTTCGTGTGCTATGCACATTCTTTAGGATTTAGGGATAACTCTGTTCTTAATTCTTATAACATACATGTACAGTACAGGAGTTACTATTTATAATGCACCATTATAAGAAGAGATCCTGGTAATCAAAACTGAGATATTGGCACTATTGGGAAGAAAAGCTTTGTTTTTAGACATGTGCTAGATAGGGACACAGTTGGTGGTATAGACGTGAATGCTATTTCTGGAACACTTAGCTTATCGAAGGAAAATGAGAGAACCACAGTGCTATAGTTGTGGGTGAGCATTCTTTAAAACAGGATTTTATAAAGAAAGTAACGTTCCGACATGTTGAGCTTCTGAACGTTAACTATCTGGGAGATGGTGCTTAAAAATGTAATCTGAGAATATTCAACATAATATTAACATGGAGTTAGTTGTTGCATAGGAAACTTTTGTCCTTATAACTTGTATAGTGTAGGTAAAACTTCTAAATCGAAGCACTGTGACTTGCAAATTATGATATTTTTTTACTTTTAGATGTGACTTTGTTTATGAAACTTTCTGGATTAACACATTTGGAAACTGAAGTCCCCTGTATATCCACAAGATAAGCAGAGACAATACAAGTTTTTGACTATGACCCACTAATAGGCCTAACTCCTGATTGAGGATATATGGAGGGTAGTTCAGTCTTAAGTTTATTAAATCTTTGGCCTCTGTTTGACACTGTCAACAAGAGTGCCAGTAGCGGTGGGTTTTTATGTCCTACAGTCTTCTCAGTGTCTTGTCTTTCAGCTAATCTCTACATCTCTCCCCATGTCCAGTCTCTCTAGCCAAATCTGCTTCATTCTCTGCATTTCTGTATTCTTGTTCTTTCCTCTTCTGTCCCCTAAAATCCTTATTATTCCTTAGACATCTTTCACCTTCTGTAATCTCCTCCTCTGACCACCCCTGTTACACAGCCACCTTTCCGTGCTGAAATGGAATAATGGGATCAAATCTATATCCTGTCTTATGTAGGAGGACAGATTAGATGTTTAGAAAGATCACTTCTGGCCTTAAAATCTATGAAATAATTGACATTTCCAATGCTATGTTGTTTGCTCTGTGAGTTCTTTCACTGCCTTCGCTCACCCTTGAATCAAGCATCTTGTTCTTTCTTTCAGGATCCTGTATGAGTCCGTTCTGCCTACACCTCTCGTGTCTCATTCTCAGACCCACTCCCTCTTTTTCTGCTAAGTTCCCCCCTCCCCTCCACCAGTGCAAGAAGCTGAAGCATATTAGTGTTAGGTTATGTGATGAGGGTCTCACTGTCTTTCTCTGCTCTTGTTGAATGCTAGTGTGGGGATTGAAGTTTAGGACTTTATAGTTGCCATTTAGGTCCCAATGTTACTGAGCTGCTGCCACTCAGTAAATACCAACTTTATCCTTTGGTTGGAGTGGTTTTCTTGATGCACGTAAGTGCAGAATGATGTGACCTATGGTTTTGTCTCCACTTCATACCTTAGATGTTCTGCAGAGCTATCCATCTCTAACAGCACATTAAGTCTTTTCTCTTTGGAAAACTTTTATTGTTGAGATGCTTAGTTTTTCATCCAAATTTATAACCCCCCCCCCCCCCCCCAAAATGAAAGGTACTTACTATTTTTTCAGCAGTCTCCTACAAAATGTCTCATGTTTCAGACTCAAATTTTTTGCCATGCTTTCGAAAGGGCAAACTCACTCAACAGGACGCCCCTGCTTCATATGCTAATAACACAAATATAAAACATTGAGGGCATTATAGGATGTCTCATCTGATCCTTATTCTATCAGTAGATACAGTGAGAATAAGAAATGTAGATAAACTTAATTGTGTATTTCTGTAACTAAGAGTTAATTTTAAATGTTGCCCATTGGCCAGTGTGAATATGTATCAGGAAATGAAAACTTTTTCAATGACAAGTAATAGCTCTCTTGTCTCCAATCTGATTTTTAAAAAGTGTTGGCTCAAATTATGGTCTGTGATGATCATGGTCTTTAGAAATCCGTGCACAATTAAGCCTGCCTCTTAGAAGTCAATGGCAACACCCCATGGCCCTTGGTGTTCTGTAGGGTAGATAATGATGCTTCAGTTTCAATTCTTCTCTCAGAGGACACAAGTCACCCAATAATCATGGTATGATCTGTCATCAGTGAGAAAAAAGTTGCTGTTGAGGAGAGATTTTAGCTATGATCATAGTAGCGTGGTTTGTTAATGATTGCAATTTAGTGGAAACCAAATGTCTTTGACTCATAATTGAATGGCCCTCCAGGAAACAAGGGAAGCTCTGACTTCTGCTTGTATGAGGTGATGATATGTCCAAGATAGTAGCTTCTTAATAATGATCTCAAAGGCCATGTCTAGTCTGAAGATGTCTAGCTAATTGCCCCCTTGCTTCCTGTGAAGTAGGCAGCTATTACTATCCTGCTACAGTAGGAGAAACTCAGAAGTGAAGTGACTTGCCCAAGATCACATGCTGAATCATTGGCAGAGCTGGGATAGAACAATGAATTCTTGTCTTCTTTTCTGCCATGCAGCCTTTCCTGTAAATCAGAATTTTCGTGTTTGCATAGCTCAAAGAGAACAGAGGCTAGACAGTTCCATCTGGGTTTATTTATATTTTATGCTGAGACATAAAATAATCCAAGTTTGAAGGAAGCCAATTCAGGAGATTGTAGTGTTCAACATTCTACTTTGCTAGTTTTGTGATGTGCATGAGAAGCAATGATATCACATTATGAGAAAATAAGACCTGAACAGTCAGGAAATCTCAAACTGATATTCTCTGCTGTTAGCTCTGTCCTGTGGTATGCTGGTTCAGATTCTGATCTTTACAAAGAAGTAACTGAGCTGTCTTTGGCCCTCTGCATGTAGCATTTTCTATTCCTGTTTTTCTTCTCAAATTTCAGTCCTGTCATGATGATTAATATGTACCACAAAATAGATGCTATGCAAAGTGGGTGAACTAATGTTGCAGGAGAAACCTCTGCTTTTAGATTTTCCTTATTTGGCGTTTTTGTTTTCTTGACTCTAATATGATGTTAATGGTATTTTGAAGGCAGCAAACTTTACGTGTGTATCATGTAAACAATAGAATGTTCTGGAAAGTGCTTTCTCCTTAGACATCTAAATATGATTTTAACAAATACAGTATTGTCTGAGAGCAGCTTGCTTTGTTTCTGAAACAAAAACTTCCATAAGAGTAATTCCTCACATATCCCCAATGTGGACTGTAAACCTTATCTATGTTCCGTAGCTTCAGTTTTAAACTGAAACAGTCAGCTGGAGATGCAGTTGTTCTTCATTGTGTTTTTATTATGAAATATTTGCTTTAATTTCAGAAATGTTGTATACCTTTTGGATCAGACTTGTCCATGCTTTTCTGTATGTATTCCTTGTAACTTCACACCCAGACTATCGAACTGGTGACATTTTGTAAGTCACTGATCTGCAAATAGACTATATCTCATGAAATGTAGTTGGCTTTTCCTTGTCTAACTTTTTCTTTCATACATGCAGAGTGTAGATAATGAGAATCAAATGTTTTTCATTTTCCCAACCTCCCTTATGTACTGTGCAATCTGGGACTAACTGAACTTTAGGGCTTGACAGAAAGTGTTAAAAGAACATTTTGTCCATTTTGATCGCCAGCTTATGGTTGACACTTTTTGCTGAGTATACTCTTGACATAACTGTTCTGTATTGAGGTGTAAGAGGAAGATAATTTTTTTAAAAATTGTAAAATGTTCATTTGGTAACCAAGGAAAACTGCTTTCTGTTCCAAACCTGGATTTGTGCCAGTTTGACACACTTTTTTTTTTTCTCCTTCCACTTAAAAAAGCTATTAAGGTACACCATGGATAAACGAGGTCTGCAGCGGGTGAGGATCATAGCCAGTGATAACATGTGGGAGCCAATTTCCTTTTTCATGATGGTCGATTCTGAGCTCCATAAAGTGGTTGATATCATAGGGTAGGTCGCTTTTTTTTTCTTTTTTATAAAGCTGCTTTCTTGGTAGCCTGCTCTGATCATGTATTTCCACCGGTTGCTCATATATAACTTCAGAGGTAGCATTTGCTGGGAGCTTTGGCTTTGCTAAGCTCTCACCAAAGGTTTGATACCTTAACCTTTCTTGCTAAATAATGTACTCTGTTGGGTGTAGGGAGGTGATCATTAGAGCTTTGTGTACTAGCCTGGTTCCTTTCAAATTTCACCTGAGTTTTCCATCTGAGTGCACTTAGCCTTAAAATCTGCTGACAGTTGCATGCCCAATCAATTCAGTCATAGACCCAGGCCCCTTCTCTGACCAGCCCTGCCTATTTTGGGGGATGCTTGGAACTCCTACAGTTGGTGCACAAAACATGCTTTGACACCGCCCTCTTGCAAATATTCTGCTATGGCTGGTTTCCCCTAGGGTCTACGCTGGCAAAAACTGTCATTATCCATAGGTTTCAGGGTAGCAGCCGTGTTAGTCTGTATCCTCAAAAAGAACAGGAGTACTTGTGGCACCTTAGAGACTAACAAATTTATTAGAGCATAAGTTTTCGTGGGCTACAACCCACTTCTTCGGATGCTCTATATGCATCCGAAGAAGTGGGTTGTAGCCCACGAAAGCTTATGCTCTAATAAATTTGATAGACCATAGGGTGAATTGAGCCTTATGACTTCATCTGTGATTCAACTAGCAATGCTTGATTCAATTAATCTGCTGAGTCTCGTTACTGGTTTAGGTTAGGAAGGCAGGCTTTGTTCATGTGGAGGCCGATATGACCATCGGACGCGTGGACATGTTTTTCTAGTTGAGTTTCATTGGATACCAGTCTGGTGTCTCAGAAGCAGAAAATTAAAATTAACTACAGACCTGTATTGATTCTCCAACACTGGCAATTTTAAAATGAAAATTAGATGTTTTTCTGAAAGACATGCTCTAGGATAGTTGGGGGACGGGGGAAGTTCTATGGCCGAGGCTGTACAGGCTGTCAGACTAGATTATCAGAATGGTCCCTTCTGGCCTTAGTATCTAGGAATCATCTAACAAGTGAAGATGTAAAACTACTGTAAAAAGGGCTAAAATTATCAGCATGTGTTCATCTTACGAGGAACCTCTGGAAGTGCCTTTTCTTTTTAAGCCTGATATTACTGTTGACTTACTCAAGCTGCCATTCCCTGAAGACAAATAATAACTCTGTTTTTAATACAGTGCCTTTGGAAATAAAGGCATCAAATGTTTCTTAGTAGCTATTAATTTAAAATACATTATTGTGAAAGTGTCTATGGGTGGAATTGGCAGCTTGAGACTCATGTTAACAAACCTGTTCTTCTGAAGTATTAGAGGAGTAGCCGTGTTAGTCTGGATCTGTAAAAAGCAACAGAGAGTCCTGTGGCACCTTTAAGACTAACAGATGTATTGGAGCATAAGCTTTCGTGGGTGAATACCCACGCATGCGTCTGACGAAGTGGGTATTCACCCACAAAAGCTTATGCTCCAATACGTCCCTTAGTCTTAAAGCCACAGGACTCTCTGTTGCTGTTCTTCTGAGAGTATATAAGGTTGAATAAATACAGTACATCATTTCAGAAAAGTCTGCTTTCCTAGCCATTCTATCTGAGTTGAGTTAAAATGGATTAGATAATCAAGATGAGAAAGTTGAAGGGTGGTAAGAAAAAAAAAAAAAAGGCTATTATCCTAGTTAAAACTTAAACTTTCTTATAGGGATGATATTGCATAATTAAGACTTCAAGTTTTGTGCAAATAAGCCAATTTTGTAAAGCCTCCTCAGAATAGAATTTTTCAGACATTTTTTTATGACTTTAAATATTCCCTAGCAATGTTTTGCAGCCTGTATATCACAATATTGTGCTAGTGCATGGAAGTCAAAAAGTAAAATAAGCTAGTCAATTTTCTGTCCAATAGTGAGAAGTGCAAAAGGCAAACAGCATAAATAGTAAATCTGGAAAATCTAGTTTAATTTTTGTTCACTGTAGATTACTGTTAATTCCACCTTCAGTTATGAGATTTGTTTCCTAAAAATTATTTTTTTACCTTGTTGCTCTAACTGGGATTTAATTTAGTTCCCTCATGCAAAACTTCTGCCACTCACTGGACTGTTTTTCTATGGGAGTGCTACTAGTCCATCACCTACTATACAAAGATATATTTAATGTTAAAATGCTTGATAATATCTAGACATGTATTATAGTAGAATTTAGGTACCTTGGTCATGGATCCAGGACCCCATTGTGCTAGGCACTGTGCAAACACACAGCAAAAAGATTGTCCCAGTGTTTCTTGAAAAATGCAACACTCAATACATTGCTCCTTCTTGTCTGAAAGATTTTGTTTTTGTTTTTGTTTGGTTTTTTAAATGGAAGGGGGCAATGAAAATACTACTTAGCCAATGGCTGTGGAATGGAGAATAAATGTCAAAAGCAAGAGCAGTTTCCCTCCTTTATTAAAAACATGATGTTGTTAGTATCATTCTGTTTTACTTCTGTATAGCCTTTTCAAAACTCATTCCTTCTGCCAATACTTCATGCTGGCTTGTTAATTTCCCATCGTCCTACATCCTATGTACTGGCCTTGTCCTATCTCTTCCCTCCACATACTTTCAATTTTTTCTACAATGTGTCTGCTAAAATAATATCTTCAGAGGATTCTTACCAACTCTCCCCTTACTGGAATTTTGCAGTGCCTTTTCCTCTTTTGGCATTGAGCTAACAATGCTAATTCTGTGGAACTCCATTCCTATCTACCTCTCACTACCTGCTCTCCATCCAAGCTTCTCTCTTGTCCCCCATTGCCCACTCCTGCTACTATACTTCCTCTTCTTCCATATGTTTGGAGCAGCTTCCCTGTTAAGGTGTCTTTAGTTCTTTGCTGCTGTAAAATAAGTCCTAAAATCTTACCTATTCTGTTAATGCATCCCAGCTTTATGGATCACTCCTAACTAGGATATGGATCACTCCTAACTTTAGCCTGTAGGGCTCAAATTCTCTGCTGCCACCCAGAGATGGGGAGAAGCTGAGAAGGAAGAGATACCAGGGAGCCAGTTATGACGTTCTAACACTTTAACCTAGTGGTCCCCAAACTGTGAGGTGTGGCCCCCTGAGAGGGAGCGGGGGCACAGCAGGGCCTGGGCCAGCCTCCCCAAGGGTCAGGGAGGAAGCACCACCCAGCCCTGCTTCGCCCTCAGCTCTGCTCTGGCTCCGCCTCTGGCCCCAGCCTGGGCCCCTGACCATGGCTTGGCCACGGATTCCACTCCTGGCCCCTAGCATTGGCCCCCAGCTCCGCTTCCAGCCCTGGCTGTGGCCCCAGCCTCGGCCCCCTTACCTGTCTGTGCTCTCCCCCCACCCCCTCCCTCCAGGAGCCGTGGCCCCCCTTCTGGCCCTGGGTTGGGGTGTGTGTGCGCGGACACAGGTAAGGTGAGGTGAGACTGTGAAAAGTTTGGAGACCACTGCTTTAACTAGTTTTATACACTCCATAGCACACTAACTCCCACCACACACCAGTCTGCTAGCTAGGGGTAGCTTCAGAGCAGTATGCTGTGGCCGTGTCCCCTGTGTTGGAGCATGCTCGGGGCGTTGGGGTGGGGGGTGGGAAGAGGTGGGGGTGGCATAGGAACCAGCTGTTCTAGCTCTAAGGCTGTTGGGGAATCTACAGAAGAGATGGGAACAGCTTGCTCTGCTGAGGAAGTTGGAAGACGTGAAGAATCTGGCCTTTTGCTCTCTGTGAAAGGAACTTGTTCTGTGGCACAGTGCACCTCTTGCTGTGTGCCATATACCTTATTTGTCAGGTCAGTGTAGCTGAGGTGCTCGGGTGGAAAGGATAACTTAAAAGAAGATTGCAACCCAGTCTAGTGTCCTCATAAGTTTTAAAGTAGTGATGGATTCAGCAGACTGAGAGCATATTGAAGGGCTATTCTGATGGTGAATGCTTATTTGGTGCCATTAGATGTTTAAAAACTGGTGCTTGGCAGTGTGAGTGAATCAGCTAATTACTATAGCTATAAAAAGTCAGCCCATGGGGTAATGAGGCTTGAGCTGTGGCCTACTCTATGTGGAGTCATTTAGGTCTTAATAAAAGAAACCAAAGCACCTAGGGTACAGGTAGTGTCCAAGGAGCAGAGAGTTCATGATTATTGCTCATTCACTAGCATCTGGGGGGAGGGGGGGAGAATGACCCACTTCTCACTTTTGGTGAGACTGTTCCACTTAAGCACACACTAATGAAACAAAGGGGAGTGGGTGGGGGGGTTGTCTGATAGGATGTGGTCTGGAAGTGGAGCAAAGCTGCTCATAAATATGTTCTGAAAATGGTCTTTCTGCCCTTTTTGCAAGACCCAGTTTCAGCTACTTCTTTTTTAACCTTAATCCTTTGGTCATCCCCTCTTCTTAATGCTCTCCTCTCATTCACATTATTTGATTATTCCACCTCTTATTTATTTTCACACACTCACAGAGAGAGAGAGAGAGAGAGAGAGAGAGAGCTTGGTCTTTGTAGTTAAAACCAATACCCAGACTTGTGTTTTATTACATTGCATTCCTGCGTGATCTTGAGCAACTCACTTTGCATCTTTTTTCCCCCTCTTCTGTGAAATGGGGATAGTATCTGCCAGGGGTGCTGAGTAATAATGTTTGTAAAGCATTTTGAGAGCCTTCGAGAGAGGGGCATAGAAGTGCACATTTTACTCCCTCTCTGCTTTACATCTGTCTCTACAAACTATGCTTTTCATCTAATCACTGAAGCATCAAAGTTAATATTTTAGTCACTTACATTTTTGCTTCCAAACCAAAAAGAGTTGAATGTGTATACAGTAAGCCTAACAGCAGAGGGATGAATATTCAACGTATTTATGAGCATTGTATTATGCCTTTATTAGCTTAGTAAAGCTATACGTGAATGAGTACCATATCTGGAGATGGTCCATACTCCTCTTAAAGGAAAACAGATCACTTAGTTGAATTCTTTCTTCTTTGTTTTAGAAATATTATTTCCTTTCCTTGCCCACAAATCAGCAAGGTTCCTCCTGCCTCTATATTAGACTAATATTAAGGACCCTTCTCAGACCTCTATCTATAGAGTTTATGGTTTTGTTTTCAGTGTGTAGTTAAGTTTGCTTCCTTGTTGGTTACTCTGTTATCTGAGGGAAAACTAAAAATGCCCCTTATTGTCTGAAAGAAAGCCTTTGAAACTGTTGTAAGACGAAATTGCGTTAGTGAATCAGTGGTAACCAAACCAGTTTGAGCACAAAAGGTCTTCTTTGAGAACAAATATCTCCAATAAGAGTAGGAAAGATCTGGCAAAGAGAAATAAGCAGAACTCCTATCATATTCTGTACAGAACCTCAGTTTATTGCAGCTGCTCCAAACTTTCAATGCTTTTTCTTTTGGCTTTAACAATATACTTGCTGAAAATTCAAAGATTTGATCTCTGAGGAAAGAGTATAAGCGTAAGCATAAATAGCTTGGTTAAGTGATGACTAAGGGGAGATCTCACTGTATGTATAGGGCTTTGAAGATACCCAGTGCTAAGCATTATTATTAATCCATAAGTATGTGAAAGTCATAAAAACCCCGGAGAGGATTTATTTAGGGTGGTACAAGGTGGTATAATTAGCAGCAATGGGATAAAAGTATGAGGGCACTAGTGCTGAATATCAGGAAAAAATGTGCACCCTGGGATATGGAATAAAAAAGCCTGATTTGCATTTGATATTTAAAACTAGACTTGCTAAAGCATCAGAATACATTATAAGGAAAAATTGTTCATTGGCACAGATGGGGCTAAATTATTAAATATTCTAGCTCTCTTCTGGATCTAACTAGTACGATTCTCTGGAGTGAAATCCACATATGACTTTTTTTTTTTTTTTTGGCACCAGTCATTTTGTTGGTGCTTTGAGCTAATAATTGAATGTGTCTTGAGTTCTCCTGCTTTTCTTGTGTTAAGTGCTGTCCTTTTTTTGAAATGCTATCCAGGGCTCATTACCCTGGAACAAAAACAGTGGCTAGTGCCTTAGCAACTCAGAAGAAACTATGGGCTTCAGAAGACTATAGCACTTTCAATGATGAAGTGGGTGCAGGCTGCTGGGCTCGGATCCTGAACCAGAACTATGTGAATGGAAATATGACATCGTAAGTTTTGCATGCAGTCAGTTATTTTCATAACTTCAGCATAGTGTCATGGTTACAAGGCTATCTGTACTTCTCTGGTCTCTTTGAGTGCACCCCTCAGGTGTCAGGCCTTGTGTCTTTACTACTCCTGGCTGGAATTCCACAGTTTGACCACTTTTAGACCAGACTGTGGGCCGCGGTGTCTGTGTTTCAACCGTGATTACCCAGCAGATCCAGCTGAGTTTGGACAGCTGTGGTTCTTTTCTTTGGGGGTCTGACAGTGGTGACAAAACAGCATCCTTAAGAGAAAAGTGTATGTTTTGGAGTAGGAAAACACATGAGAGAGAGAGAGAGGAGGATTTTATAGCAACAATCAACACACATCTGTCTGATCTAAAGGCTTACCACCCCCTGATGATAACCTAGGGAGGCCTAACTTGACATACCCCAGCAGGTACCTGCATTTTCATCTGGTTCTGCTGAACAACTCCCCCTTATGCCCCTCCCTAACCCCCTTGAGAGATTTTTCTGTTTTAAATCTGCCACAGTTCTTTTCTTTTAATTTTCTGGTTCCCAGGCCTTTTCCTGTCTTGGCTAGAGGCGGGTGTGAACTGTTTTGTGGGAAAGTCTGTTCTGAAAAACAATAAAACCAAAAAAGTTGGAAATTTCCCACAAAATGAAATTGGGGTCTGGGGGGTGTGGATGGAGAAAGAGGTTGGATTGATCAAAAGGTTTTGTTCAGATTTCAACATTTTAAATTAAAAAATGTTTATAATATAAAATATTGAAATGAGAAGGAATCTCAAAATGAAAAATCAATGTTTGGTTCCTAAAATTTCAAAACATTCCATTTTGATGTCAAAATGCTTCATGATTCTTTTTGAAATGGAAATCGGTCAAAATCTACCTTATCCTTTGAAACGATTCACTGTCGATGAATTGGCATGTTCAGACAGTAAAACAATCCACTGGAAGATTCCCAATCTGCTCTAGTCATGGCATGCTCTCTAAAAAGCTATCAAGTGTTTGCTCAGTAGTGTCTTATCTTGAGTCATTCTTTTTCCCTTTCTGCTTGTTTTTTCTTACAGTCCTCTATTAAACTAAACCAACATATTCATACAGTAAACATCCCAATAACCACATCAACACACAATATTCATCAAGTATTACAAGCAGATCCATATCTGGTTTACATTGAATAATAAAACCATGTTGGCCTTTCTACAGAAAACAGGCTAGTATCTAATTATCTGCATGCCTTTGGACTGAAATTTGCTGTAGTTCCTGTCAGCCAAGTTGGAGCTCTTGAACATTTAAATAGAACAAGTTGTTTAGTGTACAAAGCAAAAAGTTTTCTTCTGAGCATCTTTTTTGTCGACTTTTTAGGACCCCTTTTTAAAAATTCAGGTGCACAGTGGTACACAGTTATAATGACCACTTGTGGGAATTAGGTACTGGCACATACCAGGGGGTACTAAAAGAATAACTATTGTTTGCCCACAGCAGCGACTAGATATGTATGCCATCACAAATGGGGGCTGTAATTTTATACATGCAAATATGCCAATCTGAGAACAAGCTCTCTTGATTTTTGGGTTTCTTTAATTTTTTCAAAAGTAGTTGATCAGACTAATGCTTTTTTGGTGTACTGAGAACTTTTCCTTTAATGACTGAGGTTCCTTGAGAGGACAATGTGGGGTAAAGGTTGCGCTGCTGCTGTCTGTTTTGGGTGGGTAAAAAGAGTTCATTCCACAAGTTACTTCATTTAGCTTTTTTCACTAGTGCTTAAAACCATATTATAGCCTTAAAAGTTCTTCATATATAAACCAAGTGCTTGACTTTTCCTCTTCAAATTTCCCAAAGACCTGATGTGGTGAATTGAGCAAATATCATAAATTGATAAACGGATGCTTTAATTAAGGGCTCTACTGCAAATGAGGTTAGGATGTGCAAGTTGAGCATACTAAGGATCTTGCAATACTTTTTAGTCAAGTTAGTCTTGCTAGTCTTCCTAAACTTTCTTTAGGTGCACAAGTATAGAAACACAGATACCTGCAGAGCTGCCACATTCTGTACGTCCCACCACTGAGAGGTGAAAACATTATCTACTATCTGTTCTTATCAACATTGTTTAATATCTGCCAAAGGAAGTAGCTCCATTGAAATGTTTAGTTTATGCAGACACACATGGGTGTTCAATCTCAGCACTATCAGAAATATTTTGTTAAATTTTCTGCACTCAAAACTATTGTGACTTTAAAAACAAAACTATTTTCCAGCACCATTGCTTGGAATTTGGTGGCTAGTTATTATGAAGTTTTGCCCTTTGGTCGAGATGGATTAATGACAGCGCAAGAGCCATGGAGTGGCTATTATGCAGTGGAAGGTCCCATCTGGATCACAGGTAAATAAAAAGTTCAGATAGACCTATAAAGTATAGACAATACAATACTCTGGGTTGTTTTTGTTATGCTAAATTAAAGTAGTACAAAGTCCCCTATTTTTGGTGTTTAATAATTTTCTTTTATGTTCACTTTTTATTGGATACAGTACTTTTATTGAACATTTTTACTTCGTTAGCAACTGGAAGACTCTCCCTTAATCATTTTAACTAGAATGGGGGCAGGAAGAAATCCTTACAGGGAATGAGATCTGGTTCTCTGCTCTGACTTGTGCCACACGTACAAGAATCACATCAATGTAGTTCATGGCTCCCATTATTAAAGATCTCTGTTTTCATTGCAAACGACTGTTTTTGGGTTTTGTAACATTTTTGTGTTTCTAAAAAAAAGGGCTTTGAGCTAAAACCTCTGTAAAACCTAGGACTCTGTGCCTGATTTTTATTTTCTATTTTATCTGCAAAATATCTGGGTACTCGAGTTCTGAGGGGGAGGAAAAGAAAACAGAACTGGAGTACTCTTATGTTCTGTTTGTGATGGTTGAGATTGTAAACCATCACTTTGCACTGTCTATCTAGTATATAAAAATTTATGTATATATGTATCCAGTGGCCACCCTCTGGTCCACCCATAACCTTTCTTGTTTCTGCAGAGTTGGTCACCAGATCAGGTGACCTGCCCCTTCCCCTATGTGGCAGGATCATGTGAAGTTCCCCTATATTGGATCTTCTGCTATTCATCTGCAGACAGAAAAATGTATCATGTAGCAAGGGGTTCAGACATAAGAATCAGCTATACCCACCTTCTTGATTCTTTGGTCTCTTTCCAATTAACTAGCCAGAAGTCGTGCCTTGTAAATTCTATGGAGATTTCTCTCAAAGTAAAGTGTATGGTTGTAAAACCAGTGGCATCAAAGTTACAAAATGGTAGCAAGATGACCTTCCTGGAATGAATGCTGACTTTTTTTTTTTTTCCTTTGGTTTCTTTTCACTATTGCACAGCACACACGACCCAGTTTACCCACCCTGGCTGGCACTACCTGCAGGTGGATGGACATTTAAAAGATGGTGGCAGCTATGTAGCTCTGACCGATGGCCTAGGCAACCTTACTATCATCATTGAAACTATGGTAATGTTCTCCAATAACCAACAAAGCAGTAGAGATTTAGGAGGATTTTTCTGAAAAAAATTGTCTTGCAGAAACTCATTATGTATGTGCTGCTTGCAGCTTTGCCAGGGAGAGCAAATAGAGATCCTTCTCTTGTCTGCCTGTGCTTGGATGGTACAGCTATGTAGATCTTCCTGGAAATCAGGGTGTGTGTCAGTCTTGTATCGCAGGCTTAACTTGTGACACAGTGCAGTAGAAAACTGTTAGATGAATAAAGTATTTACTACAGTTTTAACCTTTATAGGCACTTTATTCTTTTACTTCTTAAGTCACATTAACAAGTTCAGTATGTAACGAGAGCTTTCCAGCCTTTTTACTGTATAGATACAGTAGCATCTTTGGGCTTTGAAATATTTGTTTCTAATATTTACTCTGCATGTTCTATCATATTTTATAATGTGTGTGGTTTTTTTTTTTAAACAAGTACTGACGTTCACCAGCCTCTTCAGTGGTGGTTTGAGGGTCAGTACAGTCCTCCTCACCAGTCTCTGGTGATGGGGGTCTTGGAAGATGGTCTTTATTCTCTCCTGCCCTTTGAAATTTGAGCTGTTGATTAGTTGTGGTTGGTCATGGGGAAGGCCCTTCATTTTCAGTTTACTGCCTTTTTTATACTGAAAAATTCCCAGGTTATTCCAGTATTATCTGGCTTCTAGTGATTTTCTTTCATAGAATCATAGAATCATAGATTATAGGACTGGAAGGGACCTCAAGAGGTCATCGAGTCCAGTCCCCTGCCCGCATGGCAGGACCAAATACTGTCTAGACCGTCCCTGATAGACATTTATCAAACCTACTCTTAAATGTCTCCAGAGACGGAGATTCCACAACCTCCCTAGGCAATTTGTTCCAGTGTTTAACCACCCTGACAGTTAGGAACTTTTTCCTAATGTCCAACCTAGACCTCCCTTGCTGCAGTTTAAACCCATTGTTTCTGGTTCTATCCTTAGAGGCTAAGGTGAACAAGTTCTCTCCCTCCTCCTCATGACACCCTTTTAGATACCTGAAAACTGCTATCATGTCCCCTCTCAGTCTTCTCTTCTCCAAACTAAACAAACCCAGTTCTTTCAGCCTTCCTTCATAGGTCATGTTCTCAAGACCTTTAATCATTCTTGTTGCTCTTCTTTGGACCCTTTCCAATTTCTCCACATCTTTTTTAAAATGCGGCGCCCAGAACTGGACACAATACTCCAGCTGAGGCCTAACCAGAGCAGAGTAGAGCGGAAGAATGACTTCTCGTGTCTTGCTCACGACACACCTGTTAATGCATCCCAGAATCATGTTTGCTTTTTTTGCAACAGCATCACACTGTTGACTCATATTTAGCTTGTGGTCCACTATAACCCCTAGATCCCTTTCTGCCGTACTCCTTCCTAGACAGTCTTTTCCCATTCTGTATGTGTGAAATTGATTTTTCCTTCCTAAGTGGAGCACTTTGCATTTGTCTTTGTTAAACTTCATCCTGTTTAACTCAGACCATTTCTCCAATTTGTCCAGATCATTTTGAATTATGACCCTGTCCTCCAAAGTAGTTGCAATCCCTCCCAGTTTGGTATCATCCGCAAACTTAATAAGCGTACTTTCTATGCCAATATCTAAGTCGTTGATGAAGATATTGAACAGAGCCGGTCCCAAAACAGACCCCTGCGGAACCCCACTCGTTACGCCTTTCCAGCAGGATTGGGAACCATTAATAACAACTCTCTGAGTACGGTTATCCAGCCAGTTATGCACCCACCTTATAGTAGCCCCATCTAATTTGTATTTGCCTAGTTTATCGATAAGAATATCATGCGAGACCGTATCAAATGCCTTTCTTTCTTTCTTTTTTTCACCTGAACTTTGGATCACGTAAGTACATGAAAATGCTGATTGTGAAGAAAATACAGTATATTATATTAGATAGACTACCTTATTAACAAACACATCTATCTATTAAATTAAGTTAATGTAGAAGATATGCATGTGTATGTGTATTTAATGTACAGTTCATGAAATAAACCATTGCATTAAACTGCTTTTACTTTCAATATTCTTTTACTTTTCTCTATTTGTTGCTGTTCTGTCCTCCCGTCCCCCAATATTCACCCAGCAAACTGTGTGTAAAGTTAATTTTTGCACTGATTTTTCACCTGTTTTTTTTTTTTTTTTTAATTTTGTAATAAACACTGATAAATTCCCAGGAAGATTTACATAAATTAAAAACTGAAAATGAAGGGCCTTGGTCATGTGGTATTGTGAGTTCCTTGATTGAGTAGGCATAATATTTTAAAATCAGGCGGAGGGCTTGAATATCCCAGAAAAAGATAAAAAGTTTATAGTGAGAGGGAACAACAGATGAAGCAGGGCTAGGGGATGTTAGAATTTTTTAAGCTTTTTTTTTTTTCTTTCTGGGCCACATGCAGGTCTAAATGTGACTTGGGATTTTTGGGCCCAGTTTGAGATACCTTAAAGGGGTCTGATTTCAGAGAGTTCTGAGCAACCCTTCACCCCTGAAAATCACGCTTGTTTAAGGCTTCTCAAATTGGGTACCCAAAAAGCATCACTTCAGAAAATCTTGGTCATCATTCCTGCAGAAATCAAACTACTGCAAGATTTATTATCTGGATGCAGAGTTCATTTAACTTGGTCTCATCTTCACGCAAATCAATTTTGTGTGTGTTTTAGTCCTACTGGTGAAGGGTGTGATCAGTTCTTTCTCCAGCTCCTTAATTGCCTTAGTTCCATTAGATTGGCAAGGAGTCCTGGGCACCCTGTCACATTGCTGATTTAAGCAGCATCCCAAATAAAAATATGGTCTGCTGTTCTCTGACTCTAACTTCCATTACCCCCAAAATAGCAGTGAACTTGGAACCAAACCAATTTATCAGATCCCTTTTGTTACCATTTTGTTAACGTTTATGGCTTTTGGCTCATACTTGGAGATCTTGACTCCCATCAAAATTGGCAAATGACCGATTTCAGTGATGTATGTTCGCATCTGTTCCATTCATTTTCTTTCCAGACTTATCGCCACTCTCAGTGTATCAGGCCTCCACTGCTTCCCTTCATTGTGTCACCTCAGAAAGCAACTTTCTACCTCAAAGGATCCTTTGTAAGTAAATATTTGTGTGTATGTATCATATAAATGTATTCAGGGACATCAGGCTGCTGCATATCGTTTGATACATGTACACTGGGCTTATAACAAAATGAGATGTCACTGCGTAATGAACTGGCTTTGTGCATGTGCGTGATGTTGGCTTCTAAAATTGTAGCCACGCAACGGATAAGGGACTGACTACTACTGTAAGCTGAAAGTTCTCCTTTACTTATGTGGTGGAGGTCTATACTTTGGGGGATGAAAGATGAGCGCTGTCGTTCTCATTCTATAAGGTATATAAGAGACTTACATAATTATTGTATTCACAGAAGAACGATTTGTTACACTATGATCACCTTCACCTACCAAAAACTGATTCCCCCAACTCCAAAAAGCATTCAAAGAATGTTACTGTTTTTTCCTTAATGTTTTCCTGAAAATACTTTTTGGTGGTGTGGAGAGGAGAAATCCACAACTTTCTCCCTCCCTTGTGGGCATGTTTAACACTCACTTAATGGGGACAAATCCTCTTCTGTGAAACAGTTTGTTACCTCCTCCTGTAGCTATTCTGCTGAAAAAGAGAGGCCTATGTTTCAGCTTAAACATTCTGCTCCATGAAAAGGTAGTCTGGATACCTCTCGGTGGGTGGATGAGTGCAGCTCAGCTGGGAAAAACGTGAGCCATGCTCCAATAGCCACAGTAACTAGTCTTTGTTAAATGGCAGATTTGGGGAGTTACTTATCAGAAGGCAAAAGTGTTTGAACGTTCTTAGGTTTTAATTTCTAGTAGGATTGGTTCCTCTCCCTTCACAGCTGTACAGGCTGCTGTGTTGCCGGGGCAAATAGTGCCTCAGTCACCACTGGAATAATGGAATAAAAGACTTACGAGCAGCCCTCAATCATTGCTCTTGGAACACAGCCTCCCCTACTGCCCCAAGTGGTACTGCTCTTATGCCATATGGCTTGCCAGGAAAATTGTATAAGGTATCCTGTAGGAACAGTGTACACACCACGTCTCTAACTCTAGATTTTTCTCTTGCTAACTTCACTGTGACTAAATTCAAACTCTAGAATTTTGTTGAATGATTGTTTTTAAGTAACAGAATTATAGTTGCCCTCACATTCCTATAGTGCTGGGATGCATCAGCTGCGTTATTCAGTGGTTCCAATTAGGCCCAGGCACTAGTGATCAAAACTTGTGATCAATTAGTTATCCAGATAGCTCTGTGAAATGAATGAGGCAATCTAAGCCCAGTTGCTGGAGGTAGATGTCTGTATCAGAACCTTCATCACAGTTGACACTAATTGGCCATCTTGTTGGCATTCTTGATGGAAGCCAAGGATTCAATGGGCTATTAAGAGTGAATTCCCCTCTTCATAAAAGCTGTTCCTGTGTACTGGGGCAGAGACCCACAGATGTGAGGGAATTGTGAGCTGCCACTGCCCATGCTATACCTGTTCTGTGGATAAGCAAATAATGGTTGTCTTTTGGGCTGTCCACCCAACATGTTTCACTAAAACAGACTTAAATGTCTTTAAATCCTCAGTATTTCCAAAGAAGAATCTTATGAAAGTGTTTTTTTTTTTTTTTAATGTTTCTTCCTAGCATAAAGTGAAAAACTTGAAAATGTGGTATACTAAGCTTGGCTTCAAATCTGCAAATTCTACCTTATTCCATCCTCTTCCTCCTGTAAAGGTGGGTTTGTTACTTACTGATCGCTGTTAATTCTCCTCAAACTAGGGTGACCAGACAGCAAGTGTGAAAAATCGTGACAGAGGGTGGGGGGGTAATAGGAGCCTATATAAGAAAAAGTCCCAAATATTGGGACTGTCCCTATAAAATCGGGACATCTGGTCACCCTACCTCAAACCCTTGCCATTTTGTTATTCTGGGTGACTGATGGGGGGAGTGGAAGAAAAACCTGGCTTACAGATAAAAATGGTTTTGACACCTCTGATTTGTTCAAAGACTTCTGGCCATTCTGTATTTTATGTACTAGGGGTTTAATCCTATCCAGCTCAGTTGTGGAATGTTACATGTATAGGTGCAAAGTAAAAAAGTGGAATTACTTCAGCTTTACCCCAGTGTGAGAAAAGAATTTGGCTCTTTGGGCTTGACCCCATATGATGTAGGTGTACAGTATTCCTTGTGTAATCATAAAGTGCTGAGCAGGATGCTGAGTTCAAGGGACATTGATACTTTTGTTAGTGAGAGCCCTGCTGCGTGGCTGCCACATCACTCTTTCATGGTAGCTGGAGTGAATCTTGAGAGAGGAGGATGTAGCTAAGCGATTCATTAGCATAATGATATACTCAGAAAGAAACTCTGTTCTTTCCCCTGGTCTTGCCTCTTTTTACCCTGTACACTTGAGCACTGGAGTAGGTGCACAGTGGATCTGAGCCTTTACTGTTCAGTGCAGCACTTAAACTTGCTTACACCCACCTACGTGTCCCTGACATTTGCATTTGTGCTAGACTGCATCAGTCTTGCACTCTGTTGCTCATGGATTTGCAGAGTCAAGGCCTTATATTTCTCTGGCTGGGACCCCCCACATCCCACCTTCACAGCCTCGACCCAATGTCCTCTTCAGGACCTGCTGCTTCTCTGTGATGATGTTCTCTCCACACATTTAGAAGTAATGTGTGGGAAGAGGGACCCCTGTTGCCAGTGAATCTGTTATATCCCAAGTAATGAGAACATGAGAATACAGAGAAGCTTCTGCAGACTGGGTGCTGATTGCCTCGATAAATACCACTTCTCAAAAAAGCTGTTCTCAATAGTATGTGACCTTACTTAAATTCTGTTGTAAATGAGTGTTTCCAGATGATCTCTGTTCTGCCAACTGCTGCCTCTCCTCTTCACAGTAAGCTCCCTGGTGTCTTTCATGCTTGGAATGGACAAACAGGGCTGTGCCTCATTAGCTTGTTTATAGGTAGTTTGCAGTGATGCAGTTAACTGGAGGATGGAGTGAAGTACAGAGTTTGGGGGTAAAGCTCAACATACCTATAGGGAAATTAGACCTACTGATGCAAGACGGTATGCTTTGGTGTTAACTCGGAAAGTTAAAGGCAATGCTGCATTATTTTGGCACTCGCTGATGTGATCACTTTAGCCGCCTCTTGCATTTTTTTAGCTTGTGCTTTCTTTCATTACAGGTACATGAAGGGATGTTCAGCTTAAATCTGGATGTGGATGAAGTCTACACATTAACTACCCTCATGACAGGCCGGAAAGGCACTTACCCAGATCCTCCTCAGTCCAAGCCTTTTCCTTCAAATTACAAGGATGATTTCAACATTCGTAAGTCAACTCTTAATTTCTTAAGGTCTGTGCTGCCTGTGAGAGCAGAAGGGCTATGGTGCTTAGATGAATAATCTGCATTAGTACGGCCTAGTCTACGCTAAAATGTTAGGTCGACCCAGTTACATCGCTCAGGGGTATGAAAAGTCCACACTGCTGAGTGATGTTAAACTGGCCTAATCCCTGTAGACAGCACTGGGTCAAGGAAGAATTCTTCCTCTGACCTAGCTACTGCCTCTTGGGGGAGGTGGATTACCTACGCCGATGGGAGAACCCCTCTGATCAGCGTAGGTAGTGTCTACACTGAAGTGTAGACAAGCCCTTCAGCTGGTCTGTGAGAGAGTGAAATACATCACACATAGTATAGCCTTCTGGCTGCTACTGACTGCCCTGGAGTATAAATACTGAATACTTCAAGTGCTGGTTCCTATGTGTATTCCACTGTGGGTGTGCACGCGCCTGAGACTAGATTTCTAGCAAGTGGTGTCCACTGGTCTGCATCTGCGCAGTTGTTCCCCTTGTGCTCTATACCAAAGAGTTAGCAGTCCCAACTGACACCTCTCCAGTTCCTTCTGACGACCACATGGCCTGAGTCAGAATCCTGAAGTACCTGGAATTGATCCTCTTTGACATGCTTTCCTGTAAATATTTGTTTTATATATTGTTAGTTATTGTTAATAGTTTTCATAGTTTGATAAGTAGTTAGTTAATTAGGATCCCTATTCTGGGAAATCTTCCGATTCATTGTTGTGGGACTTGGATTATGCCCAGGCTCCCAGGCTTTAAGAATTGTGTCCCTTGCCCCCCGCTCCTTTTTGATCAGCAATGACCACCAGAGTTGCCTCTGCTGCCTTAGAGATGCTCCTGTCTCCACTAAGTGTGGTATAAGCTGCTCCTTTCCTTGCAGAACATGGCAGGCATGAGAACTCTGGCTTGGGAAGCACCTGCTGGAACATGTTATGAGGCCTCAGTTGGATCCAGGCCACTGAGACCCATCCTCCTGTACATCAGCCTGAGAGGTTGAGAATTGTGGTTTCTAGCTCGATGTCTGATTCAGGAGCAGTAACAGCTTGAGCGAAGGACCTTTAATAAGAGACACTTTCATAAACATCAGAGTGGATTCCTTCCTAGATCTAAGAAAAGGGATCCCTCCCTGATCATGTCTAGGTTGGATGAGTTTTTTCACCCAGGACACAAGGACTTAGATCCTCGTAAGCTTCATGACCATGCTCAAAAGGCACATAAGAGCAAGTCGTCTTCAGCACTGCTCCCCCATCATCTACACCTCTGTATCACTAACAGAAAGCCCTGAGAGCCAAAATATTGTGAACTGTTGGTACTGGCAATAACCATGTGGTCAGAATTGCTAACACCAGTGATACTGTCACAGCCTTGGAAGGAACGACAGATTACTAAGAGCTTTATTATGCAGACTCTGAGGGTGCGGGGCGACAAGACTCAGCCATCTAAGGCTCCAATGTCTAACCCCACATCATATTGTATCTTTGTCCTCCTGGACTCGCAATCCCCTTTGTTGTTGGGACTGACCCTCCCCAGCAAAATTCTAATGCCGGGGAGAATCTCATCTCCCATTCCATTCATTAGCCACGGTTTCCTGACACTGGTACCACCAATGGAACCGGACCCAACCTTATCTTCCAGAGAGTCTAACGTTCCAGTGGAACCATCTTCCTCTCCACTGAGGGAGTTCAGTCTGGACAGAGGATTGAGAGCCTCCTACTTCCAGTCTCATCTGATTAAGTGGGGACACCCCCTTGGACCAATGGTACTCTGCGTCTTAGTGACCATCACAGCCTACTTTCAATCCCTCATATTGACCTTATTGGGGACCATGGGACCCATATACACAAGAACCAGAGTCTGTGTGAGCCGGTAGGGAAATCATACCACCCCTTCCCTCAGGGGATTTGTTGGAGCCTTCCTAACCTATGGAAGAGGAGGAAGATGAACCAGATCCACTGTTACCACTAGTGCTAACCCATTTCTTCCTTGCTCGATGAGGTGATTGCTTCATCCTTGCCTTGTCCTTTAGTCTAGATGACCATAAACATTTCTAAAAACTACTTCAGAGAGTAGCAGAATAGCTTCAGATCCCCTTAGATGAGGTCTAGGATGCGCAATACAAGCTCTTGGACATTCTATAGCCCAAGGGGTTTAGCCTAATAGCATGCCCAGTCAATGAGGCCATATTGGAACCAGCAAGAACTGTATGGTAGAAGTTAGCCACTCTAATTTTGTGCTGCTGTTGATTCTCAAGCACAGATGTGCCGATGGAAGAAATTATAAATATGGAGAATACTTTTGAAAAGAACTTTCTGAAAACCTGAGGCGTGTATGGGAGTAAAAGAAATAAACCTAACCCTCATTGTTGGATTTGTTGTTCTTTGAATAGGTAATCCGCCCTTTAGTGAAGCTCCATATTTTGCTGATCAGACTGGGGTATTCGAGTACTTTGTCAACACTTCTGATCCAGGGGACCACATTTTCACACTCCGCCAGGTGGTGGTTCAGCGACCCATCACCTGGTCTTCTGATGCAGACCAGGCCATCAGCATTATAGGAGGCTTTAAATGGTATGTCGAATCCATTTTAACTAGGCTTTGCAGAATTCAGTTTTTAGGATTTTTTTTTGTAGTTTTGATGGATAATATCAATGTTTATTTTTAAGAACTTTATTTAAATTTTCAAGTTGCAGGAAATTATTGGGAGGGTGTCAGACAATTTATTAATAGACTGTGAGACTAAAAAAGGTAAAGCTTTATAACTGTTAAGACAAATTGTCAACAGCACGTGTCAAAATATACAAAGAAATATCCTTAAACTCTTTTAAAAAAAAAAAAAGTCAAGTAGCATTTTTTCTTTGCCTATCTGTAAATTTCAATTATTAATGGAAATATTTTTTTACTGCCCTGTGTGTGCATGGTGAAATCAATGTTTACTGACATTTACTTTTAAAAATTTCATCCTTCCAAGACTAATTTTAACCCAGTATTCCCATGCATGTGGCATCCCATGCCCTCTCACTGGGCAGCTTGTCTTGAATTTTCATTCCAAAGCTAATTTGTATCTAGACTAATCCACACCTGGGATAGATTGAGTGTACATATCTGTCTTTCTGAATGCCAAGTATTGAATGATTTTGATTTGGAATGCTGAAAAAATTCTAGGCCAAATTAGTGGCAGCTTGTAAACACAAATCTAATTTTAAGGTAGAGGTCAGATTTTTGTGAATCCAGTGCAAATATCTGTCCATGTGTTTGTAACCATGCTGAATAATTCCACTTAAAATCTGTTGCCCAAATGGGGAAGAGTGTATGATGACTTTAAGATGCAAAAGCTTTGGGTCAAGCTTGGCTGTGATCTGTAATGTCAATTCAAATGTTTGATGTTACAGAAGTGGGCTGTAGTCCACGAAAGCTTATGCTCTAATAAATTTGTTAGTCTCTAAGGTGCCACAAGTCCTCCTGTTCTTCTTTTTGAGAAATTTGAGAGTTCATTTGGTTACATTAGTCTTGTGGTGCCATCTTCTGGCCAGTCCCAAAAATTGCACTGACTTGATCTATAGAGCACATGGAATACTGCAGTTTAGGTAAAGATGGCTGTAGATGCGTCAGTGAGGTTAGTCAAAGTACGTTAGTAACCTGATAAACTGGAAGACTCCAGTGAGACTCTACACTTGAGTTGGAGGTCTGTTGGCTTACATGCGATGACTAATTGGAGAAAAGAGGGGATGCAGAATCAAAGTTGTGCACGGGTTGGGTGGTGTGGAAAATAATTGTGGGCATTTTGAGTTCTCTGTGTTTGTCAGTATCTGTTTATCCCATAGTATTGTCAAAAATGTTCCTCCTCCACATTACTGTTCTCAGATTAGTAGGACCCTTCGTTTTCATTTTTTATTTTATTTATTTTTTTCCCAGGAATTTATTGATGTTTGTTACAACAACAACAAAAGCAGCTGAAAATTGGGTGCAAAAAACTATTATTAATTTTTCTGGGCAAATATAAGGGTTCATTTTGGCGAACAGAAGGATGGGGAGGGAGAATATTCAGTAGATTACATTGCATTCCACTCAAAGCATTAGTTTGTTGCAGAACTAAAACAGAACTCAAAGCACAATGCCACCTCTGAGTTTAAGAAAATATATCTCTAATCCCCAAATAAAACTTTTCATTTGAATAAACATACTTTTGTAGACTTAGAACTATCAGCCTATAAATATTTACATTTAATAATTGGGCCCAATATTTTAAATATTTATAAATCCTCGCTGTCTTATGTGAAGTCCTTCAGTGTACTTCCTAGTGTTCTGAAACATTTTGATACAGATTTTCATTGTCTTCTCATTTTAGTGAGTCAAATCTTTACACCATTATCTGCTAACAGCTTGAAATGTGTACATGGTGGGCATGAGACTCGTCAGTATGTTCAGATGTGCACGCACTTCAGAGTTTGTGTGCATACCTGTTTGTTTATTGTGTGCATCTTCTAGACTAATACACAGCCTTACTTCAACAGGCAGCTTTGCATATACGCATAGACTAATGTATTATTGTAATACATATATCTCATACAATGTATTGTATTTTCTTAATTAAACAATTATTTTTTATATTTGAATGATACAAAAGTAGAGTGAAATTCGGGGGGGGGGAATGCCTTTTTTGTTGTTGTTGTTTGTTGTAAAACCCTGGATTTTTTTAAAAGTTTTAAACTGAAAACGAAGGAGTTTACAGATTAGCAACCTCGTATTCTCGTGTGTTGAATGTCTGAGCAATTGAATGTTTGCCTGATAATCACTAGTTTTACATATCTGTTGCATCTAATTAGTGCCCCTTTGATTTGCTTGTTTCATTCCCAGTTCAAGTCTAGCCTTAGCCTTGTTGAGGTACTTGTCCTTTGATATTCTCTGTCCTCATCCCTTGCTGTTGAAATGATGAGGTGGAGTGTTGAATCAGCCCATAACCTCATCTTGACCATAGAGTGGGGGATTTATCTACAGCCACCAGTAGATCTATCTCAGTTCTACTTCCAAGTCACTAACTTCTTTTTGTGTTGTCTGTTGTTCCTGGAGTGCTTCCTAATGCCTTGCTTCCCAGCAGCATTCTTTATTTGGTCTAAAGGCCATGTGGACCATTGTGATCCATGGTCCGTGGCAATAGCTTTGGATAGATCTGTGTTTCCTCCTGGCTTTTTGCATGCAGTCTAACTGATGACATGAGAAAAGGGTCTCTGTCTGCTTGGTGTTTTGTACTGTGGGTTTGCACTTCCAATTTCTTGGTACTATTGGCTTTTTGCTGAAGTATTTATAAGTGCTGTTTTTGAATCCTGTATCTAGTGAGTAACTGTATAACTGAGAAACTTATCCATCCTTTAACAGTGTTACAAAAGAGCCAAGCTTCAGACATATCTTCCAGTAGAAGGAGATAAAAGAAACAGATATTCCTTCAGATGTATTTATCAACTGACTTGAGGGGTGAGGCGTACACTAACAAGACTTTCTGAATAGTGGAAGTTTGCTGAATGTGTGGCCTTGAGGCACTATCTCTGTTAATGTCATTTATCTTAAGGCACTTCAGGTTTTAAACATATTGGGTTTTCAAACGGTTTGAGTTGTGGGTTTTTTTGTTTGTTTGTTTCTTTTATGAGCCAGAAAGTATCTTGGTACTGTGTAAAGGTGTAGTGCAATTTACACTGTAAGCTGCTTATCCTTATACTATAACTGCAGAAAAATATACTGCTTTGTAGTACACCAGGATGTCACCCTGGAATACTGGGGCCAGTTCTGGTGCCTACAATTCAAGAAGGATATTGATAAATTGGAGACCTTCAGAGAAGAGCCACAAGAATGAGTAAAGGATTTGAAAACATGCCTTGTGGTGATAGACTAAAAGAACTCAATTTACTTAGCTTAATAAAGAGAGGTTAAGGAGTGACTTAATTAGTCTGTAAGTATCTACATGAGGAACAAATATTTAATAATGGGCTCTTCAGTCTAGCAGGGAAAAGATACAACATGAACCAGTAGCTGGAAGTTGAAGCTAGACAAGTTCAGACCAGAAATAAAGGTTGTTTTTGATAGTCAACCATTTGAACAATTTACCAAGAGTCATGGTGGATTCTCCATCACTGACAATCTTTAAATCAAGGTAGGATGTTTTTCTAAAAGAAATGCTGTAGGAATTTTTGGGGGAAGTTCTGTGGCCTATGTTACACAGCTCAGACTAAGTGATCACAATGGTCAAATGCTTAACTCCCATAGTGCTTTTATCCATAAATCTTAATATTTTGCACAGCTGGGTAAGTGTCGTACCCATTTCACAGCTAGGGAAACTGACACACAGGGAGTTGATGTGACTTACCCCTGATCATACAGTGAGTCTGTTGAGAGTTGAACTTTGGTCTCCTTATACTTGGCTTGTATGAAAAGCTCTGTAGAAATAGAGGTTAATCTTTCATTTTTGTAGTGACAATAAGACCTGAAATATTGGGGTTGATTCCATTCCTCTAGACCAGGGGTCTCAAACATGCGGCCCACGGGGCTATTTCCTGCAGCCCACGCCCGCCCCACCCAGCCTACCTCCAGTCCAGGGGTGGGCAAACTAAACCCGCGGGATTGCCCTGCGCCAGCTGGCATCACATCCCTGCGGACAGGGGAGGAGGGGAGAAGCAGAGGGCTCCATCCATGTGTTGCCCTGGCTTCCAGGCATGCCCCCTGCAGCTCCCATTGGCCGGAAATGGGGAACCGCGGCCAATGGGAGTTTCGGGGGAGGTACCAGGAGGAGCGGCAAGGGAGCCCTGCATCCCCCCTCCCCCAGGGGCCGCAGGGACATGGTTCCAGCTACTTCCCGGAGTGGGGCCGGGGCTGGCAGCCTGCCACCCCGGAGCCTGGAACCCGAAGCCCTCCTTCACCCCGCCCCCCAACTTCCTGCCCTGAGCCCCCTGCTGCACCCCAACACTCTGGTCTGAGCCCCCTGCTGCATCCCACACCCCTCCTGCACCCCAACTCCCTGCCCTGAGCCCCCCTGCCTGCACCTCAACCCCTGCCCTGAGCCCCCCTGCCACATCCCACACCCCTCCTGCACCCCAACTCCCTGCCCTGAGCCCTCTGGTGCACCCCACACCCCTTCTGCACCCTGTGCCGCCTGCTGCACCTCAACTCCCTGCCCTGAGCACCCGCCACACCCCTCATGCACCCTCTGGGGGGCGGAGTTGGGGTGGTGACTTCGGGGAAGGGGTTGGAATGGGGGCAGGGAAGGGGTGGGAAGAGGCGGGGCCTCATGGAAGGGGTGGAGTGGGGGCAGGGTTGGAGGCAGCGAGGGGATGGTGTCAGTGATGCGGTCCTCGGGCCAATGAACTAGCCCTCAGGTGGCCCTCGTGGTCATTTGAGTTTGAGACCCCTGCTCTAGACTAAGGTTTGAGAGATTTGCTGGGATTTGCCAAAGCTGTGCAGCCCCCATTGAGGATAGCAATTGCAGGACTTAATCTTCATATTAAAAATACTTATTCCTCCAATGTGTGCCATTGAAATGGCCGTCAAGCTATACAGAGAAGACTTAAGGATAGTAGGGAAGCATCTTTATGCTTCTTTCTTTATTCTTTATTAAGTGTTAACTTTCTCTTGCAGGGTAAATGTGACGATAACTTGTGATGTCTACATAGAGCGCCTGGGCAACGGTGGTGTGTTCATTGCAGGAAGAGTAAACAATGGCGGGATATATGTTCGACGTAGCAAAGGACTCTTCTTCTGGGTGTTTGCAGATGGCACCTACCGGGTCACTGGTGATCTCGGTAAGTAACTCATTATTAACACACAAACCCTTTTAAAGGGCTGACACTTGCTTATATCTAACCTGAAATAAAGCCAACTGGAGGTTTGACGAAAAAGCTAGAGAAAATGCAGGATGCTTAATTTCATAGATGGCACTTGCATTATAAACCCATTGTCCTGTAATGACAATGTATCCTTCTTGCAGATAATGCCTGCAGGCTCCTGGACAAGTACATGGCTTCTTTTATTGATGATAGTTATCACTGTCTGTCTGTGCTGTATGCTTAGAATAATTGAAATTAATTGATGTAGGATGCCTTTGTCAAGATGACGTCCATGCAGGTGCTTAGATACCAGGGTGGTGGATGTGATATGAGAATGTAGGTAGATAGCATACAGCAACACTACACAATCAGTTTGATAGGATTTGAGAAGAAATTATACAGCTGAAACAAGGAGAATTTTGGTAGACAAAATGTGGTTCAAACTGGAACTTAGCGAGGTCATTAGATTTAACATCCCTACTCAAGGGGAGAATAATCACTGACGTTCTGTCTACATATGATTAATTAAAGTAGTTTTATTTATCTCACCTAGAAGATATTTCCAGTAAAAGAGTATTTTATCACTTAGCCTTCTTTCCTGTGAGTCAAAACTGAACAGATGTGTTATCTATTGAATCACTAACACTACTTTCTGTATCAGGGGGTAGCCGTGTTAGTCTGTATCTACAAAAACAACAAGGAGTCTGGTGGCACCTTAAAGACTAACAGATTTATTTGGGCATAAGCCTTCGTGGGTAACGAAAGCTTATGCCCAAATAAATCTGTTAGTCTTTAAGGTGCCACCAGACTCCTTACTTCTTTCTGTAGCAGTTGACTGTCTGGTCTCCTATCAAAGTTCTGATCATACCTTACCTGCTCATCTGATCAAATCAAAAGTTTAGACCCATACTGGTATGACAGTTTTTTGTTTAAGAATGTATTACATTTTGGCATATACTTAGTACATAAACGAAGAACTGCACTGAGATTGCTCTCTTACTTCAGTGGAATGACCATATTGCTGACAGAACTTTACTATTAACCTGGGTCAAAATCCTACCAGTGAAAGGATCCATATCCTGGGTTCACTCAACTGACTTAAAGTCAACAGAGACAACTGCTCTGTTGCCGACACTTGTTATTTTGGATGAAACAATGGAAGGACAAATGGTCTGGCTAGCCTAATAGGATGACTTGGTTGTTCTGCTAAGGGCCTGACTCTTTTTCCAGGGATTTGGAGTCTCTCCTCCCTCCACACTTGAGTAGAAGTTGCAGGTTCTCAACACCTCTGAAAATCAGGTGCTAAATATCAAGCCAAGAAAAGGAAGGTCCCTATTATGCCTATGGGATTTGGAATTGTTTGTTATCCACTAATATCGTATATGTGTTTCAGCTGGAGAGGAAGTCCTGATGAAAGGAATGTCTGGTGTGCGAGCCAGAGTATGGCACACACTCACTCTGAATCTCAAGGTAAGGATGCAAATTGAAAGCCACAAGAATTAACCAAAATATTCTTTGCAGAGATCACCTTAAAATACAGCACACTGGCACCCTGGGATATTGACTGTCCAGTAGCAATTGGTGATTGCATCAGTTAGTAATAGTCAAAGTAATGATAATACTTCATGTGTTACATCTTCAAAGAGCTTTACAAACATGAATCCTCACAACACCCTAGTGAAGTGTTAATCCTGTTTTGTAGATGGTTGAGGCACAGATTGGTCTGACCCAGTATGGCCATTCTTATGTTCACCAAAGGTCCATCAAGCCCGGTATTCTGTCCTCTGACAGTGGTCAATGGCAGGTGCCCCAAAGGGAATGAACAGACAGATTATCATCAAGTGATCCATGCCCTGTCACCCAGTCCCAGCTTCTGGCAAACAGAGGCTAGGGACACCATTCCTGCCCATCCTGGTTAATAGCCATTGATGGACCTATCTTCCATGAATCTATCTAGCTCCCTTTTGAACCCCGTTATAGTATTGGCCTTCACAAAACCCTCTGGCAAGGAGGTCCAGAGGTTGACAGTGCGTTGCGTGAAAAAAATACTTTCTTGTGTTTTCTTTTAAAGCTGCTACCTATTAATTTCATTTGGTGGTCCCTTGTTCTTGTATTATGAGAAGGAGTAAATAACACTTCCTTATTTACTTTCGCTATACCACTCAGGATTTTATAGACCTCTATCAAAAGTCCCAGTCTTAGGCTACATCCTCACTACGGGGTGGGGGGTCGATTTAAGATGAGCAAATTCAGCTACACAAATAGCGTAGCTGAATTCGACGTATCGGAGCCGACTTACCCCACTGTGAGGACGACGGCAAATCGACCTCCGCGGCTCCCCTGTCGACGGCGCTTACTCCTACCTCCGCTGGTGGAGTAGAAGCGTCAATTCGGGGATCGATTGTTGCGTCCCCATGAGACGCAATAATTAGATCCCCGAGAGATCGATTTCTACCCGCCGATTCGGGCGGGTAGTGTAGACCTGCCCTTATTAATCTCTCCTCATACGGAAACCAATCTATACCCCTAATCATTTTTGTTGCCCTTTTCTGAACCTTTTCCAATTCCAATATATCTTTTTTGAGATGGGGCGACCATATCGGCACGCAGTATTCAAGGTGTGGGCGTATCATAGATTTATACAGAGGCAATATGATATTTTCTGTCTTATCTTTCCCTTTCTTGATGATTCCCAACATTCTGTTCACTTTTTTGACTGCCGCTGCACATTGAGTGGATGATTTCAGAGAACTATCCACAATGACTCCAAGATCTTTTTCTTGAGTGGTAACGGCTAATTTAGACCCCATCATTGTATATGTATAGTTAGGATTATGTTTTCCAATGTGCATTACATCTCTACCTCGATATAACATGACCCGATATAACACGAATTCGGATATAAAGCGGTAAAGCAGTGCTCTGGGGGGGTGGGGCTGCGCACTCCGGTGGATCAAAGCAAGTTCAATATAACGCGATTTCACCTTTAACGCGGTAAGATGTTTTGGCTTCCGAGGACAGCGTTCTATCGAGGTAGAGGTGTATTTTGCATTTATCAACATTAAATTTCATCTGCCATTTTGTTGCCCAGTCACCCAGTTTTGTGAGATCCTTTTTAGATCTTCACAGTCTGACTAGGACTTAAATGGTGAAATGATCAGTGCAATACCACAGAGGGAGATGTTGGAACATTGGGATTAAACGCTGCAATTTTTAGTTCCCAGGAATGAGCTGTAACACCCCCTAAACTGTGCTTTGCATAAAGTCCTAGTGGAGTTAAAGTAACTTTGTTTTGCTTTCTGGTGATACCGCATTCCACTAGGTATAGAGATGTAGTCTGCCCTGCTGTATACCACAGGCCTTTATATTTCACCCAGTACCCCTGTATCGAACCCAATAACTTGTGTTTGACTAAAGTATATTTTACAGAGAGGCATCTAGACTTGACTTGAAGACATCAACAGATGCAGAGTTCACCACTTCCCTTGGTAGTTTGTTCTAATGGCTAATCACCCTGTTTTTTGTTGTTTTTAAAAATTCTGCCTAATGTGAATTTTTGTCTGGCTTCAGCTTCCTGCCAGTGGTTCCTTTGTCCACTCAATTGATGAGCCCGTTAGTAATTAGTATATTCTTCCGGTGAAGGTACTTATCCACTACAGTCAAGTTACCTCTCAGATCATGTGTATATGGTAAATTAGTGTGTGGCAAAACGGGGTGCAGATCTACAGTGCTACCTGTTATAGTGGGCCCTGCTGCTTTTACTCTTGCTTATTTTAAAATTCTGCAAAATTCTTCATATTTTATTTTGTCAAAATACCTCAAAATAATCATGCCAGTTTCAATTATTTTGGTAATTTATTTCAAATTACCTGTCAGCAAGTGTGTCTAACAATACAGACAACAAAAGAGAGTCAGGAAATGTTTTTTGGCGAATAGATTCTTTACTAGGCAAGTTAATACAGAACTTTGAGTAGTAATTCATTTAAAATACAATACAGAGATGTATTTCCTGCACCCCTGGAAGCAGTGCAAAGGCTTGGGGAAGTCAGGAGTAATGGAGGAGCTGAGGGAGAGGGAAGCAATTGCTGGGAAGGAGCCTGAGAGTGAACCTGGAAAGTTGTTGAATATTGGCACAACATTAGCACTTTCACATTCTTGTGGAATTTCCCTACTTTGCCATGACTTAAACAAATTTAACATCAGTGGGTTAGAGAGCTCTCTTAGGACTTTTGGGCTAATTATGCAGGCCTGCTGATTTTTAAAATGTTTATCCTTAGTGGATATTGTCCAACATCCTCCTCGGTTACAAATAGACTGGAAAGTACATTCTCCTCCTCATATAATAAGAGTACATTGTCACATTTCTTTTTGGGTTTGGAGCAGAAATATTTATTTAAATATGTTGTCTTTTTTCCTGCATCGCTACTAAGAATGTTACCATTTTACGTAGCATACCGTCTCTAGCCATAATTTGGCAGCATTTCTCCATCACCTCCAGGACCACTGTCAGCAACTCCTTAAATATTCATATCTAGCCAGCTTTGTGTGGTGTTGACTCATGTAACTAAAAAAGCAGATGTCACATGCTTTTCTGTGGAACTTCTAAAACCAGATTTCCTGCCCTTGTGTAAACTTTGCCATCACACCTAGTCTGAGACCAGTTAAGCACAGGCTTGAATTGAGAGAAACCTTTTTTAAAATTGCATACTAAGCCTATGCCCCTAGTTGCCCACATTCCAGCATGTTTGCTGTAAGACTGGCACATTGCTTTGTGGGTGTTCTTGGTTCATCTTAATTTTTTTAGAGTTGGAGGAGAAGGGATTATCTTGGGGTTAAGGCTCTGAACTGGGACTGGAGTGATTTGGGTTCAATTTCCACTCATCCACAGACTGTGTGACTTCAGAGAAGATTCTTAATCTTCATGACCCAGTCCACGTCTGTAAAATGGGGATAATGAAACCTACCTCACAGGGATGTTGAGGGTAAAAATGTGCTATTTGTGAGGTACACAGATATAGGGGTGGTAGAGAGAAGGTTGTCAGTGTCATTTTGGAACTACCTCTAGGACATGTTTCTGTAATTGATAAATATTCCCAGGAAACCTCCTATTTGATGTGATGGTAGAAAAACATGGAGCTCTCTCTAAAGAGTTCTAATAGTGGCCAAAGAGGATAATCCCTGCTGGACCACTCTTTCCTTCTGTTCAGTGTTCCCTCTGCAGCTCTTGCCTTCGGTTATAGCAGCCCTTAGTACAGGGGTCGGCAGCCTTTCAGAAGTGGTGTGCCGAGTCTTCATTTATTCACTCTAATTTAAAGTTTCACATGCCAGTAATACATTTTAATGTTTGTAGAAGGGCTCTTTCTATAAGTCTATAATATATAACTGAACTATTTTTGTATGTAAAGTACATAAGGTTTTTAAAATGTTTAAGAAGCTTCATTTAAAATTAAATTAAAATGCAGAACCCCCCGGACTAGTGGCCAGGACCCAGGGAGTCTGAGTGCCACTGAAAATCAGCTCGCATGCCACTTTTGGCACCCATGCCATAGGCTGCCTACCCCTGCCTTAGAAAGTGTAATGTAAACTCTGATATTTGGTGCGTATTTTTGTTTGTTACTGCTATTTAGTGGAAAATAGTAATATTGCTACTTAAAATGTTTACACTGAAAGTTACTTTGTATTAATGGCAATCAAAAGCAGTAAAAATGTATTTTAATTACGATCGTGAGTGCATACAGTTCTAACTACACTTAAGGAACGGAGCTTTTGATTCCTGTTAACCTTGGAGAGCTAACACAGCTCTGAGAGAATGAGCTGGATTCTATTCCTCCTTGTGTCTGGCATTTCAGTTAGTTCCATCCATGCAAATCCACTGACGACAATAGGGGTTACCCAGGGTAGTCTAATGGCAGATTTTGCCTAGCGGAACTCTTACATCACCAGAAGTAAGAGGAAAACCCAGTTTAACTCTCAAATTCTAGGTTGATTTCGCAAGGTTGGAGCTTAGGGGAAATACATCTCTACATGCAAACTGTAAACGTATTTGATTTGGAGTTAACTGAGCTGATAAACATAACACGATGATGCAGTATTTTAGCCGCTATTCAGTAGAGAACCGCACTTGAAGCACTATAAAGGGCTAATGTTTTCACAAGTGCCTCCAACATCTTGTAGATGAGATAGGGAAAGTCAACCCCTAATGACTAGTGTGTTAAACTGATCACTGGATTTGTTAAACTTTCTTCCCTTTCTTTGGACAGGGTTCTTCTGCCTCAGGATTGCTCAATGGTTATCCTCTCTGGGAGAACGTCACCTTATCTGAGACAAGCCATGGCTGGGCGGCTATTGGAACACGCTCCTTTGAATTCGCACAGTTTGACAATTTTCACGTTGAGGCCAGTTGAGGTTGCTGGCATACTAAGCCAAGCCAGTTGTTTTATTACTACTTTGAATCGGAGCCAGTTCAAACTTTGGAGATAACTTGTAAATACTATTTTGAGGTTGATTTGTTGGCCAGCGTTCTAAATTCCATCCTTATTTATTACTGTTTGTTAGAAATTTACTTGAGTAGGTATGTGTTACACATGCCTGTGACTTAATTAAAAGGATGCTCTGGGATTTTGACCTTTAATTTTCAGAGATAAGTTTTTGTTTAAGTTAGAGATGGCAAACAGGAGCCATGGATTGAAACTCTCTTGAATATGCCCCAGTTCACTTGTAAGCCATTTGAAGAAATTAACGTGCAGTATGTAGAGGACCTCCGAAGCTTCAGTTTTAACACTTACCTGGCTCTGGTGTTTTCCTTTCACCCTCCAACTAAGAATTAAACATCTAAATTTAGTGAACATATTCCTAAAGGGTCACGTTTACTGTTCCCAAATTCCCCTTTCAACAAAGTGCTTAATTCTGTTACAATAGAAAGATGTTTGCCATAGTCTGAGGCTAGGGAATACACAAGTGCATTTGAATTACTTCTCCCACTTGTAAATGAGACCTGCAATACCAGCCTTTAGACATATATATTTTGAGGCTGTAATCTGTACATTGGAGTACAAACACAGCTTATGGTTGATTTGGCCATTTAGGAAGTGCCTTATTTTTAAACTACCTCTGTCATTAATGACAAAGTAGCAAATGAGCTATTGTAATACAATCAGCTGTTGATATCCCCACTCCTTTCTGTGCACTATCTTGGTTGCTTTTCCAGGAGGGAGGGGAAAGATGGGTCTCTTAATTTGGTGAGGTGCTTAGATAATATGGTCATGAGCTCTTGAAGTACAGATGAGCAGATTTCCTCTTGAGTTTACACCCAAGACAGCTGTGTCACTCAGCTACTGAATGGTCTCTGATAAGTAAAGACCCCATTCTGAGATGCAGAAATGATCTTTCACTGGATGTTGACAACTGTAAACTTTTCCATTCATGTCAGGGCAGGACTCCGAAGTAGCTAATATGTGAAAAATGTGCTTCTTTTCCTAAAAGGTTTGTCAAGCATCTTCCACTTATGATACGGGACTCTATCCTAAAACAGAGAATAAATTAAGTATAATTATATGTTATAAATCCTCAGGGGGAAAAAACCCTCTCCATTTTGCTGTCATTCCTTGGCTTTCCAAGTCACTGCAACAGCTGCAGAGTTAATTTATTCTTGAATGTATAAGTGAGTCTTGAAGTACAGAGTGAGACTCTCATATATTGCTACTCTAGGTTCTGTAGACTCCTGCATTTTTCTTCCTTTGTTTGTTCGTGTTCTGCTCGGCTCAGTTTGGAAATAATAACTTGGTAGTTCAACGAGATGTATGTCATCTTGTCATGCTAGAAGGGAAAACTTTCCATACCTCCTAATTGATTAATGCTTACCAAATTTCACTGTTTTAATTCAGGAAATCCAGTGAGACAAGAATCTAACTCAAGAGTTGATAACACACTTGAAACCTGGATAAGGACATATTTATTAGGCAATCTTCTGTCTTAAGAGACTGCCCCAAAGTATCTCTAAACATACTGAGCACAGTTCTGATCCACTTATATTAGAAGACTAATTCTTAAGCAACTGGTTGTTCTGAATGGTTGCTTAAGACAGGTATAATGTAATTACAGGTATTTTGCAGTTTGAAGATAACGGGATAATGCAGAGCATTTTTCAAATAGCTTTTGGAGAAAGATATCTCAGAATTCCATCCTTGCATCCCACTCTAGCGATTATTTTCCGAAGCAATTACTGATGCGTCTTGTGACTATTAGCAAAAGCCTTTATACATAGTCTCATACATTCAATTAACCTTGAAAACAATAAATTTTAAAGTGATTTTTAACTATTGTCATGGGCAGTAAGCAAGTTAGTTTTTATTTGATAAATGAGAGAGAATTTCTAGGCCAATATTTCAGACTGGGGTGGCCTAGATTTAGGTGCTTAACTTTATATTTAGATACCTAAATAAGTGGTCTGATTTCCAGAGGGATGTCAGTGGGAGCTGCAGATGTTCAGCACTTCCCAAAGTCAGGCCACTTGTGGGTCCCTAAAGTTTGACACCTATTTGAGGAATGTCTGTAAATGAACAAGTTACAAGAGAAATTTAAATTTGGCAGAACTAGATATCTGTTCATAATGGGATATTTCTGCAGCAATTCTAGCTAACGCTATTAGCTGCAGGGTGTATATGCGTGGGTGATGGAACAGCACTGATGATGCAATTATTCCAAAGAATACAGTTTTTACATTTTTGCACTAGTTAATTAACCAATTTTACTGTTTTTGCATTATGGACTAAATGTGTTGTACATTATTGGGAGTATAGTTTTTATGTTAACTTATAAAATTAAAGTTATAAGGGATTTAAAATGTTTTAAATTATTGTGAATACTACGTTTACTGAAGTTTTGTTGTGTAGTCATCTTATACATCTGTAATTCTTTCCCTTTGAATGGACTGTAATGCACTTGGCGATAGCAGATAAGCCGTTAAGTGTTTCAGTAAGGGACAGTTTTACGTGGTTGATTATAAATACTAATGATTCCAAATGAGCAAATAAAACACTTTTAAAAAAACCTTCATTTGTGCAGAGCCATTCTGTAAATGCATCTTGGTATCCTTCAGAGAGAGGACTGATAATCTTTCATTTGTGATTCCTGATAAGGATGCTTGTCATTAGGCTAACTGGTCTGGAAGATTTTGCTACTGCAACTTTGAATGACTTTTAACAGTCTTCATTTACAAAGCTCTCAAGAAGATCTCCATAGCTTAGTGCTTGCAATCCTGATGTGATATTCTTTAAACAGTATTTTTACTTAACTGTGTCTGTTACAGCTGTCCCCGTGCTGGATTCCTTTTTTCCCCTTCCTTTCTGTTTGTGTGCTGAGTGGCCGCCGGCCCCCCGCCCCCAGCCATGGAACAGCCTGGCCCTGTTCATGGAAATGGCTTGTGCAGACTGACTGGAGCCATTGCTCTGCCTGAGTTTGCCCTTAAAACCAGACATTTTCTGATCAGACCCCCGGAGAAGGTCCTTGCTTTGCCACCTGGTCTGATCAGCTAGGGGGCTTTGGGGGGCCCTCTCCCCACTCTTGTTTGTTTTTGAGCGTACCCCCGTTTTTAAACTCCCCTCCCACGAACAATGAATTTGTGCCTGGAGATCTCCTGATTATTGTAAGCGAATCGAGCCCTCTCTGCGTCCTCTGATGCTGAAACTGCTGTTACTGCTGCTGCTTCGGGGATTGGTAAGGAAAAACCTCTTGCACACTCCCCTTGTTCTAGCTGCTGGCTTTCTTTCCCCTGCAGGCAGACCCAAGCTAACTCCTTGGTCTGTATCTGTAATCTGCTTCTAGCTCCGCAGCGCCTTTGCTGCTAGAAATAAGCCTGCTTGCAGCCACCGATAGTTAGCCCTCTCCCCCCCCACTCCCCCCCCGGAGCTGTATCCTGGGCACACACCACTCTGCCCTCTGGAACTACCCCTAGTATAAGGTGCACCCATTAGGTTAGATTTAGCCTTTAGTCTAGATAAATTGTAATTTAATTTTGCATAGTTGTGGTTAAGTTAGGTTTAGAAAATTGCTTGCATTGTACTCTGTAAGGCCTTGGCTACACTTACCGGCAAGTTCGACGGCTGGAAATCGAACTTCTGGGTTCGACTTATTGCGTCTAGTCTGGACGCGATAAGTCGAACCCAGAAGTGCTCGCCGTCGACTGCGGTACTCCAGCTCGCCGAGAGGAGTACCGCGGAGTCGACGGGGGAGCCTGCCTGCCGAGTGTGGACCAAGGTAAGTTTGAACTAATTCGAAATAAGGTACTTCGAACTTCAGCTACGTTATTCACGTAGCTGAAGTTGCGTACCTTAGTTCGAATTAGGGGGGGTAGTGTAGACCAAGCCTAAGTTAGGCTTAAAGAATTGTTGCATTGTGTTTTGTTACTTGCTAATTTGTGTAGTTTTGGTTAAGTTAAATCATAGATAAGATTTTGCTGTGTTCTGTATAATTGTCTCTCTGCTGTTTAAACTTGCAGCCTGTCTGCTCGCTCGCGCGCGTGCTCTCTCTCTTTCTCTCTCTCTCAATCCCTTCCCCCACATGCTCACCCTGCTCCTACTGCTGCCAGATCTCAATTGTATTACTGAAGTCTAGCATAAAACCCCATTGGTTACGCTTTTTCTCTCGAACACCCCTCACATTTTACATTTACACCACTGTGACACATTTTTACCTAAAGTTGTTGGTTATTTAACACATTTTACCCATAACTGTTAGTTGGTTATATGCTGCTGTGACACACCCTTTACATAGAAACTGTTAGCTACCTGTTACATTTATACTTCAGTGTTAATTGGTTACCAACTGTATTGTACCCCACTATTGAAACCCCCTATCCTATTTACTAAAAGAAACCCCTCCCCAGTTGTCTACCTTAACAAACCCCATACCCCTCACTATTAAATTTTCCCGGTTTTTGCATTTTCTTAATAAAGTTTATTTTACACCCCACCAGTGCAGTAGTTGTCCCCCAAGATCTCCTACCTGCTGGCAGGGTCAAACTGGAGCAAGGATACACTTTCTGAACCCTTTGCACTTAGCTAAGGGTATGACTTTTTTTTAATGTCCAGTCTTGCAAAATGCAGAGTGTTTTCAAATGTCTTTTGGCTTCATTGGCAGTTGACCACCTTGTAGGATTAAGCTTCAGGTCCATTTATCTACAGATGGGTGACGAGTTATTATAAAGGGCTCAGGTTTTATAGGGTTAAAAGTGACTTTTACCTTCCCTTGAATTCAAATTTAAAAACTAGGTTAAAAACATCAAACTCCAACTTTAAAGGAGAACAGAAATTCCTGGCATGAACAACCATGTAATCTGGGCTGTTTCTGCTCATGTTACACCACTTGCCATTTAGACTGGTAGCTTACATTTTCAATGCATGCTCTTGCAAATAAAAGGCCTTCAAGTATCTGAGTGTCCCCCACCATCATGGCAAGGGTGCTGCTTGAGCTGCAGCAGAATTGTCTATCACAGGATATAAATAACTTCAATAATGCAAAGGTTGGGTCAGAATAAATCTAGTATAGGTGTATCACCTAGCCCAACAAACCAGCACCTGGTGGGTTATAGGATATGTAGACTGGTGTTGGTTCAGTCATTATAAACCACTGTTGAGATTTTCAAAGTAGTCTAGGATGTGTACACACATCTGCTTTGAAAAATCTCAACCAGTGTCTTTTCCATTCTTTGGTGGTCTTCCTAGGATTCTTCAGACATGGTTTCAGGCATCCTCATACCATCAATACATGAGACTTTTAACTACCAAGGTTGCTTTCTGTTTTGGATGTTGTGAAAGCCAAGACAATAACAGGGTTCAAAAATTAACTAGCTAAATTCATGGAGGATAGGTCCATCAATGGCTGTTAGCCAAGATGGGCAGGGATGGTGTCCCTAGCCTCTGTTTGCCAGAAGCTGGGAATGGGCAACAGGGAATGGATCACTTGATGATTATGTTTTGTTCATTCCTTTTGAAGCACCTGTTACTGGCCACTGTCAGAAAATAGGATACTGGGCTAGATGGACCTTTGGTCTGACCAATATGGCCATTCTTACGTTCTTATGTCAAAACCAATTGCAAATGCTTTGGATTAACAGAAGGAGAATGTTTCTTATGAGAACTTAAGCCAATTATCCTAAATACTTGTCAGTGTCCCCTGATGTCTCCCTGTTGCCATGTAAAGAAGAACATCTGCAATTACATTTTCCATTTCTTTTAAAACCACAAAAATTGGCAGGAGAATACAGGCAGGTGGAGTATCTGAAACTGCCCTGAACTCATTTTTGAAATTGACTAGATCTCAAGCTGACATTTTCCTTTTAAACTATCAGTTGTATTAGTCTACAAACAGGAGAAGCCTGGAAGAAAGTCAAGTGAGAAGCTGTTGTCTATCTCAGATTATATCTTTAATTTCTTTTCTGGGTTACCAGAACCCAAATACAGCTGCCTCAAACTGGCTGGCTTGCTGGAGCTGATGTTGCTATGTGATGTTTTGGTGCTATTGTATATGTATTCACTAAGCCTTATGAGCATTTCACAAGAATTTGTATCCCAACTATGATTTGCAAATTACATCTACTGCAGGTTAGTGGGGAGTGACTTTCTCCCATGATGGCTTTTCAGTGGCCTATGTGAATGAAGTGTTTAGTTCCAGTCCAGATCCTAAAGGCCACAAAAATGGCCTCAACAGTTATTGCTGCTCTTCAAGGTGGCTAAGGACTTAAAATGCCTAGAAGCCTAATTTATCCTCTTGCTTTTAGGTCTAATCCTCCAGGTCAGAGAGAAGCTACATGTGCCTGTGTGTGTGTGCACACATCTTCACTTCCATTGCCTGAGTTCTATTTGTTCTGTGGTTAGACAGGCTATTAATCTGTAGAGCTGTCAATCCAGCACCTTTCCTGAGTGTGAATTAACACAGAGACAGGATCTGCTTTGGAAAGAAAACAGTTACCACATTTAAAAAGGCTTGCCAGGGTTAGCAAGGCATAACAAAATAGCCCCTTAGTTTACCAATGATTGGGATGCAAGCTTTTTTAAAGCTCCATATAATACATTTTGTTCATACTGAAAAGCATGATGACAATATTACATTACAATTAATGTCCTGACTTGTTAAGAACAGAAAAATAAAATGACAAATGCTTATCTGGCACCACAACAAAGATGAGTTATAGATGTTCAGTTTGGATGCGCTTTGTGTGTGGAGTTGGAAGGTTCAAAAATCATCCTGTACACATCAGCAACACCGACAAATACATTAATATCCAGCAAATTTTGTTTGCTGCTCGACGTGCTCCTTTCATTTCCTAAGATCCATATTATGCATGCTTTGGTGTCATCCTAATAGTAATGTTCTTGTTTGTAGAATCAATGTGTAAAAGAAGACCAGGAATAATTGCCCCGAGTAAATATTAAGATCCAAACTAAAATTCTTTGAGGATCTGAATGACTTTGAAGCCAGTGTGTAAAACTGCCCCCTATTTGCCATTGTACACCCAAAACCCGGGTTAAACACCACTGTAGAAAGTGGAGGGAAAAATCAGCCCAAATGTTTAAAAATGAGTAGCTCTTCTCCTCGCCTTCCCGCCCGACTTTTAGTGTCTTAGATTGCATGACTTATTTAGAGCTCCTCTGTGTGGCTCCCCATTTTACAGGGTATAGGGAGTGTACACACTCCCTCTCCCAGTAACCCATAGGACTAAAGTGCAGAGTTGTACAGTGAGTCATTGGCTTGGATTAGAACTAAGGCATGTGGGTTCTCAGAAGCCTGCTGCAAACACTGGTCTGCTGTGACCCTAAGACCATCCCAATGCTAGAGGGAAAGGGGTTCACTGGAATCAGAGTTTCAGCTGGCCTGATCAGTTCAATGTACCCCAATTCACTAATATCATAATCTGATTAGCTACAGTGTCATGTAAGGTATCACTGGAAGACCAATAACACACTTATCACTAATATTCTTGCATGGTGTATGTATGGTAATCACCCAAAGGACTGTACAAATGTGAAGGACATATGAGACTAAAATGTTTGAACCAGGCAAGTCTGAGGAGTAGATAAACAGCTTTTTTTCAGACAAAGGAAAGGCCAATGCCTCCACCCAGGTGCAATCACAGACAATTGGCAATCAGTCAAATTGCCATTCATTGGCATCCTGGAGATTGCAGGGAAGAGATCAGCTTGGATTGTAGAAAGCACTACTGGGGAAGAAACCGTCATGGAACCTTGTCCATCAGACTTTTTGGTACCATTCCTCACAGCGGGGGCCCTAAACTTTGAGAAGAATGCAGTTCAGAAGTTCACTGGACTATAAAAGAGAGGGGCAAAGAACCCCAAACGATCTTTCACCTAAGATGACAAAAGAACTAAGCATTTTGGACGCTGTGGGAGAACCTGACCAAGGGGGCGATTAGCCTTCTTGATGGAAGGAGGTGTAGTAAGAATCTTACCTTGAACCAAGACTATAGTTTTGGTAAGTCTTAGTCACTAGAAAGCATTTCACGCTTCTAATTGTTTCTGAATCCCTTATACTTGAACTCACTTGAAACCTCTCTCTTTTTACTTGGACACTTCAGGTCCAACCCAGTACTGGGTAGGACTTGAAGTGATTATTAACTCCAATTAAAGCAACTAAGCTGCTTTGCTTTGTCTCTTTAAAGGAGCAATGGACCTTATTACTCTGAATGTTCCAGGAAAGGGCTGGACATTTCAGGACAGATGATTTTGGGGAAATTCAGGACTGCGGGTATATTGGTGTCACTTGGCTAGTAGCAAGCAAAGCTGGTGGAGACCAGTTGTAGTGTAAAGAGCAAGCTGGTAGAGCCCTGCAGAACCAGGGCTGTTCAACACACAGTGCATACAAGCTGGGAGTGTCCAGAAAAGGAGCTACAACAGCAATGCATTTTAAGGCACTCTGGGTTACAGAACAAGTGGTGATATAACCTCTCTCTGGTCTGGGTTGAACTCCAAAATGTGACAACGTCACTCCTGGAAAGGCTTACTTTAACATGTCAGACTCTAGTGTAGAGCTGGTCAGGAATTTTTTGACAAACGGTTTTTCCACTGGTAAAGGCAGATTATTCAAAACTGAACCCCCACCCCCCCAGGAATGTGTCAATTTCAACAAATTGTCCAAAAAAAAAAAAAAAGCAAGAGTATTGAAAATGTCAAAACATCTCATTTTTGACTCTCTTGGAATTAAAGGTTTTGATTTTTTTGGTCAAAACTATTTTAAATTTAGAACTTTTTTTTTTTTTTTAGTTTAAAAAAATTAAACTAAAAGTAAAAAATTGAAACAGTTTCAAAATGATCAATAAAAAACATTTTGATTGACCAGAACTGATTTTTTTTTCTTCAGGTTTTCTGATTATGGATGTGTGGTGTGTTTTTTGAAATTTACTTCCTGTCCCAATTGGGTGGGGGAAACCATCTCCCACCCAGCTCTGATCCAGCATTTCTATCTTGGCCAGTGTCTTCTATGCTGGGACAGTGGCAGGGCTAGGTGGGGTGGGAAAACACTTGATCAATATCCCTCACATGCTGGAGTTAAGGTTTAAAGTAAATCAACAGTTTTAAGATTCTCAGATGAAAGGCTTTGTGACCCACAGAGTCTATCGAATACATTATTATTATTTGAGTCTGTCTGAAAAGAGCATGCAGCAGTGACAGACAGCAAATCCTATTAAGGATGTCCATTCTCTACTCTACTCTAATGTGATTGCTCTCATGGTAGGAGCAATAAATGGCGGGGTTCATGGAGCTGTAAAACAGTGAGAGATCATTCGGGTTTTGTGCTGAGTCCAAGTGAATGCTAATACTTCAGTGTGAGATCTATAAAGCTGCACTGGGGCACACAATGGCTGTGGCTCAAACTGCCTATTTCCTATTCGGTCTGATATTGCTGGCTAATGGCTCAACTTGAGTTTTCTTTCATTCCTCCACTGATGCTTTATCCTAAGATGCTTTTTGCCCATGGTCTATGGACTTCACTCAGCTTAGCAGGACAAAACGAATATATCATCCAATCCACATCCCAGGCAATGTAGAATTATTCCCTGTAGTCTATTTTCAAGTGCCTTGCTTCATCTAGTTTTAAAAGTACCATCTTGATGGGGCTTCCACCTCTTTCCATCATGGGATTATTCTCTAGTTTAGTTTTGTCTTGCTACTTGGAATGTTTTGCTAAGGTTCAGCCTAAGTTCTCTCTATCTTAATTACTTCCCATTGCTTCTCATTATACACCTCTGTATCATACCAAGCTATCTTCCATTTTGGTGTTTAGAACAGTGAGAGGTTAGGCTAGTGGACAGAGTGCTGGGAGTTGGGGAGAGACCTGGGTTTTAGCCCCACACAGGGACAGAGGTCAGGAAAGGACCTCCTGGGTCATCGAGTCCAGTCCCCTACCATGACAGGCAATTCCATTATATAATCTCATTCATAAATTTATCAAGCTCCATCTTAAAACTATTTAGGTTGTTTGCCCCATCTATTCCTATTGGGAGGCTGTTCCAGAACTTCACCCCTCTGATGGTTAGAAACCTAATTTCCAGCCTAAATTTATTTCTGACTAATTTATAACCATTTGTTCTTGTGCCAATGCCGTCCTTTATCTTAAATAGCTATTCACCCTCCCTTGTATTTACCTCCCCTGATGTATTTATAAAGAGCCCTGCTCAGCCTTCTTTTTGCTAGACTAACCAAGCCAAGCTCTTCCAGTCGCCTCTTATAAAACAGGTGCTCCAGTCCCCTGCTCATCCCAGTTCTTCTTTGCACCTGTTACAGTTTGAATTCATTTTTCTTGAACATGGGTGACCAAAACTATACAGTATTCCAGATGGGGTCTTACCAATGCCTTGTGCAATGGCATGAATACTTCTCTCTCTAAGTAAAATGCACTGCCTGATACAACCTAGGATCAATTTTGTCATTTTCTCAGCTGCACACATTGCTTATAGTCCTCCTATGATCAACCCACACACCCAGGGTCTCTGTCACTTCCAACTGATGCGCCCCCAGCTTCTAGCAGAAATTCTTGTTGTTAGTCCCTTAGTGCATGGTGTGGCACTTTGTACTATTACATTTAATTCCTATTTCTATTACTCCTGTCCTCAAGGTCATCCAGGACTTCCTGTGCAATACTCAGATCCTCCTCTCCATTGATGGTACCTCCCAACTTTGTACTGTCAGCAAATTACATTAGTATATTCCTCCTACTTGTGCCTAGGTCATTGGGTTCCAAGTCCAATCCTTGAGGAACTCCACCTGTAACCTCCCTCCAGCCCAAAAGCTCTTTTCAGCACAACCTGTTATCTTCTCCTCTGGAGCTGGTTCCTTACCAGCCTTACAATTCCTGGCTCCGCCACTGACCTACTATGTGACCTTGGTCAAGGCACTTCATTTCACCTCTCTATGCCTGTCTCCCCTGTGAGCCTGTCTTGTCTATTTAGATTGTAAGCTTTGGGGCAAGGGCCATCTCTATTATGCTTTTCTACAGTTCCTATCACAGTGAGGCCCTGCTCTCTGTTGGTGTCTGTGTGCGCTACCATAATACAACTAATACTAATTTAAATGTTTGACTCCTTACCTCTTAGCCCAGGTTATGTGACACTCAAAGCAGGACCAACACCAAATAAATCATCCCAGCCAGGGCTTTGTGAAGCTGGGCCTTAAAAACCTCTAAGGATGGAGATTTCACCACTTCCCTAGGTAACCCATTCCAGTGCTTCACCACCCTCCTAGTGAAATAGTTTTTCCTAATATCCAACCTAGTCCTCCCCCACTGCAACTTGAGACCATTGCTCCTTATTCTTTCATCTGCCACCACTGAGAATGGCCTAACTCCATCCTCTTTGGAACCCCCCTTCAGGTAATTGAAGGCTGCTATCAAATCCCTCCTCACTCTTCTCTTCTGCAGACTAACTAACCCAGATCCCTCAGCCTCTCTTCATAAGTGCCCTAGCTCCCTAATAATTTTTGTTGCCCTCTGCTGGACTCTCTCCAATTTGTCCACATCCTTTCTGTAGTGGGGGGCCCAAAACTGGATGCAATAGTCCAGATGTGGCCTCACCATTGCCAAAGAGAGGAATAATCACTTTCCTCGATCTGCTGGCAATGCTCCGACTTCTACAGCCCAATATGCCATTAGCCTTCTTGGCAACAAGGGCACACTGTTGACTCATATCCAGCTTCTCATCCACTGTAATCCAAGTCCTTTTCAGCAGAACTGCCGCTTAGCCAATCGGTCCCCAGCCTGTAGCAGTGCATGGGATTCTTCAGTCCTAAGTGCACGACTCTGCACTTGTCCTTGTTGAACCTCATCAGATTTCTTTTGTCCCAATCCTCCAATTTGTCTAGGTCACTCTGGACCCTATCCCTACCCTCCAGCTTATCTACCTCTCCCCCCAGCTTTGTGTCATCCACAAACTTGCTGAGGGCGCAATCTATTTCATCATCCAGATCATTAATGAAGATATTGAACAAAACCGGTGCCAGGACTGACCCCTGGGGCACTGCTTGATACTGGCTGCCAACTAGACATCGAACCGTTGATCACTACCCGTTGAGCCCGATGATCTAGCCAGCTTGACCACACTTTGGTTCATTATGAAATATACTCAAGAGACCAAATAACCAATGTCAGTCAGGTTTATTAATATGATATAAGAAAAAAGTTCTCTACAATACCAGTTTTCAAAGAGCAATCCTGTGTGGCAATGTTACATTCACCGTAGGCAGAAGGTGTGCTCCCTGAATTTGCGTCTCTAAAGCCATCCTTTTATACTCGTGTACCAGTAAAAGGTATTGTATTTGTCATTTGAAACTGGATTTAATTAATCCGCTTTTTACCTTGTTTGTTTCTAAAACACCCCTCTTTTTTTTTGTTCTGAACTCATGCATTCCAGGTACTAAGGAGCATGAAGTCACCTGCCATATTTCTGTGGGTAATTCCTTTCCTGTTGCCATGAAGAAATGATCATCTCTCTTGACACTGACAGTTCTCCTAGCAACTCAAGCCAAGGCTTACTTCAGCTAATGCAAGGTGTGGTGGGATACTTGGCATAAGTGTACAGGATTATAACAAAGGTATAGGCCAATCTGGGCTACATAACTACTATAATAATGCTTAATATGTATACTTAAAGGCTTAAAATATATATTGTGGGTAGTATTATCAGCATAATAGACACTTGCTAGCATATATATGTATTAGTCAACTGGTATAATAGTTTTTGGTAAATCCTATATTAACTGGTTTAGTTCCTTCTGCTCAGCCTAGATCATCCTTGATTTTAATTTAAAATTTTTCCTGATGTCCTTTAGGTGACTGTTGTGACACTTCCCAAGGGTGCCTGGGGCACTATGCTACAACCTGCTCTTAGCATGAGAAGTCTTGTCTATGCCTGCGTGGGTCAGCTCCCCAGCTCCAGAAGCAACGGGCAACACAAGCACTCCCTTCTAGACTGCTGCAGACCCCACCCCCTCCAGATTAGCGATAGGCGACATCCCCGGAACACTCCGAGCACCTTCCTGGAGTACCCAGCCCCTGTGTCACTTGACGCTTGCATTATTCACAAAGCCATACTTTCCAGCTCACCAGGTAAACTTCAGATCGCTGCTCTGCTTAACACACAGCACTTAGATATGTTTGTAGTGAAAACAGGTCAATGCTTATTTAAGAAAGGCTAGAGATTCACGTGATAGCAAGTAGAAGTATTGGAAACAAATGGTTACATATACAATAAAATCATAATACACATTCTAGAACCTAGCCTTAACTAGTTACTTTCATGTGTTTATAGAGTAAGGCTCACCCCACAATCCTTCCAGAGTTTTAAAGCCAGTGATCCTCTGTTCATAAGACACACATTGCTAGTTTCCTCCTCAGTGAAGGATCCAGGTGTATCTCTGCACCCCCAGATATGCCCCCAAAATCTACTGTCTTTACTCAGAAAGGCTCTCCTCCTGCTTTTTTTTCTTCAAGTAAATTTCCTCTCAAATATTTTCCAAACTCTGTATCTAGACTGTTCTCAATGGTACCAGATGACAGAACAAGGAGTAATGGTCTCAAGTTGCAGTGGGGGAGGTTTAGGTTGGATATTAGGGAAAAAAAATTCACTAGGAGGGTGGTGAATCACTGGAATGGGTTACCTAGGGAGGTGGTGGAATCCCCTTCCTTAGAGGTTTTTAAGGTCAGGCTTGACAAAGCCCTGGCTGGGATGATTTAGTTGAGGGTTGGTCCTGCTTTGAGCAGAGGGTTGGATTAGATGACCTTCTGAGGTCCCTTCCAACCCTGATATTCTATGATTCTATTAGCTTTTGGCTCAGTATGCAAGCAGACATACATTGTGAGAGAGACAATGCCCAATATATACAACCAGACAGAGAGATGAGTCTATTACCACTTGCTTGAAAGGAACTTATCCAAGACAAGTCATCCCCTGGTTATCTGCCATAAGAACATCATTTTCAGTACGGACTTATATACATTTCACCCTGATTATGATGACCAGTGGGCTGCTGGCTCTTGGTAGATACCTCACATGTCATTTCACCCTGATTATGATGACCAGTGGGCTGCTGGCTCTTGGTAGATACCTCACATGTCAATCTTTAGTTAATTATTATGTAAATATTTAACACAGGGAATCCCTGTAAAATCCTATGCATGCCCTCTGCCAATTGGCACCAGGAAATCCCTGGTTCACAACTGTTCAGCTCAATAGATCTCAACATCAGGAAAATTTTCCTAATATTTATCCTAAACATACGTTTTAAAATTCTTGCTACCATTCTAAAGAATTTCTCTCCATCCAGGCTGTTTACATCTTCCAAACTACAAATATTTATAGAGGTTATTATGTACCCAAATAATTGTTTAGCCAAACTATAAATAGAGACTTTAATGCTTTTTGTCTGTCTTTTAAAAGTCAATCCCTCAGACTCCAGTATTAAAGCTAGTTTACCTTCCCTACACCTGTTAAGTTTAATAGTCACTTTTGGGGGTTTTCCCTTACCACTGTACAGGTAGTGGGACTGAAAAGGTTTTCATTGTAATCCAGATTTTGTAGTATAAATACAATTAAACTACTAATTGTGAACAAGTGTCAGAGATCCCATGCATAAGAAAATGAGGGTAGCTCAGCTAGTGGGTTATTTATCATAAACCATAGGAGAGCTCGGCTCATCACACAAACTATATGATGCCTACAAGAACAAAATCCTGAGTGCTAGTTTTAAGATATTACATTTACTGTGTGGGATAGAGATATATTATACATGTCTCTTGCTTTTTGACTGTTCTCCAGAGAACATTGGGAATGACACTTTAAGTGTAAAAATAGATTCTGATCATTTTTATTACTTTCCTTCATTCTCTTCCTCCCCCCCCCCCCATTTAAAAAAAAAATCAACTCCTGGATTTTGGGTCAGCCTTCCCAATATGATCAGGAGTGGGAGGTGTTAATGGTCTCCAAATTATTTTTTCCTTTCCCTTCAGGTTTCTGTTTATCATCTGTCCCTTTACCACCAAAATCTTTTGCAAGCAAATTGTTTAATGCAGCCTGATGCAGGAAAGGTGCTGCCTGGCTTTTATCATTTCAAAGACTGATTACTGCAATTCTCTGCCTGCCAGCTTCCCTGATGCCTTTGAAGGCTTCTGCCGGGGGTACTTAGCCATACTAGGTCATCTCAAAAGAGAAACCACTTTGCAGAAATTTCTTTGGCTTTCATTTAAGTAACATGTTGATTAAATCATTGGTGAGTTGTGTGTGTTTGTCTTTTAGTCTTTAGCGGGTATTGATAGGCTATCTGGGTGTCATTACTGAGACTGTCACAATTTCCTCATTAGAAAATGGGTACAATAATACAAATGCTGTAGAGATACAAACTTCTCGAGTGGATCTGAAGGATGGCTCTCTCTTTTTCAAGGAGTATGGATACAGTGCTCATGAGGGCCCACTGTGGCCCATAACTGCTGTAGATGGGTCTCCCCAGAGATGGCCCTGGTGTGTCCTACGGGAACCGCACAAATCCTTGAGAATCTGCCAGGATTCTCTAGGTCTGAAGAAAAGTATCTGGCCAGACTGCAAGCCCTAGATGCTCAGGAGAGCAAAACCAAAGGCCCAGCCAATATGCTCACATCTGCGGCCTTTTAAAAATCACGTCACTGGAGTTAAGGAACAAGGATCACATTATTGCTTAGTTACTGGTGCAACTTCCACACTGGCATCCTATTCCCCCATGTAAAGCCTCTTAGCCCTAACTGAAAACGGATAAACAGCAATGCTATTCCAGTTCATTGAGTGTGACTGACACAATATTTGAAAAACACCACTCAACCAAAGCAGTCAAGAGGGCTAGCACATACTTCAGGCTACAAGAAAACCTCATTAAAGCTAGCCTGAGCTGTACTCAGAAAAATCTATAGAGGTATCACAAAGATTGGTTTCCAAATGAAAAATAGAGGGTTGACAGGAACCTTACGACTTTTTATCTTTTGTGACAAGTTCATGAAGACAGAAAAACTTCTGTTTCACCCCAGAGCCACTAGATGGCAGTGTTACTATAACTAAGAAATATTTGGTGTTTTCAGTAGATTAAGAGCCAGTCTCTCTCGGTTGTGAAAATGTTGAACAGATACAGTTTTATTTGTGGGGAAAGATGAGGTTGAAACTATGGAAGACTTCATGCGCACAAAACCTGTTGCTACTCACACAAGGAATATTCATTCACCTCTTACTAATTTTGTATCTGCTCTACACAGATTAAGCTAAACAAAGCAAGTGCTTCATAAAGCATCTGTTACCCACATGGGTTTGTCTGCAGCTATGTAATTTAAAATAAAAAAAACCCAACGCCTCCTACTGTTGCCAGAAGTAGGCAGGTGTAAGTTAGTTGTTGCACAAGTCTCAAAAATCCACCCCCCCCCTTTCCTTCCTATTAAGAAATGTATGAGTATTCTTTCTAGAGCACCATGCATTTGCATTTTGCTTTAGAGGCAGTTATGAAACATAGTCCCAGCCCTGAAAAGGTTGGCATTGTAAGGCTCTGATCCTGCAAAGGAATCCACTGGCCAAAGACCGATTTACTTTGATGTGACTTTGCAGGAAGGAGAGTCTGCACTTGCATATGCAGTTGTGGGATGGAGGCCCAGATTACACAAAACAATGACCAAGGGTGGCAGGTAAGAGAAGGGCATGTTTTACATAAAATAGGGTCATGAGTTTGCTAGTTCTCAGTGTCTGCATCTGGGTGATTGATTGTTTTTTTTTTTTTTTTTTTTTTTGAGAGCGAGATTTCTTTGTGTTTAAATGTTATTTTAACATCTTTGGGACTCGGGCGAGGAGCAAAGTCAGAGAGAGACAAAAGGGATAGGGTTTGATTGCAGAGGAAGCGGTTACATGGTCTAACCTGTTTAAGACACTTCCATATTCAAAGAGGTGGATCTAGACTTAGGGAGTGGCATCGTGGGAGAAAGCATGTACGCAGGTATAGGGCGACGATGTAAAGAGACCCTGAAGAGAAGTGGAATTGGCAGAGTGCAGCATGGGTGAGAGGCAGGAGATGAGATCTGGGAGTGAAGATTCATGAAGGCGAGGATAAGTTTGAAGAGGATGCAGGGCCAGCAATAGGGCTCAGAGGTCAGTCAGAATTACTTAATCATAGAGGTCGGAGAGGCAGATGGCTCTCATGGTTGACTGTTCATGCGAGCTTTTGCAGAGAAGGTGGTGTTGGGGGAAGAGGAGGAGGGTAACCTCTTCCAAGTGTGTCAAATCCCTCTGATGATGGTGATTTATTTGCATTGCCATGGAGCCTAGGGGGTTGATCTGCTTTGAAGAACTACAGACGTTTGGTTTATAACCTTAATATTGCTCATTTATGTTTTGATGTATTTCCTTGTTGAAATTCCATTGATTTTTATTGGTCTGCTTTTATAGTTCCTTGAGTATCCTGTACACTTTGGTCATGACCCTTTCCCCTATTGTTTTCCTTTGATTGATGTACGTGCTCTTCTGCCAATGTTTCAGATCTTCATATTGCATTTCTCTGCTCTCGTTCCTGGGACTAACTGGGTTCTACTGTATAAGGGCTAGAAACCAAAGTTTCCATTAGCAGTGAGGTACTGAAATATGAGCATTAAACCTTGATGGCCTTTTCCTTTTACTTACAGTAATCTGAAGGCCAATTGCTTACCAAAAAAGCTTAGATAAGTGAAGAATACACGGTATGGTGGAAAAGAGATCCCAAGGCAGCACAGGGCCTGTGGAGGACAGCAGTTATTTACAGGCATCTTTGGAGCCAGGTGAGTTACATAGGTCTGCCTCACTAAGCAAGATAACACCAGGATACTGCGCCTGATTATTGCACTGTTTGTGGAGTCAGCACAAGGAGGCAACTTGGCAGCGTGTTTGTGATGGTTTGAGATGCTCTGTGTGAGATTAGTTAGTAAGGGAATTTACTTAAGAAAGAACTTTAGTTCCTGAGCGATAAGAGAGAGCCAGGGTGAACTGCTGATCTAAATTAGTGGTTACCAGCGGCTGGTATAGGTAACTGTCCTTGTATTTCTGGCTCCCATTCTGTAATGCTGAGCCCCCTTGTCTGGCCGCAGTGCACCACTGCTTCCCTCGTACGATATATAATAGTAATAAGCTAATAGTAAGGCGTTCTGGTAACAGAGCCTCACTACAATCCTGATGCCTAAGAGATTCATACATTACACACAACAGAGAGCACTTAGGGAAAATGCTGTACCAGACATATGACTCGAACCATGCTTTAAAACTTGTCACAGGCAATCTTGAATTAGCAATGAGCTGTATTAGATGAACTTGTTGATTTCCAGAGGTAGCAAGAACCTGCTGCTCCCACTGACTTCGGTAAGCCCTGAACCTGCTTGGGAGGGCTGCTTCAGCACTTCTGGAAATCAGGCACTGGGTATCTTCATACGTGCAAGTTTTCTGTTCACGTTCCATTAGTGTTCTGTACCTGTGTGATACGCTTTAGTGAAGGTAGTATCATTACTTGAATTTGTCACTGAGTTCAGTTTAAAGTGGTAGAACATCTGAAGAGTCAGACAACAGAATTGTGCCCTCTTAACATGCTATTCATTGTTAGGTCTCCATTTTACGTGCAGGGCCTATTGGTGAGCGGCACCGGGGGATGTGGGGGGCGTGGTGTCAGACAGCACGGGGAACAGCTGCCCAGGGAGTTGGGAACCAGCTCAGCTCTTTGAGCAGCTACGTCTGTGTTTATGAAGTCCCAAGTTATAGCATCTGCTGGGAGATGAGTCAGAGCCATGAAATTAGGATACAAAAGTTACCCAAAGTTTGAGGTCATCTGGAGTCCAGGGTTTTGGTTTAACTCAGTAGGAAAATATGGTCCAGTTGCAAAGTTTGGATCCAAGAATTTGGTCCAGACTTGTCTCTAGAAAGGAATGGACCAGAATTAGACTCATCGTGTGAAGCTAATTTATTTTTCAAAATAATACTCCCAGAAAACAGCTTAGCCCTCTTGTTACCTAACTCGTGTTGTTCAGACTCTATGTCCATAACTGGATCTAGTACTGCCTTTCTATATAATCTAAGAGTGAAATCCTGGCCACACTGACTTCACTGGGAATTTTGCCATTGACTTCACTGGAGCTGGGATATCACCTGAGGTATTTATCTTTTACTCACTACCATAGCATGTGACCATCTTCCAAAATTACACCAATCGTTGTGAATGACCTAGAAGCTGGCCTCCGTTTTCTCTTCTCCCTCTAGGGTGACCAGATGTCCCGATTTTATAAGGACAGTCCCGATATTTGGGGCTTTTTCTTATATAGGTTCCTATTACCCCCCACCCTCTGTCCTGATTTTTCACACTTGCTGTCTGGTCACCCTATCTCCCTCTCTTTCCAGTCACAGCGAGAATTCTAGGAAGCTTTATTTACTCTTCTTGTCTTTCTCTCCTCCATTGTCAGAGTAGGCAGAGATAATGCTCATTAGTGTAACAGGGACGCTATGGCAGAGCGGTGGGTCTTGCCTATTGCACTGTGGTCATTTTTGGCTCTCATGGGAGGAAGTTCTGAACTCATTTACTCCTTTGTTAATAACAGGCATTTGTTAAACACCATCTTTTGTCCCAGAGCAAATTAACTAAATAAAACACCATGGTGTATTCAAACATGGCCTTTAGGATACTTTATTAAAAACAATAAATCAAGTGCTATGAAGGCCATTATTGAACTGGCTTTTATTGAGTTCTTCCATTGTTTTTACCATCCTCCTTTAACCCCTCCTCCGACTCCTTTTGCATTTATGATTTTGAAACACGCTACGTCACACAGACCCGCATGGCACTTTAATCTAATGCCACGTTTTCGGAGGTTGTTTGTATCACTGAGAACCATATGATCATTTTATGAGCCTTTTGTTTTAGGGAATTGCGCTCATTGCCTTTATTACTCTGCCACTCTTTCTCTCAAAATCTGGTTATAATTATAAATAGCTTTTGTTAAAAGCGCTAGTGGGAAGACTGAACACCGGTCTGTAGGGAGCCAGGGTGGCTGCCCTCCGAAACTGAAGGTAAAGGGCCGCTCTCTCAGCCTGAGTGGGCGGGGCCAGGCCAAGCTCGCTCCACCCCCCAGAAGGGGAGGGGTGGAACAGGAAGTATAAAGGGCGGGGCCCTTATCTCAGTCAGGGCAGCACCAGGGAGGGAGGCAGACACAGACCATGGGCTGCTCCCTTCAGACCCTGCTGCCACTCCAGGGGAGGCCCTGGACCAGTGGAAACCTCACCTGGAGGAAAGACTGGGGCTGCCAGGACTGCCCGCTGCCGAGTACCCAGAGGAGCTGGAGGAGCCTGAGCCCGAGGGGGAGCTGGAGCTGCCAACAGTGGACTACACCGATGCACTGGCGGGACCAGAGGGATTCGGACGAGCAATCGGGTAGGAAGTAGCCCAGGGACAGGTGAGTCTATATAGCGGAAGGACCCCGCTGACCCAGTGGCGGGACCCTCATCCTGCCACTGTCAGGGCCCTGGGCTGGAACGCAGTGGTGTAGGGCGGGCCTGCGTTTCCCTACCCGGCCGACCCATGCCGGGACCTTTGCCGGCGCTCCCCTGCCTGAGGGGCGCGCTACGGACCCTTGCCGGCGCTCCCCTGCCTGAGGGGCGCGCTACTGACCCTTGCCGGCGCTCCCCTGCCTGCGGGGCACGCTACTGACCTTTGCCGGTGCTCCCCTGCCTGAGGGGCACGCTACAGACACTGGCTGGCGTCCTTCCCGCCGCTAATTCCCCAGTGGCAGAGGCATGACCCAGGCTGGCCAGTGACGTCATAGCTCCCCACCGCCCTCTAGCGACACTGATCACACAGTGACAGTTGTTTCTCTTAAAATGCTGCAATCTACCTATTGAAAAATATTAGATAAAAAGATTGGTTTTGTTTTCAACAGGGTTACCTAACAGCATTTTCTTATTCCTAAATCTGCCTTACGCTTATGCTGGTAGTTAAATGGACAAGGGAAAAACCCCAATGTATTGAAAGCAAAAAAGCCTCTCTCACCTTCACACACCCAGCCCTAAATTCCATAGAAACTTTGCAAACTCTGGAAACCAAACACAATTTTTAGATCCTATTGATAGATGAGGTTTAACTGATGGGCTGTCTACATTATAAATTGATTTAGATCTCTGGATGGGAGACCGATGCCTGTATATCACCAGCATTAAAATCTTGTCAATATCCATCCCTATCTTCTCACTTTCAGTTTCTTATACTCTCTTTGGATCTTGGATTATAGGTATAAGAAGTCTTTTCTTTCCTAACTATGCCAGTCAGACACTGTTTAAAATTCCAGAGGCCTATCTTTCATATACCATGAGCCTCTGGGAAGTCAATAAATGTCAAAGAAATGTCAGATTATTTATGTATTTATTAGGTTTATGGTGCATTTCTGAGGAGGCCGTGTGGCATTTGGTCATCACATTCTTCGAAGACATAACACAGAGTAACAGCGCTGTAAATACATCAAATGAATTTCAACATTAGCCACAGTACAATAAATCTGGATTGCACTTAAGACATCAGAGTGTTGAAGAAGTCACTTGCCTCTCTGGCGTTTTCCTTTGCCAAACAGTTCTCTCAGCTCTGTACTTTTTTAAAGTGTATATAAGCACCTGTTTAGAGCAAGCAGAAGCCAGACTGGTTTTGGATTTAGCCTATTCATTTCATGGGATCATTTTAATCTGAATTGCTTCCAACTCCTTCAAACTTGTTTGTACCATATGTGAAGTAAGGACCATCATAAAGAAGACTTAGTGCTTAGATGTCAATAGAATAATGAAGCCCTTTCCAGGGCCTCCAGATAAATAATTTATGGCTATAGCACTGGCAACAGCTTCATTCCAGGATTGCCTAGGCTGTTTGTGAAGGATTTCTCCCCTCACCTTCCATAGTGGTTGCCAAGTAGAGCAAGGTCAGCACAGATTTTGCCCAGCCATGGGCACTGTTGGCTACATTTAAGGCTACGTTTAATTTTTGTGAAATTGAGCTGATTGGAGCCCCCTTCAACTTTAAGAGGGATGTTGCACCTATGGAGCTGAAAGGCATAAGCTTGCAATGCTTCATCATGATCTCAGTGGAAGTCACATGGAATCTGCAGTCATTGGTAAAGAGAGAACGATGCACATGGGCCATGTTTTAGATTTCTGCTAGCTGAACGTGGCTCATGGATTGCCCTTGAGTTGTCCATGAAATAAACAGTATAATGCCTTTCCTGTGTCAGTGGTGTATGGTATGATATCTTCATAAACATAATTTCCATAGTTCCTTTAATCCTGGAGTACCTCCACATGCTGTACAAACTGCTATGTTTCTCTGTATACAATAAATACCTTTGTTTTAATGACTAACTAATCAAAACAAGAAAGAACCAAGCTGTGTTGAGCTCTCAGAACAAAATGGCACATAGACTACTCTGAAATTTAAAGATGTGGTGCTGAGGAAACAAAATGCTCACAGTAGCCTAACTACTGTACATCCACCTGTCAAGGCTGTATCCCCACTTTGAACTTTAGGGTACAACTGTAGGGGCCTGCATGAAAACTTCTAAGCTTAACTACCAGCTTAGCTCTGGTCCGCTGCCACCATTTCAATGCATTCCCTCCCTGGGAAGCCTTGAAAAACCTTTACCAATTTCCTGGTGAATACAGATCCAAACCCCTTGGATCTTAAAACAAGGAGAAATTAACCATTCCCCTCCTTCCTCCCACCAACTCCTGGTGAATACAGATCCAACCCCCTGGGATCTAAAACAAGGAGAAATTAACCATTCCCCTCCTTCCTCTCACCAACTCCTGGTGAATCTAGATCCAAACCCCTTGGATCTTAAAACAAGGAAAAATTAATCAGGTTTTTAAAAAGAAGGCTTTTAATTAAAGAAAAAGGTAAAAATCATCTCTGTAAAATCAGTATGGAAATTAACCTTACAGGGTAATCAAACTTAAAGAGCTCAGAGGACTTCCCTCTAGTCTTAGGTTCAAAGTACAGCAAACAAAGATAAACACTCTAGTAAAAGGTACATTTACAAGTTGAGAAAACAAAGGAAAACTAACACGCCTTGCCTGGCTATTTACTTACAAGTTTGAAATAGGAGAGACTTGTTTAGAAAGATGTGGAGAACCTGGATTGATGTCTGGTCCCTCTCAGTCCCGAGAACGAACACCCACACAAACAAAGAACACAAACAAAAGCCTTCCCCCCTCCCCCCAAGATTTGAAAGTATCTTGTCCCCTTATTGGTTCTTTAGGTCAGATGCCAGCCAGGTTACCTGAGCTTCTTAACCCTTTACAGGGAAAAGGATTTTGGAGTCTCTGGCCAGGAGGGATTTTATAGTACTGTACACAGGACAGTTGTTACCCTTCCCTTTATAGTTATGACAGTAGCCTAACTACTGTACATCCACCCTATAAACTCTGGGGACAAGAGAGAGAGAGAGACAATTGACAGACAATATAAGTATTGGTAGGAGGAATTCTGGCCAAGGATACCTTTGATTACACCATTATTTATAATTAAAAGGAGCCATGTGATCTTTAATATCCATGCAGAGCGACCTTGCTTTTTAATTCCAATCTGAAAGACCTATGTTCAGTATTCTCCCTGGAACTCAGTGCATCTACTGTAGAGGGATGAAAGGTTGGGTTGATGTCTGGATTCATGCCGATGGCTCATTGGAGCTGGACATTTGAAATGTGCTGTGCTTAGACTTCTAAGCCAACTGCTCTGGAATGTAGCATCTGCTGCAACATGATGGTTAAAATGGGGGCAAATCATTAATATTTAATGAATTTCAGTTTGTGAGTAATCTGCCAATAGATTCTGTTTTTTATGAATTTGTCCATTTGATCAGACTATGGGTTGCTTGCAAATGTTTCTCTGACTCTTTTTGACTGTTTTTTGTTTGTAATGTGTATTGGCCACCAATTTGCATGATATTGCTGACCAAAACATTTATAGCCTGGAGGAAGGAAATGAAAGAAATTGCAAGATGGTCACAAACATTTCTGGGCACGTATCTTGTGCGAACATTCTCATGCTTTCCACGAATGTTCCTGTGAACAAACAAATCACTAATGACTGCTTATGGAAAGTGAATAAGAAAGGATACTATAATGGAAGTGAACTGTTGATTCTCCATTCAAATGAATGTTCACAAATCCTTTATTGTTACTCTGTATTATTGTTAGGTTTACACTCTGATCTGCAACATAACATGACAAGTGAGTAACACAACAAACTTTAAAGAAAGGATGCCATGAGGCAGGACAAAGGTTACAGGAATCAGATCACACAGTTATTCAGTTTTGGTATGTTCACAGCTTGGTGTTTTAATCATTTAATATAGACACGTGTGTGTTTGTGTATAGTCTTATTGCCTTTTACAGTACCAATTTAGCTCTACTGTTGATGAAATCTAAGTTGTTTAAATTATTCCAAGAGATCTGCAGTGGAATTTTTCTCTGGTCAGTGAATAATAATGGTATATCCAGGCTGCCAAGACTATGGTGCCATTTTACAGAAGATAAAGGTGGTTAATAAATAAGCTACTCTGGAGTGTTAGTTTCTGGATAGACAATGTAATCAATTAGGAAAGAAGTTTATTACTGAAAGAGTTTTTATTATGCAGCATTTGTGTCAGCATATTGTTAGAGCCCTGCAAATCTTTGGATATCCGCTTTATATCTGCGGACCATTTTTGCTGATCGCAGATTGGCTGCAGATACAAATTTTGTATCTGTGCCGGGCTCTACATATTGTCATTTTCTGGACCGTATAATAATATTGTATTGTACTTCTATAGAGCTTTTCATCTGAGGAACTCCTCAAAGAACTTTACCAGTATTGATTACTTATCACAATGCCTCTGGGAGACAAAAAGAAATATTCTCATCCCTAGGGGACATTCAATATATCACATAGTGTAAGTGAAGTGATATGCTCCAAGTCACACTGAAAGTCCTTGGCAGAGCTGAGCAAAGAGAGGAAGTTTGGATTTGTATTTAAGGGACTGGAAAGAGGCATGTCCACATGGAAATGTAGTGCACGGCCAGCTACCTAGGGTGTAAATCTGTAATGCTAACCTGCTGTGCACTGTCACCGTGTGGACCCTGCTACTGGTGCACTAAAAGCTCCATAGCACACTTTGCCATCCTGCTACCACACACTATAAGTTTGCAATGGTCACATGGCCAGCTAGTGTGTGGCAGGCTAGTGCACTGTAGATTCACACCCTGGCTTGCCACACACTGTCTGTCTACACAAGCCCTCAGACTTGAGGCATATGGATTCTAGTCCTGGCTTTGAGGCAGACTCTGTGTGACCACTTAATCTCTTTGTGCCTCAGTTCTGGGGATAATGATACTTCCTTTTCCCATCCTTTGTCTTGTCTGTTCAGACTGCAAGTTGTTTGTATTGTGCTTAGCACAATGAAGTTGTTAGAGCCTTGGGCCACCACCATAGTACAAGTAACCCAGGTTTTCCTGTTCAACGCCTTTCTCCCACTGGCGATCATAACGTTTTCCCTCTACAGTGCAGCACATACACAATTAAGCCTGGGTTAGGTGATGGATGGCAAATGTGGGTAGCCCAATGTGCAGCAAAGGCCGAGATGGACTAAGGTCTGACTCTAAGGTAATGGTGATGGAATCCATTCAGAGGTTAGAACTGTAAGTTTTCGATTAGCCTGTAGCCACAGCACCTTGAGCTGTAATCTTGTCAGTTTCTATAAGCTGTGTAGGGTGAGGACTGATCAGTACCTGGACAGGAAACCTTTAAGGAAAACTCAAACTGCTGTAGGTAGCTGAAGTGGGTATTCAGTAAATGTCAGTCTTCCCCCTCACCCAGGGTGAGCCTATACCACGGCATGGCATTAGGGGGTGCTGTGCTGCTAGAAGCACTGCCAGTCAGGTGTGGCATAAAACTGAGGTTCTGACTATTTGTGGTATTAATCTTCCCATGGCTTGTTTTGCACAAGTAGCGATGTTGGCCCTGAATGTCCTGGCTAACTTCCAATCCAATCCATTACAGTATCAAGTATCAGGGGGTAGCTGTGTTAGTCTGTATCTACAAAAACAATGAGGAGTCCGGTGGTACCTTAAAGACTAACAGATTTATTTGGGCATAAGCTTTAGTGGGTAAAAAACCCATGCCCAAATAAATCTGTTAGTCTTTAAGGTGCCACCGGACTCTTCGTTGTCATTACAGTATGGTATTCGGGCAAGGACAAAGCATAGTGCTTCACTTCTTGTTGTAAACTGTTGGGCAGTGTTGCTGTGCACTCTTAAACAGCTGCTGTGTTCCACACCCGAAGTGAGTGTGTTTCATTGATAGGTGAAATTAGTCCTGTTTGTAATAAGATCTGGGTTTAAATATGTTGCATACAGAAAATGCAGCTTGGTATTGAATTCAATTGAAGAAGCAGCTTGTCTGCCCGACCTCCCCTGTTGTGCAAAGCCTGGCCATTATTGTGCAGGTAATCCAAGAGATGCTGGGAGGACGGAGAAATTATCCCGCACTCCAACCAAGCCATTCTGTTGTCATAGTATAGCAGCTGCTATAGTGGGAAGGTGACTCTTGTGCTCCCTCTACATGACACAGGAGGGTTGGGCCTGTTGAGCTCCAGAATGGATTCCCCTTTCCTGACCCTTTGTAGCCTGCCTCTCCCATGCAGTGGGCCCATAGCACTTCGGTTGTCTAAGCTTTCTGTGGCTGCTTGGTGGGGGTTAAAAGGCCAGAAGGGACTATTATGAACATCTAGTTTGACCTCCTGTGTAACACAGGCCAGTGAACGCCCCCAAAATCATTTCTAGAGCGTAGCTTTTAGAAAAACATCCAATTGTGATTACAATTTCTCAGTGATGGAGAATCCCACACTCTCACTGTTAACAATTCATGCTTTATTTCTTGTCTGAATTTGTCTAGCTTCAGCTTCTAGCCACTGCAACAGGTTATATCATTCTCTGCTAGATTGAAGAGCCCATTATTACATATTTCTTCCCCCAAGCTGATACTTAGACTGTGATCAAGAAACCCCTTAACCTTCTCTTTGTTAAACTAAGTAGATTGAGTTCTTTGCATCTATCACTATAAGACGTGCTTTCTAATCCTTTAATCATTCTTATGGCTTTTTTGAGCCTTCTCCAGTTTTTCAACATCCTTCTTGCATTGTGGACCCCACAGCTGGGCACACTATTCCAGCAGTGGTCACACCAGTACCAAGGACTGAAGTAAAATAATTTCTGTATTCCTACTAGAGATTCCCCTGTTTATGCATCCCAGGATTGCATTAGTCCTTTTGGCCACAGTGTCACATTGGGAGCTCGTGTTCAGCTGATTATCCTCCACGACTCCCAAATCTTTTTCAGGGTCACTACTTCCCAAAATAGAGTCCCCCATCTTGCAAGTATGGCCTACATTTTTTATTCCTAGATGAATACTTTTACATTATGCGTTTTAAAACAGCTAGTTTGCTTGTACCCAGTTAACCAAGCTATCCAGGTTGCTCTGTAATAGTGACCTGTCCTCATCGTTATTTACCACTTGACCAATTTTTGTATCGTCTGCAAAAATTTATCAGTGATGGATTTGTTTTCTTTCAGGTCATTTATAAATAGCACAGGGCTAAGAATGGATCCCTGTGAGACCCTGCTAGAAACACACCCACTCACTTGATGATTCCCTTTTACAATTACATTTTGAGACCTAGCAGTTAGATTTCTTTTAATCCATTTAATGTGTGACAAGTTAATTTTATATTATTCTAGTTTTTTAAATCAAACTGCTGTGTAGTACCAAGTCAAAGTATGTTATATCAACACTATTACCTTTATCAACCAAACTTATCTCATGAAAAAAGAGTTAGTTAATAGGATCTATTTCCCATAAACCCATGTGTAACGAAGCAAAGACTCTCTGGTGTGGCGCCTCCTGCTGGTCGTCTTGGGAATTAGCTTGATTCCAGCCCAGAGCGCCCTCTGCAGGCTGGTGGCTTGCCTGCCGCTGGCCCGAGGTCCCTCCTGGACCTCGGTGCCCCTTTACCTCGGGGTTCTGTCCCAGCAGTACCCCCACGCTCTGGGTCTTCCCTCCCAGGGGAACTCCCAACCCTGTAAACCCACCTTGCTTCAGTGGCTACTGCCAGTCATCATCTAGCCCCCGCTCATTGGGGCAGACTGCAGTCTATAATGGCCACGCATCATTGGCAAGGGGTTAGGACCAGCTGCATCTGCCTATTCCCAAGCTGCACCTCCCCAGCCCCAATACCTGTGTAGGCCTTCACCAAGGCCTGCAGCCTGGGGATTTACCAGGCTGGAGCTCCCCAGTTCCCTTTGCCCTTCCCCAGCACTGCTCCACTTCAGGTACTTTGCTCCCAGGCAACTAGCTCTTCCTACTCCAGGGCTGGAGTGAGACTCCTCAGTTCCTGAGTCACAGCCCCTTTATAGGGCCAGCTGTGGCCTGATTGGGCTGGCCACACCTGTGGTCAGCTACTTCCTCAGCTGTTTTCACTTTTTCCCAGTTGCAGCTCTCTCCAGGGCTGCTTTCAACCCCTGTTCTGTGGGAGTGGGGCAGCTGCCCCACTACATCATGTTAATTATATCACCCTCTTTTAATTCTTTATTAATCGATTCCCTTCTCAGTTGCTCTATTAGCTTGCCTGAAATTGATGTCACACTGACAGGCCTATAATTACCCAGGTCATCCCATTTATCCTTTTAAAATGTTGGCACAACATTAGTTTTCTTCCAATATTCTGGAGATTCTTTATTGTTGCAAGACTTATTGAAAATCAATATTGATGGACCAGTGAGATCCTCAGCCAGCTCTTTTAAAACTCTTGTATGCAAGTTATGTGGACCTGCTGATTTTAAAATGTCTAACTTTAATAGTTAATGTTTATTATCTTCCTGAGATTCTAGTGAAATGGAAAGAGTGCTATCATCATATGATGAGACTGCATCATCTATTTTTTCCCTAATACGGAACAGAAATATTTATTCAACACTTCTGTGTTTTCTGCAATATCATTGATAATTCTATCTGGTAATGGACAAATACCAGTGTCAGGATTTGTTATAGATGCATTTTTTATTTTGTATAGCTGCCTTCACTTCCCCCTAAACCAGGTCGGTTATTTAACGCATATGTCCTCCTTCCTTGGTTGTGGCTTTTTGGGATTCTTGCAAAGTGTTCTTAAACAACTTGCAATTATCATTCACATTTTTCTGATTAAATTCTTCTTCCCAGCTCATTTGGCTCATAATTTTTTTTAGCTTTGTGAAACTGGCCCTTTAAAAGCATCAAATATATACATTACTGGTTTGGACTTTATTCTGTTTGCACATTAGAAATGTGATCAAGTCACGGAGACTTTCACTTAAGCCACCATTAATTGTTAGATCTGTGATTAGTTCCTCTTTATCTGTCAAGACTAGATCTAATATTGAATTCCCCTGTGTTGGTTGCAACACTTTTTGAATTAGGAAATTGTCTTCTCTGATGTTTATAAATTGCAAGGACATTTTAGTACGGACAGCATATGTCTCTCAAATTGAAGTCCTCCATGATCTCGCAGCTTTTTCCTATACATTATAGATAGATGCATAAGGAGCTGATCATCCTGTTCCCTAATGTGATTTGGTGGTCCATAGCAGACACCAACTAATACCCCATCTTGTGTTTTATGTGGTAGGACATTGATCCATAAGCTTTCAAGATCATTTTCTTCTGAGTTATCAATGAATCAGAAACAGGTAATGCCATTTTTGACATACAGTGTGCATTGACTTCAGAAGCCAATCCAGTCTTAGGACACGTCTTCACTATCTGCCGGATCGGCGGGAAGCAATCGATCTATTGGGGATCGACTTATCGCGTCTAGTGAAGACGCGATAAAATCGATCCCTGATCACTCTGCCGTCGACTCCGGAAATCCACCACGGCAAGAGGCGGAAGTGGAGTCGACAGCGGAGCGGCAGCGGTCGACTTGCCGCCATCCTCACAGCCAGGTAAGTCGACGTAAAATATGCAACTTCAGCTATGCTATTCACGTAGCTGAAGTTGCGTATCTTAGGTCGCTCCCCCGCCCCCCCCCGTAGTGTAGACCTAGCCTTAGTGGCATCTTATATCTTGGCTCTGTGAAGACAGCAGACCATCCTGTTGTCCTCTTGTCCCATGCAGAATGTTCTTTGGATTCTTTTGAATCACCAGCAAAGATCATCTCTCTTCCTTGGATGGCAGGAGAACTCTTTGTGGGCAAGTTTGCTTTTCTTACAGGTTGGGTTGAGCTGAGCTGTCACCCACAGGTGTAGATTTCTCCATTCCCTTGGCCCAGCTGGGTCTTGATAGACCTTATGAAAGAATTGCAGGTATGTTATATTCATGCTTAGTACTATTAGTCTTTGAAATGCACCACATAGTGTGGGTGAACTGGTGTTTATCCATCAGTGTAATGAGTAGTAGTTGGTTCTAGGGACTTGGCATAGTTCTAATTTAAATCTCTTCTTTTCTGCAGTGCAGAACTCCATCCCAACAGACGGGGAAAATGCCTTTGTGAGATCACCAGTGTAGTAGGCAAAACAAGGAGCTTGAACTTAGCATTGAGGATGGAATACCTACACTGATGGGAAACCAGTCAGGCGATGCACTACCTTTCAGTTACCTACAGCTGTAGGTGCTGAAACCTGCCCATTAACTGAGGCTCTGAACTGCCACATTTACTATGTGATTATTTACATAAGTTAATTTACACAAGCCTCACAGGTAAAAAGTTTAGTCAGAAGTTGCTGTCGCTGCCTGAAAGTCCCACTGGTTCAACCTAAGGAGGGTCCTCTGCCGGGCTCTGTACCCAGAAATGTCCAGTTCTCACTTTAGTTCTGCATCTATTAAAAAAGCTCTTACTACTAACATTCATTGGCCTAATCCTTATGAAGAGAAATGTCACATCCTACCCACTCTCCCGCTGACCGTCAAAACTCCTGTTTGACTTCTCCAGTTAATTCCTACTAAGCAGTTCAGGTCATCCTGCTATAGTGTCCCACTCCCTATCTAAACATTCCCCTAGTCTGAGTTCATTATCTTTATTCAGTCTTTCTTTGCAAAATGAGTACATAGGAGCTTGCCTTTATTCTAGATCCTGCACACTAGCTTTATTGATCTAACAGTGATTCTCTTTGCCTTGTGCTTAGTACTCCACTTAGTTAATCCCCATCACTCTTTCAATTCTTTCCTTAACTGCAGTCCTCCCTGAACTAAAGGAGTGTTGTCTAATAACAGCAAGAGACAGGGTGTCAAGACTTCTTGGGCTCTATTAGCCTGGACACTAACTCACTCTGTGACCTTGAGTGCTTCCCTTAACTGCTCAGTTTCCCCATTTATAAAATGGGTCTAATATTTCCTAACCTCAAAAAGGTTTTTTGGAGACTTAATTCATTCCTGATTCAGTTCCTTAGATGAAAGGATATTATTGTTAAATCCCTTTAAAAGTTGGTCCCAGAGATTCCTCACAACAAAAACAAGCATGACTTTTTTTTATATTTCACCAACTGTAGTAACACCCCTGTTAAAATATTTCTTGCTATACAGTACATATGTATTGTCTCCAATTCATTTAAAAATTGCCATTCCTTCCCATAGTGGAAATGCTGTTTCTTTGGGTTGATTATTTTACTTATTGAGTGTGTTATAGATTAACTGAGAGTTTTCCCTTAGCCTTTAAGAGTTGCCTTTTCCTGCTTGCCAGATAGTAACTGGTTGAATTCAAACTCTGTCTTAAATGTCAGGCAAACAGATCTAAACCTTGCATTGCTGCCTTCATGCATGACCTGCTGCCTTTTCCATTCTCCTCTTTATCTAATTCCCAGGCAATAACACTGAAATGTTCAGGGCTGTTGAGCGTGGCTGGTTGTGAACTTTATTTCTCAGTGCCTCTTTGGAGTGCCTTGTGTATAATCGCCTGGCAGGCCAATTGATCATTTTGCTCCTGCGATTTCTGTCTGCAACTGGGACTGCCACTGTGCCTCAGTCGGTGGCCCTTTGTCAAATATGTCATGTGACAATGCAGTGCGTTTCAGAGTTCCTTCTGGAAGGGTCGCTTAGGCCTTTTTCTTCATTACTGTTCTCTGAGATGAGCTGGTTTGAAACAGTTGTGGGAGCAGCTAGCAGGAGATGAGAGTAATAATCCAGCTAGCTGGCAGCCCATTAGCAATTTAACAGTAATAAAGACTTTCCTATTCATGCACCTTGGAGTGTCTGACTCTGATTTAGCTGTCTGGTGGAGTGGCCAACAGGAGAGATTAATATGGAAAGCTTTCACCTTCCCACTCTGCCTTGCCCGCCCAACCCTGCCTCTTGGTTAGAGATCGAACTAGCTCCTTTAGTTCTATAGTAAATATGTTTTGTTAGATGATGACTGATCCCTAGATATTTCAGGATCAGCTGACTACAAGCAGCCAATAAAATGAAATCTAATAAAGGAACCAGAGCCTGTTTAGTGTTTAATGGAGTTATGTAGGCACATCAAAAGAAGGGCTTGATGAACTGATTTGAATAAAGCAAGACCTGCCCTGAGCATTGATCCAGAATTTGCATCAAGCCTGAACTGATTCTTTCCAAGCTTTGCAATAATTGGATTAATTTTTCCCCATTACTTTCATTTCCGTGCTGCATCTTCACTCCCGGGTCCTGGTTGGCAGTGGAAGCATCAAACTGTTGCAAAGAAAGCTCGTTCTCATGGTATTGTTGGCCTGTGCAGAAACAGCAACTATTGGAAACTTCCCAACAAATCCTGTTCTTGTGAGATTTCCAGTCCCATTTGGCAGATGCAAAGGGTTATATACATACAATTCAGTAGTGCTTAGAGGCGACAGTGAGTATCTATGCCCCATGTATGCGAGGCACTGTACAAGCACAAAGGAAAACAATGATCTCTGACTGAGGTACTCACCATCACCTGAGCTTTGACCATTGGTAGTTTGATCTAAGGCTGGTTTAATCCGTTTCTGTGTTGCATTCGCTACACGAGAGAGGATTGAGAACTCCCATACAATTCATTGCCTCTGCCTCTGCAGAACATCATTTGGGGCTGGATGGTGCATTTTATGCACTGGTCAGAATAAAAGATGGTGTGTAGCTGTGTTGGCCCAGGAGGGAAGCATTACATCTCACTGAGACACAATTCCTCCTGAGAGACTCCAGCAAGGTTGGAGCCAAGTACTGTGATGCACCCCTTTTCCACGGGGCAGCTCCCTCCTTCTATGCGACCAGCCATCTTCACTGATGACTGCATCAGAGGTACAGCCGGGGCGCCGCAAACTATATGCCCATTCCCTACCTGCTTGCTTCAGGGGGGAGCAGCTGACATTCAGACCCTGGGCTCTCGATGCTAATCTAAGTAGCCTCAGTACAGTCCCCCAGAGACGAAAATCTTTACTCCCCAGTGTGCCCATGTTAAAGAGAGTCAGTAGCCTTAGTGGTTCATTGTCCAGTCATGCATAGGATTTCCTGCTTCTAATCAGCAGAACGCTTCCTCCTAGCCAGTCCCTTTCTGGACACATGGAATGCAGGTGGTTCTTTTCAGAACTTTCTGCTTGATTGTGTTGTTATAGATGTTCTTCAATCAAATGTGTATTTTTAGCCATGACTATATTTGGTTTGTGCTTTTATGTTGTTCAGAGGTATTTTTAAACTCTGAGCCAGTACTCCTCTGAGCTCATGGGGAGCCAGGCGTGCTGTACCAAAGAGCCATAATTACCAACTGCAAAGCTCAATTGCAGGGGGAAAAAATACCCATCATGTTTCACCTCTGCTCCATCTAATTTGCTTGGTCTGCTGCAGCCTGTATTGTTTTTTTAAGTAAAAGGAAACAATTTGTTTGCTGACAATATGCTGATTTAAATATACCTTTAGGTATAGAATTTCCATAAACCAAGAAACAAACCTGATATATCTGTTTGGCGTTTAATGCTGAAATTTACTAGCTCTCTATATCCGTTGCAGATACAAACACAGTCTTAATTGTTCCATTTTTATTCTCACTGAAAACACAGTAAATCTTAATGGTTGTGCTTCAAACATTAAGAGGGAATGTAGTAGCTGTAGGAAAAAAATATTCAAAGCACATTAAATTAGCAACTGTGTAATAATGTTTTCATGCTGTTCATCAGAATTTATATTGACTTTGAAAGAGTAATTGTCCCAAAGAATTCTTAAAGGGGCTGTCCAGATGGAATCGTTTCTCCACCCAAGATATTGCCATAATATGTTTTCCCCAGCTCCTTCTCCCCTTCTGAGATTTTCAGAACTGAAAATGAAATTTTTCCATGTTAATTATAGTGCTGGTTGAGAATGCGTTCTGTTGTTTTGGCTACAATACCAGCTCACACTGTTTGTTTACAGCTCTCCAAAAAGCCATTTTAATAAGGTCAGATTTGCAATTTAAATTAACTTTAATATTACTTGCATGCTCCAGCACTATTTGTTTATGCAAGGGGTAAACATACTGAAAATTTATAGTTTAAAAAAATACATTCCCTTGTTTTCTTTTCAAAATGGTGCATCTCAGGTAATAAATAGCCATGATTTTTATATAATATATTGCTTTCTGAAATGGAAGACGACTAAAAATAGGGAGATAAATCAGTTATTCAAGCTAAGCATTTGAGCTGAGGGAACAATTCCCAACAAACAATTTATTCTGCAAATTGAGCCCTTTTCCCTGCGCTTAAATGTTCTGCAAAGAACCTGCCATTTTAAAATGAATTTGATGACTATTTGGAATTGTCAGACAAATGTTTTGTGTAGACATATGTCTACCTATGGCTTGTTTATGAGCTGATCACTGTGAATGTACTTGGAATCAGATGTTTGAGCTGTATGACTGGACACGTGATATTGTTTCTTTTCTCAGGTTAGAGATCAAAACAAATTTGATTTCATGCCTTCCCATCTTTTTCTTTGATAGGTATAAAGCACCTGGCATTATAGCAGCTGTGTCTTAATTTCAGTATTTTCCATAGAAGACACCAATTGCAGATTTTGCACATGAAATGAAATTTTTTTTTTGTAATTAAATGAACCTCAGCATTGGGTCAGAAATTTGTCTTTTGCAAACATCCATAGAAACAAAACTCCAGTCACCTGACTTTGCAAACAGCATCTAAATCGGATTGTGAATGCGGTCAAATTATATTCTGTTTAGAAGTCTCTGAAATGTTTGCAAATAATTTTTCTCATCATTTACCAGCTTTACTGAGCAATGTTAATATTTGGCATTGGCATACATAGGTCATAAGTAGATTTTGTCAAATATAGGTCATAAGAAGATTTTGACTCCAGGAGCCTTAGCTAAAGGAGTATGGTAGTGGATCCACAAAGCTACTTCGGTGCCTAAATGCCACTTTTAGGCACCACAGTGATCTACAAAACTCCTGCTCAGCTGCCACCCAATTGTGACACTGAGCATCATTGTGTCTAACTTCTATGCATTCAGAAAATGACTACGATTCACAAAGCCTGAGTTAGGCACCTGGGCTCCTTATACAATGAATGGGGGAGCAATAGGCACATTACACTGTGGTCCAGAAAAGCCAGCATGCTAGGCCTAAACTAGCCAATGGGAAATGCCAATGAGAAGGGGGTGTGCGCTAAGCCCTGCCCCATCTCAACGATTGGCACCGAAGTCTGCACTGCAGGGAGGCACCTATTTCTGCTTGGGATTCTCTGTGACAAACCCTCTCTTAGTGGCAAGCGCCTATGCTGTTAGCAAGGAGCTGGGGGAAAGTGAAGGATGACATCATAACTTTTAGCCCTGTACTTAGGGTTCCCATCTGGGATATGGGGGTTCCCATCTGGTTCCAATCCTCCTCTGCCTGAGGGGAAGAAGGGATTTGGACAGGGAACAGCCCTCTGAGGTGAGTGCCCCCACCACTGGGCGATGGGATTTTCTGCTGCATTGAGTCCCTCTGTCTCTCCTGTTGGAGCTGTTGCACTGTGGGGGCGGGGTCTGGATTCTGGGTCTCCCTCATGCCAGGTGTGTGCTCTAACCACCAGGCTACAGAGTCATTCTCCTGCTTGTGCTTTCTCTCCCTTAGTCATTTGGGGCAGGCAGCATATACCCTGACCACGGTGCTAAAAGTTATGAGGGAAGGCCTCTTCCTCCTCCTCCACACCTGCTGGTTTGTGTGAACTTGCCTGCAACGCCTGATCCAGTAGTTACCCTCTGAGCATGCTACCAGATCAGGCCCCGCATGCGACTTAGGCAGAGGACACCTATCATCCCCCATTAGTGGATTGCTCTGGGGCTTCAGTGGGTGCCGGAAGCTCACAGTGAGGCAGCAGCGTGTGTGGTCAGGCAAAAACATAGGCATCAGAAGAACTTAGTTGCCATGTTAGTTTAGGTGACTCCAGGGTTCAGTGGGAGTTTTGTGAATCGCAGTGGTCCCAAAACTGGGATTTAGGGGCCCGGAACATGCACTTAAGCACCTAACTCCTTTTGTGCATTCAGGCCTCAGCACCTAGGTGGCTAAGTTGTTGCCTTTGAGCATGTGCACTGCTGCCTCACTCTAGGCACCAGGACACGTGTTTCCCATCTAATCCCCAGAGCAATTCACAAATCAGGGAAAGGTAGGTGTTCCTCTGCCAAGCTTGCCTGTGGGCTCTGATCTGGTCGTCATGCTCAGAGATTGCCTAGCTCTACACAAAACAGCCAGTAGTGGGATGGGGAAAGAAGTGTCACAATGCCTAGGTTCCTTTGTGGATCCAGGCATAACTCCATTAGCTGGAACCAGTAGTAGGCTGTTGTTCTCTATATGGCACAACCCTGGCGGGGAGATGTGGCAATCCCAAGTGTGTTTCACGTACACAAGGGTCTAGTGCTAGTATATATCAATGTATGCTGATTTCTATCAGCTGAGGATACTAGCTGTAATGTAATTCTAGAGCAGCAGTTCTCAAACTTCACTGCGCCATGACCCACTTCTGAACATAAGAATGTCCATACTAGGTCAGACCAATGGCCCATCTAGTGCAGTATCCTGTCTTCCGACAGTGGCCAATGCCAGGTGCCCCAGAGGGAATGAACAGAATAGGTAATCATCAAAGGATCCATTCCCAGTTTCTGGCAAAGTGAGGCTAGGAACACTTCAGAGCATGGTTTTGAATCCTTGCCCATCTAGGCTAATAGCCATTGATGGACCTATCCTCCATGAACTTCTCTAGTTCTTTTTTGAACCCTGTTATAGTCTTGACCATAACAACATCTTCTGGCAAAGAGTTCCACAGGTTGACTATGCGTTGTGTGAAGAAATACAACAAAAATGACAACATGACCCCAGATGTGCAGCAGGGCTCAGGCTTCGGCTTCAGCCCCACAAAGTCTAATACTGGCCTTGGCGACCCCATTAAAATGGGTTTGGGACCCACTTTGGGGCCCCGACCCACAGTTTGAGAACCACTGGACTAGAGCTGCTGCTGCTGAAGAATATATTTTATATGTATTTTTTTTAACTTGTTATAATTTAGTTTTGAATTTAGAGTCAAGGCGAGAGATCAAATTGATAGCTGTGGAGACTGAAGTTATTTATCCATAAAACAGATATAGTACAAGCAATGGCAGTACAAATCACTCTACCAACATGCCTTCCCTCAACTGGAAGGACTACTACTATGGTTGAGATGGTAGTTAAGTCTACATGGCCCCGCAGAGACTGCCAGCAAGGATACCTATCAGTGATTGTGGTTTTGTGCTGAGGACACCTGCCTGCTGAGTTCCCTGACTCCGTATAGGTCATCGTACAGCCAGCAGTTAGGAAGGACTTCTGGGCACTGCTGGGGCTAGATTCTAACTGGGTGACTTATTGGTGAAGTGCCCTGTATTGCATTTCTTGGACACTTGGGGAATTTTGGCTTTCAAATCCCTATGCCTCATTTCCCCCCATCTTTAGAATGGGGATAATCCTGGTTCCCCCACCTCACAGGATATTCTGAGGCTAAATGAATGAGTGTTTATGAAGTGCTTTGAGATTCTTAGATGGAAGGGGGCTATGGGAGGGCAAATAGGAATTCAAAACAGAGAATGCAGTAAAATTTTAATAGCAATGCCACTGAAACAACACTAGAATCATAGAATATCAAGGTTGGAAGGGACCCCAGGAGGTCATCTAGTCCAACCCCCTGCTCAAAGCAGGACCAGTCCCCAACTAAATCATCCCAGCCAGGCTATGGAACTGGAGTTATCTGGTGGAATCTGATTTTGTTGTTGTTGTCTGTGTCTCTGTAGAATATATTTAATACCTTGCTTGTACTTAAGTGGAACATGAGAAGAGAGGTTAATTCCATTCAAAATGTAACATTTGTCAAAAGAATTGAGAGAATTTAACAAATCCCCTGCCTGACTCTTCCTTTAGCACAGCCAGAAGATAGACTTTAAATTATACAAGATTTTGTTAAGTCATTTTGCTTCACTCTTTCAATAAGTCAGAGGGAGATGAGGGTTGGGTCCATAGGTGCTGCAATTGTATATGTACTGATGAAAAGACTGGATATATAAAGGAAGGAGTTCAAATAGGTTCCAGTGGATTTTTAGTGTAGAAATTTGCAATCTAAATATGAAACTAAAAAGACTGCCTGAAACTACTCCTTAATCATCTTTGAAATCGAAATGGGCCATGGCACACAGCTGAGATCCAGATCCAAACTCTTCCAAAGTTTCTGGGGTGTTTGGATCTGAATAGTCAGCTTATGCTAGAGAGAGAGATGCACAGTGATAACATTCAGATCAGAGTTTCCCAAGTTCTCTGGTGCTTGGATTTTGAGGTTTTCATTCCAGTCCCCTCTGCTTTTCACATATACTTCCTAAGTCCTCAATTTCTCTGATCAAACCCTTAATGCCACAGTAAAAGGCAGATTGCGGAGCAAATGGTCAAAGCACAATGCGACGGGGGAAATCACAAGAGTGGACCTTTGTTGCATGCTCCAATCCCCACATCTGAGAGCCCAAGTCAGGTGAGTGTTCTAACTACCCTCTTGGGACACCTGCTTACTCTTCCAATAACTGTTCTTTTTGTCCTGTGTTGTGTATAAGTGCTGTCATCATACAGACAATAGTAAGTAGAACTTCTGCACAATAGATTCACAAAAGAACTTAAGCATCTAACTGCCACTTAGGTACCTAAATCATAGAATCAGGCCTCAATGGGAGTCATAGAGCCCCCCCTTCAGTTACCCCCAAACTCAGTAGGTATTTAAACTTGTTCAGTACCTAATGTTTCTGCCTCTGAGCGATGTATGAACCAGGGGAAGATAGACATTCCTCTGCCAACTGACCTGCGGTTTCTGATCTGGGTAAGCATGCTCTGATCTCCCCTATTGGACTGGGCCCCTATAGACAAGTTTATGCTAAATGGCTGGAGGGAGGAGGGGAGAAGAAGAAGCTCCCTCACATTTTATTTAGTTATTCATAGTTGAACAGCTTCAACAGGAGAGACTCAGGGAGCCCCACATCAGAATATCCCATCGCCCAGTGCTTTGGATGGCAAATCCCTGTTCAAATCCCTTCTCCCACCTGAGGTGGAGGGGGGATGGAAAGCAGGGGTCTTCCACAGCCCAGGTGAGCACCCCACCTATTAGGCTATATATTTTAAGGAAGATCCAGGTCTTTCTCGGTCCCACCTGCTGGCTTCTTCCTAAAATGGTATAGGCACCAAATGCCAGGAGTGGGTTTGCAGATGAGAATCCCAAATCCAGGGAGGCAGCTGTCTCCAAGAGAGGGGGGCTGAACAAACAACCTTCATCTTGGCATTTCCCATTAGCTGCTTTAGGCATCGAGCAGCCTAGAATGCCAGCTTTCATGAAGTCCATTCCAAGGCACCTATCTCTCCCCATACATTGTATAGGGAGCCTAGGCGCTTAACCCAGGCTTTGAGAATGCCAGTGGTTTTCTAGGTGCTTAAAAGTTAGATGTGGCAGTGCTCAGTGTTACCACACTTACTTTCCTTTGTGAATCTAGTGTATTAGATTATGCTTTTTTAAAACCTTCCCTGAAACAGACAGACCTGGACTCCACTGGAGACAAGATACCAGACTTGATAGCCCAATAGTGTGATTCATGTGGGGAATTTTTCTGTTCCTTAGAAGATACCCATTCATCTGAAGTTATTTCTTATATTCATACATCTTGTTTCCCTGTGTCTCACTAGGAGCTATCTTGTCATTGTACAGTAGGCAGGGTGGGGCAGATTATGAGTGACTCTTGCAGGAGTGCTCAAGAAACCTGCTGCCGTTGCCTAGTTATTCAGCATCCTCCCATGACAGGAATTACTGAGCTCTCCAAGTTCTGGGACATGCAGAGGATAGTCATTTTTATCCCTCACTCAGTGTGTTCTGTAGCAAAATTGGGGGATGGAAAAATGTGGATCATGACCCCCGCATCTCTGCATCGGCCCGTGGAGTGGGACTGGAACCCCAGGAGGGCAATCTGCTGCTTGCTAATGGATAGGGCAGGCTGCACAAATCCTGTTTGTCTGAGAGAGATTGTATCTGCCTGTGGCATAATCTCTCTGGTGCTCCTTTTGGGGAAGTGAGCCTTTGCACCATCCCGTACACAGGCCAGCGGTACAAATGCAGGGATCTATCCCATTGCCATGAGTGTAGGACTCCTGTCCAGTCTGATCACTGCCTTGCTGTGAGACTTTGGTCAAATTACTTAATCACGGTGCCTTAAATCCTTCATCTGTAAAAAAAGAGGCTAATATTTACCTACTTCAGAGGAAAGAGCTGGGGCTTACTGATTATTTGTAAAGTGCTGTGTGATCCTGTGATGAAAGGTTTATACCAGTAAGCACATTATTACGCTCTGCTCTTCCCCTATTTCATGAATGTTCAGCAATTTGCATAACTGTGCATAAAGTCTTAAACTAGTCACACTTTGGCCCTTTTTTACCTAGCTCTCCCTAGCCACCTATTTATCCACTTGGCATGGCATGCAAGGCACAATGATCAGACACTATAATGAAACAGATGCCAGCTCCAAAAGCAGTTGAGCCAACAGCACTTAGAATAAGTGATTTCCCCAACTTAACAGACTGCTGATAAAAAGGGAAAGACAAATGAAACTCATAATTCCTCTGCCGCTTGCACTCTCTGGTAGTGAGGCATACCAAGTTGCTGTGCAGGATTTGAAATGAACCCCCCCTCATTATTTGTCATAAAAAGCACCAGGTTATAGAAAATAGGGTGAAAGCAACCTTTAAAAATGAAGTGCAACCAAGCACTGCAAATAAATGAGATCGCTCTCCTTGTAGGTTTGTTACTTTTGATCAGGCCTTATGTGATGAGAATTTGAAACTAAATTAAAAAAACTATCTAGTGCAGCAGAAAATGTAAATATAAAAATGTTGTTAAAGCTGTTTCATTACACATTGGTTATCATCCTGGCTGTCATCAGAGCTACTTTCGGAGATAGTCTAGCCCAAATTCTGCATTTCTGGCTTACACAGAAACTTTGTCTCCTTTGGGACTGTGCAAAGATTGCAGGATTTAACCTATTGGTTGGTGAACTAATTTTGAATCCACTTGAGCACTTTGGGTTGGAAAGTTTGACTGGACCTGGGACCTCACATTCCATTAAATAGATGAAAAGGAAGAAAGATGGGGAGGGAGGGGGAAATACAATTTCAGATGGCATGAAAAATAGACAATAGGATGGGGAGTGTGAAAAATGAATACAAGGCAACTGAGCAAAGGAGCAGAGTTAGGGCCAGAGAACAGAATTCTAATAGAGATCTCTATTGTCCTATCCACAAATTCCAGTCTAGTTTTGTGGGGTTGTTCTTCTGTCCTTGATAAACAGCACAGCCTCCCCTCTGGCTTATGAAACCTGTTGTAGTTCCAATTCCTGGATACAAAGTTTTGAGACATTGTCTAGTATAAGAAGCCCCCAAAATATTTGGCAAGATACAACTTACTCCATGAAGTTGACCTTTCCCTGTTAGAGATATCATATAGGGAAACATTATAAAATACATGGCCAATAATACATAAACATCTGGGGGAAGATTTGGTCAAGGAAATTTCACCTAACAACTTATTTGTCCACATATAATGTTTGATGTATACAGTGTAAGATTAGGATAATTGAATTGTGAATGTAGAGGCTTAAGATGTGAGAGGGAGCGGTTTTACAGCGTGAATATTTTTTTTTAAAACTGAGGGCATTTCCAGCACTTAACATAAGACCACATCATCCCCTATTCTGATCTTATTTTGTATGATTTTATTGAACAGATCCTGAGAACTCACCTTAATGCAGCATCATAAAAAGGACAGGAGAAAGTTTGATTTAAAATAAATTTATATTATAGATGTTAAGGCCAGAAGGGACTATTATCTAGGTTGACCTCCTGCATAACACAGGCCATCAAATTTCAGCCAGTAATTGCTGCACCAAGACCAATGCTTATGGTTCAGCTAGCCCATATCTTTTGGAAAGACAACCAATATTGATTTAAAGTAATCGAGTAATGGAGAATCTATCACATTCTTAGGTAGGCTCTTCTGATGGTTAATTACCCTCAGTGTTAAAAATGTAGTCTCCATCCAACTCAGCCATTTTCATTTCCCTGCAATATATAGATTCCTTCAGCCAATATATAGATTCGCATACAGCCTTTCAACCATGTGAAAGACAACACATGGTTGAAAGACCATGCTCAAAGAGTAGTTATCAATGGTTTGCTGTCAAACTGGGAGGATGTATCTGGTGGGGTCAGTCCTGTGTCTGGTACTAGTCAATATTTTCATTAATGACTTGAAGAATGCAGTGGAGAATATGCTAATAAAATCTGGGATGACACCAAGCTGGGAGGGGCCGCTAGCACTTTAGAGGACAGGATTAGAGTTCAAAACAACCTTGACAAATTGGAGAATTGGTCTGAAATGAACAAGATGAAATTCAATACAAACAAGTGCAAAATACTTCACTTAGGAAGGAAAAATCAACGGCACAGCTACAAAATAGGGAATAAATGGCTATGAAGTAGTACTGCTTAAAAAGTTCTGTCTGTTATAGTGGATCACAAATTTAATCTGAGCCAACAGTGTGGTGCAGTTGCAAAAAAGGCTAATATAATTCTGGGGTGTATTAACAGGAAGGTTTTATATAAGACACAGGAAGTAATTGTCCCATTGTAGTCAGCACTGGTGAGGCCTCAGCTGGAGTACTGTGTCCGGTTCTGGTGTCCACAGTTTAGGAAAGATGTGCACGAATTAGAGAGAGTCCAGCGAAGAGCACAAAAATGATAAAAGGAGCTGATCTATGAGGAAAAGTTTAAAAACCTTGTTTAATCTTGAAAAAAGAAGACTGAGTGGGGACCTGATACCAGTCTTCAAATATGTTAAGGGCTGTTGTAAAGAGGACAGTGATCAATTATTCTCAATGTTCACTGAAGGTAGGGCAAGAAGTAATGGGCTTAATATGCTGCAAGGGAGATTTAGGTTAGGTATTAGGAAAAACTTTGTAACTAGAAGAGTAGCTTATAGTAGTAAGTTCTGGAACAGGTTTTGAATGGAGATTGTGGAATCCCTGTCAGAGGAGGTTTTTAATAATAGGTTGGACAGAGATCTGTCAGGGATGATCTAAGTGTACTTGGTCCTTCCTCAGTGCAGGGGGCTGGACATAGTGACTTCTCGAGGTCCCTTCCAAACCTACCTTTCTATGCCAGAGCTGGGATGAAGTTACATTACAGCTACCAGCATGAACTGATGGAGTCATTACTCTGATATTACCAGACGTGGAGACTCCTAAGAATGGGCAATGACTATTTTGAGTGAGACACACTGTGATCTCTATCTGGCACTGTGAACTAGCTCTGAGCTAGCATAAATCTAACCTAGAGTGCAGCCAACCAAGTCTGAGTCCCACTCACTTTGCCACCAAAGCTAAAGCTGCTAGACACAATAATTCCCAATGACATTGCTCAGACAGTCTTGCGTATGTGGATCCACTGACTATGAGGGGAACTTTCTGGCAGATGACGTTGCTGTGTCGTGAGTCATGAGCAGCTTGAGCCTCATCTCTATACGAGATTGCCATGCTCAAATCAAGCAGACAGTATTTGAACTGAATTACCTTGGCTGTGTGTAGGCTAGCCTTTGCCCTTAATGGCTAATGCTGGTGGAATTCCACTGATGGAGAAAGCAAAGGTAAAAGACCATGTTGTCTAACCTTGCTGATAACCTACCTATGTCACATGATACTTACAGTGCTCATGGTCACGGTTGCAACCCACAGTCGAGCTGCAATGGTGGACGATTTTAGGTTTAAAAAGAAAAAAGCTAGTGCAGACAAAGCCTCAATGGGTAAGACTTGATTTGCCTTCTGAAATCCTTACTCATTTGGTGGTCTCTCAATGAGCCTGAATTCCATATGAAGCTGAAGTTTCTCACATGCTAGCCAGTCTGTGAGAGGAGCTGAAGCACTTCCCATCTCAGTGCTTGAGCTGCTCTCTAGTGAACACATCGCATACAGACACGCATCAAATACAGAGATGTGCTTTATTATACAGTGGAGTCGCATCTTACGTGGGAGTTAGGTTCTAAAGTCAGCGCGTAAGGCGAAAATCACGTATAGTCAAAATTACCCTTGAAAATCCCTTAAATCGCCCATAAAGTACAGTATACTGTACATGGTTTTGTATATACAACCCTGTACAGTAATATGTATAAATGTATAATGTATACAGTAATGTACAGTATATAATAGAGTACATATGCAAAAATGATTGTACAGTACTGTATTTTTAATTACAGACGGTAATTAAAGGGGGTCATCCGGGCTTGATGTCGATCCAGGAAACGGAGGTGACGGAGACAGAGTTGTAGAAGAAGTGGTTGGTTCTGGTTCAGCTCGAGAAGTTGATTGCGTAGGCTCATCTGCTGCTGGCTGTTTTTCCTTGAAAAACATGGTGATCGGCAACTGTCGCTGTTGTCTCTTGAGCTGCTCAAACATTTCTTGATACGGTCTCAAATAGTCTGTAATACTACGTGTGATTTTGAGGCTTCGTTCCATAGAGAGATCTTATTCAGAAATTAAATCATTCAAGTGTTTCGCTGCTTGGAACACTTCAGCAAATTTATGAAGATTCCAACTTGCTGGCTCTTCCTGTTTGTCGTCATCATCTTCGTCTTCTGTAGACGATTTTATCAGTTCCTCCAACTCTTTGTTAGTCAATGTTTCTCTATGGCTCTCAATTAATTCTTCAATTTCTTCCTCAAGGATGTTGATGAAGCCATCACCACCCACTTGCTTGGCCACCTGAACAATGCATTTCACTTCTTTGTCAATGGTCAGGAAACCCTTAAAATCATTCACACATTCTTTTCCTAGGTTTCGCCAGCATGCATTGACTGTTTCAGGCTTGATTGCATCCATTGCCTGTTTAATATAAGTGATGCAATCAGCAATGTTGAAGGACTTCCAACACTCCATCACATTAAGATTGGGATCAGCATCCATAGTGCTACGTATCCGTGAGAACGTACGCCTCGTGTACGTGGCCTTGAAACAGCGAATCACACCTTGGTCGAGAGGTTGGAGGATGGTGGTGGTATTGGGGGGGAGAAAGACGACTTCAACGTCGTTATGCGCAAACCAGAGTGCCGCAGGGTGGCCAGGAGCATTGTCTACAATCAGCAACACTTTAAAGTCAAGTCCTTTCTCTTCAAGGTACCGCTTGACCTCCGGAATGAAACACTTGTGGAACCAATCCAGAAATAATGCTGCCATCACCCAAGCCTTTTTATTTGATTACCAGAACACAGGCAGGAGATTTTTGTTCTTGCCTTTTAGGGCACGGGGATTTGCAGCCCTGTAAAGCAAGCCTGACTTTATTAAATGCCCAGCCGCATTGCCACAAAGCAACACAGTCACAAGGTCTTTAGCTGCTTTGAAGCTAGGGGCTTGTCTTTCTGATTTTGAAATGTAAGTGGGCATTTTTTTACAGAAGAACCCAGTCTCGTCAGCATTAAAAACTTGTTCCGGAAGATAGCCCTTTTTCTTCTATGATTTTCTTTAATTGTTTGAGGTAGGCTTTTGCTGCCTCCTCATTGGCAGATGCAGCTTCACCAGTAGTCTGCACGTTTTTGAGGTGGTTCCTAAAACTGTTAAGCCAACCTTGGCTGGCTTTGAATTCCTTCTCATCAGAAGGCTGTCCCTCTTCGGCAGGAGGTTTGAACAGCGCGTAGAGGCTAAGAGCCTTTTCTCGCAACATGTTGCCATCGATAGGCATAAGTTTAATGCCTTTTCAGTCTTCACTAAAGTCTTATCACGCACCTGGCTCGTCACCTTAGCAGTTATTGGAGCATTTGATGCCACGGCTTGACGAATTTCTCACTCTCATCTTGATGGCACAGATGCTAGATTTGTTGTGACCATATTTACGCGCCACGTTGGAGCCCGACATACCGTCTCTCAATAAGTCCAACACAGCCAGTTTTTCATCCAGCATTGGAACAGATCGCTGTTTCTTTGATTGAGCACCAGATGAAGTAGTTGGCTTGCGTTTAGGGGCCATGTTGTATGAAAAATACATATCTTTAAACACTAGAATCACACTCACCGCAGCGAGATGCTCACTCTGAGAGGCACGCGGGAACTGAGACCGAGTGAGGGAACAGCAGATTCACTTCTCCCATCTCACGCTCACTCTGAGGCATACACTCATTGGGTGGAATCGCCTGCACTATTTACAGGTATCTTGTTGTTTTTTCTTTTTTTTGCCGAGCGCATATAATTGAATTTGCATAAGTTAAATGCGCGTATGATGCTACTCGCCTGTATGTGGCAAGTCGTGAGAAGAGAGGGAGATATTTCTTTTTCCTTTTTGGGTCATACAGGACAGATTACTTTTATGCCAGCTATTTCACTTCTTTTGTCTTAGGTCTGGGCTTACAACTTTCAGGTGCAGTCTGGGCTGACAAATACTTCTAGAGGAATGTAATAACTGTGAAACCACCTAGGAGCTTCACAATTGTCATTGCCATAACGGGGACATTGGATGGTGACAGCGGGGCTAGAACTCCGATCCTCCTGCGCTCTCTCTCTCCATTGTAATAATATTTTCGTCTTTTTTTTTTTAATATGGTCCAGGTTGCGATGAGCACTTCTGTGAGCACTCACTTGAGGAGTCCTATTGACTCCGAATCCTTGGGTGAGTAACTGCTCACCAGTGTGAGTCAGGGCTCCATGGTCTAGCCCTGTAAAAGACCAAATCCTGCAGTCCTTACTCAAGCAGATGTGCCATTGAAATTAGTGACAACATTGTCTAAGGGCTGCACAAAGTGATGTAAGACATGCTGACTCCTGAGAAGGATATTTGGTGTCACTGTCTGTGTTGGGTAAATGTTCATCGACAAGTAAATATTTCCAAATATCCCCTGCTTCTCAAACCTGACTACTGATTTTTCAGCTGGGAAAGCCACAGCAGCTACTTGGCAGTGAATCAATGGCAAAAAAGATTTATAGTTTGCACATTTCCTGCCTCCCAAAGTGAACACGAATCTGAACAGCAGGAGGCTATTACATGTCCAGTTACAAGGGGAAACAGACTATGGAAAGAATCCTGTGCATTCAAATGAAATCAGAAACAAAGTTACCAAGAGCAAAACTCTGTTGGAATTGGTTAGAATACTGAAATGGTAATTTGTTGCCTTCATCCAACTGGGAAATACTCCTGGCCACTTTTTGTAATTTGAACTTCATGTGTCTGTATGGATTAGCTGAACTCCAGAGATTTAGAGCTTGATTCTGATCCCATTTATGCTGATGGGTTTGTCACCAGTGTAACTACTCTGGCTTCAGTAAAATTACACTTGATTTACATCAACGTGAGTGGGCTCAGAACCAAGCATTAGAGCAGAATCCAGAACCCATTGTTGTTTGGAGGGTGACTGTGAGGATGTGGAACAACACCGTTTTCAGTGAGTAAATTGTAGAGAATTCGGGGGAGAGGGAAAAGAGGCTGTTGTGGGTTTCACAAGCTTTTCCATAGAGTGGACACAACTTAATAGAGAGAGTGTGGAATCTATGATGCTTCTTAGGTGCTTGGACTCAGATTAGGCACCTAAATCCCATTTGTAGGTGCCTAGGCCCCCCACTGTGATCCACAACATTCCCTTTAAACCAGGCCCTTGTTGGCTTATAGCTTCAACAGGAGAGCCTGGGGGGGCCTGCATCACAATGTCCCATAGCTCAGTGGTTAGAAATCTGTCTCCTAAGAGGTGGGAGACTCTGTTCAAATCTTTTCTCCCTCTGTGCCAGGGAGGGAGTATTAAGTGTAGATCTCCCACATCCCAGGTGAGTGTGCTAACCACTGGGCTAAAAGTTATAAGGTGGCTGCCACCACCATCTCCTTCTGCCCCCTCCCTTGTATTTTGTTTGGAGTGAAGTAGGCACCTAACTCATTCCCACAAGAAACTGAGACACCTGACCTAAGATAGGAGGAAGGTTCCTGTTCATGGATTGCTAAACAGAAATAATGATAGGTTTCAGAGTAGCAGCCGTGTTAGTCTGTATCCTCAAAAAGAACAGGAGTACTTGTGGCACCTTAGAGACTAACAAATTTATTAGAGCATAAGCTTTCGTGGGCTACAACCCACTTCTTCGGATGCATATAGAGTGAAACATATATTGAGGAGATATATATACACACATACAGAGAGCATGAACAGGTTGGAGTTGTCTTACCAACTCTGAGAGGCCAATTAAGTAGGAGGAAAAAAAAAACTTTTGAAGTGATAATCAAGATAGCTCAGTACAGTTTGATAAGAAGCAAGTGTGAGAATACTTACAAGGGGAGATAGATTCAATGTTTGTAATGGCTCAGCCATTCCCAGTCCTTATTTAATCCTGAGTTGATTGTGTCTAGTTTGCATATCAATTCCAGCTCAGCAGTCTCTCGTTGGAGTCTGTTTTTGAAGTTTTTCTGCAGGTCTGTCATAGAATGGCCAGACAGGTTAAAGTGTTCTCCCACTGGTTTTTGAGTATTATGATTCCTGATGTCAGATTTGTGTCCATTAATTCTTTTGCGTAGAGACTGTCCGGCTTGGCCAATGTACATGGCAGAGGGGCATTGCTGGCACATGATGGCATATATCACATTGGTAGATGTGCAGGTGAACAAGCCCCTGATGGTATGGCTGATGTGATTAGGCCCTATGATGATGTCACTTTTCACTCTATATGCATCCGAAGAAGTGGGTTGTAGCCCACGAAAGCTTATGCTCTAATAAATTTGTTAGTCTCTAAGGTGCCACAAGTACTCGTGTTCTTTTTAAACAGAAATAGGCACCTCCCTGCAGCCTGGATTTAGATGCCTATCTCTGAGACAGGGTGGGGCATTGCACATTGATGTCTCCCACTGGTTAGCTGGCTAGCAGGCTGGATATTGAGGCTCACGTTCTCAGGCGCCTATCTTTCCCCACTCGAATAGGAGATTGGGCACCTAACTCAGCTTTGTGGATCATCATGGTGTCCCTGTGATTTTTCTAGGCACCCAAAAGTTGGGCACTGTGATGCTCAGCATTGCAACGTCTAGGTCCCTTTGTTTTGTGGACACCTCCCTGCCATTTGGGCCCATGTGGACTCAGATCCCTTCCCATTTAGGTTTATTCATGAGTTTATATTTACATGAGTTGTAGGAATTGGGTTTCAGGAAGAAAAATATGTTTGGATCATGGTTTTACTCCTGAAAAACTTTCTCTGCTTCCCTAAGGAATCACGCAGCCCTGTTCTGTCTGGAGAGCTTGCAGGACCTGGAGCTTTGTGGGCAGGGCCATGGAGTGCAAGGAGGGTGGTCAGACAGTCTATGAACTACCACTGTACAGATCTCCCAGCCAAATGCTCTGCTCATGGTTCTAGGGGGCAGTGGCCACTAATAAAGCCAGTGATTTGAAGGAGTGGTTGCACAGGTACCCCTTGCCACGGGTTTGAAGGGAGGAGTCCATCTTTCCTTCTCCTGGGAAATTCTCTAAATAAGGCCCATTTAATTGGTGTTCACAGGGAAGCTTGGTGATGAAGTCATTGAAATAGTTCATTTGATGAGAACTGCCCTTCAAAACACACCGAGGCTTTGTTCCTCTTCCGGCTCACTGCCTATGGCAGAGGTGTGTTGCTCTATCCATTACTGAATTAGGGGATGTCCATGCTTGAGTGTTAAATCAGAGAATGACAGAGCAATTCTAGTAATGAAAATGACTTTCTGAGGGAATATTGTAACCAGGGCATCATGTCAATAATGAACGGGTGTAATTCATGTTTAACTGATATTTGTGATGACTTCCATTTAAAAGCCTTGCTCTATAATTGAACTGGAAGTTGTTAACATATTGCGAAGGTCCTTGTATACATGCAGACTTCAATGGAAGTGAGCGCCAAGCTCATTTAAAGGGGCACTTTACTAAATGGATTTGTAATATATCGTCCTATTACTGTGCATGTCGTCTGACTAATGTATACTTATCTGATTTGTGCTGATTCTCACTTACTTTTAAATTAAAGGGTAATGATGGAATCATAAGAATTAGAGCTGGCAAAGACCTATTATATATCTAGTCTATTCCCCCTGCCAGTGTATCCCTGACTGCTTCAGCCAGTTCTTTTTAAAGGACTCCAGGGAGGACTCACCACTTCCCTTGGGAGACAGTTATACACTCAGAGATCTCCCTGACTGGAAGTTTGTCTTCAAACTTAGCCTAAATTTTCCTTTACTTATTTTCATTCCCATACATAAGGTAGAGTTATCAGGCTGACCCAAAGTCCTTTGACATCAATGGGCTTGGGACTGGCTACCCTGTGCACTGTAGGAATCCAGTTGCAGAGGAAAAAGAGGATGTAAATGACTGGTTTGCTTCTGAAGCTCATTGTGAGACACTTTTTTGGCCAGCTGCTGCACAAACCCTGAACTCTGCTCTACAGGGACAAGCCCAAAACACAGCTTGGAGCACTATGAATCATTACTTTCTCTCTTTCAGGTTTAAATACTTCATATACATGTAGAAAGACATCACTTTTCCCTCTTTTGCCTTTAACCAAGTCTCTGTGTGTGTGTGTGTGTGTGTGTGTGTGTATATATATATATATATAGAGAGAGAGAGAGAGAGAGAATGCGCACACACACGTTAAAAGAACATTATTAAGGCTGCGAAGTCAAGCATTCAACAGTTAGAAAATGTCAGTATTAAGGCTGCCTGTGCACGCTTAATTCAGCCCCCCTCCTTGTACATGTGAATTATGATAGACTTTAATAACATGATCACATACTATATTTTCCACAGGACCTTTGTGTCTCATTTAGTACACAGGATGGATGATGATCAATATATTGCTTTAGCCTCATTGTTCAGTGAGTGGCCCCATGTCTTAGTCACTGCATACCATTCAAACCCTGCTCTGAAGACAGAATTCCTTATGAGCTTTGCATAGGTCATAAGGCTAGAAGGAAGGGACCATTATGATCAGCTAATCTGACCTATATACACAGGCCATAGGACTTCCCTGAAATAATTCTTATTTGAACTAGAGCTTACCTTTTAGAAAAACATCCAATCTTGATTTAAAAATTGCCAGTGATGGAGGATTAACCACGACTCTTGGTAAATTGTTCCAATGGCTAGTTACCCTCCTTGTTAAAAATGTGCCCCTTATTTCCATCTGAATTTGTCTTCAACTTTCAGCCATTGGATCATGCTATACTTTTGGTCTGCTAGATTGAAGAGCCTGTTATTCCATTTGTGTTCCCCAAGTAGGTACTTACAGACTATGGTCAAGTCACCCTTTAAACTTCTCTTTGCTCAACTAAATAGAATGAGCTCCTTCAGTCTTTTTGCTATAAAGCATGTTTTTCAATCCTTTAATCAGTGTCATAAAATGTTTCCCATCAGTTTGCTACTTTGCTGTTACTAAGCATGTTTGAGTGATTCGAGCATGCTCAATAACATCAACTGAAGCTGCTGCCCTCACTCTGCCTTAAGTTGCCATCAGAATCTGTTTCTTGCTGTTAACAGTGGCTAAAATAGGCCAGCAGAGGGGGAAATCAGAGGGGAAGGATGGGCAGATTGTGTGTAGGGGGACAATGGGCTTGTCTTCACTACGGGGATAATTTGACCTAAGTTACGCTACTCCAGCTACGTGAATAACGTAGCTTGAGTCGATGTAGCTTAGACTGATTTACCCCGGTGTCTTCACTGCACTGTGTTGATGGGAGATTCTCTCCGGTCGCCTTCCCGTACTCTTCTCAGAGAGCTGGAGTACCAGGGTAGATCAGAGAGTGCTCTGCCATCGATTTAGTGGGTCTTCACTAGACCCACTAAATTTATCCTTGCTGCATCGATTACAGCAGTGTTGATTGCCCCGTAGTGAAGACCAGCCCAAAATGTGCGTAGAGGGTCAAACAGGTGTAGGCAGGAGCAAGAGGGAGCAAGTAGGCAATTTGATGTAAGGGTAGCAAATTCTTGCAGGGAAACCCTCCCATCCATGAGAATTTACTATCCCTGAACCAGGAAATGGGGAAAGGTGAATGGTAGCAAATTGTGACAGGACATAAAATATAATAGCTAGATATCAGTAAGTGCTACTAGCGTCAAACTGTGATGGCTAGCAATTTGTAATAGTATATCCACACCCCCACTAGAAAAGATAGTTTGACAGGATCTGTTTTCATAATCCCATCTGGATTGATATTAATTATATTGCCCTCCTTTAATTCTTTATTAACTGAGTCCCATATCAACTGTTGCATTATTTTGTTTGAGACTGATGTCAGACTGACCGGCCTATAATTACCTGGGTTGTCCCATTTACTCTCTTAAAATATTGGCACAACATTAGCTTTCTTCCTGTCTTCTGGAACTTTCTGAGCGTTCTAAGAGTTATTGAAAAATCAGCATGAATGGTTCAGAGAGTGCCTCAGCCAGCTCTTTGAAAACTCTTTAATGTAAGTTATTTGGACCTGCTGATTTTAAAATGTCTAACTTTAGTAAATGCTGTTTAACGTTGTCCTGAGTTACGATTGGAATGAAAAGTGTTTCTTCTTCATCATCATCATCATCATATGATATGACTACATCTTCTGTTTTTTCCAGTTTTAGAACAGAAATCTTTATTGCACATTTCTACCTTTTTTTGCATTATTATTGACAATTCTGCCATTTCCATCTGGTAATGGACCAATCCAATTATTAAGATTCTTTTTGTTCCTAATGCACTTAAACATTTCTTATTGTCCTGAACTCTGCTGGGCATAGATTTTTCCTTGTGTCCTTTTTCTTCCCTTATCAATTTTCTATAATTCCTATTTGAATTTATATTCATTACTATCAACTTCCCTTTTCTTCCATTTGTTATGTTGTTGCTGTGTGTTGTTTGTTTGTTTGTTTTTCAATAATTGTCTTTACTCTTCCCATCCCCAGGTTGGTTTTTTAACCACTGTGCTCATTACTATAAAACTGATTGTTTCCACAAATATTAATACATTTATTTTCACAATACCCCTGTGCGATGAAGGGATATCATTATCCCCATTTTACATATATGGAACTAAGGCACAGAGAGAATAAGATCAAAGGTATCCTTTTATTTAGGATGCCGAATTTGAGAGATACAAACCCTGATTTTTCGGAGTGCATAGCATTATATAGCACTTAATATGTTCAAAGCATAGCTACCATTGATTTCAGTTGCAGTTGTAAGTATTTCTGCAAATCAGACCCCAGGGTCTCAAGTCAGGGATACAGAAAATGAGGAATATGCAATTCATGACCACCTGTGAAAAGTTTGGTGTAAGTGACTTGCCCAGCATCAAACAGAAAATCTCTGGCACAGGCAGGGATATAATCCATTGCTCCAAGATAGCATTCAACTGCTTTAACCATGACACCCACTGCTTCATTCACTACACACCTTCCAAATGCTGTGTATTGGACTTCTCAGTGTAGGAAATATGTCTTGCCTGTCTGCTTGATGTGTGGGCAAAGGTGTGAGGGGAATCAAGATGGAGGATATTACATGTGGAGATACAGTGAATTTCTCTCATCCCCCTCCTCCTCCCCCCGCTCTCTCATGGAGATTTTCTCTCTGTTCTGTCCTTGTTTTCCTCTATTACATCATCTAGGTTGAACGTGCATGTTTTGCTCTTTGTGTATGGGAAAAAATAACACCTGCTATTCAGTAGATCTTCATCTATCTAGTACTGAGGTGCTTGTAATCTGAAGCTCAAAACTAGCCATACTATTCTAGGTTCAGTCTTGTCAGTACTGGTGTAGAAAGGGCCTTTCCACTTCCTTTCTCCATTATGTGATGCCAAATTAGCAGTCTTTTTTGGCTAATATATGGTATCACAAACTCCTGTCTGAAGTAGGCCTGGTGGTAAAACATTCTGGAAATGTGAAAGTTTGGGGCTGCAAAAATTGCCCAAAACTAAATGGATTTTTTAAATGAAGAAATTTACCACCTTTGCATAACTCTCCAGCCATGCAGGCTCATAGAAGGAGAGTTAGAAGAGTATCCAGCGGACCCCAGAATGGTCTGAGTCTTGGTAAATACCCATGCATGATCTACCAGCAAGTTATCCACGTGGTGCATAGGTAATTATTAGCACACTCCTTTTTATTGTTTTACCCTTTGGAAATTTGGTTGAACTGTTTTGGTAATTTATATATAGGTATATATTTTATCTATATCTATAGATAAGTGTTTGTGTGAATTTGCAAATTAGGGATGTTCCTGACTGACAGCCCTGGAGAACAAGGGAAATGGGGATGCAAGGTTCCCTGCCAATGACCTTCAGTCCTGACCTTGGAGGGACCACCACTTGGGATGAAAGGATAATTCAGTCTTCATGTCCCACTCACTCCTTGGCCCTTCTCCTAGGACTGCCAGCACAGATGCCAGTTAGTGTGATTGGTGTGTGGGCACCTTTCTGCTAGGAAATGAACTTCAACCATCCAGTCATTTCACACAGGCCATTTACCACCCGCTAGATAGTAACACCAGGACCTTGGCGCTGAGTGCCCCTTGCTATCCTACCAGTCCCATGCAGGCATCTGGGTCTGCTTATTTTGTGAACAGTGATTTCATGTTGCAGTTCTTGTCTGGGGAGCGGTGCATAGCAAGGAAGAATTGAAAGCAGTTTTATTTTCAAGAATGAAGGTCCCTAAGGAAGTGTTTACTTATTCTCAGTAAATTGCAGCGAGGATGAGTATATTCACTCTGGCCACTTTAGCATTCCCCTGTACTGTCATGTTGCCTGTACCCCCATTACAGCACAATTCCCCACTAATCCCAACTTCTGGGATATGATGATTCTTTCCCCCTCCCCCAACTTTTCCCTACTCACCTCTATTGTTATTTGGAGAGTTCCCATTACCCATCTGGAAGCCACCTGTACTCTTCCTGCCCAGCTATTTTTTGCAGATGGTCTCCTCTTGAGCATGCAACTGCTCTGGGCTCCATGCCAGGAAGTGCCCACCCCATCTTCTGCTGCCACACATGCTGTCTCCTCACTGCTGCTGCTTCTTCATGGGCTGAGGGGGAAGGATCCATCTACAGGTGAAAGTGGCTCTCGGGGGTGGCTAGGGGAAAAAAGGAGTGATGATTTGAGGAACCTATCTGTGTTCAGCTTATGAACACTCCCCCTCTCTCAAGAATATCATTCCTGTCCCCTTCAGATGACCAGCTGGAGATCTGAAGCATGAGATTTGATTTTAGACATTGTCTCAATGCAGAGTTGCAAGAGTTATGGATGTGTTGAGGGAAATGCAGACCTTCTTGTTCTCTTCATGGCCCATGAAGAGGGGGAATGTGGCATGGGAAGGAAGGGGCGGGTTATGATCTTTCCCTCGTGCTGAAGCCTGGGACACAGATGCTGGATATATGGATAGGGTTAGTATATCTCAAGGGGATAATGCTTTGAAAGTGCTCTGTGCTTACACAACACAAATCTGACACATCCCTGCCTTGAAAAGATCACAGACTAAATAAAGCGAGAGAGACAAGCAGTAATATTCCATCTGATATTCTCTCTGTTGTCTGAGGGCAAAACACATTCATTGCGCTGTCCCTGATGGCATCTGATAGGCTCCTGTCTCTTTCTCTCTCTCTTCCCCCTTACTAGATGTACGGACTGAGGATGCATGCACGTTGTTAGACCTGTGTAAACAAATTACATGATAATATCCAAAATGTGAAGCTCTTCCGGATATTGACTGTGCCTCCACTTCATTATTCTGACTCCCATTGAAGATGGTGCCATCCCCAATAGTAATACAGTCGGGGAAGAGGTTGTTGACTCTCATTGGCCCATCCTGACACTCCATAACTGAGCAAGAGGAACTGGGTGGACTAAAGAATTTTTTGGTGGAACAAAAAGTTCCAAACATTTCTTTTTAGTCAGAACTGTTGAAACATTGCATTTCATTTCAGTTTGATATGAAACTGCATCTGCCTAAGGTGCAGCAGTGCCTCGTGGGAGTTGTACTTTCAATGCCTCTTGCATCCCATCAAGACTGGATGTTTTTCTAGAAGATATGCACAAGGAATTATTTTCAGGAAGGTCTATGGCCTGTGTTATACAGGAGGTCAGACTAGATGATCACAACGGTCCCTTCTCATCTTGGAATATGAATCTGTGCTCTTGTTTTCTATTATAGACTTGGGTCCCTGGCTAGACTAGTCTCCCAGAATGCACCCACAGTCACATGACTACTGTGATGTTCCAGATGAGTGAGAAGTCAGATCGCAGTTTATCATTTACCTTTAGGCTAGACTGGGGACACAAATCCCCTGAACTACAACTCACATGAGTACATGGCCTCTTGGCAGATTTAGTTGAATGTCAAACTGACTTAAAACAAAACATTTCCGTTTAGTTCAGCAAACTGAAATATTTCATTTGTTTTCCCAATGGAAAATTTCAATTTTGCAGACCGTTGAAAAATCATTTTGACAGGAAATTCCCAACCAGTCAGTTTTATGGGAAATAAAACCCTGTTAATGACATGACCAGGTTCATTTAGCAAACAGGAGAAACACATGTAACCATTCCTGCCTAGGACAGACTCAAGAGTATTGATGGATTTGGGATAAGAAACAAATATATTCTCTTCCTCACAAGCTGAATAAATAGAATGCCCTGGTTTGTGAAAACATCTCCTGGAGCTGAGACATAAAGCGGCGAAACCTTACAAGTGTCTGTCAAAACTAGCTTGGCAGAATAAAGATGTATCTCATGATAGCAGTGACAGGCTGTCAGCGTTGAGAGTCCCTGAATAAATCTCTATTTTCCAAACATCATTTCTCAGAAAACCAAGGATGTAAAAGCAACAGCACCTAAAACAAACAAACCCATCCCCCTAACCTCCCAAATTCTAAGTGAAAAGGGTAAATTCCTTTGCGTGTGCACGTCTTTTAGAACCTTTGTTTTTATCCTTCCCATCTTTGATTTCTGACCTATCCTCTTGGCTAAGGGCTGATACACCACCTTCTGGAGCCAGTCAGTGAGTCTCCTGTGTCAGCTGGAACATGGAAGAAAGGTTTAGTTAGTAATAATTTAGATTCTGGAGTGCGATCAACATGTAGAACTCATTACTTCATTAGTATTGCATTTAGCCTGGGTGTATCATACTAGATCTCCAGCCAGGGCAAGATGGACTGTTTTTCACAGGAAATGCCAGAGATGTACATGTTACTTACAAGAAAACTGTTAAAAGAAAGTTAAATTTGCTAAGTCGAGCACTCAAAAATTAGAAAACTGCCAGAATTAAGGCTGTCTGTGCAATTTTAATTTTGCCCCCTTATTTATTTGCATTCTTCCTTGCCCAGCCATTCCCAGTTCCTGCCCTCACTGCTCCTTGTCCAATCTGTCTCTTTCCTTCCCCTTGGTCTCTAGTTATGCCGCCCTGCCCACATTCCCTAATCCCAGTGGCTCCCAGTTCCAGTCTCCCTCCCCAGGTTCCTTGTCCACTCTGTCCACTCCTCCCATGCTCCTTGTCCTAGTCCTCTTCCCACACCCTCCTCCTCTCCCACCCCTCCACCATGTTTTTACTCAATCCCCCTGGTTCTCAGTCTCCTTGCCCAGCAAGTTCCAGTCTCCCACGTGAACCACCTCATCCAATCTCAGCCTCCCACCCAACACCCACTGGCTCCCAGTTCACCAACACCACCACACTGTTTCCATCTTCAGCTCCTGGTCTTCTTACCCAGCCAGGCACAATCTCCCCTACAGCTTCCAGTCCCAATTTTCTTTTCCTTCTCCCTCCAGTCCCAGTATTCCCCACAAGGCTCTTTATCCCAGTTTACTGCCCCTGCAGCTCTGTCTCTTTCCCCCTCTGCATTTCAAAGAACAGGTCACCAGAAATGTTTAATATGGGCAAAAGAACATGTTCCCCCTAGCCTCATTCTTGGAAATGGCTCAGCAGTTTCGGCTGAAATTTTCAAAAAAACATTCAGCCTGAGGCAGACACCTGGCATGGAAAATTGCAACCCAAAGTTATACGCAAATGAAAGTAGTGTCATCTAATGGAAAGTGTGGGGCAACCTTAATAATTGGTGGCGCAATCAGGTCTGCCTATGGTAATGCTGTTACATAGTGCCCATCTTGAGTGCAGCTCTGCTAATACTTGATACCAAAGAGATTCTGCAGTATTAAATCCTTTTGAAACATAATGGATTTTCCCTTAATACTACATGGAAAAAATGGGCTTTGGTCCCCATGCCATAATGAGTCTCCTTGAATCTATAACTTAAACCTTGGTTTGAAATAAACTGCCACTGCCTCTTGAATAACCCTGTGCTTCTTTCTGGATTCCTGTTATGATCTACTCTTGGGGTTAGTCCAATTGTTCCTGCCCCAGTGTATTTTCTAGGTTTACATCCAGTGTGGCTTTAAATGTTTGTACTTGCTGGTTCTGCCTCACTGTCTCTCAAACATTTGAGCTAACTGCACACTGGGGTAGCTCCTGCTTCTACTGAAATCAGGGGCAAAACTCCCAGTGACTTCAGTGGGACCAGGATTTGGCCTAATGCATTTAACTTTTAGCATGCTGTTTCATTTGCCCACCATAGCTATTAGTCATCAGCATGCTGCCATCTGTTTAGACAATAGGGCCTTGTTCTTCATAACCTGTTGCTTAACTAAGAAGGCATTGTTCCCTTAGAACTTGGCAGGAACTTTAGGCCTGATTCTGCTTCTGCTTACATCAGTGTGAATCCTGAGTAATGTCATTGATATCAATAGTGTTACTCCACATTTAGACCAGTGCAATTGAGATCAGCATCCGGCTTTGATTTTTAACCTGTTTAAGGAAAGTTGTGGTGCTCACAAGAGGCCTGTTCAGAGAGAGGGAGTTTTTCCCTCTGTGTGCGTGTTATGTAGACAGAGCATTAAATCTTACCCTTTTCATTCACTGGGTCCCTGAAGGCCAACACAATACCTAATTACCTTGGAAAATGATTGATGTTCACTTTGAAAGCCAATGTGCAGGTGGAATGTGTGTTATAATGTTCCATTCTTTAATTTATCTGCTCTTAACAGCTGATTGTTGCTTTGCACAAGGGATTGTGAGAAGCTTTTCCAAAGGAAATATTTGGCTAAATAAAAATTTAAATCACAATTGCATGATGGAAAGGCCTTTTGTTTGGTTCTGCATTTTATTTATCTTTGTACATACAAATTGATTGGGTTCACATTGGCCAACCTGCGAGAGGCTTTTCAGAGAGGAGGCAAGTGGGTGGTAAAGGGCCCTTGAAGCACAGTCAAATGATGGTGTGAATTAAGTGGTATTCTCTCTGTGCCAACACTAGAGACAGAGGTGAGAAAAATAACTTCCTCTTGTAGCCTTTCGTTGTACTGAATGGACCATGCATGGTAAAATAGTATTAAAAATCAGAGCCTGTATATTCCTCTCAACCAACTGCACCCGGGATTTACGTCTCTGTCTCCCTGAATATCTCTGTAAGATTATAATTTTAGGGCCAAATTTTCAGGAGTGCTCCACACCCAGCAGCACACTTTATTCCCAGCAGAAAAAGGCATACAGGAACCAATGGTATTGTATTTCCTTGACCTGATATCCTGGATGCCAAACCCATATGCAATCTCCTCCCCATCCAACTTGCCAGCTACCAATCTTGACTTGCCTGCAATACTTTATCAAAAAGCCTGATATACCTGCCTGTAAACCTCTGACAAAGGGGCCCATCGTACCTTCCAGCTAGAACAGAGAAAATCACAGAGAAGAATCAGAAACTTCAAAATATCACACAAGTTGGATAAATTCAAGGTTTCCATGGCAACATGATTTAGTTTTGTATTTACCACATAACTAAGGATCTATGCAAGTCTGGGTGACAGCACAATGTTGTTTTAGCTAGCAGAGATTTAATGGATTCCTTGCTGTAAGCACAGAGAGAAGTGGATCTTTGTGACTCGTCATCAGTTATGTCCTACTAATATCCATTAAGCCCAGTAAATGTACAAAATGGGTCAGAGGGAAAGGGCTGGTAACTGATTTCTTATTTTTGATGTGTAAAGCAGCAATAAAATAGCAGTCTATTGGTTGCTAATTTTGTCATTCCATGAATTACTTTGAAAAAGAAATGCTCATTTCTCCTTCCATCTCTCCCACCCTTTCACTACTTGGTTCCAAATTAAGTGGTTCATAGAATAAAACAATCTAGTCCTTGGCGATTACAAATTCTGTGCTGCTATAATGCAGCTAAATGGACTCCATGACCATCACTTCTAGCCTAGTATCAGAGGGGTAGCCGTGTTAGTCTGAATCTGTAAAAAGCAACAGCGGGTCCTGTGGCACCTTTAAGACTAACAAGAGGTATTGGGAGCATAAGCTTTTGTGGGTAAGAACCTCACTTCTTCAGATGCAAGTCCTTTTCTTTTCAACAATTTTGAAATTGGATGTTTCAACAATTTTGGAGCTCCCCCACTTGGCAAAACTGACCCTTTCCAGTTTCAATTAATTGGCATTTTCTGATAAAAAATGTTTAGTAGAAAAATTCCCAAGCAGCTCTATTTTAGATGCATAAGAGACGCAGAACCAAGCCTCAAAAACTAGAAAACACACACTGAGTGAGTAAAATCGTAGTATGGAAAGTAGAGTGCTCTGAGTACAACAGACAGAAGCAGGAGGTAGGCATTACAAGATGAGATAGTGTTGGAAGAGTCTGTTTTTTGGGGGGCTAAAACAACTTTTTGGCTCAAAATGTAAGTTACTTTATAACAAAAAATGGTAAAAAATAAAAACGGGTTGGAGTTGTTTTTTCAGATTTTCACTTTGTGAACATTTTTAGAGATTTTGACTCTTTTTTTTCCAATTTGGAAATGGAAAAATGTTTGAAATCTTAAAAATTCCCATGGAGTAGAAAAACTGTATCTGATTCCGCTCTAACCTAAAACGACTTTTGATCTTGGGGTGTGTGTGTGTGTGTGTGTGTTATGTTGAATGCTTCAGTATGCAGGACCAGCCACAGAATACGGTTTCCTCTTCTTTAGCTTTTAAACGACATTTCTGTGTTATGAATGATGTAAGTGGCTATTACTTTGCTTTGTGGCTAGACTTGCGCCGACCACACTTTCTCAACTGCCTTGTATTGTGCTCTGGCCTGTGTAATTAATAGCCAGTGTGTCCCAGTGAATGTGATTTGGTGACATTATTGTCAGTGACTTACAGGCTATCATGCCTCTACAGATTGTAGAAGAGAGATTATATTCCTTGTTTCAAGAATGTAAGAGAACTTCAGGAGGAAAAGAAGGTGGGTGGGAAACCTATTTCTATCTAGTTACAAAAACGGATGATATAAGTGGAACATGAACAAGGTCTCTCAGGAGTTATGTTATAGCAATAGGAGGGAGAGCAATAAAATGAACACTTTAGCACTGTCAGAACAATTTATCATATAGCAGATGTGAGTGTATTACAGTATCTGCAGATACCTGCTTCCCGTATCCACTTGTAGAATTCCCAGAAACCTACTATTCTGTGATATTGATCCCTGTGCTACTTCCATGATGGAAACCAGCATTTTTCCATGTTTCACTATTGGATTTATTAGAGCTTTGCAGATATCAAATACCAATAATTTCTGCAGGCAAGAAGTTATAGTTATGTTTGGGGAGGAGTGTTATCTAATTTTAATGATTGATATACATCACCCATCTGAGAAAAAGATGCTCAATGGTGCATGATCAAATGATGTAGAAGAGAGGGAAAGAAGCCGTAACAGACGCAGCAAAATTTGAATTAGTTTGATTTTTCTCTTTCATGCAATAGAAAACTGAAAATTTCATAGCCACAGTGTGAAAATCAACATGTAACAATAATAGAGTGCTTGTTTCAACTAGCAGTTTTTTTATTTTACCAGTCAATCATATTTATGTTTCTGAACAGCTCATTAGGCAAGAAATAAGAATGTGAATCAATTGTGGTAACTTTCCTTTCTGTTTGGTAGCTTTAAAAGAGTAGAATGATATTTAGGGCTAGATGGTAGATATGGAAAACTTTTTATCTCTGTGCTCTGCTAACGTTTAAGTGCTTGAGAGGAAACAGGCAAGTGCTTCTGCATGTGAAGCTTGTGGGCTGTTCAGCTTCTGCAGGGCAGATTGTTAACTTGCAAAATGGTTTTATAGATCTAAAGTATTTCTCTTTGCAAGCATTTCAGAACCCTTAAAAACCTGGGAACTCCCTGGCTAAAGTGTAGTAATCAAAAATCTGATTAATACCGGAGGCTCTTAAAATGCTTTAGAAATGCTGATTAATCGTTACAAAATTCATGTGAGGTATTTTATGGTTTTGCTGATGAGGACCCCAAGGCCAAGAGCTATTAAGTGACTTGCAAAGGTCACACAAGGAGTCAGTGGCAGAACTGGGAATAGACAGTAGACTGTAGGGCTAGGTTTACACTTGGAGCGGGGTTTCAGCATGATAGTTCAATGAAAACTAGCATGATTATATCTCTTCGAGCTGGGAATCACTCGCCCAGCTCCAAGTGTAGACATAGCCCTATAGTCAGAAGATAGACACAAGAGCAAGCCTACATTCCTGGCTGCCCAGAGAAATGTGGAATGTATGAAAACTATAATCAGATGTACTAAAACATTAGAGACAATAATATATGCCTCAGTGCATTTTCCCCTTTGTGTGCGCCAGGAATCCCAAATTATCCTGCTTTCTAATAAAATCTTTTTTTTTTCTCACTAAGAGAGATTCACTGTTTTAATCTTGCTGCCTGTGTTGTCTTTGTATGGAGTTTTTGTAGCAAGAATTGATTTGTTTAATTGATGAATAGCTTTTTAAATGCTGTTTTTTGTAATCCCAGCTATTTATCTTTTGAATAATTACTCTGTTTGTAATTATGTTAAAGGATTAATAAAAAAATAAACTGGGGGGAATAAATAGGTTGCATCATGAAGATAAAAGCCAACAAAATTCTATTTATTCCACTTTTTTGAGGAAGGGTTTCTGCTTAAAAACTTAATCTTTAATTAAATTTATATATTTTATTTATAGCTCCTTTTATTATTTTTCCAGAACATGCTGACACAGCAGTGGTTTTGCTAACAGAATCTATGGGATTGCTGTAATAAATATTATAGCAAAAAAAAAAAAAAAAAAAAAACCTCTGGACTATTTCCCTAAGTGTTAGCAGTTTCAGAATGCAGTAGGGTTTGGCCACCATGAATTCATGCATTGTATATGTGATTGTAAAATCATCATGGTGAAAATATATTGCCTTAATGGGTCCAGAATTGGCACCAAATAACAAAGGCAGAGCTAACAAACAAGGAGAGAAGTTTTTGTATGTTGGCACAGAGCAGAGCTGCAGCCAGATGTTCACTAAACTTGCATTGTTTCATCATGGAAGTTTAGTTTTTCATGGGCTTATTTGGGCTTGCCTGTGTGTGTATGTGTGTGTGTGTGTGTGTGTGTGTGTGTGTGTGTTAGGACTGTATCAAACTTGCAATATGTGTTAGGCAACATAAATCTATACATATATATTCTTCTCCATCATCAACAAAGTAGTGGTGTTTAGTTTTGGGTTATGCAGGGTTTTATATAGAAGCTGCTTTGACAGAGAGGGAGCTGGGTGAGCAGGAGAGTTTGTTCTTAGCCTTTGTTTCTGATGAGAGGCAAGTTGTGTTGCTCTGTGTTGGACTGAGGTTCCTCGAAGAAGGAACAGGTAGATAGTAAAGAGCAGAGAGCCAAGATTTCAGCCTTGTGGGTCTCCTCCACAAGGAGATGTCTTGGAGGGGTAGAGACAGAATGTTTCTGTAGATAGGAGTGGACATGGCCGGCTCCAGGCACCAGCTTGCCAAGCAGGTGCTTGGGGCGGCCACTCTGTAGAGGGGCGGCATGTCCAGCTATTCAGCGGCAATTCCGCGGACGGTCCCTCACTCCAACTTGGAGCGAAGGACCTCCCGCCGAATTGCCACCGCAGATCGCGATCGCGGCTTTTTTTTTTTTTTTCTGCTTGGGGCGGCAAAAACCCTGGAGCCGGCCCTGGGAGTGGAACCCTCAGAGGAAGCAATCAGAGACACATGCAGAGGTAAAGAGTATGTTCTTGTTGCAAAATGTCACTAATTGTCTCCTATGCTGGGCTGTCTAGTCAGAGAGGCCAAGAACTGAATAAGACTGCTTCTATCTCACCCCTCATGAAGGATGTTTGACTAATGAGGTGAAAGTGCTCTTACCATGGGTTCCAGCCCCTCAAGGTTCAGATGTGGCAGGCAATTAATGAGGTCCTGTCCTGGTATCCCAGGCAAGGGAGGACTGGAGAACAATTAAGCCTTATCTGAAAGATTGGAACTTCTATTAGGTGCTCTATTATTTTAGTGAGCTAGTTCACCAAGTGGGTTTACTAAAGCTAGGACAGCCTTTTCCCTCCCTTTGAAACAATAACCAAGCCTTAACTGTTTTCACTCTAAAATATTGATCTCTTGTACTTTCCCTTTAAATCCAGGCTGGCATAGATTGGTTCCCTTTAATTCTCCACTCTTTCCCTTTTTGTCTCATTTATGTTTTTAAGAGGTATTTGTCAAGCAGGCAGCACGAATCCACTTCTCACTGATGGAAAGTATTGTCTGCAGGCTTGCCTTCTTTCTACATGTAGCTACCAGCTGTGAACTCTCACCCGAATGGTAACTTGATTGACAGCACTGGAAAAAAAAATCTATACAGCTAAATAAAACATTTTAGAAGAAATACACCCCGTTCCAGATACCTGAGAGTGGAAAAAAATGTGAAACATTCCAAATTTATGAAGGGCCATTGGGGGCATGGAGCAGGTTTGCATACACACATATAATTTAGTGACTCATTATATCCTGAGTTATATTTATAACACAGAGAGAGTGAACTATACCCAACTGTATAAAATAAGACTATTTTTTATTTGGGTTTCCAGTGATAACAGTTACTCCATGGTTTGTTCATGTCATCAGAACCCAGAAATAAAAACTATAGCTTATAATATGTATACGTTGGGTGTATTTCATTATTTCACAAGAAGTGGACAGTAAGACACCTAATGGAAATTTACGTTACACAAATATCTGATATAAACTTCAAACTTTGTTCAGTCACTTACATCCCCTCCTGTATGGCTCGATATATTTGTTTTGATGTTCTGCAAAATATATTTTTGGTATATTACAAAATTAAAGGATCTAGGTAGTCTTGAAGACATTTTGCAGGAGGAGAAAAAAATAAAGGTTTGGGGACTGATACTTTTGCTCTGAAGTCAGTGAGAGTTTTGCCATCATTCGTAGAAGGATTTGAATCCATGGTTCAGAGACACTGTCAAAATTCCAATTTCTTGGGCCCAGAGCTTGAAAACACTTACACACATGCTTAAATGTATATCTATTAGTAGTCCCACTGGAATCCATCTCAACGTTAAGCACATGTATAAGTGTTGGCAGTTTGAATAAACCTCAGTTATCTTTAAATTTACAAACATGAATTATTGAATTTTTCTAAACTTTCAGAAAGGATTGATTTGAGTATTGAGTGTAAACTCAGGTAGATTTTCATTTTATCTAAATCGGTTTGCCCATACTTCATCATAAGTGCATTTTCTTTTCAGTAGTCAGCGGCACGGGTGTGCTAGGTTTTGTTATTAACAATAACTCTGCTTTGCACTTTTATAGCACCTTTCATTGTAGGATCTCAAAGTGTTTAATAAATGTTCATTGGTCAAAGCTTACCAAACCCCTATGAAATAAGTATTATTATACCTGATTTATAGACAGGACCGTCTCTAGGCACCAGCAAAGCAAATACGTGCTTGGGGCGGCACAATTCCAGGGGCGGCATTCCGGGCTGTTGCTCTCAGAGTTTTTTTGTTTTGTTTTGTTTTGTTTTGCTTGGAATGGCAAAAAACCTAGAGCTGGCCCTGTTTATAGATGGAAACAATAAGAGAGATTAATTGACTTGTCCATGTGGCAAGTCAGAAACAGAACCTGGAACTATTGATTGTCATTCCTGGGCTCACTCTCATAGCTAACTCTCCCTTCCCATACTTAAGTAAAAAGAACAGGAGTACTTGTGGCACTTTAGAGACTAACAAATTTATTAGAGCATAAGCTTTCGTGGGCTACTGCCCACTTCTTCGGAGCAGTGGGCAGTAGCCCACGAAAGCTTATGCTCTAATAAATTTGTTAGTCTCTAAAGTGCCACAAGTACTCCTGTTCTTTTTGCGGATACAGACTAACACGGCTGCTACTCTGAAACCATACTTAAGTATGCTCTCTTGAGTAGTACAACACTCACTAACAAGTGACTTGATGCTATTATGTCTTCGATTCACTAAACCATCCCTAATTAGCAAAATGTCCTTTACTTTCTCATTGACTTAATGGGACTTAAGCACATGTTTAACTTTAAGCTTAAATACTTTGCTAACTCAAAGCCTATTAGAGCAGTGGAGATCAGAATGGAACACGGAGTAGATTTTTTTTTATTGATGAAAAAGAGGCCCTCTAAATGTATGCACATGCATTCACCAAAATTTGCAAGCCACGTTAATGCTAGCATATGCAAAATGGTCATTTAAATACCCACTAGCCCATAAAGTGCTAATAACAGAATGCAGGTCTCTGGCCTTTACCCACTATGTATAAATGTGTCCCTATAGGCTAAAGTAAATGTTTTATAGTTATGTGCTATATGTAAAGTATATGTTTGCTTTTCTACTTTCCAAGAATTGGATTGTTGAGAGCTGAAAGTCTAATTGGGAGTCCCGTATAGTGCATATATTTTTATTATGATCACACAACTGTTTCATTATATTATGTGAGAGTCTATAGAGAAAATGATCTATGCATGTACAAACCTGATTTACATTCCTAATGGTCCCTGCTACAAACTGACCTAGCCCTAGTTGAACTACACAGCATTACACAGAGTATAAATGTTGGTTAGTACAGTATGACCCTGTTGTGACCTTATACAGTTTCTCTGCTGGAAAGGAGAAATAAAAAAACAATAGAAAACCAGAAAAGAATTACATGTATTGGGCTTTTTTTGTCCCCAGAGAAGACTTTGATTTACCCTAGACTTATGACAATATCATTAGAGGACTTGACCACTGTTAAAATTAACAGATGGCTATTGTTCCGAAAGGGAATATTTCAAGCAAATAATTCCACTTAAAAATATTTAAAAAGCACATTTTTGTGGTTTATGCTATTGGAGGTTATGGTGGCATGTTTGATTAATGAGGTGTTTTATTGGTGATGCAAATAATGTGTAATGTCTTAAGACCCATATGTTGTAGATTAGAGAGGTATTAAACTTACCTTGGCACAAAGTGAAGAATCTAAAGTATCCCTCTGGTAAACTATATCATTCTGGGGTGGGGGGATATGTTGGCATTGCCTATATTTATGCCTTTGATAAATTACATGTCATGTTTACTTAGTTTTAGTACCCAATCAAAATCTGTTACTGTTCATATTTTTGCTACTCTTTATTTATAAAATTCTTTCTGCTTTTACACATTGTATTTGCAGTGATCATCAGTTCCCATATGAAAACTGGCTATGACAGCAGATTGAAATATGCTTGACAGTTATGAACAAAGATATTATGGAGCAGGAAAAAATGTCAGATTTTCATAAGAAAGTCGATATTAAGCTTATCTGAAATGGTGCAAACTGTATTAGAGTTGGAGGGCATATGAGCGCAGTAAGAGCTGTGCAAAGCATTCCCAGCACAACCCAAATCCACACAAAATTTACCAGGTTTCTGATTTCATGGGAAACTTGCAACACTGGTCAGTGTTTGTTAAAGGATTCAGGGAGGTTTCATGAATATTTTGGCAAACGATAACCAAGAATTGAACTAGCACTGCCTGGTTTATGATTTTAGATGGAAACCATGTGTAACTCAGTGAACAAAACCAAGTGAACCTCAATGGTTTGGGCTGAATTTTACTTTGAGGTTTGGGGTTCTCTTGAAGCTGAGAATTTGAGTGAAACTGGGAAGGTGAACTGGATCCTTGTACAAACCCCAGTGAAATGAACCTGCCGAGTTCCATGTGACTCCATTCAGGCATGCATTCAAAACTAATTATTCGTATAAGTATTTGCACACTTGTTGCACGCCCAAAGGTGACCATTTCTCATGGTGAGTGCAATTCCAGACTAGAACTACCCCTTAATGGGAAGCCATTGCTTCCTTTTCAAATTTCATCTCTCTCTGCCAACAGAGTGGGCCCAGTCCTGCTCACTTTGGTTTTTTCATTGACTTTAGTTTGCCTTGGTTACCTGGGAAACCACCTCTCTTAACATGACAGTTACCACTCATGATGGCTGTGTTCCACCAGAACTGTCAGCCGTAAGGGTAAAACTCAGATACATAGGGGACAGTCCTTTCTTGGCAGCTTACACATTGCTGTGGAGTTTGATCCCAGACACACATCAGAATGACTGGCCAACTCACTTCCTTCAGGACACAGTGCAAAACACTCTGCTTTCCCACAGAACAAACAGAAACTACACCTTTGTAGGGAGAGAAACTTAAAATGAATAATGTATCTGAACATTTTTTTTTGTAAATGTCTAATATTCTCCGATACCGTGGTGATGAGTGAGCTAGACCAGAAAGATAGGATGGTTGGGCCCAGTACATACAGTGGTTGCTAGCGAGGAGGAGACTGTTTGCCAGAAACTAGTCCATGGATTCAGAAAAACATGAATTCCTGTGTCTCCAGTACAGCTCTCTGTCCTGGGTGGGGATGGAAAGGTGGTTGGAAACTTTTCTCCTATCACAGGAAGGGGTAAATTACATCTCCTTATGCCAGTCTGGCCTATAGCACCCTGTGACTGTGTTGATGGGGTGGTGCCCCTGGTGGCCACTCAGGACATGACTTCCTGCTGCAGGTCTCCACTGGTATGACTGTCTCTCAGAAGTCCAGTGTAGTGATGCTTTTGTAACCCACACACCTCCTGGGTGTGGTGTTCTGTCCCATCTAGTGGCACTGAGACCACTTAGAGAGAGAGAGAGAAATAAAAAATGAGTCTGCTCTATAGCCTTAGCTAACAGCAAGTTGACTTTTAGCTCATGAGGTAAAGGCTCATGCACTAAGCTCCAGAGGTCGCAGGTTCGATCTGACCTGCTGATGACCGGGGTCTGTCGGCGTTACACTTTGGCCCGCCAACCAAAGTACCCTTTAATCCAGGGGTGGGCAAACATTTTGGCCCAAGGGCCACATCGGGATTGCGCAACTGTTTGGAGGGCCAGGTAGGGAAGGATGTGCCTCCCCAAACAGCCTGGTCCTCTCCCCCTATTCGCCCCCTCGCACTTCCTGTCCCCGACTGCCTCCCTCAGAACCCCTGACCCATCCAAGCCCCCCTGCACCTTATCCCCGACCGCCCCCTTCTGGGACCCCCACCCCCTATCCCACCTTCCTGCTCCCTGTCCCCTGACTGCCCTGACCCCTATCCACACCCCCGCCCCCTGACAGCCCCCCAGGGACTCCCACCCCCTATCCAACTGCCCTCTGCTCCTCATCCCCTGGGACCCCTTGCCCCTAACTGCCCCCCGGGATCCCATCCCTTATCCAACCCCCCCCCCCCGCTCCCTGTCCCCTGATTGCCCTCCTGACCTCTATCCACATCCCCACCCCCTGACAGGCCCCGCAGGACTCCCACTCCCAACCCTCCCTGTTCCCCATCTCCTGACCGCCCTCCCAGAACCTCCACCCCATCCAACCGCCCCCTCCTCCCTGACTGCCCCCCAGAACCACCCTCTCCCTTACCCAACCCCCCTGCTCCCCACCCCCTTACCAGCAGCAGGAGCTCGCAGCCGCGACACCCAGCCAGAGCCAGCTGCGCTCCCCACACTGCCCAGCGGGAGCGGCGAGCCAGAGCTCAGCCCGCACGGTGGCGTGGCGGCAGGGGAGAGGCCAGGGACTAGGCTCCCCGGCTGGGAGCTCAGGGGCCGGGCAGGACGGTCCTGTGGGCCAGATGTGGTCCGCAGGCTGTAGTTTGCCCACGTCTGCTTTAATCCTTTCCTTTTTGGGGCATTAAGGTTCAAAGGTAATCAGGAACAAAACACAACTCCAAACATGTTCATCCCACAAAGCTTTTGTGGGGCCCTGTCCTTCTATTCAGAGCTGGTCTCACAAACTGTGCTTCTGGTGATTACTCGCCAGAGTCTAGGTATCCCTTCTTGGAGGGCTGATTTGGCTGGCAAGCGAGTTGCATCTTAGGGCTGCAACCAGGGGCTTCTCTCATCAAAAGAAGCAGAGCTGTTGTCCTTCTTTCTTGGTCAGCACCAAACTGGGGTAATTCTCCTTTTAGCTGTCTTCTCCATGACTGACACTGGCTGCAGATCTGGTAGGGTGGGATCACATAACCCTTTCACGGCCAGTGGAGAGCCTTGGGGTATATCCCTCCCCTCCATTCTGACAGAAAAAAATCAGCATTTTGATGAGCCCTATGCTTGACTTGGAACAAGAAGGGCTATAGGGAAGGGTACGACCTCATGATTTATTGTTTAGAATCCTTCATGACATGGAGCCATGGTAGCAGGGAATGATCTGTAACCAGGTGTGAGGCAAACCTGCAGCTGGACCAGGGCTGCTCATTCAGCTACAATGATCACTTCTTCAGCAGAGCCTGCAGTGACTCATCCCTCCGGCATGCTGCAGCTGCCTATCCCTGGGGAAGGCCTGGGTCAGATCCCCCAGGAACAGGTATCTGACTCACTGACAGAGCCACAAGTTAGTCTGTGCAACAGCAACACTTGGCTAGGAACCCTCCTGCTGCCTCACAGTGTTAGACTCCTAAGGCTTCCAGCCTGTCTGTTCCTATTCCTGCCCCAGCCTTGCCTGAGCATTGTACCAGCCCCCTTCAGCCTTGCCTGTGCCCTAGTCTGACCTGCTCCAGCCCTGCACCTTCCTGACTCCCAGACTTTTGGACTGACTCCAACCCGGCTTCAATTTCAGCCTCCTTCCAGAAGCTGACTATGATCCTAATTTGGCTTGTCTACAGACTCTGATCCTGGTTCTGACCCATGACCTGTCCCTGGACCCTGGTTTCAGTGTGCCTTCAGCCCAGTCCCAACTCTACATCCATCTTCGACTCTTGCTATGTGTTAGTGACCACCGCTCCAGGCAGCCTGACTGCCCAGAACCCAGATCCCGACACCAGGGTGAATTTATTGCCGAGAAGGTAATATCTGAATACGTTCACAACTAAGGCCTCTTTTCCATCACAGAGTGGGACTGGCAGGATACTACCCGTCAGTTTATACTGGGATTCTCATCTATTGCGACCCACCTCCACCTGTCTTCTCAAAGACAATAGCCCCAAAAAAGATCCACTGGACGGAAGCCAGCAAAGCCTTGTAAAGGGCAGACTTTGAAGAAGCATGGCACAAACCACAAACTGGTTGTGAGTTCTATATTCAGATTTCATCAACCAAGTATCAAGTGTGAATTCCTCAGGCACTAAAACAGCCTTAACATGGAAACACAGTCCCCTGTTTGGCGGTCTTTCTCCAGGTGGTATAGCTGCCCATCCTGAATGTCAAAATAGAGGAACACCTGAGTTTGTTGGGGGTCCATTATTTCCCCATTAACATTGGCTGCTTGTGCAAAGTCTCATCACCTTTTTGCTCCTCAGTAACGTTGGAGAACTTAGTCAGAATCTCTGATCAGATAAGAAGTGATCACCAGCTCTGGACAGGGCTGGGGTTCTAATGACACATCTAGCTGCTTGGAATTCCCCGCTTCCAGCTCAGCAGCATCTCCTACACCCGTGAAGTCAACTGTGAGGACTCCAGTAGCGGGGCCTCAAAGTTTGGGGGGATCCCAAGAATTCCCTCAGGAGGTCCCCAAAATATTCCCAGTCTTGGCTGATAATGACTGGGTAGGCAAGAGACATAGGCTGATCTTTAACGGACTTATATGTACCCTCATGGTAGCTGAATATGGGTGCAGGGTTATGGCTTTATGTCCCCATGCACACACTGTAAGTAGATGATATCCCAGGGTGGTCCTGGATTTGGGATCACAGATTCTGAGTCAGTGAGGCTCATTACTTGTATCCCATTTACTTTGACCAGGATGGTCAGTTTAGCTGGCCCTTGTCATTGTGCTCAAGCCTAGATCAGTCCAGACTTGCCCATAACTGCATTCCTTAAAAGAGCAGTCCTGGTACCAGTGCCTGGAATGGCCACATGAAAAACAAGTGTCCTTGGCCAGGTTGCTGGTGTCAGAGCCTCCCCACAGCTGCTGAGTAGACGCTTCTGTGTGGGTTCTCCCTGTTCCTGACCCCAGAGCCTCTCCCTTTTGAGTTGAGTTGGAGGATTCTGCAGCCAGGACCTGGCCAGGCTGCTCAAATTCCTTGGCCCAAGTTGTCCATTACACCATGGCTTCCTGGACCTCCCAAATCCTGTCAAGGTAAGACCCGGACAGGGCTCCTCGGGATGTCAACCCTGGCCAGATTTCTCATTCACCTGAGCTGATCCTTTTGCCCAGGGGATGTCCTTCTCTGGATGTTGTTGCAGCAGTCCTAGCCCCCATATAGTTTTCCATTAGCTGGATGGTACCAGCCATTGTCTTGGACTGGTGGCCTAAGACCCACTCTCTTCTCTTTGTTGGGGGAGTATCTGTATAAATTGTTTGAGCAGAATTATTTCCACTACTTGAACCCCTGTCTTTGTCTCAGGTTTGAGCCATCGCCAACACCAGTTTTGCAATTTCTGGGCCACCATGAGGCATTGGGAGCCCAGAGGATATCACTCCTCTTGAAATTGTTAGTTGAATTTTTCCTCCAAGATATCCAATGAGGCCAATATGGCCATTTTGTCTCTTGCATAATCTCATGCTGTCACTGGTCTAACCCACTATAAGCCGCTTGTGCCATTCTGCTCAAGTATGAGGCCAATAAGAATGCCAGTTGCTCAGATGACCCTCGTGCTGCTCATGAACCCACTCAAATACTTTGAGAAAGGCCTCTGGGTCCCCTTCTATTCAGGACTGGTCTCTGAAACCATCTGTGCTCCCACCAATTGCCGCATGAGGTCGGGGTGTCTCTTCTAGGACAGATCATCTGGCTGGCAAGCGAGCTCCAATTCAGGATTGCAACCAGCCTTGTCTCCTATCCATAGAGGCAGAGCTCTGTCCTCCTTCCTGCTCATCCCCCAAGCTGGGCTAGGTCTCCTCCTTTTAGCTCTTCTCTTCATGCCTGACATTGATTGCATGTGTAGTGGGGTGGGATCAACTGGGTCCACAGACTTTCCCTTAGCCCTTTCATTGCCAGTGGAGAGCCTGTCAGCCTCCTTAACTCCCTCACTGCTACTGTGAGACCTCTCTGCCCCATCAAATACCTCAAGAGGAAAATTCTTTTAGCAATGGCAGGTGGTGGCATTGCACTGTGCCCTCTCTCAAATTCCTACCGAGAAGGCATGGCTTTAATTTCTGCTGAATTTCCACAGGAGTTCCACTGCCCTGCATTCTGACTGCTTGAGGCAAAGAGCTCCTTTGATAGTTTCACCTTCAGCTAGATCTCGCCCCAGGACATTTTCTTCCCTTGCACGGGCACGGATGCCACCACTCCCCACCCAGCACATACTCATCTGGAAATGATCATTGAGGCCCTGACCCTGCAAACACTTATGCATGTGCTTAACTTTACTACAGTGAGTAGCCTCGCTGAAGCCAATGGGCCTACTCACATTATTAAAATTAAATATATGTGTGTTTGCAGGATTGGGGCCCTAGTTGTCAAGAGAGGATTTTAACACCAGACTGTGAATAAACAGTAGGAGAAGGTGGCCCCTTAAACAAAGATCCTGTTTCCATGCAAATGTGCTTAGAAACAAGGAAAGAGAAGTACCAGAAATGTACTTTATGGAAAGCAGAGCTTTCTCTAAGGAATGGCTTTTATCGTTTTCCTGGAGGAGCCGGCAGCTCTTTACAACAGGATTGGTTTTCCTATCTTGGTTGCATTGTGACAGCTTAGAAAAACTCCATAACTAATGTAGCCTCCATACATTACGGGGTGATCATGTCCATAGAACAGACATTGACAGATTTGAAATAATTATGTAAATATATTTGGGATCCTATTTAAATGCACATTTTTCAGCAGTACGATAAAAAACCCAACAAACCCTCTGTGATTGCTGAGGAAGTGATACCTACGAGTCTGCATTAAACTAAACACAATATGCCATAAAAAGCTCATTACACATCCAAGCTGTCTTTGTATCAGCATTAAGCGTGTTGCCACCGACATTCTGTAAATTATTCACTTATAAATTACTCATTTATAACAGCTGCAGGAAGACGGTGACAGTGTGAATTATATTTTTTTCCTTTCCTTGGCTTTGCCAGCAGCTTGCTTTTGTTGGTGCAGTTTTTGCTTATCTGAGCACCTGATGACCCTGATCTTGCTGCTGGTGGGAGGAAAAACGATGTCTTAAAGATGAGACACAGGGAAGCATTCCTATTGCCCCTTTTTCATTATTAACCCTAGAACGGCGAGATGTGCCTGAAACTGGAAATCTTACAACAGCGGATGATAGCAGCTCCGCATCTTAGCCTGCTCTGCACTGCTGCAGTGTACCGGGTTGGATAGGTTTGTGTAGGCTGACAACGTAAGTTCCAGCATCCCTGCTACAGGAGTTGTGAAGGGCTCCAAGCACTATGTTGCTTGCTGTTAGTGCTTTTAAGTGCACAAGGAAATCTAACATAGATCTGATGCTTAGGAACCTTGGGGATCAGAGCCCTGACCCTGAGAACAACAAAACACAGAAGGATATACACTGTCGTTTGAATTTAACGTAAGTGTCCCTTGCAGTTCAAAGGCATGAGAGGATAGAACATAATGTTTTATAAAACAGGCACATCTTCAGAAGATATGTGCAACAGGACAGGGGAGTTTAAGTAGGAGGACTCATCGAGTCACAGGTTTTAAGGCCAGAAGCGACCATTACAATAATCTGGTCTGACCACCTCACAGACCATAGGATTTCACCCGTGAATTCTTGCATAAAGATCACAACTTTTGGCTGAGCTACAGCATATCTTTTAGAAAGACGTCCAACCTTGATTGAAAAGCTTTAAGCGATGGAGAGCACCACATTCCTTAGTAATTTTGTTCCAGTGGTTAATTAGTCTCACTGTTAAAACAAATTTTGTGCCTATTTCTAGCATGAATTTTTCTAGCTTGATTGATCTTGCAGCTACTAGATCTTATTAGGCTTTTGTATGCTTGATTAAAGAGTCCTTGACTATCAGAAATCCTTTCCTCATATAGATACTTACAATGATCAAGTCACTTCTTAACCCTCTTTCAGATAAATTAAAATGGATTGAGCTTTTCAGGTCTCTTACTCCAAGGCAGAGTTTTCCAGACCTTGAATCATTCTTGTAGCTCTTTTCTGAAATCTTTCCAAGATTGGTCCAAGTGCAAGTGGTGGCTTGAGAGAAAAGGTGAAGCAGAACATGGGCCAAGGAGATAAAATAAACTGAGGACAGATGCTTAGGGAGAAAGAAAGTGTGTGGACGGAAGTAAAAACAGAGAGGTAGTAGCTCGGGGTAGAAATGGAGAAGATCCAGGAGGATGAGGAGCCTGCACTTGAGGTAGAACACTATTATCTTTATGGAACACATCCATTCTGGCTGGACAGACGATGCTGGGCAAATACTGCAACTGCAATTTTTTTTCAGTGAATATTTGAATTTTTAAAACAAATATGTTGCAACTCTGTTCAAACCCTCCCTGAATTCATTCTCTATCAATATTCCAGGTTTAATGGCAGGAATCTTCTTAGAGGCATCTAGTTTTAAAAGTTTATGATGTCATAGTTTGAGAAAACAAAGGTCAAATTCACATTTACAAGAATTTGCACTGGAAACCTGATTCTAAAAGTTACAGCTATGCAAACAAGCAACAGAAATTTACCATGTGATCTATGCATCCAGTAAAAACAGCTCATTTTTTAAATTTCAAACAGTGCATATTGATACCAGCTGCTTGAAAATGACCAAGGGACCAAACCAATAATAGCAAAAATTTAGCCAAAAATGTCAAATGCAAAGCATTTGGGAAAAATTACAGTCTGTTCATAGAGGCAAAAATCAGTAAATGTCTTATTGATTACAAGTTATTCATTCAGCATTAATGTCTTTGTATAATGAACTGAGACTTGTCCCAGCATTCACTGAGCCATTTGTGTAAAACCTGAAATGGGCAACATGGGTTTATATTTATCTGAGTTATTCCAACTTCATGTCCAGGTACCTGGAAGGAATATTCTCTGGGTTTTACATGAACCATCTAAGAACTGGGTTCCTGAAGTGAGAGAGTCTGAGTTCAGCTCCAGGACTGCCCTCATCAGACCTTTACAGTGTGATGGCTGCACTGTAAAATCCAGCTGCTTTACTTTTATTACACAATTTATATTGGACATTTGCTTCAATGGACTTTCATACCTTCTAACACCTTTTTTTGTCCATATTATGAATTTCTATTTTTACTTTAAATGTGTCCAGCTGCAGAGCCTGTAGTTATTGTCAAAACTCTTTTTATTGCAAAAAGAACAGGAGTACTTGTGGCAAAACTGCTATCATGTCCCCTCTCAGTCTTCTCTTTCCCAAACTAAACAAACCCAGTTCTTTCAGCCTTCCTTCATAGGTCATGTTCTCAAGACCTTTAATCATTCTTGTTGCTCTTCTTTGGACCCTTTCCAATTTCTCCACATCTTTTTTAAAATGCGGTGCCCAGAACTGGACACAATACTCCATCTGAGGCCTAACCAGAGCAGAGTAGAGCGGAAGAATGACTTCTCGTGTCTTGCTCACAACACACCTGTTAATGCATCCCAGAATCATGTTTGCTTTTTTTGCAACAGCATCACACTGTTGACTCATATTTAGCTTGTGGTCCACTATAACCCCTAGATCCCTTTCTGCCGTACTCCTTCCTAGACAGTCTTTTCCCATTCTGTATGTGTGAAATTGATTTTTCCTTCCTAAGTGGAGCACTTTGCATTTGTCTTTGTTAAACTTCATCCTGTTTAACTCAGACCATTTCTCCAATTTGTCCAGATCATTTTGAATTATGACCCTGTCCTCCAAAGTACTTACAATCCCTCCCAGTTTGGTATCATCCGCAAACTTAATAAGCGTACTTTCTATGCCAATATCTAAGTCGTTGATGAAGATATTGAACAGAGCCGGTCCCAAAACAGACCCCTGCGGTACCCCACTCGTTACGCCTTTCCAGCAGGATTGGGAACCATTAATAACAACTCTCTGAGTACGGTTATCCAGCCAGTTATGCACCCACCTTATAGTAGCCCCATCTAATTTGTATTTGCCTAGTTTATCGATAAGAATATCGTGCGAGACCGTATCAAATGCCTTACTAAAGTCTAGGTATACCACATCCACCGATTCACCCTTATCCACAAGGCTCGTTATCCTATCAAAGAAAGCTATCAGATTGGTTTGACATGATTTGTTCTTCACAAATCCATGCTGGCTGTTCCCTATCACCTTACCACCTTCCAAGTGTTTGCAGATGATTTCCTTAATTACTTGCTCCATTATCTTCCCTGGCACAGAAGTTAAACTAACTGGTCTGTAGTTACCTGGGTTGTTTTTATTTCCCTTTTTATAGATGGGCACTATATTTGCCCTTTTCCAGTCTTCTGGAATCTCTCCTGTCTCCCATGACTTTCCAAAGATAATAGCTAGAGGCTCAGATACCTCCTCTATTAGCTCCTTGAGTATTCTCGGATGCATTTCATCAGGCCCGGGTGACTTGCAGGCATCTAACTTTTCTAAGTGATTTTTAACTTGTTCTTTTTTTATTTTATCCGCTAAACCTACCCCCTTCCCATTAGTATTCTCTATGTTAGGCATTCCTTCAGACTTCTCGGTGAAGACCGAAACAAAGAAGTCATTAAGCATCTCTGCCATTTCCAAGTTTCCTGTTACTGTTTCTCCCTCTTCACTAAGCAGTGGGCCTACCCTGTCTTTGGTCTTCCTCTTGCTTCTAATGTATTGATAAAAAGTCTTCTTGTTTCCTTTTATTCCCGTAGCTAGTTTGAGCTCATTTTGTGCCTTTGCCTTTCTAATCTTGCCCCTGCATTCCTGTTTGTTTGCCTATATTCATCCTTTGTAATCTGTCCTAGTTTCCATTTTTTATATGACTCCTTTTTATTTTTTAGATCGTGCAAGATCTCGTGGTTAAGCCAAGGTGGTCTTTTGCCACATTTTCTATCTTTCCTAACCAGCGGAATAGCTTGCTTTTGGGCTCTTAATAGTGTCCCTTTGAAAAACTGCCAACTCTCCTCAGTTGTTTTTCCCCTCAGTCTTGATTCCCATGGGACCTTACCTATCAGCTCTCTGAGCTTCCCAAAATCTGCCTTCCTGAAATCCATTGTCTCTATTTTGCTGTTCTCCCTTCTACCCTTCCTTAGAATTGCAAACTCTATGTAACATATCTCTGTAAAGGTTATGATCTACTGAATCTATTAATTCTATTTGTATGCATGTATCATTTTTGTATTTGAAGTTAAGAACATTGGCTGTGTACTGGCTTGATTTTCAAGTAGCCTTAGTAAAGCATTTGGTCAGCTTCTTGAGAAAGGAATGTGCAAATTAAGTGCCCAATCAAGAAGAACTTAAGGGAAAATGGATCTTGGGAGGCTCCAATCACATAAGAAGTCTACATGAGGATGTTCAAGGTAGCAGGTAAGCAATGGCTGCTGCCTGTAAAAACTGAGTCATGCATAGACATGTGACTCCAAAACTCCATTTGGAGCTGGACTTTGCACGGGAGAGAGGAGTGGGGGCCTCCACCCACAAGAGAAAGTCTATTTAAGCCTGTGGGAGACCTCTCCATTTTGTGAGATAGCCTCTCCACCCTCAAGGATACCTGAAAGAAACTGGAACAAAGGACAGTAACTACAGGGGGTGAGAGTGATTACTGGACCCAGACTAGAAGGAGACTAGTCTGTAAAAGGAAGCTTACTGGAATTCCTTTAAGGGTGAGGTTTTTATCTGTACTCAGTTTTCTTACTGTATTAGACTCAGACTTGCATGTTTTATTTTATTTTACTTGATAATTCACTTTGTTCTGTCTGTTACTACTTGGAACCCCTTAAATCCTACATTCTGTATTTAATAAAATCACTCTTTACTTATTAATTAATCCAGAGTCTGTATTAATACCTGGGGTGGGGGAGGGGCAAACAGCTGTGCATATCTCTCTATCAGTGTTATAGAGGGTGAACAATTTGAGTTTACCCTGTATAAGCTTTATACAGGGTAAAACGGATTTATTTGGGTTTAGACCCCATTGGGAGTTGGGCATCCGAGTGTTAAAGACAGGAATACTTCTGTAAGTTGCTTTCAGTTAAATCTGCAGCTTTGGGGCATGTGGTTCAGACCCTGGGTCTGTGTTGGAGCAGACTGGCATTGGAGCAGACCCTGGCTCAACAAGACAGGGAGATGGAGTCCCAAGCTGGCAGGGAAAGTAGGGGCAGAAGTAGTCTTGGCACATCAGTTGGCAGCCCCGAGGGGGTTTCTGTGATCCAACCCGTCACACCCTACTACACCGAGATAACTCCACCTCCATGAGAGGTGTTAGGGCTTATGTCAGTGTAGTTAGTGCACTGCAGGGTGTGTGTAAACACTGTTACTTACATCAGCTGTTGTCTGTCACTCTTGTCAATTTCACAGTTCACAGTTCTAGTCCTCCTCACTCCCAGCCACGCTGCAACTTGCTGCCCAGGCTTCCTGCTCAGAGCCAGGCTACTCCCCGGTCCTGGCTCCCGACTCTGAGCCAGGCTACTCCTGGGGCCTGGCTCCCCACTTTGAGCTGGGTTGTGCTCCCCCAGCTCCTTCTGGCTTCCCACTCCATGCTGGGAGCCTAGCTGCATTGAGGCTTCTGGATCCCAGCTGGGAACCTGGGCGGCTGCCCTGCTCCTGGCGGGCGGTGGGGAGGCAAGAGCCCGGTCGACTGGCCTGCTCCCTCCTCCTGGGGGGAGGGATAGCTCAGTGGTTTGAGCATTGGCCTGCTAAACCAGGGTTGTGAGTTCAATCCTAGAGGGGGCTACTTAGGGATCTGGGGTAAAAATCAGTACTTGGTCCTGCTAGTGAAGGTAGGGGGCTGGATTCAATGACCTTTCGGGGTCCCTTCCAGTTCTATGAGATAGGTATATCTCCATATGAATATAAATTTGGCTGCACATAACTCCATGGCCATGGCTCCACCTACTTCCTCCCCATCACAGTCCTGTTTTTGGCAAGATGCTCCTGGGGAGTAGTCACAGCATGACTATGTAAGCCAACCAGGATGTAACTCCAGATGTATTGTAAATATTAGATCTACCACACTACCTTTCCCTGTGCACTCCAAGAAAAACATGAGATTGCAGTAGGACAACTCATCATTGGGGAAACTGGGACTTGTGATAACTGTGAGTAATGCTGCATGGAATGGTCCAGCTGGAAATGCACCGCCACATCAGAATCTGCTGAGCTGGAACACAAGTGCAATTGGATTGAGATTGTGTTTATGACATGATCTAAACTTGGTGGTGCCATGCTACTACATCGTCAGGGAGCCCTTTCCCAGAGAGGATGGCAGAAGGAGTTCTGAGCCTTATAGTCAGGACTTGTCTGGGTTTGATAGCCCTTAACACTGAGCTGGGCATGAAGCAGCAAATTTGCTTGTCTTACTCACACCCATTTGGAAAAGCAACATCACCAATTTCTGTGAGGTCTGCATCAAGAGGATCTAGCATTAGTTTGCCCCCCACATACTCTTGTGACAACTCCCTCCTTAATCTGATTCCCTATTAGTAGCTGTCTAAGGTTTTGGATGCTCCTCTTCCATTGATATATTTTTTGGGTGCCCTTAACTTCTCATGCACATTAACAATTCATAGATATGTTAGGAGAGTTTTCCAGATTCTATTCTTTCCCTGCATAACGGCCCATGAAAAATGCTTCTCTGAATGAAACCTTAATCGCAAAGTGGTTCAAAAAGCACCACCTTGCATGCCATATGCTTTGGAAATAAATCACTCTTCTCTCCCCCTCCCCCCATTTAAAGGCAATGTAGCATCACCACAAAGGAAACTTTATCTTTTTAGCAACATCAATCATTCACTTCCCATCCCAACCTGGCCCCTCCTGTCTGGGAAGCTTTTCACATTTACTATGCGTGTTATAATCTCCACTGTATTTCTGTCTGCCACATTGATTTATCCTTTGCTAACAAATCAGCCCGTATGGCAAAGCTGCTGCTTTCCAATTCAGTCTTTGATGGAACGTTTGGATATGCTGTAAATCATAGCTGGGATTCAAGCAGAGAGGAGGCAGGAGTAACGATGAGAAGGGCTTTTTTTATTTATAGGTGTATGGTTCTAAAAAAAATCCAAGTATCAGAGGGATAGCCATGTTAGTCTGAATCTGTAAAAAGCAACAGAGGGTCCTGTGCACCTTTAAGACTACAGAAGTATTGGGAGCATAAGCTTTCATGGGTAAGAACCTCACTTCTTCAGATGCAATACTTCTGTTAGTCTTAAAGGTGCCACAGGACCCTCTGTTGCTTTTTAAAAAAAATCCAATCTCTCTTCCCTGTCCCTCCCCCTCCCCCTCCCTCTCCACATTGCAGGTGAGGTTTTGGCTTTTTTGTTTATAATAGGAATGGGCCTGTAGTGAATTTTCTCCTTTGATGATTCCTTTCCCCTCCTAGTCCAAAGTATGGCAAGAAACCGCTATACAGAATGTGCAGCAGGTGGGTCAGTGGTGCACAAGTATGCAAAGGATGTGTCACACAACAGTTTCTTCATGCATTTTCTCCAGGTACAAACTCACTGGATTGGCGAGGAAGCGTGGTCTTGTGGCTAAAGCACAAGTCAGGAGATCTGACTTCAGTTCCCAACTCTGCCTCAGACTTTCTGTGTGAGCTTGCATGGGCCATTTAACCTCTTTGCTTCAATTTCCACATCTGTAAAATAGAGGAGATAATATTCCCTTGTCTCATAGCAGTGTTTTGAGGCTTCATTGACTAATGTCTGTAAAGTGAATTGAGATCTACGGCTATAAGTGTGAAGTTTATCTACTATTTGCCAGCTAGCCAGAAGTGGCCAGGCATTTGCCAAAAGTGGCAAGAAACTGGGGCCGGGGGAGTGACTGCATAGTTGTGGCATAGAATGATTTGCCCTCACAAAGTGACATTGCTTACAATTAATGATTAGCAAACTCCATAAAGATCGGTGGTCCATTCAAGATATGTATCCAGCTTACTTCATAGAATCATAGAATATCAGGGTTGGAAGGGACCTCAAGAGGTCATCTAGTCCAACCCCCTGCTACTTGGTCCTCTTTCATGTAGAAACAAGGCAGGAGATTTCACCAAAGCAGCCTTTCTTGTTAGCCAGGCTGTGGGAAGCATGCAGTGCATATCTACATATCATCTAGTCCTTTAAAACAATTTATTTATAGATGCCACAAACTCCTTCTATCAGTTTCTGGTGCACTGCAAGGCCTCAGCATGAACCATTTGGTGCCATTGTAGCTGCTAGAAAACTGCACTAGCACATGTCTGGTTTGTATGGGTTCAGGTAAGTTGTATAGTTTTCAAAGCTGAATAAGGCTAGTTTTTTTCATAGCTTCCATTTTGTTATATTCAAAAAGAATGCAATGAAACTGAGCTAACCCCTATGAAAGCTGGTCTGAACAGAGCCCTGAATACCAGACTCACTGATGGTACACAGACACAGTGAGTCTGGTACACACTGGCAGCACAGAGATTAGTCAAAATGTGTGCCCCTAAGTTCATTCAGTGAAAAGAAGCCCCAGCTGGGCCCAGCCCTCCTCTCAACAACCCTTGGACCCAGAACTGCAAAGGGGTGACCTTTTTTTCTCAGGGCACTAGGATCCATGCAGTGGCTCTCCCCCTCACTCCTGCCATATGGTTCTGGTGAAAGAAACTATAGGGAGGAGCCAGACTTCAACTGGAAGCAGTTTCAGAAACAGCTAAAGCAAGGACCCACAGACACTGATGATGTCCAAATTGTCTAGAGTGTCGACTAGAATTCCTCAGCCCTGTGCAGACTGGCTATTTGTTCCAACCCACTCCTGCCCCCTCCCTCAGTCTCTTCAGCTCAGCCTCACTCCAGGCCAGCCTCCTTTTTTCCCCCCTGTTCCCTTCACCCTCAGTCCCTTTAAAGTCTCCTCCCCCTTCCCTTTTATTTCCATTTAGCTAATCCCCCCCATCTGCTACCCCCACCCCCAAGCATAGTGGAACTAACAAGGCATTTGCCGCCTTTTCTGCTTGTGCATTACATCCCTTCCCCCAGCCTGTGTCTGTCTTGTCTATGTCGATTATCAGCTCTTCAGGTCAGGGGCCTAGCACAGTGGGGTCCCACTCTTGGTTGGTCCTTAGGCACTGTAATAAACATGATTAATAATAATAATGGCAGAATTTTCCAATGCTTTGATGGGTTCTTCCTGTATAGTATGATTCTGCTCACCACAAGTGTGGGAGCCTGTGGCCCTTAGCCTTTCTCTTTCCCCATTAGTGCTTACCTTCCTTTGTAAAGCACTTAGCGCTTCAGTGGTGTTTTACATCCACAGTAGTGTTATTCCCTGCTAATAAAAGAACATGACTTTGCTTTCCCTTTGAAATTCTTCCCAGGCTTTCGCACCTGAAAGCTCTGTACAGTAACAAGAAAAAAATACAAAAGAGCTTGAGGCCACGAAGTCTAAATATTCCAAACAATCATGAGGTCGTTATATCTGCCTGCAAGCTTGTCATCTCTATATGCTGTTGTGTTAATAAAGCCCCAGAATACCACTTGGCACTGACAGATAGAGCTGTACACTTCATATTATATAAACTACTTCTTGCAGCCCCATCTGCTTGCTATAGAGACACAAATTCATACATTTCACTATCAATAACCTGCTTCTTAATCGTAACCCAACATCCATTCACATTAAAGCACTGTAACTCTTTTCACCAGAAGAACGGATCTTACAGCTTCTCACAGGTTGATTTATGGTTACATGACAATATTGGGAACATTAAATTTTAATATCGGTGCTGTCACTTTAATCATAAGTCTTATGCTGAAGAGCTCAGAAATTACTTCATTTTAAAAAGGACATTTATTACACTATATAGGCAGATATGTAATTCCTTCCTTTAAAGAACCACAGATTATTTTCCTTGGGAGAAGGCTGAGCTTGTGATTTGCCCTATCACTTTTGGCAAAGGAGAAAGAGCTAATTTACTGTTTCTTTCGACCTAAATAATCTCCTGTTTGTTTCTCGTTCACCTTTAAACCACAGGGAACTGACTGCATTTTACCTGTCTGGTAATAATAACTAGGGATGGGAAAATTGGTTTGGAAAAAAAAATAAAAACTGGTTTGAACCTTGACCCAAATCTCAACCAAACCAGATTATGTTTATATTCAAAAAAGTTTAAGTTCCTTTCTTTCTCTCGATAACTTTTCCCTCTAGTGACATTTTGATCTTGGCCTGTATATCTATTACTATTGTTTTTTATTATTTGTAGAATGGTAGCAGCTATATGCTCCATATGAGATTCTAGCCCCATTGTGTTTGGTATTGTACATTCTCAAAGTAAGAGACCGTCCCTTTCACAAAGATCATACAATGTAAGTAAACATGATTGTTAAAGGGTAGAAGAAAGGAACTATTATTATCCTATAGGTGGTGAACTGGGGCACAGAGGCATTAAGTGACTTGCCAAGGACAATGGTGTGTCTTTTGCTCTTTACACAACCAGCATAATATGGAGGAACCACACAACTGGGGTCCAAATAACTGATTTCTGAATATACACACCATGCAAAGTCTAGTTACGTATACTAGACTGTTCTGATGGCTTCTCAGACATAGAACACAGTGCCATTAGAGGGTGCACAAACTATTTAAAAAGATACTATCCTATTCCTATACTCTACAGTCACACAGGAAGTCTTGGCAGAACCAGGAACTATACCCAGCTCTCTCCTGAGTTCCAGTCCAGTGTCTTAAGCAAAAGACCATCTTTTTCTCTGGTAAGATCTACTATGATATTGGCCATCTGGTGTTCTCACTGGAACACATTCTCCTTTGAACCTGGAATAAAACCTAGGATTCCTTATTGATATTTGCTGACAGCAGGGGAATGTAGAGAGTGAAACCCATTGGCAAATGTATGCCTCTCATCTTCTAGTGATTGGCTCGTACGTAAGATGACAACCTACCACTTCTGTCAGTTACTCTGATAGCTCAAGTGGCAGAGGTCAGTGCTGTGCATCTAAAGGTTCGCCAACCTACCTGATCACCCATATGGGTGTCAGTTTGATGCCACATGATGGAATTTCTTTGCTTTTTTAAAAAACCTAGGAAACTACAGTAAAAAAAGTTAAAATAACATTAAGATTGAAAAGTCAAGCATGAAGAAGTTAGGAAATGCTAGAATAAAGGTTGCCTGTGCAACCTTAATTTGACCCCATTGTATGTATGCATTATGATACAATCTTTAATTACATGATCACATACCCTTCCCCCCACCCCATCCCCCAGAATCCCTGCCTTATTTGGTATCCAGGAACTGAAATTAAACTATTGCCTCAATTGTTGCAGTAGTTGGAAGGTTTTTAGTGAATAAAGCAAGAAACTGCAGAAAGAGGAAAGGTTGGTTTAAGCAGTTGAATACCACTCTAGAGAATTAAATTCTATGTCTTTCGCTGCCACAGAGTTCCTGTGTGTTACTGGGCAAGTCACTTAAACCAGATTTTTCACAGGCAGTCACTAACTCAATTTCTGGGTGCCCAATTTAATAGCTGGCATCTGATTTGCAGAAGTGCAACTGAAGTCAATAAGAGCTGTGGTCTGAGCATATAAAGTTCTATAAAATACTAAAAACTCTGAAAAATCAGGACTCATATTTCTGAAATTGGACATCCCGAAGTAGCAAACACTTTTGACATTAAAGTCCCTGTTCCTCAGATCTCCCTCAGTAAAATGTAAATAATACCATCTTACAGAGGTGTTGTGCAGATAAATTCTCCAGCGTGTATGAAGCACTCAGATTATATAGTGATAAAACCCACATGGGTGATCAGCTAGGCTGCAGAACCTTAGATCCACAGCACTGACCTCTGCCACTTGAGCTATCAGAATAACTGACAGACGTTGTAGGTTGTCATCCTATATGCGAGCCAGTCACTAGAGGACTATAAAAGTCAATTTGAGAATTTAATAGTTCTAAATTTAGATCAGGATTTGTATGGTGTACACTAAATAGGGCGTAGGGCTACCCATTGAACAGTGAGGAAAAATAAAATATTGAATAGTTGTTCATTCAGTGACAACTGCCCATCCTCTGCAGTGAATGAGGCAGGGGTCCTGTGAAAAAAAAAAGTATGTGATCATGTAATTAACGATTGTATCCATAATCCAAAGGTTGCATGGGCAACCTTATTTCTGGCATTTCCTAACCTTTGAGTGCTTAACTTAGTAACTTAATGTTATTTTAATGAAGCCTTTTGTATGTAATCAGATATACAGTGCCCATTAAGCAGTTTATATTTGTTTTGGCACCAGTCTCAGTGAATGCTGATAATATCTCTCAAGAGGTTTTATAATGTATGGGAATCAGGATACATTGTTCTCCCTACCACTTTATTCCCATTTGCACCTCCCAGTTGCTAATGTCATTTGATAGGAGAGCTTATCTATGGAGGAGGAGGTGTGATGTATTGTACAGTAACATGGCCTCATCATGCCATTGCTATGCATCCTTCAAATTAATTGCACAGTCTTCTATAATTGGCATTATTATTTTTGTGCTACCTGATCTCTCTGGTCCTCTGAAGAAGTAGATAATTTCACCAGATGATTTTAATCTTGCAAAAAAAGTTCATCTCCATTACTTAAAAGGCTTTATGTTGTGTAAAATGTTGACTGCACTGGATGCTGGGAAATATATTTCTTTTCTTTAAATTTAGATCTTATAGAAACATACACACACAAAGGCTTGTTATACATTTACTACCATTATTATTATTATTATTAGTTAATAAAGATAAACCATAACATTCAGATTCAGAGACTAAGGGGTGTTGGGAGCTGGGTTTTGGTTCGATCTGGTCAAAGAATGCGTGTTGTGGTACCTTCTATTGCTCATGAGACACTCTGTCTCCTATCCAGAAGAGGTTACTGATGTGAAATGCTCCCTGCTCATAGACACTTGAGTTGGCAGCAAGCCCAGGCTTTGCCAACCGGGTGAACTAAGGAAAACTCACGGGTGTGATCCCTAATTCCCTGCACACACTTTGCTTTGTGGCCACTCTAAATGGCTCTAGTAGTTCAAAGGAAAGGAATTCATCTAGGCTAAAGATTACAGTAGTGGTGTAGGCTGGCAAGGTCACAAACTATCGTGCTGTGCCCCAAGCACAGGCCATTGTGAACAAGTCTCTGCCATGGTACAGATCCCCCAATGGCCTCGTCACCCCTTTTGTAAGTGTAAATGAATACTAAGTATACTGTATTCTAAGTATATTGGCTAGATTAATCTATATTTTTGCTGCGTGGGCATAATTTTGAAATTAAAAATTATGCCCAGCCAGGAAAAAAACAACCGCAAATCAAACAAAAAAACCCACCCCAGGCTATTTATCAGGCAGGCTGTGATACCTTCAGCATCCCAAGCATCCTGTGCAAGTCAGATTGTAAACTTTGTAGGGCAGAGTCTTGTTGTCATACATGTACATAGTGCCTAGCAGAGTGTGGGTCTGGATCCTGATTGGAATCTCTAGGTGCTACCACAATATACATACTAATAAGTGCTACAGGTACCCTGGAGTGGTTACTAGAAGTGAGCCAGAACCAGACAAAGTAAACCAGGGGGCCATGTTAATACACATTTTCTGATCACATTCTTCTGTTCCAGTGTCCTCTTTACAACATTGTGCTACAACCACTTTTAGCCATCCACTTCCACAGGTTCCCTTGATCTCAAACCATCCTGCAATTCATACTGAGGCACCCGCTCTGTACTTTGGTGTCTCAGATGAAATGGAACAGATCTGACTCATCCACCAAAACCAAAATCATGCTTATTGGTCCCTGTCTGGTATTTACAGATATTTTGAATAATTAGAAATAGCTGTTAAGTGCAAAGTCCTAAGCTATAAAGGACTTCATTTCAAAGTGAGGTGTTAAAAGCCATTTTCCTTTACTATAGTAGGCAGTAGTGGAATATTTTGCAACTGTACTTAACTACAATGAATCATCAAAAATTGCTTTACTCTACTGTATTTTCTCAGTAGCACTCTGTTTCACAAATGAAATTCAGGCACGGAAATGAAAATGTCTCCTTATTTAGACTTCAGTTTAGCCTTGTGAATGGAAACGCCATCCTGGTTTCCAGGGAGGTTTGAAGCGTGAGAAGTTGGCTAAGCTGCCTTCCCATGTGTTGAAAGTTATTATATAAGCAGGCCACAAAGCCTCACACTGTTTTCCACAAATACCTGTTAGATGAGTTTCCGAACTAATGACTCAGTTGGGCCATGGCTGATACATTCCTCATAGCTCATGGACTAGACGTCAGCCAGCTGACTTCTATAGTTTTTGAAACTGTCCATCTACCACACTGTGTATTGATCTTTATGCATTGTAACGTGGTTTCCAGCATGGAAATGGAACATAAAACATTATTTCAATTATTTGCCCCAAGCTACATCAACCTTTTGGTTTGTTGTTACATTTCAAAGGCCAGTATATCAGTTATTTGATTACAATAAGTTACCAAGCATTTTCCCTCCCATTTCATTCCAGTTTTACCAGAGCTTGAGGATGAAAAACAGAGCAAAATATAATAAGACAAAGGACTTATTGACTGCTTTACAGCATCAAAAGACTGTACAAACATTAACTTATCCTCACAACAGCGCTCTGAAGTAGATAAGTAAATGTAATGGGCTGGCTAGTGTGTATGTGATCCACTGCTTTCTACTGGATATAATCAGAACTACTCCACTGTGTCATAGGCTCTTTAGCTGTTTACTATTAAGTATATAATACTTAAATAATACTAGATAATAATTAGTCCTGCCATGCGTGCAGGGGATTGGACTAGATGACCTCTCAAGATCTGTTCCAGTCCTATGAGTCTATGATTCTATATGTTGAGGAGATGGTGCTCAGATGAAAATATTATTTATTATTTGTATTGCAATAGCACATACAGCCCCAGTCACAAACCAGGAGCCCATTGTGGTAGGTGCTGTACAAAGACAAAACAACAAGGCAGTCCCTGCCCCACAGAACTTATAGTCTATGTAAATATCTGAATCTAAACAAGAGTTAGGCTGAGTTCAGAGTTTGGGTTTGAAGCCAATCCGGGCTAGGTTTCAGGCTTGGATTCAACAATACTCATGTAATTTCATGTGCATCTGCATTGAAACCTGAAAATTAGATAGACTCTGTCTGCTTCTGGATTTGAGCTGGACTCAAAACTATAGCGACTGGTTCAAATCCAAGGATTCAAATCTGAACCCTACCTTGCCCGTTCCCGGAAATTGCATGAGATTCAGAATGACTGGTCCAATTTTGACCCATCTCTAAGTATTGTTATCTTTATTTTGAGCTTGACGTGTGGTGTTGGTTCTGTAGTTATGCCATCTGCAGTGTTGAGCCAAAATCAAGGCTGTGAGAAGACTATGGACTTCTGCTAGCCAGAACCCTGCAACCGAATGGGACCTGACTACAAGTGTTGGGTCCCACTGGGGTGGGGAAAAAAATGGACCCTCTTGGGCTTGGATCAGGTTGGATCTCCTCCTCCTGTCTATGGGGTTTGCATGGTAGCGGCAGCAGCCTGCCCTGCTCCTGCCAGTCACCACAACCTCATTGTGCCATGTACTACAGAGTGAGTGTGTCAAGGAGTCACGGTGCCTAACAGTCTGCAGCACAGGCTGTGTAGCAAGGATTGGTGGATGGCAGGGCATGCAACCACTGGTGCATGCAGCCACTGCTATGCTGACCCCATGGGCAGCAGGAGGACAGCTGATCCCATGAGCAGGAAGTGGTGGCAGAACTGAATTAGGTTTGGGTGGGGGAGAGCCAGGTAGGAAAATGACTTGACCCTGTAGGGCTTGGGTCCAATTTAGGCCAGAGCAGACCTCTACGGCTAGCTACAGAGCACACAGAACAATGGGTCATTCCAAAGACAGCTCTGCTCCTGTCTAGGGGAGAAGCCAGTCTGCACTGCAGCATCAACAAGATTGCTCATTATCACTTTGTTTAAACTTGGCTATTTACTTACAAGAATCTAATTCACACTATTCATTTGGTAAATACCACAGCCTTCAGCTGAATAATGGCAAGTTGATGAGCCTGATTCAGTTAGACTCCACAATTAATTCATCCAAATGTCTGAGCAAAAGGGTATCATCAAACAATCAATTATCCACTGGCTTTTAATCTCGAGTGTTATGTCTATGTTTTGATTGTTAGCATTTTAGAAGTTAAGGATCCTGCTCTAATGATCAGAAAATTATATCTGTGTTTATAGAGATCTAGGTATATTAAAAAAGACAAAATTCATGGCTGGTTCAAATAAATGTCATGGAGTTGCAGATATAATGAAAATACTCCATTTGTTCTACCATTAAAATTTAATGATGTGTGTATATGATAACTTTAAGTCAAATGTGTTCAAGTGCTGACTATGGATTATCCAAAACAGCTGGATACAATACGCATGTTAATTCAGAGAGCACCCGGAATGCCCTCTGCCGGTGTGATTAAGTGTGAGTCAGTGGGAAAAGTGCCACTTACTGAATACCAAACATCACTTCCTGCAGATGGTTGGGTTTTCTTGATATGTTTCCACTGAAGTATTAATCTTTCCTGAACCTGTTCAGCCCGTGAAAACTAATGGGAACACAAGGTGGGATGGCTCTCTTCACTTTAATCTAGTGACCAGGTGTAAGATTTCATGTTCATCTGTTAGGGCTGTAGAGGAGCTTCCCCCAGCACCATGAGGGCAGTCTTGAATTTTTTGGGATGTTGGAAGTAGACTTTGTACTATATATAGATATATTGTATATGACCATAAATATATCCACATGTTTTACTGTCTGCGGAGGCTATCTCCCGTGGTTTTCTAGTGACCTAAATACAATTGCTTCTACAAAGAGACCAATAACATCCCCAGTGAAGGAAGGCAGAGATTTCTGCAATTCATAGTGGCTATCTGGTGGTAGGGGAAGTGGGTGGGGTGGAGTGGGGTGTGGGTGGGTAATGGTGGAAAGGATCTTGCCTTTAAATCCTCCCATCCTCACTCTCCTCAGAGTGGCACCATTTTTTTTAATGCTTGATTTATCTACAAAACAAATACAGCTTTATTATACCAATTTTTGCAAGTCTGAGTTCATGTCATTGTTTGGGCTGAAATCTTTGCAATCTCTCCTGTTCTGTTTACTCAGAATGAACATCAGGTACATGCTGTAATTCACGTTAGCCTTATCAGATGCGGTCCCATGGTAACAATTGGGAATATCTTCATTATTAATAATAATATGAAGACAGCAATCTGCTTGTGGAAGCTGTGTCTGCATATTTTGTAGTTTGTCTAGTGTTATCTGTCCTCTGCTAATTAGAATTTAGTTGACAAAGGTATGAAGTGAAACGGGGGGATGGGGAGATATTCATAGGACTATTGCAGGATTTCTGTGACTTCTTATCATTGGCAACTCTTAGTTTAACAGCTGCCTAACACACCCACAGATGACCATTCTGAGAAGATCAGAAAAGCCTAACTCCCATCTTTCCTGGGTGGGACAGTGTATCTCATCCTCTATAGGGTATATCATCCTGCTTCAGTGTTTGTTAGCACAGCATGATCCTCTGTGTATTATTCCTTTTTCTGCCTGCCCTGTTCCATTCTGTCATGACACCGAGTAGGCAGTGGTAAGCAATACCATCAAGTTGTCTGTGGGGCTGAGTGGGGCTGTACTACACTTCTTTTCAATACAGAATATAGAACAACCATGGAAATTTACATAAACTTATGTATTGTAATGTTTCGTGTAGCTGGCACCTCCACTGGTGGATAGTACTATACCTTTAGCTCAGTGTTCAGTTGTTGTCTTGTATGTTATTATGTTGTTGATCTGAACTGGGGGGGAGGGGGGTTAGCAGCAAATTCAGTCCTGCATGTATGTGCTGAGTTGGAGAGTTGGAGCTTGCAGTGTCTCAATAAATCTGTGGGATTCTATAAGTGAATATTGCAATATTCCAAATCAGAGAGATGCTGAGCACCTACCCTCCTCCAGGCCGCAAGGGAAGTTTCCAGTGCTCAGCGCCTCTCAGGATCAGGCCTGTAATAAAGGACCCAGCATCATAGGAAAGCTGGAGAGTTTTCTTTCAGTATAATGAAACTACATATACAGCAAAATGTTTAGTCAGGGGTGAACTCAGAGGTGAAAGTAAGCCGGTATGGCACGGCATACCGGCAAGAGCCAGTACGCCGTGCCGGACTGGACCAGCTTCTGTGGCGGTGATTTAAAAAGCCCAGGGCTCCAGCCGCTGTGGGGAGCCCCAGACCTTTTAAATCCCCGCCGGAGCTCCAGCAGCTGGGTTCGGGTGGGGATTTAAAGGGCCCGGAGCTCTGGCTGCTGTGGGGATCCCCGGGCCCTTTAAAGCGCCACCGGAGTTCCGGCAGCCCGGCTCCCATGGTGATTTAAAGGGCCCGAAGCTCTGCGGCGGCCGGAGCCCTGGGCCCTTTAATTCGCTCCTGAGCCCCGGGGCTCCCAGCCGCCTCTGCAGCTGGTAGCTCTGGGGTGATTTAAAGGCCCTGGGGCTCCCAGCCACAGCCGGAGCCCCAGGGCCTTTAAATATTGAAAGGCTCCGCCTCTTCCGGTTAAGGCCACACCCCTGCTCAGGACTCCGGCGTACCGGTAAGTCCTTTAAGTTACTTTCACCCCTGGGTGAACTGCAAAGGTTTCTTTTCCTGTCAAATCCCGATGGTCAGTCTAAATCTCTGGAGTAAATTAATTGGCTTCAGAAGAGCTACACCAAGGATGAATTTGGCTCCAGGGGGTCGGTGTTCCCCTGGCTACAGGCTGGGAACCTCACTGACACTTAAAGCAGTGTTCCCCTCACACTGCCTGCCAACAGACTGTGATTAGGGCTGTGCAAAACCTCAGGTAAGGCCTTAAGTTAGTCATGAACTTGAATCTTCTGAAGTCCTGAGGAACGTCTCTTGCCCTGTTTGTGAACCCAAGTGATAGGTTTCTATGCAACTCAGAGTGTATTCAGTTTGGCCCTCAGCTAGCCTGGGGTACCTTGAATTCCCATTCCAACATCCTGCCTCCCAATCAATAGGCCCTGGTAACCCTTTAATTCACCTTTCGGGGGGACAGCCTGATTGACTGCAATCTTCTCTTCTAGACTCTAAAGTCCTCCGGGGGCAGCCAGGCAGCCTGCTCTCCCATCGTGCTGTCATGGGCAAGAGACATCTGACAAGTCCACTGTCCTCTTGTTCCCCACAGTTCTGGAAAGGCATTTCAGAGGGCACAAGGCTCCTGCAGCAGGAAAGGGTCCTACTCCCACTGCTACTTCTGTTGCTCAGCGTCTTGGCTTAGAAACAGCGAAGACTGCATGGTGGTGTAGCTAGGGGAACCCTGCTACTGATTTAAGATCACAAAGAACTCTGTAAAATATGTTTGTTTTTAATTTAAAAACTTTTTCATTCACTTTTTAAACAAAGGCAGATGATCACACGCTGTGGGACAAGAATCTGAGGGCTCTGATTCTGCAGCATTGCTGTTCTCAGTGTGTTGCCCAGTCCTTGCCACTATGTGTGTAGGCTCTTCTCCCCATCTATGCTTCCTGTGATACTCTCTTGCTTCAGATAGCTTTCTGCCTATGGCTGGGTCTCACATGATTGCTTTCCAGTCATAAAACAAAACCTGAACTGGAGGAGTGGATCAAATATGGGGGTTGAGTGGCTGGATCACAGGCCAGGATGCTATTTTATAGGCATTTGCCACACTATCCATGAATTAACACAATCTGAATACTACTACTACTACTCTGAAATCTGAATAGTGTGATTTTAAAGTCTGATTTTTTTTCTCCATGTACCAGACAAGCTACAAAACATTGCCACGCTGGAACCCCGACTTTTCTGTGGTGCGTAGTATTATTTTCTATCCCATGGTGGATCATCATAAAATAGAGCTTAAAATGACAACTGGTCCTTTGGCCCGGGCCTTCTCTAACCATTTAATAGGCAGATGCTTCCACCAAATCAAGTATCTGAGACCAGCCCACTTCTGGCCAGAGAAATATTGCTATTATTATCTACCATTTTATTTATTTGTATTACAGTAGGAACATAGGAATTGCCCTACTGGATCAGACCTCAGGTGTAGTCCCATATCCTGTCTCTGACAGTGACCAACACCAGATGCCTGAGAATAAGAACCCTGTAATACACAAATGTGGGATAATCTGTGCCCTCACATAGGTCTCATTCTGATATTAATAGTTATAGACTGGTTTAAGCCCTGAAGTACAAGATTAAATATCCCCAAATTTTGTTGTCCTTAATTATGATAACCATAGCAATATCCAATCCCTTTTTGAATCTTGTTAAGTTTCTTGGCCTCAACAGCAGGGCCGGCTCCAGGCACCAGTCCTCCAAACATGTGCTTGGGGCGGCACCTGGAAGGGGGCGGTGCTCACCCTCCCCTGGCGTTCCGGCCGGCCAGGGAGAGCGGGGCCCCGGCCTGGCTCTCCGCCCTCCTCCCAGCGCTCCGGACGGTCGGGGAGAGCGGGGCGGCAGCCGGGCTTGCCGCCCTCCCACTGGCGCTCCGGCCGGCCAGGGAGAGCAGGGCCGTGGCCGGGCTCGCCGGCCTCCCCCCGGTGCTCCGGCCGGCCGGGAAGAGCGGGGCCGCCCTCCCCCGGCGCTCTGTCCAGTCGGGGAGAGTGGGGCCCCAGCCGGGCTCGCCGCCCTCCCCGCGGCGCTCTGGCCGGCCAGGGAAAGCGGGGCCGCGGCCGGGTTCGGCGCCCTCCCCTGCTGCGCTCCCGGCGGGGGGTGGGGAGGGTGGGGTGGCAAAAAAGCCAGAGCCGGCCCTGCTCAACAGCTTCAAGTGGCAGTGAGTTCCACAGTTTAATCATATATTTTGTGAAAAATTCCTTTTATCCATTTTGACTCCACCAACCCTTTTATTGTCATTGAATGTCCCCTTGTTTTTGTGGTACACACAGAGAGAACAGAAGTAGTGGCTCCCTGTCATAGATCATTGTGCTAGGCACTGCACAAACACAGAACAAAAAGACATTCCTTGCCCCGAGGAGCTTACCATCCAAGTATAAGATAAAGAATTATTTCTTTTGTTTCTTACTCTCTTTTTTAATTGTTTTTCAAGGGAGTTTAATGCTGTTGAGATGTGCTGGATTGATGTAAGTATTTATCCATACAACGGAGGGAGCAATCTTGCCTCATATCACCAGCCTATCCTCTCTGTCTGGAGAAACTTGCCATGTACAATGGGTAAGAGAGCACATCAGGGCCAGATCCTCAAAGGTATTTGGGCACCAAACTTCCACTGATTTCAATGGGTGTTAGGCAGCATCCATTGTTTACTTAACTCTGTACCCCTAAGAAACAGCGTTTGGGAGACACTGAGCCATAACAAGGTATCCACATCCTAAAGCTGAAATATAGTCAGGGATGTATGGTTTAGAGGCAAACGGTGTGCTAGTGTAAATGTGATGCGTTGATGAAAAGGTGTATTTTGGACAACAAGCAACAGGTCAGGGAAACAAACAAACAAAAAAATCCCAACAAAAGAAGTACATTCGTGCTGCTGACTCGCTCTACAAGGCCATTCCGATCATTGGCTCAGAGCTGCTCAAGAAAACTATATCTCTTTCCGTTATCCAAAGGTTCTCAACAGGGAATGGAAACAGTTGTTTGGATTTTGTTTCTGGTAAAATTTCTGAATGCTTGAGCCATCCAGTGGGGTGATGATCCCTGGAGCGAATGTTTATCATTCCCCTTCCATTCCAACAAAATCACTGCGGCACTTTTCAAGCTAAAATGGTGGGTTTCCTTTGCTATTAGACCAAGTACAAAGACTTTAGGGCCCAATCCTGAACCCATGAAGTCAGTGGGATGTTGTCACTGACTTCATGGGTTCAGGAGCAGGGCCTGATTTAGAAGCCATTGAAGTCAATGGAAAGATTCTCAAGGTTCTAAATGAGCAGGTGTAGCTTAAGCTCTAAGGGAAACTGACAACACAGCAGAAATCTGAAGTAAACTTTGTATCCAGTGATTCTTTTTTAAACAGGTCAAAAATCACTTATAAAATTAGCAGCCAGTATATAGAAAGCACTAATAACTGGTGTTATTAAATAAGAGGCACATTGGCAAGGAATTGGCATTTTTGCCTCTCTCTAGAGCATTTGGCAAAGATCATCCATAAGGTTAAAATGGGTGTAGCCCACACAATCCATTTTCTGAGAATAAAAGGGGTAAATACATTGATGACTCTCATTCTTCTCCGTTTTCTGCTTCTGCATTTCAAAGATAAAGTATCTGTCTCACATTTGTTAGGAAAAAAGAAAAGATGAAACACTTGTAGTTCAAATTTACAATTTTGACAGTTCTTTTATCCCCTTTGCACACTCATCCATTCCAATAAGGACATAATCAAGGGATTTTACTGTCAAAATCAGGACAAAGGAGTAGCAGAGTAATATAAATTCATGCAACTTTGAGAATAAAAACAACTCTGATGGCAATGATTTCCTTATTACTTGGCTAGCATTCCTTACACTGACATTAACAGAAACAAGATTGATGGGTTTTGCCGTTGCTTTTGGAAATATAATTATTAGTAGTGGTTAACTAATGACTAACTGGTTAATGATTGTAAAGCTCTGAAAGATAGTGCTTAGCTATCCCCTCAAAGTACTGCACATTGCAGAGCTTCATTGTGGTTGGGTCTAATATAACCTGGCATGGGAGAGATGCCCTTCTGTCTCTTTAGACAATAACGTTAGACCTGCCCAGATCACAGCTGCTGTCATGGTGGGGAGAGCAGGTGCTGCTCCTATTGCCAGCAAATGGATGGGGAGTGGCATTTTTGACCATAGGTAATTTGAGCAAACCTGTCTCACCTCAGGCACTTAACACCTAAATCTTGGGCAAACAAATCCCTCATTAGGCAACAAGGTGTCAAATAGACAGATCCATATAATCTGGGGTGTAAACAGTTACCAAAGCCTTTGGAACAAACATGAGGAAAATAGTGGCCGATATTTCAAAGCTGAATTGCAGATTTTGCAGCACAACATTACAAATATACGAATCCTGCTGCAAATCTCCTGAGTGACTACATTAAGGTGATTCATGAAGATAAAGGAAATTCATCCTTGTCAGCTACAGCTGAGAAGGATAAATTACCTGGGGACAGCCTATTATGCCTGTTCTTAGCACTTTTTAAATTACAGTCGACATTTATTTCTAATAAGTTATAATGTAATGGGGAGGTTAGCCTTCACCTCTTCCATAATTCTGCTTTCATTCAATAATCATTTGCTCTTCTCTCTCACCTTTAGTCCAAGGATTTAACAACGCTTTACCCATATTTACTAATTAAGGAACACAACATCTTATGCAGTAGAAACCTATTGTCTGTATTTTATTTTTGGGTAAACTGAGATACAGAGAGATTTGCCCATAGTCACTGGAAGTCAAAGGCAAGTTCAGGATTAGAACCTAGGTGTCCTGTGGTAACCACTAGACACACTCTGTGTCATTGTCTTTCATGCACATTTCCCTTTGACTATCCGCCAAGGTGAGGCAGAGGGTGGAGGCAGAGGCAATGCGTGGGACTTAGCAGCAGGGAAGGCAAAGCAACCCCATGTGTCAGGGGAGGAGCTCAGCTGGCAGCCTGCTGCTTCCTCCCTCCCTGAACAGCATGGACACAATGAGAGTGCCAATGCCAGGGGGAGAGCTGTCTCCTCGCTGCTGGGTGGCCACCGTCAGGTCTCGCACTACGGGGCTAAAGATAGAGTGTAAATATTACTGGGCTCTGAAACCCAGAGTGGGGGGAGGGTCTCAACGTTTGGGCTCCAGCCAAACCTTCATCTGTGCCCGCCCCACTAGCCACAGCTACCTCGCCTCTGCTCCCAAGCATAAGGGGCAGCATGGGAGAAAGCACGAAGACATTAATGTCTCTGGGAGTATGTCTACACTGCAAAAACAAAATAAACACCCACAGCAGCGAGTCTCAGAGTCTGCGTCAACTGACTCAGGCCCACAAGGCTTATGTTATGGGGCTAAAAATATCAGTGTAGACATTCCTGCTTTGGCTAGAGCCCAAACACTGAGACTCTCCCCCCACTCTGGGATTCAGAGCCTGGTAATATTTACACTGCTGTCTTTAGCCCCGTAGCGCGAGACCTGGGAGCCTGATTCATTGATCTGAGACTCTGTTGTTGGTTTGGTGTTTTTGTCTGCAGTTTAGGCAGACCTGTTTCTGACTAATATTTAGTGGAAAAGTGGCCAGGTTTCTAGGTACCTAATTTATTTACCTGAGAAAGTTGAACTCAAGTGCAATGCCTGGTTTTCATGGAAGCCCCTGTATTAGTGTTAAGTCAATTTGCCAGCTGGGGTTGTGTAAGGGGAAAAAGAGGTCAAATGTCTTGCCCAGAAGGTTGCACAATCAGTGGCTAGAACCCAATTAAATCCCTCTCATCTCCCCAGTGCTCAGTCCTTTGTTTATACAACCTGGTCTCTCCACAGAGTGTAAGTGAAGGGAGCGTGCAAGCTTCCACGGGTGGGTGCCAGGAGAACCACAGTGTTTGCACATTGGCATTTGGAGGGAGAAGTGTAGCTCTGAGCCTGCAGTATCTCCCTCAAGAGCTACATGATTTGCCCAGCCTACATTTAATTAACATTTATAAAGCCCTTTAAAGATGAAAAGCTCTCTAGGTGCTAAGTGTTATGATGATTATGACTGTACCTCACAGCTGTGTGCCACATGAGCAGCTGGAAAATCTAGACCGTGATTGCTAGGGAGGTGATGACAGCTCTCTGTCCATAATGCATTTACCCAAGATGCACTTGTGTATCTGTTACAGACTGAGCTTCTCTTTCCCCCCAGAATTGTAGTATTTGTTGGTTTTGGCATTTTTGAAGGAGGTGAATATCTCCAGCTAACAGATACTGGGCTGAATAGAATGCAATGGAGCTACCGCAGGGGTGAATTTGTTCCCATTTGTTAAAGAGAGGGTGTTTAAGCCATACTGCAAGGGTTATGAGGCAGCTCGGTAAGAGTGGTAAGTATTATAAGTGGCTGTACAGATAGAGATTTGGACTAGAACAGAAAAGGCAACCAGGTTTCCCAGAGTTTTAATCCTGGCCCTGATGCTGGCCTTGAGTAAATCAGTTAACTTCTCTGTCTCCGTCTCCTATTCTGCAAAAGGGAAAACAATAATTTCTTCACAGGGGTATTATTGTGGATGTTAGGGTACAATCCACAAAGGTAGTTAGGCTCCTAAATCCCATTCTTAGGCTCCTAAGTCCTGTTTTTAGGCACCACTGCAATCCACAAAACTCCTGCTTGGTTGTTGCCTAACCCTGCCTAACTTGCTTTAAGTTTTTCCTCTGGGCATGTACACTGCAGGCTCACTCTAGGTGTCCCCATGCCTGTCTCCTGCCTGAGCCTCAGGCCTTGGCTACACTTGCAGATGTATAGCGCTGTGAGTTAAACCTGACTTCGTGCAGCTGAGTGGGGAAAGCGCTGCAGTCTGTCCACACTGACAGCTGCCCAGCGCACTGTCGTAGCCACATTTGCGGCAATTGCAGCGCTCTTGGGAGCGGTGCATTATGGGCAGCTATCCCACAGAGCACCTTTTCCCATTCTGGCATCGTGGGTTGTGGGAAGAGGGCATGGGTGCGGGGGATTCTGGGTCCTGTCCCAATGCCCCGTGATGCATCGTTTTGCATCCCAGAAATCCCTTTGTTTCTGTCCACCTTTGGCGCCATCTTTCAATGGTTTCTGTGCAGCGCAATCTGTCTGCGGGAAATGGAGTCTGAACTGCTGAGGCGTATGCTGACGAGTCTTGCCAGCACGTCACGTTTGGCTGTTGAACTATTCCTTAAGATCCAAAGTGACAGTGAGATTGAGGGTGAGGAGTTGGACGATACTATCGAGCCGCGTAACGTGTACGACACGAAATTGCTTGTGGCATTCACGGACATGCTCAGCACCGTGGAACGCCACTTTTGGGCTCGGGAAACAAGCACCGAGTGGTGGGATCACATCGTCATGGAAGTCTGGGATGACGAGCAGTGGCTGCAGAACTTTCGGATGAGAAAAGTCACTTTCATGGGACTGGGTGAGGAGCTTGCCCCCACCCTGCGGCGCAAGGACACGAGATTGAGAGCTGCCTTGCCAGTGGAGAAGCGGGTGGCTATTGCAATCTGGAAGCTGGCAACTCCAGACAGCTACCAGTCGGTCGCAAACCAGTTTGGAGTGGGAAAGTCGACCCTTGGAATCGTGTTGATGCAAGTTTTCAAGGCCATTCATCGCATCCTACTCAGAAGAACCATGACGCTGGGTAACGTGCAGGCAATAGTGGATGGCTTTGCACAAATGGGGTTCCCTAACTGTGGAGGGGCGATAGATGGGACGCACATTCCTATTCTGGCACCACCTCACCTAGGATCCGAGTACGTTAATCGGAAGGGGTATTTTTCTATGGTTCGCCAGGCGCTTGTGGATCACCGTGGGCGTTTCATTGACATTAACACAGGCTGGCCCAGAAAGGTGCATGACGCACGCATCTTTCGGACCACTTGGCTGTTCAGGAAAATGCAGGCCGGGACTTTTTTCCCAGAACGGAAGATCACGGTAGGGGAAGTTGAAATGTCTATTGTGATCCTTGGAGATCCCGCTTACCCATTAATGCCGTGGCTCATGAAACCTTACACAGGGAGCCTTGACAGCAGCAAGGAACGGTTCAACTACAGGCTGAGCCGGTGCCGAATGACTGTGGAGTGTGCCTTTGGCCATTTAAAGGGCCGCTGGTGATCTCTGTATGGGAAGCGGGACTTGGCCGAAAACAGCATCCCCGCGGTTATATCCGCGTGCTGTGCCCTCCCTAATATTTGTGAAGGGAAGGGTGAAAGCTTCACTCAGGCATGGACCTCCAAGGTTCAACACCTGGAGGCTGAATTTGCACAGCCAGAGAGCAGGGTTATTACAGGGGCCCAGCGCGGGGCTGCAAGGATTAGGGATGCCTTGAGGGAGCAATTTGAGGCTGAAAACCAGCAGTGATATCTGGTGCCCTGCACGGGAGTGAAGTACAGTAGTTCCAATCTTTAGGAATCAGTGCCTACTTAGCAGACAAGTAGACTTGCAGTGCCTGTTTATTTCCTGGGCTAAGGAGTCTTTTACTTTATGCAATAATAAAGAATGTTTTCAAAACCAAAGAATCCATTTATTGAAAAGAAAAAAAAATTATTTATTGAAAAGAAACAAGGGGGTGGAGTGGGGAACAGTACAATCACAGATTCGCATATGTCCTGTCTGGTGTGCTGTGCAGTGAGTGCTGCACTTCAGGACAGCTATACTGCATGGTGATGGGGGTTGAGTGCAGAGGGTAAGGGTTGTGGTTTTCAGGGCTGGGTGGTGAAAGATACCGGTGTTGGAGGCAGTGGGTGGCGTGAAGAACACGGAAGTTGGGGAAAGTGGGTTGGAGGTGACAGTGGGGCACAACGGAAAGAGTTTTGGGACAAGGACTGTGTGGGGGGGTGGCGTTTGCGGTACTGCTCCTCTTTCTGCATGGCGACCAGCTCCTGGATAGCATCTGCTTGGCGCTCCAGGATGCTTATGAGCCTATCAGTGCTTTGCCGCAGGTGCGCTGCGTTTTCCTGGTGGATCCTGCTTTCTCTCTCCCTCCAGTCCTGTGCTTTCTCATTCTCTTTAATAGATTGCCGCATCACTTCTTGCAGCATGCCTTCTTTGCTTTTTCGCGGTCTCTTCCTGAGTCTTCGCAGTCTCCGAGCAGGCGATAAGAGGGACGGTTGAGGTCTCAAGGTTAATGCAGCTGTATAGGCAAAATGCAACAATTAACAGAGGCAGCATTGTTTATACCAGACAGAGTAATGATTCCCCCCACACTTAAGGAGTAGAAAACACACAGGGTCTACACAATAGCATAATTTTCCCGTCCGAAACAGAGCACACACATCCCACGGGAGCCTCAAAATGGTGAGTAAGGGGGACTGATTGTTTCAGGGCTGCACTGTCCTCAGGGTTTCTGTGCCTTGGGGTGAGCCAACAGCTTCGGTGGGCACCTATACTGAACACTGTCCCAACATTTTCCACAGGAGTTCGTCCTGGACGATATCTCGTTGCTGAGGGTGACCTGGGAAGCAAGGGAGGGTCTTCTACTGCAATAAGCAACAGAGGGTCCTGTGGCACCTTTGAGACTAACAGAAGTATTGGGAGCATAACATATCTGTTAGTCTCAAAGGTGCCACAGGACCCTCTGTTGCTTTTTACAGATTCAGACTAACACGGCTACCCCTCTGATACTTCTACTGCAATGCGGCTTCCGCCCTGGCCCATATGCAGCTTGCCTGTGTGCAGCAATGGTCCCCCCACCCCTAGCAGCACAGTGGCACGGACACGTTAGCCTGGCTGGGACAAGGACCACGGTGGCTCTCCCGATAAACCTGCGCAAGCGCATTGCACGCGTTCTGGATGAGACATTCGAGGAGATTACTGAGGCCGATTACCGCGATGTGATAAACCACATCAATGCACTATTCTGCATCTAGGCATGCATGCCTAACCCTCCTCTCCCAAAGAGCCCGCACTGAAAAAATTCCTTCCTGAAAAAAAAAACACGCTTACCAGGAACCTGCTCTTCTGTTTGTCCTCCACCAAGTACTGGCCGCTGCGACTGGCTACCTTCCTCCTGGCTCGAGAAGAGCTGCTGGCTGCATGACTCCAGGGATTCTGGGGTGTCTCCATCCGGCCCACCACTATCACTCCCGTTTTCCTCCTCCTCCTCCTCTCCCCCCGCCCCCCCACCGGCTCTGAAGTGTCCATGGTTGTGCTCGGAGTGGAGGTGGGGTTAACCCCAAGTATCGCATCCAGCTCTTTGTAGAATCGGCAGGTCGCGGGGGGAGCACCCGAGCGGCCATTTGCGTCGTGGGCTTTGCGGTAGGCACTCCGCAGCTCCTTCACTTTAATCCTGCACTGCAGGGCGTCCCGGTCATGGCCCCTTTCCATCATGTCCTTTGATACCTTCCCGAAGGTATTGTAATTCCTACAGCTGGAGCGCAGCTGGGACTGTACAGCTTCCTCCCTCCAAACACTGATGAGGTCCAGCAACTCGCCATTGCTGCATGCTGGGGCTCGCTTGGCGCGTGGAGGCATGGTCACCTGGAAAGATTCGCTGATAGCACTCCACACCATGCTGGACTGAGCAAACAGGAAGGGGATTTTTAAAATTCCCGGGGAATGTAAAGGGTGGGTCACATGGTTGGTTACCTGAGGCCAGGGCAGTGGAGTTTGAACTGATGACCAGAGTGGCTAGAACAGGCATTGTGGGATACTGCCGAATAATTCTGGAGGCCATTCACAGCGCATTGGGTGGCCACACTGGCGCCACAGCGCTGTAGCGGCAGCGCAATACTCGCTATTCCTCTCGGAGAAGTACATGCAGTGCTGCAACCACGGAGATACAGCGCTGCAAATGCCTTGCCAGTGTGGATGGGGAGTGAGTTACAGCACTGGGGGAGCCTTTACAGCACTGTAACTTGCAAGTGTAGCCAAGGCCTCAGAGTGATTTACTGTCTGGGAAAGATAGGTATTCAGCTGACTAAGGCTTGGTCTACACTAGCAAGTTATGCTGGTATAACTATGTTGCTCTGGGGTGTGGAAAATCCACACCCTGGAATGATGCCATTATACTGACCTAGACCCCAGTGTAGGCAGCACTATGTTGACAAGAGGACTTCTCCCATCGACATAGCTACCACCTCTCAGGGAGGTGAAGTACCTACACCAATGGGAGAAGCAATCCCATTGCTATAGGTAGTATCTTCACTGAAACGCTACAGTGGTGCAGCCTTTTAAATGTAGACAAGCCCTTGGTCACATATGGGGGGTCCAATCCAGTAGGCATGCTCAGAGGTCACCTACCAGGTCAGGCCCCTCAGGCAAGTTCACACAAAACAGACAGGGAAGGAGCTCCCTTATAACCTTTAGCCCACTGGTTAGGGTACTTACCAGGATGTGGGAGACCGTCCCCCATCCAGAGAGAGGAGCAGGGATTTGAACAGGGCTTAGCAACCTCTCAGCTGAAGTTGTTCTACTTTAATTGGCTAATTGAGCCAATGAAAGAGTGCCAATGAGACTATAGGCTAGAGGCTGGGGCATTCACCTGAGAGGTGGATAGTCCCGATTCAAGTCCCTTCTCCCACTCAGGAGGGGGAGGGATTTGAATCAGGCCATCTCCCATATTCTGGGTGAGTACCCTGTCCACTAGGCTAAAAGTATACAGGAGGTCCTCCGCTGCCTCTTTCTCCCACCACAAGCTGTTTTATGAAGTTTGATGGGCTCTAAGCACACCTATGAGATTGGGCCCTGTATACGACTATCTTCCCGTGGCTCAGGGATTGCAAGCAGAGACAGGCATCTATCTCCATGAGAGGGATGGGGCTTAGGACACACTCCTCTCCTGGCATCTTCCATTGGCTAGCTTAGGCACCGCCTTGCCTAGTGTGTTGGCTTTGTGAATCGCAATCTAAGGCGCCTGTCTCTCCCCATTCATTGTATAGGGTGCCTATGTGCCTAGTTCAGGCTTTGTCGAGCACAGTAGTGTCCTATGATTTTCTAGGCACCTACAAGTTAGATGCTGGAAGGTGGTGTGATATTGAGCATAAGTCCCTTCATGGATCTTGGCCTTCATGTTTCTAAATTGCTTTGAAGATGAGATGTGGTAAGCATTATTAGTATTGATGGGAATTCTGTGGAACTACTGAGGACCTACATCTATAACCTTATTCACAGTGAATAGTTCTGTCTTATATGACTAATGTCATCAAGCTCAGCAGGACTGTTCACATTAATAAGTACAACTCACGGAGAGTAAGTTCTGCGGAACCAGGCACAGGATAATCAGGAAATGATCTACTTAACCTGCGTGCAGCTGGCTGGTCTTCATTGGGAGGTAAAATATCTGAGTGCTATGGACTGCATCTGTCTGTCTGTCTTGGCATTCCCCTCACCTTGATATGTGAGCATATCTGCAATCCCTCAGTATGAAAGAGAGGACATTTGTCTTCATTAAGAGATTGCTCTTGAGAGTCCGTTGCTAATGAAGCTGGGTTTCATTTGTTTTTGAAGTTGTATATAAACAGCTAGCGTTATTAGTACAAAATTACCAGAGTAATTATTGACTTACTGTAAATATGGCCAATAAAAAATGCTGCAAATGACTACTCCTCCATTCCTTTAATGTATGAATCACATCCACAGTTCATCAGAAAGCACATTTTTGCCAATGGAAGGTGGAATGATTCTTGTGTTAGAAAAATGTAAAGAGAAAAGTCTCTTGACTCCTACCCCACTTCAAAGCAATGTGACTACTCTGACTGCTGATGCACCATCCATCATTGCATTATATAGTGGCTAGGAGAAACAGAAAAACAACCCCTAGACCTGCTTTAATACAGAGATATTGCATCATTCAATCAAATATGTGCAGCTGGGTGTAACAATCATATCTAGCAGCCTGGCATATATATTTGTAAGAAGCCTAAGGTTAAGCACTGCTAAAGGGGACTATTTGAATTCTGCTATTAATAAACAACTATGGGTTTCAAAAACATGAGCTAATAAATCTACAATGAAGGGGAAAAGCCATTTTTTGTAGCTCATTCATGTAAAATGGAGGAGGGTGTTTGTATGTTTTTAATACAACCCAGGAGCCAGTTAAATAGGTTTCTAAATTGAATGGGACGTACAGTATTATATTTCCATACCATGTAACATATGTTATGAATGATAATGCTTTGCCCTATACAGCACCTCACAGACAAAGATCTCAAAGTGCTGTGCTAATGTTAATGTCATAGGGAGGCTGGCCCTTTGGGGGAGATCCATGCAGCAGCCCCACTTGTGACACAGCCAACCCTCCTCCCCAGGTTAAAGGTGATTTGGCTGGTGAGCAATGTGACCCAATCAGGCCTCTCGGGTAGATGTGAGAGCAGCCCTGGGAGAGAGTTATGGATAAAGCAGAGGAGTTCTAGAGAATGGTAAGAAGTTTTCTGAAGCAGACCCTGAAGCACCATGGGAGACTCCAGTGGGAGAGTCTGCTTGTCTGCTGCCTAGTGATGTGACCTGGCCTCCAAACTGTAGAGGAAAGCTGGAAAACTGCATCCCAGCAGAGATACCTTGGAGGAAAGACTGTTATGAAGGTTTTGTTTGGAGTTCCGTTTCCTGAAAATCTGTTGCCAGCATGAGTGGTACTGGTGGGGAGAGCTATGGAATCCCTTAGCCAAGGGGGAAGGGTTTGGGCCTAGAAGGCCACCAGAAACTGTGTGAAGACTCAGTAAATTAGTATCCTGAAGATGCATTTGTTTTAAATACTTCGGATTGTGGAAAGTTACCCACCCGAGGGAACTGAGGATTGGGGACCTGCAGACAAGTGCTTTGCAGTTAGCGTCCCTGCTATTGCTAATATACAGAGGCTCTCAGCAGCACTGTGAAGTAGGTAACTATGGCTAGCCTTACTTTTCAGTTGGAAGAACTGATGCCCAAGTTTTTAAAAGTGGCCTCTAATTTGGGGATCCAGTTTTTGGTTATGCATTTTTAGATACCTGGGGAGAGCTGGTTTTAGGGGTGAGTGAGCAGAGCTGTTGTCCTGGGTACAAACTTCCAGGGTGGGCTGAACTGCTGTGCTGCTCCGCTTTTTTGTTCTGCGCTCATTGGCTGCTTTTTTTTCTGGCTTGGCCACTTTCTGGGGCACTAAAAATGTTTTCTGCCCTGGCTAGATAAACCACTAGGACTGTTCCTGCACCCAGGACCCAATTTTCAGAAGGGCTGAGCTCTCTCAACTGTTACTAGAGCCAGTTAAAGCTGTGTGCGCTCAGCACCTTTGAAAATCATGTCATAGGAATCTAAAATTGGGCATACAAAATTGAGGCAATTGTAACTAGAAGCCACTTTTGAAAATCTGAGCCTAAGTGACGTGTCCAAGGTCACACAGAAAGTTAGTGGCAGAGCTGGGCATGTAACCCGGGCATTCTGACTCCCAGCCTGCTGTTTCAATTATTAGGAGATTTGAAGGGGAAAAAAAATATCTATGGCTGTTCCTTTGCATTTTTAAGTGAATTTGCCTCAGACATAATCATAGCCCCTATGAGCTTGTTTTGCTGGCATGAGTACTCCCCTTGATGAACTATGTTAGCAGAACGGTGATGAATCCATGTTTGTGAAACCTGAAATGGTCAAGGGTACACAGTGCACAAACTTCCATTTCCTATAGTTACTTATCATTAAAGCTAGGCTTCTGGCAGGGAGGTCATGGAATCTGTGGGAATTGTGAATTTTACTAAAGTCCATGGCCCCTCACAATGGCAGCTCCCGAGACCCTGGCTCCCTACTGTGAGCACTGTGACCTGGCTCATGTGGTCGCAGGGCCACTCAGGTTTGGCATGTCTGCCTAATTGTAGATAGAGACATGGACACAACCAAGCCTGAGTTGCACTGAGAGCTAGTGTATGGAGTCGCGATGATCAGAGCAGGGACCCAGACCATGCTCCATGGGACAGAAGCTGGTATTGCTGGGTGAGTGTGGGATGGGCTTGCTCTCCAACAACCCTTCCCCCCGGGCATGAGCTTTCTGTGACTATGGGTTTTTCCCCTGCACCTCTGCTGTGAAATTGACCAAAAACATGCATGACAAAATTGTAGCCTTATTCACCTTTCATACAGAAATGTTATGTTGTTGCCACTACTACTGAGAAATTGTGCGTGAACAATGTTTTATTTTCTCCCCCATTGGATTGTTTTCCTATCCCATTGTAAAAAATCACTGGACACATGGCTTCTAGCTGCAATATCAGCCCAATAATTTATTTTTCTTCTACTGGGCACCATACCATCAGGGGTGTCCGAAGCAATGAGGCAAAACGCCATGGTCTAAAAAAAGTCCAGCAAAACTTAGCACAGCTCAAGACTGCCCACAGCAGTACCTGCCTTCTCCAGAGCTGGTGACACAGGGACCCACACCAAAAAGAACATTTTGTTCCATTTCCCATGCTTGCAGCCTTTTTCTCAAACCATACTCACTTGCAACCTTGCCAGTGGGAAAAAGGGAAGCCTATAACAATACCTATCTATTGCATGACGTCATTCATACAAATTGGGCTCACAGAGTTAAAATGTCTGGGGAGACAAAAATGGAGAGAAATTAGACAAGGGCAAAAATACATATTTTCAGATATTATTAAAAAAAGTCAATGTGGCAAAGGAAGGCAGTTCCATATGTCCAGAGCGAACACTCTTGCTGCTATAGTGGTGAGGTTGGATGGAAGGACAGAGAGGAAGCGAGTACTAAATGAACCTGGAGTGTAGGGGGGGTAAAAAAATCTTTAAAACTAAGAATCTCAAACATGGATGTATGAGAGCAGAACGGATTCCTGGTTTATAAACACCATTAATCTTAAGTCATATTTGACTTCTCATACTTCAGAGTTTCTTCATGCAGTTCCTCTGAGGATACTTCATGCTTGATGACTAATACTATAGAATCTCAAAGGACCCTTTTGCATTTCTAAGAACATGTTCACAGAGGATTTATAGCATATGATAGAGGTTGCCCAAATGTGAATTCTTAAATACAGCTGCTCTAGCAAAGCTAGAGAAAATGAGTGAATAATAGAAAGAACAAGGGAGCCACCTGAAAACATTTAATTAGGAGCAATTCTGCTTCAAATACCATGTGACCGTGTTGGAGAAAAGGACACTGAGAAGAGGGGCAAAAAGATCCCTGAGTTATGGTGTAATGGATCATAACTTCAGCAGTGGTTGTTAATGTGAAAGGTTTGGGAAGAAGGGGTATGGACTAAATTCGCCCTCCCCCCAACAGAAAGTCAATGCAGCTCTGTACTGAATTTGCAGAAGCATCCTCCTGGGAACTACAGAGATGATAGGCCAAAACCTGCTCCCAATGAAGCATCCCCAAAACTAACTCAGCATCCTCCTTCAAAACCCTCCAGTGTTTGCTGGGATGATGATGATATCATCAATATCATTTCTAGATTTTCACAATGATCCCCTTTGTTCTTGGAGTCTAAGAAGCTTACAAAAATTGGACAGTGATCAGACTCTTGGTGTATTGTGACCAATATTGTTTCCTAGTCCATCTATATCCATCTCTTGATGGAAGTCTTGAGTCTGATGCCATTATTCACACTGATTTCTTTTATCCCAGAATAGTCCTATTAGAGTCAAAGGGGCTAATCATAAAGCAAAGGTAATAGAATCTGGCCCTAAATGTTCGGGAAAGATGTCCTAACTGTGAAGTCTGTTAGATTGCAGAGTAGAGTCTGCCATGGAAATGCGGAAGATGCCTTGCTTGAGATATTTGAACCTGGACTAAACAAAAGACTAAAGAATATACTTAAGGTTGGCAGGATTTGATTTTTATTTTTTGTATTTTCAACTGATATCAATGTTTATTTTTAAGCATTTTTATTTTTATCTATTTAAATTTTCACAGCTATGGGAAGTTATCAGGGGGCAGTATTTAATGATTGTAGATGTTGAGATTCAAAAAAGTTAATGCTGTATACCTATTAAAACACAAATTGTCAGCAGCACGTCAACATATACAAAGTAAACAGCCTTAAATTAAATTCTAATATGTTCTGAAGCAGCATTTTTGTTTGCCTATCTGTAAGTTGATGGATGAAAATTTGTGTCTCCGTTTGTGTGGTTATGGTGAATTCAATGTTTACTAACATTTACCAATAAAAAAATAATCAAATCCTTCCAAGCCTAAATATACCCCAGGGAACAATCCTGCATTAGCAAATTATTGGGACTAGGATTGCTAAAAGGCCATTTCCACCTCTAATGTCTAGGATTGTATGACTATGACTTTTGTCTCAAACTATTCATTCATTGAATCTCATTTTGTGAAAGGAAGGGACTTGGATTTGATTCCACTCCACTTTGCCTTGGTTACATTAAAAAGAACATCAGAAGATGGCAGCAGAGATTGCTGACTCCTTCACATTTCCTTGCAATATTTGTCCAGCAGGATACAAATGCTCAGTGAAAGAACACAGGGCAGAGCATCTTTTGTAAAAACATATTGATTTCATTCCAGAAAGATAAATTCATGGACTCTTAAGAGCTTATTCCTCAGCTCATTTTTTAATGGAAGTGACGTAGGAGTTATGAAAGAAAGATTCTCCTGTAATAAAATTCACTATCACATTCACTATCACTTCCATATGTCTTAATGGTAACGCTCGCAGAAAAATAAGATAGCACTTGCGAAAGGCTGTGGCTGCATTGCCTCTGTACAGTCTCTCTACCTTATCAATAAGTCATATGTGGGTGCTGTTGCCAAGTTCCCTATAAGAACATTACTAGAGAACTGTACACATACATCAGACTGAAAATGAGTGAGAGATACTGAGGAACTTAATGGAGAGTTGCTGAGGAACTGAAAAATAACTAATTTCAGCAAGTGACTAATGGGACAGGCAATGGTGACAAAGAAAGAATATTGGTGTCTTTCCTACACTAGATTTAATAGCAAGTAACTGATAGGATGTGTGGGTAGGTTAACTTGACCTTTTGTTGCATGCAGTTCTGAGTTCAGGTACACAGAGACATATCTGGTAAAATGAGTGAGGGAGGATGCCTATATCTTTTAGTTAAGCTGTCAGGCTCTGTAGTGATTCCTGCCCCAGAAAGACCTAGACAATAGTTATTAAGAGGGAGACTGGATGGAAAGATGATTTATATCTAAAGGCAGGAGACTGGAGGAGATGCAGTAGAACCTGAACTACAGCTTTGGTCCTCCTCACTGCCATTGCTGCCCTAGTAGGTTTGAATCAGCTGTGCCCTGCTTTTACTCCTGCTGCTGCACACTAGAGTTTTGCGGCTCCTGCCTATACCCCAGGAAGAGCACTTGCAATCTGTCCTGGCTTCTGCTGCTTTTCTAATGGCCACAGCAGTATCTAGACCAGGGGTGGGCAACCTATGGCCTGTATCCGGCCCATGGGATTGCCAACCCCGTGGTGCCGCGGGGTTAAGGCAGGCTCCCTGAAGCAGCTGGCACCATGTCCCTGTGGCCTCTGGGGGGCAGGGAAGACAGAGGGCTCCGTGCACTGCCCTCACCTGCAGGCACCGCCCCCCACCGCTCCCATTGGCTGGGAACAGGGAACTGCGGCCAATGGGAGCTTTGGGGGAGGTACCCGCAGGCAAGGGCAGCACGCAGAGCCCTCTGCCCCCCTCCTCCACGGGCTGCAGGGACATGGTGCCGGCTGCTTCTAGGAGCAGCGTGGGGCCAGGCAGGCAGGGAGCCTGCCTTAACCCCTCTGTGCACCGCTGCCACCCTGGAGCCGCTCAAGGTAAGCAGCGCTGGCCGTAGTCCACACCCCAAACCCCTCCTGCACCCCAACCCTGTGCCTTGAGCCCCCTGCTGCACCCCTCCTGCACCTCAACCCCCTGCCGAGCCCCCTGCTGCACCCTAACCGCCTGAGCCCCCAACCCCCTGCCCTGAGCCCCCTCCCACACTCTGCACCCTCTGCAGTGCACCCCAACCCTCTGCCCTGAGCCCCATTGTACACCCCACATCCCTCCTGTGCCTCAACCCCTTGCCCTGAGCCCCTTCCTGCACATTGCACCCCCTCCCACACCCCACACTCCCTCCTGCATCCCAACCCTCTGTCCCAGCCCTGAATTCATGGCCCTGCATGCAATTTCTCCACCCAGATATGGCCCTTGGGCAAAAAAGTTTGCCCACCCCGATCTAGATGTTCTTGCTTTTTCCTCCAGTACCTCTGCTTCACTGAGCTGTATGTTAAGTGTTTGTGGGACTCTAGTCCTAGGACTAAGAAAAGGGGGAGTAGAAGTGGTGGATGGGTTATTCCCAAATGACCGAAGTGAACTGTTACTCACCTGAGTGATCCCCTTGATGTCAATGGGGCCACTTGAATGAGCAAAGATTGCTTGCATGAGTATGGATTAAAGTTTTGCATCCATGTTACCATCTATAAAGTTCCATAATCAGGAGAGAGAAAAATCAGCTATGTAACAGCCCCTGGTGTATGTAGATTGTGCTACTCAGCCATGAATTCTGACAGCAGTTTTCTGTGCTTTCCCCTGAAGCCTCCTCCATTCCCAGTTGTAACTGAACTCTGCTTATCATATGGACAGTCTGGGGCTAAAGAAGCCTTTGAGCACTGGGTTAATAGTTTCACAGCAGAATATTATTTCTTTTGGCTAATATTGCAATGTACCAGCATTTCACCCTCAGGAGTAACTCAGCTGTTGTAGCCCAGCTCTTTCCTAATAGCCCAGGAGTAGATCAAAATGTTCCTGGCCAATGTATGAATCTGAGAGCAGATGCTTGCAGCAGTAACCTCAGCTCTGGCACATATATGATTTGTGAATTTTTTCTCATTTTGTGGGGGTGAGAATGTTGCTCCTTCTTAAACTTAACTCTTACAGGGAATTATCACGGTTGCCAGTCAAACTAATGTTTCTGAGGATTTACAGGTATGTGTGCATGGACCATCGGTTGGGAGACCCATGTCCTCTTCCCACCTCTGCCACAAACTTGAACAGTTCACCCAAGCTCTGTGATTCTGCTTCCCCAATCTGTAAAAAGAATCATAATATTTCCCTAGTTTGTTGAGAGACTAAAACTATGGTTTGTGAAACAAATTGAGAACTGAAGCTGGAAAGTGCTATCTGCATACCTTCCCAGCCATCCCTTGTTCCAGTGCCCAGAACATTAGTGAAGTTGCATAATCTGAGAAGGGTGAATAGCCAGCCATGTTGCAGGCTATTCCCATTTTGTATGCCATTGGCCAGATTCACAAGCTAGGTTATCACCCCTTTGCGCCACTCTGGAGGTGCAAGGAGGCACCGTTCTGGTGCATCTTCACTGCAGTCGGATCTTATGCATCCATCCTTTATGCCAGGATAGGGGCATGTTGGGGTCACAGAGGGGCCATGGTGGTGGTCCTGGTATGCAAGCTGTCCAACATAAAGCTGGTTGCTGGTTGATTAAATAAACTGTTCTTGTTTAAAGTCCACCATAAATCACTTATTCTTTAGTGATAGACTGTTGAACCCCTTACTCCCAATAGGAGTGTAACAGGGTTGCACTCACCTCTCACAAGTGCCCCCTGGCCAGTGCATGTGCCTGCATTCTCTCTCTACCAGTTTGCAGTGGGTCTTCGTTGACTCAGCCCTCCTACCAAGTCATACACAGTCTGAGATAAAAGACAAGCAAACCCCTTTCAGGGTACAAGCCCAACAGGGGCCTCTGAGTGCCCTCTGATGTCTCTCTCAGTTTGTCCCTGCTCTAGAATAGAGCAGTGCCCCAGGGCTCTTTCCCTGTGGGGCAATATCTTGGCTCTCATAGGGCCTTTCTGGCCACAGCTCTCTAACTGGGCCACTGTATTTCAGTTTCCCCCTACTTGGGCTGCCTCAATGTTCAGGCTACTTCCCTGCTGTGGGTAATGGGGAGTTGGGGGGCAGGGGCCTGCCCACTACTCCAGGTCCCAGCCCAGGGACCCTGTCCTCTGTGTCCCTTTATCCAAGTTATATCACTGCTCTAATTCTCTGGGCCACTTCCCGACTGCCCTGTGTCATCTTCATCCTTACCTCAGGGCCTTGTCCTCATGGAGTCCCCACAACCAGCTCAGGGCTCCTTCTCACTCTCCCCAGCTTTCGGCAGGACTACCTCATCCAAGGTCCTACAGCTTGCTCAACCAGCTACACACCATCCACACTCCTCCAGCTCTAGCAAGGAACTGGCCTCACACTGGCCCTGCAGCTCCTCTTATACTAGCTGCTGGGTCCTGAGTGGTTGCTTCCCACAGCTTGGAGGACCTCTCTACTGTCCTTTTCTGGGGTGGGGCAGGGCCACAAGGCCTCCAGCAGGGGGCCTCAGGGCCTACTCCACCCCATCACAAGGGGGCAGTTACTCAAACAAGTAGTCACTTTGAAATCAATAGGTCTACTAATGCAAGTAACTGCTCCTCAGTGGGAGTTAAGGGCTCACAATTAGGCCCCTAGAAAGTACAGAATCAGACAGCACACAGTAAGATCTAGTATCTTTTCTCTAAAGCTCCTAAAGGGTTCAACATGCTTCACAAACTAAATATGCCCAAGGATTACCCATCACTGAAATGGGTGGAATCAAACTGCTTTCAAATAGGGCTGTCAAACAATTACAAAAATTAATTGCAATTAATCACATGATTAAAAAAATTGACAGCCCTACTTTCAAGCAAAGCATAACAACAATGAACACTTAATAGGCAGAAAGTGAGGAAGAATACTGTATCCAGTTATTTAATGGCTTCTTATATCACCTAATTTAATTTTCTTTTTAGCATGTTTAAATCATAAATGCTCAAAAGTAAACTCCTGAGATATCAGGGGATATTGATTTTAATCAGTGCAAAAGGAAATGGTTCAAAATTGAAACAAACAGTCACCACCACTGGCAAAATTATGTAGATACCTCCTTTGCTTCTGTCTGTTAGGGTACATCTATGCTGCAAGTGAGGGTGTGATTATAGCATGCCTGTCCTAGCTTTAACCTAGCTGGCATGGCTAAAAATAATATCGTAACTGGGTAGCACAGGCTTCAGCATGGGCTAGCAACCCAATTATGTACTTAAACTCCTGACAAGATCATCAATATAGTATGGTGAGTCCTGCGCTTTTCTTGGTGGGTGGGGCTAAAATACCACCCCTTACCCCTGCTCTTGGGGTATCAAGGGCCCCACTAGTGGCCCAGGAAAGTGGTAAAGGAGGGAAGAAGGGAAGGGGTCTGGGTTTGCTCCTCACTCTGAGTCCCAGCCCCTCTCAACCCCTGCAGGTTCTTAACCTCTTCCCCTTTGGGTGGGGTACCTTCAGTCCTTAAACACTGGGGGAAGGTCTCCCTTACTCCAGTTTTCTTTTACTCCAAGCTCTGGTCCCCTCTCCTTCCCCCTAACTGCCTGAAGCAGGGGGTTTTATTAGGTTTCTAACAGGGCCTTAATTGATTACAGGTGCTCCAATTAACCTGTAGCAACCCTCCCTAGTCTACAGGGAACCACGCCTTAATTAACCTAGGGTTTATATACTTCCCTTCTACCACTTCCCACTGCTTCGTGGCCCTCCTGTATCATACTCCTTAGTTGGCCGGTACTCAGGTAGCTAACCAAAGCTCATACTCAGGCAGTAGGCCTGTGTTGAAGCCCATACGGCCATGTCTACATTACTATTGTTACCTGCATTAGCTAGATTATAGCTAGTATGGATATGTCTAACCATGATACAATCACAGCTTTCCTTGCAGTGTGCATATACCCTAAATTCTCCTTCCTAACTCTGCGTTTCCTTTAAAAACCGGACAGTCAACAGGCTACCTAGCAAACTAGCTCCAGTAAGCAACAGGGAAAATATTCACACTTTATTTATTTCTGTTTAGGAATGTACATAAGTGGAGTCTTGCATTGTAGCATCCTGTTATCAGTGACCCACTGTTGCTTAAGACCGTGGAGATACCAATCTGCCTGGGTACCAACTCATTGCATAAGCTAGCTTTTTCAGTTAATTTGAGCACAGGTTATTGATTTAAACCAAATTTAGGAGGTTCACCTATCATTTTGAGCAAATAAAAACTTACATTGGATTGGATTTCACTGCCTCAAATAGGAAAAAATGGCACCCCGCTGAAAATGTCTTCTAGCTATAAAGCCAAATCCTAGAGGTTCCATCAATACATAGAACTACGGTTTTCAGTTTTTAATGTTCAATGTCAGCTCCGATAAGGATGTGCATGCTTTTTATTGAAAGAGCCTTCCCCTCCCCTTTCTCTCTCTCTCTCTCTTTCTTTTTAACTCAGTACCTTCAGCCTGTCGCTATCACTGATCTGATATCTGTATCTGCAGGATTTTGTTGGTGTTACCTGCTCAACACATTTCAGAAATATTTTCCTCATTTTTTAACTATGAATTTCAAGCTTTCCAGGTCTGGGGAGTCAAGCTTATTTCAGTAGTTCTTCCTGTAGAGGCAACAGTAAATATCAAATATACCCCAGTAAGTCTGGGTGCTCTTGGGTAGACTTGGGATGGATCCTAACATCCTTGACATTTGGAAGTCCAGATCAGGCTCCAACCTTTGTGAATGGGGCCCATTTTTCATCTTGATATAGTTTTATGTCAGCTACTCCATTCTAACAACACAAAGCACAAAACATCTACAAAGTACTGAACAAACATTAACAAATTAAGCCGCCATAACACACTTTGAGGCAGGGAAGTAATATTATCCCCATTGTACAGGTGTGAAACCAAGGGACTGAAAGGGTAAGTGACTTATCTGAGGTCATTCAGCAAATCAGTGAGAGGGCTAGGATAAATTCTACAACTCCTGGAGCCCTCCCTACCACCTATCCACACCCAATCCCTTAGAGCAGGGATCGGCAACCTTTGGCCTGCGGCCCGCCAGGGTACGCCCCCGGTGGGCCGGGCCGGTTTGTTTACCTGCTGCGTCTGCAGGTTCAGCTGATCACAGCTTCTGCTGGCTGCGGTTCGCCACTCCAAGCCAATGGGGGCTGCAGGAAGCGGTGCGGGCCGAGGGATGTGCTGGCCGCCGCTTCCTGCAGCTCCCATTGGTCTGGAATGGTGAACTGCGGCCAGTGGGAGCTGCGATCGGCTGAACCTGCGGTCGCGGCAGGTAAACAAACCAGCCCGGCCTGCCAGGGGTCTTACCCTGAAGGGCCGCGTGCTAAAGGTTGCCAATCCCTGATATAAAGCATAGGATTATCATACACCATGTATAATATGGGAAGAGACACAATCCCTTAAAATCCCACCTGCCCTGTCGGAAGGGAGGAGGGCCTCTTTAAATACAGGAACTCAGTGTTGTTCAATGGAATCACTCTGTAGGAACTCCCTTCAGCTCTAAATGAGAGTTATTTGGATGGATGGGGTATGTAAAAAGAGAAGGTTATATTTGAACTGTTTTGCAGCCTTGTCTATGGCTGTTACTACAAGGGAGCTGCTATGATAAATTTGGTGAGTGTTGCTCTTCATTGGTAGGACCTGGACTCCTATTTGGAAAGGGCACTCAGAGGTCATGATTACATTGAATGTTTTGGAACAGAGAGCCATCATCACTTCTGTAACCTCTGCAGCGATCCTCTCAATCCATCTGGCAGCTATTCATTTGTTCTATTAGAAGCTGGGAAGGAAGGATGATTGTTCTGAGACAGAATGTTTCCTTAGTGTTTTAATGGCCAGATTATCTCCTATATGGGAAAAACCTGTCTGGGGACAGAACTCCATGATTCTCTACCTAATTGTGTGTGTGCGGAATTGGTGAAGTGTACTAAGGATAGCGTGGGAAAGGGGAACCTGTACCCTAAACCCATGTATGTCCCAAGATCATCACAGATCTTAGGACTCTTGGCTGAGGTCAAGATAATTGAAATTAATGGAGATATCCCATCTCCTAGAACTGGAAAGGACCTTGAAAGGTCATCGAGTCCAGCCTCCTGCCTTCACTAGCAGGACCAAGTACTGATTTTGCCCTAGATCCCCAAGTGGCCCCCTCAAGGATTGAACTCACAACCCTGGGTTTAGCAGGCCAATGCTCAAACCACTGAGCTATCCCAATTCCTACAGAGAAGGTTCTGTGCCTCTTCTTTTATCATTAATTCCTCCAAGAGCCAGGTTACCATGTTCTGCAATCTTGAAATTGCCCAAAAACCTCTTGCAGGGGGGATTTCTATGGCAGGATGTGCAGACTGGGCTAGGCACTGATGGATGAGTCAGCATTATCTTACTTGGGGAGCCCTGGCAATTTCTAGAGGGATGGTTCCGGGGAGAGTGGCCCTTCCTCCAGCCCAATTGCCTCTGGAATCACAAAGCTTTGCCTGGGATTCTTTCAGGGAGCCTGTGAATCTAGGGGCATGTGCTGTGGGGACCCAGCTCTATGTTTGGGTGCTGCTCCCCCAGATGTTGCTCCCCTCAGTTCTGTGAAGTGGAGAGGAGCATGTGGCTCTTTAGCAGTTATACATTGGAAAATGTTTTTTTTCAAGATGGTGCCTTTGGTGGTCATATAGCCTAAAATGCAATGGTTCTTAAGGTGATGAATAGGGATGTGAAAATTCCATTTCCCCCCCAGAATCATTGGGTGTGAAATAGTGACATCACTCTCCAGTAGATATTTTAGCAAATGCAAATCAAGACAATAATAACTGCTATGTGGCTGAGGACAGGGTGGGAAGCTTGTAAGTGAAAGGAAAAGGAAGGGGATTTGACCATGGGATGGGGCATCCATAGGTTTATTTGAGCCTTTCTTATATCTGTGGAATTAGGCTAGATGTCATGGGGAAAACAGGCTTTGTTGGGAGATTTCTATTCTGTCATCCTAGAAGATACTCTTTCTTGTGGCATGTGGGCACTTCTTTCTCTGCAGATCTTAACCAGAACATGAAAAATGAAAAAAAAAAAAACCCAACAACTAAAAACATTATTAGTATGTCAGAATAGTAAATCCGTTCCACTTCCATTTGGTTCTAAAAATGACCAACGGTTTCTTGGAGGGGGAGAGTAAGTGGAGATCTTTTGTGGAACTGCTTCTTCCTTCCCTATACACAGATTACAACTGCCAAGAGCTATGAGTGTGTCCTGTCTATCTGGTTAGATGTTGCTTATTTCAGAAAATTAACTGTTGCAGGCTAAGCACCTGTCTGTCTGTATCTGCATCACTTGGAAAATAGCTCTGTGGCCTCTAAGTGTTTGCACAGGATGCATGAGCTGAATAAGCTGAGGAGATAGAGGAGCTTCATGCTATTTCTTCTGTTCATGTGGCTGCTACTATGATTGATTTCAGAAAAAGAAAATTGTTTCCCTCGAGAAGTATATTACCATTTGCTTGAATTCCTTGATGCTTTCCTCACTGTATGTGACGAACAGGGAGGTCTCCACCTGCGGAGAAGCAAGGTACAGACTACAATACTTAAAAACGAAATGGCACCTCTGGATAAAATGTTCTGTGACCTATAAGATTTGGAATGGGTCAGACACATTATACTCAAGATGACATTTAGAAGTGATGCTATCCACTGACAGCTACTGTACTGCATAGAGAAACTAGAAATATACAGGTATAGCATAGGATTTCTTTATTGCAGCATAAAGTTTACCAAGAGGATGTTAAACTGTGAGGCAACCACAAGATGTTTAGCTGGTCAGATCAGATTCATTAATATGATGAGATGACTTTTAAAGAGAAACTGTCAGCTCAGATTAGGTCCAAGAGGGGTTTTGTTTTTTTAACAGGTGGAAGGGAGAGGAGAATGAGGCAATGGGTTTGCAAAACCTAAGATGAAGAGAAATGTTTTCATTAGTTACAAATAAGAAAAGACAATGTTTATAGGGAAACTTTTCCCTGCAGCGGCATAAACCCAAATACAACAGCATTGTGCTGGAGCATGAACCAAGAGAATTAAATGAAAATGACTAATCTAGTTTTGCTGAACCGGTCAAAATGAAAAAAAGTCAATGAACTGCATCTGTATTGAAAAGTAGAGATGGATTTCAGCCATGGAGGTTGGGTGCAGATGTGGATCAGAAATCCAAACTTTACCCAAGTGTTCTGGTTCAGCCAAGTTTAGAGCAAAGCAAAATGCAAAGCTTCAATCTGGACCTGAACTTCCTCAAAGTTCAGAGGAATGTTTTTCAGATCTACGAATCTGGTTTTGGTGCATCTCTCATGAAAAATTAATTATGTTTTAAAAATTCTTTCTCTGTTAATAATGTAAAGTGGACTGATCACAAATAAGGATAATGTTTTCAATATTTGTATCCTGATGATTTCGTTTTTTCATAGGTGACTGTAAAAAAAGAATATTATGCATTGAATTAAGACACAATAGTGACAGATAGGATCTGAGACTAGATGGAGCACAGGGATGTCAAATAGGCTCTGGTAATGTGTAACTGGAATGCTGGCAAAGCTGCCAAACTTGCAAATCAACTTATGTTTAGACAGTTTACATTTGTGGGGTTTGTCTTTAGACGCAAAATGCATTATTTTGCATCCATTCCTCCCCAAATTATTATAAAAATGGCCCAAACTATTAACAGGACTGTGGCATTTTTAGAAAATGTTGAAAAATGTGTACATTTTGAAATAAGTTTGGCATACAACAAAATTATAAACATACATACAACATATTAACAACATTTTCTATTTTTGCTGCAAAATGTAAGGACGGTTACTGTGATTAGTAACCTCTTTGACCAATAAAGAATGTATTAAATAATTATTCTTTTTAAGAGGAATGTGAATTAATCACCAGAGTAATTGGCCCTAGCCACAGGAGCTAATCAGTGCTGCTGGAACAATTTTTACAGTGGGGGTGCTGAAGGTGGAAATATTGGCTTGTAATTACTACTTCAAGCCAGGGGGTGTGGGAGCACTCCCTGCATCCCTAGTTCCAGCACCTATGCAGCTAATACCTCCACATTGGCACCATCATCATTGAGGCAAATCCCAAAGGGACATAGCCTTCTTGCACATGGAGTGCCACCCAGATTGACCTCTAGCTAGGTACTTAAGACAGCCTGGCTGGATATTCAGTCCATCATGGGTGATCTCATTGTGCAACTGAAGCTTTTGGCCACTACATGATCACCGGCTGAATAGCAGCACTCCTTGATAATGCAGAAGGCATGACAAGAGCTTTAAATGAGTAAAGTAGTGTAGACCTCACCAGTGTTTCCAACTCTCATAATTTTATCTTGCAATATTTGGTGTTTTTTTTAAAGCTCCACCTGTTGGAATCAGGGTATTGCAGGAGAATCTCAGCTTTCATTTAAAAAAACGTGTGTGTGGCTGCAGAGACCAAAGGTAACCATCCATTTTGGGAGGGGGGGATGTGGACTACAAACCACGCCAGGTTCTGGTTGTCATTGTGTCAGAGTTATGCAATCTTTAAATAAAAATAACATTGCTGTTAAATAGAATCTCAGAGTGCCTTAATAAGGAGAACACATAAGGTACCTGGAGTGGTGTTGATTTGAGAGCAACCAGGCAGAATTTTCACAGCAGTTCCTGAGGCATGACTGCACATACTCAGCCAGCAAGGAGGGACAGCCTGAGCCACCAACAGAATTATTGTACGTTGTTGCAGTGAATGCAGACACAATGAGCGGTGCCAGGCGAATTAACTTTAGCTGGTCTGGAGGTGCTAGATATATTGAATAATTTCCAGCTCTCACCCATGCACAGGACTGATTTTGATATGGTCCTAGTGCAGTGTGAAGCTTATTGAGTGCCTAGAAAGAATGCAACTTCTGGAGCACAAGAGTGCAAACTGTTTATACTATTGTAGGGCCTAAAGGCCCCATCTGAGATCAGGGTGCAAATACATGGCAAGACACAGCATGTGCCCTGAAGAGCTTACAGTCTAAATAGATGAGAGACAGAGGTACAGTGATCTGAAGTGAAGCGCAAGGCCACATAGCATATTCTAGACTAGAACCCAGATCGCCTAATTCCCATACAACTGCCCCAGCTACTAGATTATATTGCTTCCCAAGGCCTTCAGACCTTTTAATTAAGCCCTGCTGTTGTTGCTCTGGGGCCTCTGTCTGAAGTATCCATGGAAGCAAGCTAGGGCACCACAGCAGCTGTCTCAAATAGGTCCTTCTTTTGGGAGAATTATTCCTTTCAACCAAGAGCTGGGAGTTGGGACAAAGGTGAACTTGTTTTTCTTTTTCTCCTCTTTGCGAGTGGTGCAGTGACCCAGGTACTAAAGCAGTAGGGCATTAACTAGTGGGTATCTAATGCTAAAGTTTTAACTCCTATCTGTTTGGCAATCAGCGACGATGAAAGGGATTAGAAGAGAAGTGCATGCTGGGCTATGGAATTTGGGGCCATTCTGACGTAGCTGTCCTGTCTTCTGGAGAGTGGGATAGGTCCTGCAGTGTTTGGAAGAGAGCCCTGCTCCTATCTACAAGCCTCATTTCTGCATTCTAGTAGCAGGCAGAGTGCTGGCTTCGACAACAGTCCTATCCTCAGCCTGTGGTATTGCTGCTCAGCTGTGCCCCTGTATGTCAGAAAGGAAAACAAAAAGCAAAGCCCCAGAGGTAAGCTGAGCAGTGTGAATGCTGAGCCCTCCGCTGCCAGTTTCCTTTTGGAAAATGATAGATGAGTCCTGTGACTGTGGCTAGCGATGGAGCTCAAAGGACGTTGCAAAGACAAAAAGCAAAGAGCACGTCTGATTGCTAAATATATTTCAAATCCATTCATTCCATGAAGTTCAGGCAAGGGAAGATTTTCTTTTCTGGGAATGTTTGACCAATCCTAACAGACTAAGCCCCTTGACACAATTCCTACTGAGAGAGGTGATGGCAGAATACAGTGAATTGATAAAGAAAGGGTCTTGTGCTCTCTAAACTGCTGGGCAAATATTTTAATGCCTGTATCAAGCATGAGTGAGGTACAGAAAAACCCAGATTCAAATAGACTTTCTCACATTCATACACACAATCAGTGACTAGAGGGCTTTATCTTTCTCAGTAATACTTACACCTGTAGTGTTTCTAATTGGCTTCCCAGGTTGTAACATAATGGTTTGCATGAATGTACCACTGCCCTTTAGTAAATGGAATATGTCAGACCCCATCATGAATAATTAGGCTCACTCTGTCAATTGAACTATTAGAGCTGCTGCTTTAGCATTATCTTTTTCTTCTATTCTAAGACCGTCCCATATGTAAAGGGTATAATGGTATTGAACAGCTCTAGGAATTACGGTGTGAACACCAAATTAAACATTCTTATTAACCATCGGTATCCTCCCAACCCCATTTAGTACTTCCTCCTTTTTCTTTCTCCATCCACACCTGGAATCTTGTCTCCCTCTGAAGAAAATGTCAGTCTATCAATCAATCTAGAAGTTACAGGAAACTATCACCATAGATCAAAGAGCACTTGTAATGTGCATTATTGAGGACTGTGCTTTTATGAGTTGAGTTTCCCAGACAGCCTGGGTTGAGTGCTATGAAGCTCTTGTCATGCACAGCCAGTTGGAATCGGACACAGAATAAAGCACAGCTCTTACAAGCACTTTAAGTGCCCAGTGATCACTGAATACCACATAATGTACTGGCTTTGGCTGTGGGATTTTGCCACCGACAGGCTGGACCCACAGAGAACATTAAAGGACTAAACTGTCAAAAAATGTTTGTATGTGTGTGGGGAGGGAGTGTTTGAATATATATAATATATATATGTAAATCAACACTTGTATTTTGTTCAGAATTGATGGCGTTTTTTTACACTATTCAAATATAAATGTTGTTTAGAATTTTCAGCGAAGAGCACTTCTGATTGCTAACACTCTTCTCCTAGCAACCTAGGTGGCTTCTGGTTATTCGAATATAAATGTTGTTTAGAATTATCAGCTTTTTCCTGCTTTTTCTCATTTTCACCTTCCCTCCCCCCCCCCCTTTTCCAGTGTGCAAAAGAAAAAGTCAGAGACAGTGGGATTTTTCTCCATCTTTTTGAATAGAATATTTTTTTGAAAGTTTGCAAATTTTCATTCAAAAATTTCATTGCTGCCAAACCCCCAGTGTTTGATGCAAAAATCTGTAGCTAAAATGTTTTCAAGGACCTTCCATTAGGTTCAGCTAAAGATTTCCTGTAGCTCTAGAGGCAGTGGCCAGCATGTTTGGAGTGGAAGGAACATAGTTCCAGCCCCAAATCCCTGTGTGTATTGTTATCCTCTATATGAGTGAGACTCTATCTCCTTGTGGCACAAATTTCCTTACTGCCTCCCTAGTCCCTCAGCTGAGCTCTTCAACATCTACTCTCTGAGCAGGCTGGTGGCCTCACACTCACCACTGTTGTTTTCACAGTCATTAGCTCAACACAGAACCGGTCATGCAGGTTCCTTCTTTCTCCTGGCCTGACCTCCTGATATGATGTCTCTTTCCTGCTGCTGGTTCCTGGCCTGAGGGCGGAGTCAGGCACTGGAAGCCAGGCGAAGATCAAGACTGTCAGAGGATTAGGGTTTCTGGCAAGAAAGGAGTAGTTTGGGACTTGCAGATCCCAGCATTCCCAAGATGGCTTGCTTCCTAGAAGATATTATCTTTTTTTGCCAGTGGCACAGTGCCCTCAGAGTCTCCCCCCATGTTTTGAAATGAGGACATTTCCTATTGGTTAGTAATGAACGCATCCATAATGACCAGTGCTACTAGAAGGTGGTAAGTAAGGAAAGGGAGGCCTACGAATCAGGTATCTATCACAACTCTGCCACTGACTTGCCAAGTGACCTTGGAATTTACTTTCCTCCTCTGCTTCAGTTTCTAGTTGGAGAAAAGGAGATAATACTTCCTTGTTTTGTAGAGATGTGGGAGCCTTGGTTAACATTTGTAAAGCATTTTATAAATATCATTTAATTGAGACTCAGAATAACCATGTGAGGTGGTCAGAACACCCACTTTATAGATGGATAAACTGAGACAAAAAGTTAAGCCACCTGTTCCTGGGCAGTGGCAGAGATGCAAAGAGAACCTAGAAGTTCTGACTCCCAGTCCAGTGCTCTGACCACTAGGCAAGATTCCAGAATGAGGCTATGCTCTATATCTGTTTCTCTAGTATTAGAAAATCAAATATTTGTTTATGGTTGTCTTTGTACTAAAGCATTGATTCTCTACATGATGGTTGCAAATAGATCAAGTGGGGGTTGCAACCACTTTCTTTTTCTTTAAGGTTAGATGCAAAGGGGGTCCCAAAACTTTTTTCTGTTGGACCATATGGAAAAGGTTGAGGACCACTCTAGTGGGGTATATTGAAGATGATGAAAAGGAAAGATGCCCTATCTGTGGGTTTGGAATTCCACCTGTAAGAAAATAGATAGTGGGGAAAAAATAATTAGTGGTATTTATAGGGAACACTCATCTCCTAGCAACCTTGGCGGCTTCTGGTTATCAGAGCTGATCCACAGAAATGTAGTTCATATGACATTGGCATGGTGGTGTGAGCTGGATGGAAGAGGAAGGAACCTGACAAACAATGAAGCCCTCTTTGTGTTATCTAGCATGACCATGGCTACCGCATCATGTATTCATTTAAGATAAAGATATGAGTTACTTTCCTCCAGCAAAGTGTCTGTTTTAGTTCCTAAGTCTCTCTGGCAAATGTATATATTTCTGCAGAATAACCAAATGACCTGACAGAGTGTAAACCCCTGGAGAAACAGTACACTCCACGTGAAAAGAAAATCTATGAAATGTCACCCCCGTTACATTGAGCTGGGAACATGATCAACCTGAGAATTAGATAGCATGGAAACCTTTATACACTTTGAATTAACCTTTTATGTCTGTGAAGGACAAATGATAAACCCTTTACCCCACTGCCAAGCTAGAGCGGCATTCAGTCTCTCTGCTGGTTCCACTCTAATTAAATGTGGATTTGATGTAAACCACAATCCAGACTTGTTATGAATTCAGAAAATGCTGGCTTCATTATTCTTGTCAGGCTGCAAAACTAGACCATGACAGATGAGTTTCTGAGCATTTGCTGATCATTCATCTACAAAACATAATAGTTTGATTCTTTCACTTAGGGCTATTTACAGAAACAGCATTTGATTAATTGAAGCACCAGTGCTCAGTGAATTCTCTTTATTTTTCCCTCCTTTAACCAGATTTCAGTGTATCCTAAGAAAATTTTCTTTAATAACATGATACAAATGGAAGATCATTTTTCCGAATGACAGGAACACATGATTTCTTTAACCTTAATATAAGAACAATAATACTTTTGACTACACCCCCCCACACAAATATACTGTAAGCCAGCTAACAGATAGCAATAAAATATTTTGGTGTTATTCAGGCAATACCTAAATAATTCAAGTTAGTCAAATCCTCTAGAATCAAATGGAGTAGTCACAGCTTCAGGAGGGTTAAGTGCAAAATTTAATTTGTGCTAATCTGCTGTAGAGAGCAGAAACACAAATTATACTATTTGCATCACTTACCTGTTTTAGAGTGTGCTTGTTTCTCTCTCTCACACACATGCACATACATTTAAGTAGATATGTATACAAAGTTTCTATAATTGATTTAAAAATACTACAGTATTTTTCTTTTTTTTAATTTAAACTTTCTTCTGCAGTTTTGTGCCCACAGATAACAATAGTAATGCAAGAGAACCCAGACAGAGAAATAGATTATAAACAAAAAGGAAACTAACCAGTCTATTTTTCTGGTTCAAGCTGAGTGAAATGCACAAAGCAAGGTCAGCATAGACTGTGTACAATGTATTTTTGAAAATTAGTAGCTTTAATAATCTAAGGTATAACTAGTAATACAGTTAAGGATTTAAAACATAAACAAAACAAATGCCTAAGAACACGAGAGCCATAGTAATTGATGGTGTATTGAAATTGCACCAGAGATAAATTTCACTCATGATTTTTTCTTGAGAATGTCCCTTTGACTTGATGTGAGATGTTAGGTATATACAAATATTCCACCAATAAAATAATTCTCCATTTCAATATTAACTGCTTGTTTAGGATTAAAATATACAGTGTTACCAAACTTTTAGAAGTACATGGATGACACACTCAACTCAAAAGCATTAAATTATAGTGTAACTTGCTGCCAGTCATGCTGAATATTTTTCAGGTGAACAAAATGAGAATTGTGTTTTCAAGATTTCCTTCTGTTTTAAGGTTTATGTATTTTTACATATTAATAGAATGATGTAGCGCAGCAAGTGCACACAGTGTCTTACAGTCAGGGGAAGGAAAGGTCCTTGCCCCAAGGAGTTTACAATGTAACTTAGACAAGAAAGGTACATAATGAACAACAGTTTGATGGCATTTCTACAGCTCAGCGGACACAGTGAACTATATGCATACCCCAAATAAAAAAAAAAATGTAAGAGGACCAAAAAAATAACTACAGAATAAAAGAGGTGGTTAGGGACAAAAAAATCCTTTAAATATTGGAAGTCAAATCTTGCTGAGGAAAATAGAAAAAAACATAAATTCTGGCAAGTCATGTGTGAAAGTACAATTAGGCAAGCCAAAAAAGAGTTTGAAGAGCAACTTATAAAAGACACAAAAACTAACAGCAATTTGTTTTAAGTACATGACAAACAGGAAGCCTGCCAAAAAATCAGTGGGGCCATTGGATGATTGAGGTGCTAAAGGAAGACAAGGCCATTGTGGAGAAGTTAAATGAATTCTTTGCATTAGTCTTCACTGCAGAGGATGTGAGGGAGATTCACACACCTTAATCATTCTTTTTAGATGACAAATCTGAGGAATTGTCCCAGATTGAGATGTCAATAGAGGAGGTTTTGGAACAAGTTGATCAATTAGATGGTAATAAGTCACCAGAACCAGATGGTATTTGCCCAAGAGTTCTGAAGGAACTCAAATATGAAATTATAGAACTATTAACCATATGTAACCTATTGCTTAAATCAGCCTCTGTACCAGCTGACTGGAGGATAGCAGAAGTAGTGCTGATTTTTAAAAAAGGCCACAGAGGTGATCCTGGCAATTACAGGCCAGTAAGCCTCACTTCAGTACCAAGAAAATTGGTTAAAACTATAGTAAAGAATGGAATTATTAGCCACATAGATGAACACAATATGTTAGGGAAGAGTCAACACAGCTTTTGTTTCACCATTTCATTAGAATTCTTTGAGGAGGTCAACAAACATGTGGACAAAGATGATCCAGTGGATATAATGGACTTGGACTTTCAGAAAGTCTTTGCAAGGTCCCTCACTAAAGGCTCTTAAGCAAAGTAAGTAGTCATAGAATGAGAGGGAAGGTCTTCTCATGAATCAGTATCTGGTTAAAAGATAGGAAATAAAGGAGGAATAAATGGTCGGTTTTCACAGTGGAGAGAGGTAAATAGTGGAGTCCTCCAAGGATCTGTACTGGGACCATACTGTTCAGCATATTCATAAATGATCTGGAAAAAGGGTTAAACAGTGAAGCGGCAAAGTTTGCAGACGATACAAAATTGCTCAATACAGTTAAGTCCAAAGCAGACTGAAAAGAGTTATAAAGGGATCTCACAAAACTGGGTGACTAGGTAACAAAATGGCAGATTAAATTAAATGTTGATAAATTGCGAACAGCAGAGGCTAACAGAGGGAGTTTGCCTGGGAGTTCGCTTGGGGAGAGCGCACTGAGGCTTTCATCTGCAGGTTTCTCTGAGTAGTTCCTGCAACAGTTGAGGAAGCTCTTAAGAGGACGATGATATGGAAGGTGAGCGATCAGCTGTTGTAACCTGCACAGGTTGTGCCATGTTTGTCTTTCTTCCACAGGACAGAAGCGACTTTGTCTGTACAAAGTGCAAGTTGGTCTCTATATTGGAAGAGAAGGTTCGAGGGCTGGAGAAATGAGTATCGACTCTGCGGTGCATAAGGGAAAATGAAGATTTCCTGGACAGACGTCAGGAGATGCTTCTACGGCCACCATGTTCTGAAGATTCAGAGCAGGCGCAGCAGGGACAGAAGGATTGTGAAGAGGTTTGGCAGCATGTGACCTCCAGAAGGAGAAAGAGGAGCGTCCATGCACCAGCAATGGAGATACAGGTGAGCAATCGTTTCCATGTTCTCTCTACAGGTACTAATGTGGAGAGTGGACTAGATGACCCATCTGAGGGAAGGGAGCAGAAGGACACTCCACCGATTGGAAGGCAAAAGATGCACTGTCCTAGGGATGAGGGTTCCACGACCACCACTCCCAAGAGGAGGAGGAGGGTGGTGGTGGTCGGGGACTCCCTCCTCAGGGGGACTGAGTCATCTATCTGCCACCCCGACCGGGAAAACCGAGAGGCCTGCTGCTTGCCAGGAGCTAGGATACACGATGTGACGGAGAGACTGCCAAGACTCATCAAGCCCTCGGATCGCTACCCCTTCCTGCTTCTGCACATGGGCACCAATGATACTGCCAAGAATGACCTTGAGCGGATCACTGCAGACTACGTGGCTCTGGGAAGAAGGATAAAGGAGTTTGAGGCGGAAGTGGTATTCTTGTCCATCCTCCCTGTGCAAGGAAAAGGCCTGGGTAGAGACCGTCGAATCGTGGAAGTCAACGAATGGCTACGCAGGTGGTGTCGGAGAGAAGGCTTTGGATTCTTCGACCATGGGATGGTGTTCCAAGAAGGAGGAGTGCTAGGCAGAGATGGGCTCCATCTAACGAAGAAAGGGAAGAGCATCTTCGCCAGCAGGCTGGCTAACCTAGTGAGGAGGGCTTTAAACTAGGTTCACCGGGGGAACGAGATCAAAGCCCTGAGGTAAGTGGGGAAATGGGATCCTGGGAGGAAGCACAAGCAGGAGAGCGCAAGAGGGGAGGACTCCTGTCTCATACTGAGAAAGAGGGACGATCGATGAGTTATCTTAAGTGCCTATACACAAATGCAAGAAGCCTGGGAAACAAGCAGGGAGAACTGGAAGTCCTGGCACAGTCAGGGAACTATGATGCGATTGGAATAACAGAGACTTGGTGGGATAACTCATATGACTGGAGTACTATCATGGATGGATATAAACTGTTCAGGAAGGACAGGCAGGGTAGAAAAGGTGGGGGAGTTGCATTGTATGTAAGAGAGGAGTATGACTGCTCAGAGCTCCGTTATGAAACTGCAGAAAAACCTGAGAATCTCTGGATAAAGTTGAGAAGTGTGAGCAACAAGGGTGATGTCGTGATGGGAGTCTGCTATTGACCACCAGACCAGGGGGATGAGGTGGACGAGGCTTTCTTCTGGCAACTAGCAGAAGTTGCTAGATCGCAGGCCCTGGTTCTGATGGGAGACTTTAATCACCCTGATATCTGCTGGGAGAGCAATACAGCAGTGCACAGACAATCCAGAAAGTTTTTGGAAAGTGTAGGGGACAATTTCCTGGTGCAAGTGCTGGTGGAACCAACTAGGGGCAGAGCTTTTCTTGACCTGCTGCTCACAAACAGGGAAGAATTAGTAGGGGAAGCAAAAGTGGATGGGAACCTGGGAGGCAGTGACCATGAGATGGTCGAGTTCAGGATCCTGACACAAGGAAGAAAGGAGAGCAGCAGAATACGGACCCTGGACTTCAGAAAAGCAGACTTTGACTCCCTCAGGGAACAGATGGGCAGGATCCCCTGGGAGAATAACATGAAGGGCAAAGGAGTCCAGGAGAGCTGGCTGTATTTTAAAGAATCCTTATTGCGGTTGCAGGAACAAACCATCCCGATGTGTAGAAAGAATAGTTAATATGGCAGGCGACCAGCTTGGCTAAACAGTGAAATCCTTGCTGATCTTAAACGCAAAAAAGAAGCTTACAAGAAGTGGAAGATTGGACAAATGACCAGGGAGGAGTATAAAAATATTGCTCAGGCATGCAGGAGTGAAATCAGGAAGGCCAAATCACACTTGGAGTTGCAGTTAGCAAGAGATGTTAAGAGTAACAAGAAGGGTTTCTTCAGGTATGTTAGCAACAAGAAGAAAGTCAAGGAAAGTGTGGGCCCCTTACTGAATGAGGGAGGCAACCTAGTGACCGAGGATGTGGAAAAAGCTAATGTACTGAATGCTTTTTTTGCCTCTGTCTTCACGAACAAGGTCAGCTCCCAGACTGCTGCACTGGGCAGCACAATATGGGGAGAAGGTGACCAGCCCTCTGTGGAGAAAGAAGTGGTTTGGGACTATTTAGAAAAACTGGACGTGCACAAGTCCATGGGGCCGGATGCCCTGCATCCGAGGGTGCTAAAGGAGTTGGCGGATGAGATTGCAGAGCCATTAGCCATTATTTTTGAAAACTCATGGCGATCGGGGGAGGTCCCAGATGACTGGAAAAAGGCTAATGTAGTGCCCATCTTTAAAAAAGGGAATAAGGAGGATCCGGGGAACTACAGGCCAGTCAGCCTCACCTCAGTCCCTGGAAAAATCATGGAGCAGGTCCTCAAGGAATCAATTATGAAACACTTAGAGGAGAGGAAAGTGATCAGGAACAGTCAGCATGGATTCACCAAGGGGAAGTCGTGCCTGACTAACCTAATTGCCTTCTATGATGAGATAACTGGCTCTGTGGATGAGGGGAAAGCAGTGGATGTGTTATTCCTTGACTTTAGCAAAGCTTTTGATACGGTCTCCCACAGTATTCTTGCCGCCAAGTTAAAGAAGTATGGGCTGGATGAATGGACTGTAAGGTGGATAGAAAGCTGGCTAGATCGTCGGGCTCAACGGGTAGTGATCAATGGCTCCATGTCTAGTTGGCAGCCGGTTTCAAGCGGAGTGCCCCAAGGGTCGGTCCTGGGGCCGGTTTTGTTTAATATCTTTATTAATGATCTGGAGGATGGTGTGGACTGCACTCTCAGCAAGTTTGCAGATGACACTAAATTAGGAGGCGTGGTAGATACACTAGAGGGTAGGGATCGGATACAGAGGGACCTAGACAAATTAGAGGATTGGGCCAAAAAAAACCTGATGAGGTTCAACAAGAACAAGTGCAGAGTGCTGCACTTAGGACGGAAGAATCCCATGCACTGCTACAGACTAGGGACCGAATGGCTAGGTAGCAGTTCTGCAGAAAAAGACCTAGGGGTCACAGTGGACGAGAAACTGGATATGAGTCAACAGTCTGCTCTTGTTGCCAAGAAGGCTAACAGCATTTTGGGCTGTATAAGTAGGGGCATTGCCAGCAGATCGAGGAACGTGATCGTTCCCCTTTATTCGACATTGGTGAGGCCTCATCTGGAATACTGTGTCCAGTTTTGGGCCCCACACTACAAGAAGGATGTGGAAAAATTGGAAAGAGTCCAGCGGAGGGCAACAAAAATGATTAGGGTCTGGAGCACATGACTTATGAGGAGAGGCTGAGGGAACTGGGATTGTTTAGTCTCCAGAAGAGAAGAATGAGGGGGGATTTGATAGCAGCCTTCAAGTACCTGAAGGGGGGTTCCAAAGAGGATGGAGCTCGGCTGTTCTCAGTGGTGGCAGATGACAGAACAAGGAGCAATGGTCTCAAGTTGCAGTGGGGGAGGTCCAGGTTGGATATTAGGAAACACTATTTCACTAGGAGGGTGGTGAAGCACTGGAATGCGTTACCTAGGGAGATGGTGGAGTCTCCTTCCTTGGAGGTTTTTAAGGCCCGGCTTGACAAAGCCCTGGCTGGGATGATTTAGTTGGGAATTGGTCCTGCCTTGAGCAGGGGGTTGGACTAGATGACCTCTTGAGGTCCCTTCCAACCCTGATATTCTATGATTCTATGAAATGAAAAATCATGCACATTGGAAAACATAATTCCAACTATATGTAAAAAATTACAGGGGTCTAAATTAGCTATTACCACTCAAGAGAGAGATCAAGGAGTCATTGTGGATAGTTCTCTAAAAACATCTGCTCAATGTGTCGCGGCAGTCAAAACAGCTAACAATGTTAGAGACTAACAAATTTGCCACTAGTACTCCTGTTCTTTTTGCGGATACAGACTAACACGGCTGCTACTCTGAAACCTAACAATGTTAGGAACCATTAGGATGCGGATAGATAATAAGACCGAAAATATCATAATGCTACTACATAAATCTTTGGTACACCCACACGTTTAATATTGCATGCAGTTCTGGTCATCCCATCTCAAAAAAATGATAGATTAGAATTTAAAAAGTTACAGAGACGGGTAACAAAAATGAATAGGGGTATGGAACAGCTTCCATATGAGAAGAGGTTAAAAATACTTAATTTTAGAAGAGAGATGACTAAGGGGGGATATGCTCGAGGTCTATAAAATCATGAATGGTGTGGAGAAAATGAAAAAAGAAGTGTTATTTAGCTCTTCACATACAAGAACCAGGGTCACCTAATAAAATTAATAGGCACCAGCTTTTCAACTAACATAAGGAGGTACTTCCTCACACAACACACAGTCAACCTATGGAACTTATTGTCAGGGGATGATGTGAAAGCCAAAAGTATAACTGGGTTCAAAAAGAATGAGACAAGTTCCTAGAGGATAGGTCCATCGGTGATTATTACCTAAGATGGTCAGGGAACACAACCCTGTGCTCTGGGTGTCCCTAAGCCTCTGACAGCCAGAAGCTGCGACTAGATAACAGGGGGATAGATCATTCTACAAATTGCTCTGTTCTGTTCACTCCGTCTGAAGCATCTAGCACTGGCCGCTGTTGGAAGACAGGATGCTGGGCTGGATGGACCATTGTTCTGACCCAGTATGGCCACTCTTATGTTCTTATGATCTGCTTGAGAGTTCCAGGCTAGCAACTGTCATTGCTTACAGGTACCAATGATGAAGAAATGCACGAAGGAAAGGCCCTCAGTTGTCAAATACCACATATACTCCAGAGAATACAGCCAGATCTTCAAATCATTTATTGTGTTTTCTAAACATACATCAGCTAGATCCTCAGCTGCTGTACATCCACATAGCTCCACTGATGCTGATTTACACCAGCTTAGGATCTGGTCTGTGTTTCCTACAGTTTGATTCTTTGTTTTCATTTAAGTGTGTGCTTCTCAGAGGATAAGCATTGAGCTGTAGTTCTTAAGTATAAAATAAATAACTGGCTTTGGGATAAACATTTTATTTCTGCCAGATACCTTGGGCTTGGGCTTGAGCATGCCATTATCAGCCAAGAAAGTTTTATCTTGTAAAGAATTTCCTTGCTGTCTGGCTCTGAACATAAATACCGCAAGATCTTGAAAGTGCCAAATCATCTGGTCTGCAAAAGAGGTGAAGGGAAGTGAAAGGCTGTGATGATTCAAACCTTTCCCTAAGGCTTGGGTTAAGAAAAGGCAGGCTTTCCAGAATCAGCTCCTGCATATCTGTCATTACAATGAGCTAATCTGAGCCATTCACGCAGCCCAGGGAGATGTTGTGTGCTGTTTTCTGCTCCATTTGTAATATTGCAAATCTGTACAAACAGAAATCATTTGTGATTTTCTCTGTTATCATTAGAGTCCTTATTATGGGAGCAGAAGTGACCACAGTAGATAAGGCGGTAGAACTGGTTCTATTCTAACACCCTGTTTTCAGTGGCTCATAAGTCTGTGAAAGTTTTTACCTTTTGGGCAGAAATTGTCTGAAATAAATTTTTGGCTTGAAAGTGAGCAAAAAGAGACCAGTGTTTTGGAGATGAGTGAAAACAATACACGTCTCCCATTCTAACAGGTTCTTGTGACTATTTTTTTTTTTTGTATGCAGTGTTATTGTAGCTGTGTTGGTCTCAGGATATTAGAGAATCAAGGTGAGTCAGGTAAGATTTTTATTGGACCAGCTTCTGTTGCAGGCTTTCGAGTTTACACAGCTTTTCTTTAGGTCTGGAAAACGTACTCAGAGTATATTTAGCTGTGGCATTCTGAATATATTTTCCAGACATGAAGAAGAGCTCTGTGTAAGCTCGAAAGCTTGTCTCTCTCACCAACAGAAGTTGGTCCAATATAAGGTATTACTTCACCTATGTTATCTATCTATCTATCTATCTATCTATCTATCTATCTATCTTTACCTTAAGTGGCTGGGAATAAGAATTGAAATTTGGCAGTGAAAGAGCCCCAATGAAGTTTGATTAGATTTTACTAAGTACAACCTTTCAAAATCATATACCAGGCATTCACAGAATGCATTATACAGGTGTGTAGTACCTGTCTGTCTTTGGTTTGGTTTGGGGTCCCCCCGCCACAAACTTGTTAGGTGCGCTGGTAAGGATGGCAGATAGAAATCGTGTGGCCTCCAGCAATGAGTTGTGAGAATGTGTTGCCCCCTTTGGCCCAAATGGTTAGCCAGGCATTACTGGGTTGTTTTCATTAGAAGGAGAAATTGATTCTAGAATAGGTATTTTTTGGTGCAGTCCTGTTTATTTCCAAAGAATGTACACAAGGTCTGGTTTCCCTGAGCACGATAGGAACAAACAGCAGCAGCCAATTTCCTTGCTCACAATTTCCAAGCCTGCCTCTCCAGCAAGTCCTATGTCCCAAGGAATTTCATCTCTCTGCTCTTTCTCAGGGCCACTCTCATGACTGGTTCTCTCGCTGTCTGCTGGATCTCTCCTGGCTTTCTGCCTCTTACACACACAGCTGCAACCAATCCATCCCCAATCCCCTGCATTTGCAACTAGTCCCAGGGAAATCCCTTAGACCATATGGCTTAACTGGGGCTGCATGGGATGGGGTATTTGAGATTTGTTTAGCCAACTATTGTCAGGTAGTAAAATCCCTCTGTGCAAAAATTATCCTGAGAATGGACTGGATTTGCAGTCATATTATACTTCCTGGACAGGGAGAAAGGGCACCTTTCAGGTATATGACACTAAATTTATGACAAGCATACTGATCCCTTTTTCTTTTATTAGACTCTTGCTATGATTCATCTGTGTAGCAATTTAATTATTCAGGCACCTGGCCATTGGATCAGACAAATCAAATGGGGATTTGCAAGAACTGGTCACATGGGATAAAGCACGTCAAGAAGGACTAATAAAACTAGGCCTGCTATGTAAGATGGATATTTACAGTATCACCAATAAATTGCTGCCTGTCAGAGGGAAAAGGAGAAAAACAAATAGAGCCTTGATTATTCTAAAGACATTTAGCTATTTTCACCCTTTCTCACTTTAAAATAAGTACTTATTTTATTTCAGTGATTTGGCTCATGTAAAGTACTGTTTCAGATTAAGATTCCTAATTATGCATTTAAATAGAAGAAGATTGTGATTTAAATGCCCACTGATTGCTAGCAAGATATTTAATATGGATTAACGGAAGTTCAAATGTGTATGCTGTGTAGCTGTTATGTAGTTTAAATTAGTGAGGGGTGACTCTGCAAAGTCATAGCAAGCTAAAAGTTCAAATCCTCACCCCAACTATTTGAACTATACCAGCCACCTGGCATGGACATCCTGTAAGAGCAGATTCTTGCAAATTTGCAGTACTTACCTTCCAATCTATTCCATTCTACATAGTTTCTAAGTATTGTAGTATGTAAGCACCTTCCAGAAAGGCATTAAGCAACATGATCAGCATCTGTTATGTGTAGTTTGTTCTTTCTCTCATCCTTTCCTTACTATTGTTCAGGTGGGAAATAAATATTAAAACTGATTTTTATGTTTTCTTTAGGTATTTATTCCATGACAATCCCCATGACATCTGTATGCCTTAGAAGTTAGAGATGGAGAATACCTGCTAGATCTTCTAGGGTGACCATCTCCAAAGGAGAATATGGAACCTGATTCTGATCTTACTTACTCTACCATGATCCAAGAATAACCACCCGCCCCATTGAAGACAATTGAATTACAGTTGTGTGAGATCAGAATCAAGCGCAGGGTCTCCAGATTTGTGGGAACTTTTACATGCTATTATGGCAATTAGTCTTGTAGCAGTAGAAGTGCAAAGAAGCATGAAATTGCTGGGGGGCGGGAAGGGGAGAAAGAGTGAGAGGGGAATTAAGTGAACTTTTTTTGAGCCTGTGAAAAGGATTGGTTCAAATTTTCAGTACTTTGTGTTGGTTCTTATTTTATCCAAAAAAGTGCATTCATCCAGTGGCTTAATATATTACAAATAAAGATCCAGGTTCTTAGATTCAGATGAGCTCTTCCCTGTGCAGAGGGAAGGGTGACATGATGCTGCTGCCCAGGCTAGTAAAATCCACCTCTATGCCAGATGTGGAATCCCCAATTCTGGGGGAATCCTCAACTTCCCAATAAGGTCAACTTTATGGAACAACACCAACAGCCATAACGTTGGGCCAGGATTCTGCCTAGGATGTGTTTTTGGAAACACTTGGGTAACCATTGGTTCACTTTCAAACTGGATCCTGGAGAAGAGTGAACTGATGAATGTTCAGATGAGCCTGAATTTTGTGCCTGATAAACATGTCTTTTGACGGCCTGTTTCAGGCCATTCACTTTTTTTTGTCCCATGTAGAAACACAGAATTAACCCAAATTTAACCCAAAGGACATTGTGTCAATTTATTTTTCTTGTTTTCTCTTTCTTTTTTTTTAGTCAATCTGTAATATCCTGTTGGATCTTTGGGAATGAAATTTATGGTACTCTCAATTTTGCCCAGTTGCATTTATTTCAGGAGATAAAACCAGAAACAAACATTGCTTGTGCACTAGTGGCAGGTGTGTAAACAGCCAAAGAGAAACTGCTGAGCTCCAGTTCATTTGCAAATTTGACACCATCAGATCAGGATTAAACAAAGACTGTGAATGGCTATCCAACTACAGAAGCAGTTTCTCCTCCCTTGGTGTTCACACCTCAACTGCTAGCAGAGCACCTCACCCTCCCTGATTGAACTAACCTCGTTATCTCCATACTGATTTATACCTGCCTCTGGAGATTTTCATTACTTGCATCTGAAGAAGTGAGGTTCTTACCCACGAAAGCTTATGCTCCCAATACTTCTGTTAGTCTCAAAGGTGCCACAGGACCCTCTGTTGCTTTTTACAGATTCAGACTAACACGGCTACCCCTCTGATACTTGAGTGTTGATCTTGGTTTTCCCCACAAAAGATCCATGGGACCCAGCCCAGGAGATTATAGCCATGTTAAAGTCCACCTAAACTAGTTAGCACCGCCCTCTAAACTCAGTTGTGCAGAGTGTGTCACCGAATAGAAGCAAAGCACAGCCCTTTTTCTTCATTATACTATTTGCCTTTCAGACCTTCTTCCTCCCTCCCCCCCCTTTTTTTTTGCATGTTAAAAGTAACTTAAATCTTTGCAAACAATCAATAGAATTGATTTGTTTAATGGGCTGTATGACTGATGGCGTCAGCTGGAAGATAAGTGATATTTGTCTAGAAGGTAAAGAGTGACCTGTGACCTATAAGGCTGCCCTTGCTTAAATGTCAGCATGACAACAAGTTGGGACAAATTTACATTTCTGGGAGGAAATAACATCTTGAAAACATTTCAGAAATGTTGGTCTACTGAAGAGGGAGCAGTAATAAGGAAAGAGAATTGTGGGGAATCAGTATCCTGAATTGAAACATAAATCCTTTTAAAGACCATTTGCACTTGAAATGTTTATTCAGTTTTCTGTGAAGGAGGCATCAAGTGCCATGCTTGGAATGAAGTGTATGCTTTAATAATTAATCCCTTGTGCATTCATTAATATGGGCAAAATCTTAGCACAGGGGATATAGGAAGAATGTTGACATCCAAAAGCATAGAATAATGTCAGTGCTTTGAAATGCATAATAAATTAGTAAGAAAATACAGGAGCTAATGTGATTATGATAGCTATCATGATGACATACTTGATGAGCTATATAGACACACTTTTTAATTAAAGGAACAGTATAATCTTGAAATCGAGTCCATTAAAAAAAGTTTGAAAGTAGTTTCAGAAGCCATCCTGTCCCTAAATTCCCCTGCAACTTTTGTGATTTTAAAATCACATATTCCTGTTTCCTAAATGGTTTTCTCTTTCATGCGGACATGTGAAAAATCGACACCATTAATGATGGAAACTGACTGTGGCTCCAGGATTGCAACTGCTAAGGTGCAGGTGTGCCAGTGTGAGGCCTAACTTACTGAACATAGAAGGGAAATGGGGAAACTGGCTAGACATGTATTGGTGCCAAATGCACAAAGGGTTATTAGTAAAGGTTATTTATAAAAAATTGGAGATAAAAATTTCTAGGCAGAGATGCAATTTTTAAATGGATTTGTGGCCCTTTGAAAACTGTGTAAATTCTAGTTGGGACTGTGTATTTATCCTTCCTTTGGAAAGACAAGGACTTAGAAGATCCTCAGCCTATCTTTAATTTCTCTACTTGCCTAAAGTCTGCCCAGTCACCATTACATATTTTTCATTTTTGCTTATGATTTGAACAAACAATCCATACCCAGACTCCTATTTACAGGCCAGATCCCGCAACGTGCTGAGTGCCCTCATTTCCCATTCCCATAGCATTTTACAGGCTTAGCCCTAAAAAAGGATGTATAAGAAATATGGTTTTGAACACTAATGTATGTATAAGGCTTTTTTGTTGATAAATTGGGCCCATAAGACTTCTTGTGATTAAAAGCCTAACCAATTATAGTGAAAAGCTAGAGCTACCCATATTGCTGTTATTAGCATATAAATGCTAATCTCTGTCAGAGTTGGACATAATCATGAAATATGTCATCATTCCAGGATGAAGCTTGGAGTTGCCTAGGGTCCCATAACATTATGGCGACGCAGCAGCAACGCTATTGTTATGGTTGAAGAGGAACATTCATTATCAGCTTCTTTTTTCGGAGGCTTGTAATTTTACAAAAAAATTACTTTTTGGATAAAGTTTCTCAGATTTATTTTAGTGGCAAAGGTGATTTTGGGGGGGGGGGGGGGGGAATTTAGTAAAATACGATCTGACCTTTTGTGTAGGTAAAAGGAAAAGTTGTTTTTCCATTTTTAATTATTCCAGATTCTTATTTGTACTCGGATAATTGGCAAATGTCTTCTTTATCATTAAAATGCCATGGACCTAGTGCTCACGCTGGGACAAGCATCTTTGAAATATTTCAAGACAGAAGGTGTAGAACAGTGGCTCTCAAACTTTTTTACTGGTGACCCCTTTCACATAGCAAGCCTCTGAGTGCGACCCCCTTATAAGATAAAAGCACTTCTTTATATATTTAACATTTATATATTTAACTTATACCATGAAGATTTACAAACTTAACACCATTATAAAGGCTGGCGGCAAAGCAGGATTTGGGGTGGAGGTTGACAGCTCGCGACTCCCCATGTAATAACCTCGCAACCCCCTGAGGGGTCCCGACCTCCAGTTTGAGAACCCCTGGTGTAGAATCATTAAACGTATGTGACCTGATTTTCCAGTGCTCAACACCTAGCAGCTCTGCTTGGAATCCCACTTCTTCGCGTTCCACTAGCACAGCCCTGGAGGCAGAGGAGCAGCCCTGGAACCTCCCATAAGAGGATTCTGTCTAGGGAAAGTTAGAAGACTTTGCTGTATGGCTTTGCAGGAAGGGAGTGGTTAAAATAATTAGCAGCTCACCAGTCCTGCCCCCCCCCCCCCCCGCAACACTAGAATATGGAATCCCAATGGAGGCTTCTGTGGATTTAGGGAAAGGTGAAGGCTGCTGCAATGTCTACCATGATCACAGGGGTGTGTTCTGTTCATGCACATGAAGAATTTGGATCTTACTGTTGTATCGCAGTTCTGCTATTCTATGTGGAATGTAGGGAGAGGTGCACCAGTTTGTCTAAAACTGAACTTGAAACTCCACCTAAAGTTCCTTTGAGGTTTTTTAAAAAAAGCTTAAATCAATTTTTTTAGTATGTTTATTTTTGGAGGTTGCAGAAGGCTTGAAATGGCATGAAAGAGGCTATTTTTTTGCATGACGCCCAGCCAAAATGAAACAGCACTGGAAATCTCAGGAGAGAGCTTGATCTTGCAAGGTTTCTAGCTCAATTTGCAGACTCGTGGATAAGATTGGATACACTACGGATAAGCATCCAAACATTGAATCCTTATCTAAGATGAAGTTCTTTTGAGGGTTTCTCATCATCACTTTTCTAAGAGTTTTAAGTGGTCTCCTTTGCATCAGTTCCCAGTCTCAAATCAATCAATGGCAAACCCAGGTTCATGTTCAACAACATGTGGAATATCCCTCGGTAGCATACATCCCCTTCATTATTTTTGACACATGCTATTGAGATTGGATCCATATGTTTATTAATTCCACTGGAAATCTGGCTAAAATCTGAGATGGGCAATTTATGCACTCTGAAAAGATTATGGAAACCTTTTTTGCGATAAAACACAGTATGGAGGTATTCTGGAAATATTTTACTCACTTATCTTCATAATCATAAATTATTTCATACCTAATTACAAACAGACAGATTGAATCATTGTCTTCATTGAGAGCTGTTTGACACTGAGAATATACTGCCTTGTTTTATAAACCTTTTAATGTTCAGCCCATAAATATGTCACAGCTAAGGAGTACTGCATCTTTAAGTATATTAAATTCAGTCTTGTGTAACCAAACATAATAGGATTTTTAAATGAATTATAACTGAAGTACTTAATAAACAACTTTTTAAACTTTCTACATGTGTAAAGCTGTTTGGAACTGACCAATTCAAATTAAATATATAAAAGTAAACTTCGTATTTGTCAGCATTGCAACAAATTACTATGATGGGAAGCTATTGTGCGAAGTACATCTGAGAGCAATAAAACACTTACAGAGGAAATGGTTTAATTAATTATTTTTAAAAATCACCTGTAAATGGGATTGCAGAGCAAATACTGAAACTAAAGTAATGTGAGAAACAGGGATGCCCAAACTTTCTCTATCTGAAGGTGACTTGACATCTTTCTTACAGCTTGAGGGTTGAGCCTGATGTACATAATATGGAGCCGATTGCCTTAGCCTCTATTTTTAATAGGCAGGCATGATACATGATCCTGAGAGACAAGAATCCCTAACACAATTGCTCCATCTTGAGCCAAGCAGCAGTTATTTAAGTTACATTCTCAAAAGGAAGCTTTGCATGCTGGGAAGTATAATCACTGAGGACCGTATTTGCCTAAAAATGAACTGAGTGCTGCTGGGCCCTACGGTAGAATTTTGTGAGCTGAATTTTCTCTGTAAGAAATGGAGAAATTCTAGGGAACTGTCCTCAATAGCAGGAATACTTGAGACTCCTTTTTAACAGTTCTTCAAGTAACAGAGGCTGGGCTGGGGCAAGGGTAGTGGTGGCCCTTTAATATATTAATAGATTATAAAGTCAGAAAGACCTTAGGATCGTCTAGTCTGATCTCTAGCATCACACTGGCCAAAGAACCTGACCCCGCAATTTCCACATGTATGTGCTTGAAGTTAAGCAAGCACTTAAGTAAGCCCTTCAGAACAGATACGCTAGGCAAAATTTTGAAAAGTGGGCACCTACAGTTAGGCACCTAAATTCCTGTGGGCACCCACTGCTCCACTGAAGCCAGACGGAGAGGCCGGGTGCTTAGGATGTTTGAAAACCAGACTGTTTATGTGTGTGTGTAAATTTAAGGCAGACAATTTCAAAAATCTGGCCCACATTTTTCATCTCTGCTGTCGGGCACCTAGTGCATTTTGGGTGTTGTTAAATAAGTAATATCAGCACATTTAAGGGAACAGACACTATTTTTTTGTGAATCTGCCATTGAAAGAAACACTTCAGATTTTCTTTTTCACGCAAAAATGTTCTCCTCTCTTTGCATCCCAACGGACTATTACTGCCTGAATGAAAATATGGCACCCAGAGAAGGAACATTTTGTCCAGTTGCATCTGATTTTGTACTCTGATCCTCTCTGCTTAGGAATGTGGAAGATGAAAGAACAATAATACATCTCTGGACATGCGGCCAGGACAGTGCTGCCTTGAGAAAAGTCAGGGCTGATTAGCTAATTCCTGCATTTTCTGTGCTGTTGTGATTCTGAATTCTTTAAGCCTGGACATAGCTTAAAGAAAATGGAGCTGGCTAATGCATTGTGCTAAATGGCCTTCTGCCTGTTTCCTGAGCACAGAGGTAAGACCACACACTAAAATGAAGTTCTGCTTATGCTCTGTCTGAGCTCATGTGACATTTTCTCTTAACATGTGTCCATCAATATATTTTTCTTAATTGCTGATGATTTTCTTTCCTTTGTTCACATAGGAGCCGGATGCTGTGAGGTGTTGAGGACACGCAATTTTCACAGGTTCCCAGAAGGCACTCAGCGCTGTGCAGGATTGTGCCCTGCTGTATTATCTTCTAGCATCATATGTCTGCTGCAAAACTTCTGCAGAGTGCAGCTTCCTCATAAAAATGTGTGAACTGGAAGGACAGAAGTAAAGTTTGTAAATCTTCATGGTATAAGTTAATCAGTTTAAAGGTAAAGAACCAGCAGCTTTTACGAACTTATCCAGCTTTTCTGGTGGTCCACCTGGAAGTGATTAGCAAATTGGTCATGCTAATTGGGGGTAATGAAGCATATGCCCCAAGTTTTCCTGTTCCTTTGAAGGGCTTTGGCATACTGCCAGTCTGTCTCCCAAAGCTGTTTCTTGTATGCCTGCCTCCTTTGAAGTATTATGTCATGAGAACAGAGAAAATTAGGGGCATGTTCTTTCCACAATGCCCTGTTCCTGAATGTTCTCTCATCCTGTTTCTTTGTATACTGCCTGTATGGACATAAGACTCCCCATTTTCTTAGCATTTCCTAACAGATGCTTTTTCTACTGTACCATGTACCATTTCTTAGCAGATACTGATTCTATTGTAAAGGCTACTGTATTTGTGTACTATAATAGGGACATAGGAGTTGCCAAACTGGTTCATATCAGTGGTCATCTTGTCCAGCATCCTGCTTATGAGACCAGCCAGTAGTAGATGTGGTAAGGCACAGTGCAAAAAACCCTGCAGTTGGCAGTTATGGATTACTATTTAATAAAAAATACTCAGGAATCAGGCTTATCAAAAGCAAGTAAGCACTTTTTATTAACCACCTGAGTACTCCACTAAATCTATGTGTGCTTTGGCTTCTGGAAACATCCACTTTGAACGTGCTCCAGTGCTTAACATAATCACCCTCATACTAACATTACATTGTCTTGTACATAGGAACTCCTCTACTAATAATTTAATAACTTTTCTTACAAGTACTACTGCTCTGTACTGGATAGAGAATGTCAGACCTGCTTAAATCGGTATGTGTTTGTGTGTGCTTGAGAATGAAAGAGAGAGAGAGAGAGATGAGAATCATGTCACTCACTAGTGGCAAACTCTCAGAAGATGTAAGTCTCAATAGTATTGAAGGTGTTGGATTCTCCACATAATGTACTGAATTTTAAAGCCTGTTCCAATCATGAAGTTCATGTGGCTAAGATGCATGGAAAAGATAACCATTCAGTTTTATTGGGATACAGAATCATTACACCATGTAAAACCCGAGGATGGATTTCTCAGGATTTGTCTCTGTTCTGACCGTTTGAAAGTCGCATCCAGGCCCCTAAATTTGTATCCATATATACTGACCTTGCTGTTGTATTCCTAAGATCTCCTTAGTCAAACAATAGTTTAAATCGCTGAGAGTTTAACAGAGGAGAAAATCAACATGTTCTGATTTCTCCTTATGCCCCTGAAAAGAAACATCCCTGATTGTTCTTATTGTTTTTTACATGTAAGATACCATTATTTTTAAGGTACTAGAGGTACAATCAAAACCTATTATGGTGCTACATAGCTCTGTATGAGGTAGAACCCTTGCATGCTACCCCATTTTCTTATAAATGGGAAGAAGTGCATGGCAGTGACCCCAGAATAGGGAGGGCTGCGGGCCATGCCAGGGCATGGACACAGGCTGGGGGCTGCTCTTGACTGGAGGGTCTGCAGTGCGGCTCCCCACAGCTGCCCACGCAGCTCTTACCATGGCTGGGCTGTGGCCCCCCTAGCCGCAGCTGGGTCCAGGTAAGAGTCACGTGCCGGCAGCTGTGGGGAGCCAGAGTCCCAGGGCTCACGGGGTGGGGATACAGTCTGGGGGCTGCTCTTGACCCTTCCACCTGGGCAGGTGGGAGATCCGTGGCTCCCAGCCCGGCACTCTGGCTTGGCCGGGGTCAGGGCCTCAGACAGGAGAGGAGGGGTGGGGGCTGGGAGCCCTGGCCCCTGGTCCCCCCATTGTTGCGTAGGTTCTGCTACCCTTGAAGTATTGTGCTTTGTTTTAGCTGCTTGAGAGCAGCCAGATGTTTTAGGAACGAACAGAATGCACCTGCTGTGCTGATGAATAGGCCAGGTACATCCAGGTAAAATGCACTTGCAGAACTTCTAAATATTGCAGCTACATCCTAGCAGAATACAGCTGCTTAGCTGTTGGATGTTTCAAGAAGATCAAGGGAGGATGAAGTTTTTGTGCTGATGAATAGCCCAGGTATATCCAGGTGGAACTGATCTGTTGCATTATCAATGATTTCAGATGCATCCAGGTTGTAATAATAATTAATAACAACAATATCTGGCTCTGTTATTGCTCTTTTCATCAGTGGAGCTCAAAGTGCTTTACCACAGAAATCAATATCACTCTCCCAGTTTTACAGATGGGGAAACTGAGGCACGGAGAGAGGAAATGACTTGCCCAAGGTCAAACAGCAAGCCAGTTTCAGACTTGGGACTAGAACCCAGGTCCCTGAAGTGTCATCCAGTGCTCTAACCACTAAGCAACACTGCCTCTTGAATTGCTGGATCTTTCACATTCATTCATGCAGAAAGATCACATCTACTTTGTGAAACGCACCTTCTGAATGGTTGACTGTTCTAGATACATCCGCACCGAAAGCACCTGCTATGCAGCTGAATGTGCCCAGTACATCTTAATGATGTAATTGATTTAAATGTTAATACAGCCTGGCAGCTCAAGAGGAGCAGGGAAGGAGGAGCAGCATGCTTAATAGAAGATAGGTGTATTTCCAGGATAGTTGGTAGTCAGGCTGTGATCTAATTGTTCTTTATATTGGTTGAACTTCTTATTGTTGAAAATCGTACGATCACTTGTAGGATAAAACATTTCTTTTTTTTTTAAATTTGTTTCTGGTTCTCTCAAGTTTGCAACAGAAACAGAATCATTTAATTAATGAGAACTGCAATTAAAATGTTCTGTAACTTATTTGATTCCCTGAATTTGGGAAATGTTTTTGGATTACCCTTGGTTTTGACTGATCATTTAAAAACATGCCATGCTGAGAACCAAATAACTTATTAAGGGGACTTTGATTAGCTAATTAAAGTGCTTGTCAGCCCTTCAATAACAGTGGTTGGTGACTAATAGTTTTGATTAGAACTGATTTACTTTCTTTGGTCTAAGGCAAAAACTTCTCTTAGGCACTTGTTTAGAACCATTAGGATATAGTCTCTGGGGAAAGCTACCCCAGAAGACAAATGCTGAATTGCATGAGGACATGGGTTTTAGGTTTTAGTGTGAAATGAGAGAGAGAAACGAATGTACATATAATGGAATGCAGTGGAATACCAGTGTTGTTATCACTGGTGAGTGACATAGGGACCCTAATTCTGACACTTTGGGTGGAATACACTAGGGTTACCATATTTCAACAATCAAAAAAGAGGACGGGAGGAGCCCCGCCCTAGCCCCGCCCCCGTCCTGTCCTAGCCCCGCCCCTTCCCTTCCACTCCCTCCCACTTCCTGCCCCCTCAGAACCCCCAACCCTCCCCCCACTCCTTGTCCCCTGACTGCCCCCCAGGACTCCACCCCCTCCCTAAGCCTCCCTGCCTCTTGTCCCCTGACTGCCCCCTCCTGAGACCTTCCCCACATCCTAACTGGCCCCCTAGGACCCTACCCCCTACCTGTCCCCTGACTGCCCCAACCCTTATCCACACCCCTACCCCCTGACAGCCCCCCCCCAGAACTCCTGACCCATCTAAACCCCTCTGCTCCCTGTCCCCCCCCTCCTGGGACCCCTGCTCCTAACTGCCCTCCAGAAGCCCACCCTCTACCTAAGCCTCCCTGTTCCTTATCCCCTAACTGCCCCTTCCTAAGACCCCCCCAACTGCCCCCCAGGACCCTACCTCCTACCTGTACCCTGACTGCCCAAAACCTTATCCACTCCCCCAGAAAGCCCCCCCCCCGCTCCTTGTCCCCTGACTGCCCCCTCCTGGGACCCCTGCTCCTAACTGCCCTCCAGAACCCCACCCCCTACCTAAGCCTCCCTGTGCCTTGTCCCCTAACTGCCCTCTCCTGAGACCCCCCCCACCTGTACCCTGACTGCCCAAAACCTTACACCCCGAACCCCAAGACAGCCCCCCCCGAACTCCTGACCCATCCAACCCTCCCCCTGCTCCCTGTCTCTTGACTACCCCCCCCACCCCAGAACCTCCCTGCTGCTTCTCTGGCCCCCGGCCCCCTTACTGTGCTGCAGAGCAGCGCACTCGGCAGCGGGGGAGGGGAGCAGGCTCGGAGCTCCAGACGAACGGCCGGCGATCTGTGAATGCAGGGAGGGAGGGGGAGGAGGGGAGTGGTGTCAAGTTTCAGGAGAGAGGAGGGGGGAAGTGACGGAAGGGCTCTGGCTCTGGCTGCCGGAGCCCAGGCTGCTTTGTAAGCCGCGCGCACGCTCTGTTTGGGGGGGGGGCGGGAGGAGGAGGGGAAGTCCGGACATTGACAAATTCCCCCCGGACGCTATTTTTAACTCGAAAAAGCCGGACATGTCCGGGGGAATCCGGACGAATGGTAACCCTAGAATACACAAGGGGAACTTAGGCTGAGTGTACCAGTGCCTAAGTTTAGGCACCCTGCTGCCAAGTGGAATTCACAGCCCTGAGTTAGGCGCCCTGGCTCCTTACGCAGTACATGGGGAGAGTTAGGTGTCTGAAAAAGGAAGTCACAAATGCCAGCAAGCTTTGTGTGGAACCACTTAAGTTAGCCAGTAGGAAATGCTGAGGAGAGGGTTGTAGCCTAAGCCCCACTCCTCAAAGGGAGTTAGGAGCCTAACACAGGGCTGAAGCTGGGGCTTTGACATGAGCTGCTCAGTGTCAGGACTGAGGTGGCTGTGAGGGTGCCCACCAGTGCAAACACAGGTGCTTAAATATTTCTAATGCCTACAGGGATAGGCTGCAGCCGAGTAGTGGTTTGGGGGGATCTTAACTTTGGACTTAAACATCTAAAGTGGCTAAGTCCCCCTTGCAAACCCCCACCCTAGAACTTCACATTAACTAACTCACCCTCCTAACACTCCCAAAATGTAGGTAAATATCATTGCCACCATTTTAAGGTGAGGAAAGTTGCATCACAGAGTGGTCAGGGCCCAGTTTTTCAGAAATAGCCTTCACTTTTGGCTGGCCAGCTTTAAACAAGTACCTCTTTGTATTTCTATACCTAAAAATTGAGGAACTGAAGGGTTAAAATCCATGTGCATTTTATATAACAACCTGGTATATGGATTGTGCCAGCTTTTTTCCAGACCCAAAGTCCAGAGTATGGTCAAGAGACCAGAGGCCTAGCAAATAGTGATCAGCTAAGAGAAAGCTGGGGTAAACAGATAATTTTGTTTTGCTAAAATAAGACTAGTCAGCAAATTGCCAGGTGTTGGAGCTAAGAACTAAATAATTGTGTCTTATTCAGAGTTACAGATTGAACAAAGAATCCCTGTTCCTATTGTGTTAGTCTCTTCTGTAGGGAGACATTCTTCCCACAGATCCAACCTTGAGTTTATGAAAAGTTGGCACATGTCAGTATAAGATATGGCATCCTTCCACCTCCCTTCCAAGGGACCAATGCTTGCCTTAAGACACACAGAAGACAATCTTTATTGCCATATACTTTCACTGTTTCTTTGCTTTAACACCTAGGAATATATCTGCTGGACAATCAGAGGAGCTACTCCATTCCTATGGACCCCAAATCAGAATTCAACATATATATTTTATACTAATAACATTTTATCAAAATATTAATTAAATGTTAACTTGCTAACTTGAGACCATGGGCGGAGACATTATGTAACCTGTTAACCATTGGCTAATGTGCTATCTTGTCTTGCTGCAAAACCTATCCTGGGGTGTGGAACTGCCTACCCTATCACTTTTCCCCGTCCATGGAAAATCTATATATTCTATTGTAATCAATTGATCAGCAGTGTCTCTAAGCCTAATAAGCAAGGTGACACTCCGCCAGCGCTGTGTGTAATAAACTCCTATGCTTGACCTCTATACGGTGTGGATTTATGTCCTTCAGAAACCCAAAATTTAGAGGCTAATTCTGAAAACATGCTCCTAAGGGTATGCCTACTCTGCAACTGCAAGCAAACCTCCCTGGTGGTGGAGTAGAGAGATTTGCACTAGTAGGGCTCAAGCTAGCACGCTAGAAATAGTTGTGCAGATGTCATGGCTCCAGCAGAGACTCGGGCTAGCCACCTGAGCTCAAACCCACCTAAATCCCTGAATCTGAGCTTGGGTGGCTAGCCCATGTCTCTGCCAGAGCCATAACATCTTCACAGCTGTTTTTTGTGTGCTACCTTGAGCCTTGATAGTACAAGTCTGTCTAGCCACATTGGGGGGCTTGCTCTTACCTGCAATGTAGATGTACACTAACTGATTTGCCCACAGTTAAACAGAAAGTCAGTGGCAAACTTTGGTTTAGGAGGAGTTCCTAGCTTTGAGTCTGTTGCTCAATCCCTTAGAACACTCTGCTTTTCGTATAGGTCTTTGTCTATCTGTCTATCCAGTATTTTTAGTGTGCACCATCATGATATGTATAACAGATGGTCAAAAATTGCACATTTAAAAAATATGAAAAGCAAGGACTTTTTTTTTTTTTTTTTGCAAACATTCTTGCCGAAAGTTCCCCTTGGTTTTTGGTCTGCTCTAATCTGTAACTCCCCTAAGTGAGTTTCTGAATATACCCTTTAACAAATATAATGAAAATGCATTTTTAAGACAACAAATGAAGAAGTGACTTTAGATTATGATACTCAGACTCAGTTTGTACATGGATTTTTGTAAAAACATTTTTGCTGGTAAAAGTGAATGGATCATAAAAGAAAAGAGAAAAATCTGAACCTGAGAGCAAAGATGTGGACAGTGGATTCTTCTCAGACAAATCTAAGCATACGCTCAATATTAGAAGTTGTCTTGTGGTGATGTAAATGTAACAGACAGCATTTATTTGACACTGTTGCTGCAGTTATCAAATATCTTACTGATCAACGGTAGGCTGCTCTATATATTTTCTCATGCTGCTTGGCTTCTATTGTCAAACATAAATCTCAGTTGAAGTAGTATCCAGGATAGATGTTCAACTTCACAGTTTTGCCAGGCTTTGATTAATCCTCTGGATGCTGGAGGTAGTTCTTTCTCTGCCTTTTGCCAGCAAAATGACATCTTAAGCCCATCCATGCTGCATAAACAATCATCTTCTTCTAATCAAATAGTGAGACTCTCCTTTGAACTTGTTGCAACAAACACAATTGAACTGTGTTTCACAGAGGACACCACAGTCATGTGTCATCTGTGTTTGTGTAGCTATAACTATCATTGTGCTTAACTGTTTTTGTATCAGTGCATTGTGGGAAAATCTGGACAGCTATCACTTGTGCCCATTCACAAAGAGCAGCATCAGAGGCCCATGAAGCAATGAACTCTGGGATGTCCTACTGCAGGATACCTGAAAGAAAGGAGGACTGGTCACATCATCTTCACATACATGGTGTGGGGTCCTGCCCACACTGCAGCCCCCCCCCCACCCAAAACACCCAGTGTGCTAAGACATTTACAGAAAGATGACCTTGTGACAACCTAAGCTGCTAACAAGGGTGAAATATGGTTAGCTGCCATGGTAACCATACATTATCCATGTTGTGCATTGACACAAACCAGCTTTAGAACCAACCATGTCACTGATTAGTTCCTAACTGTTGAAAAATATAATGTAGACAGCGTCTCTGGTAGAAGATATTTCTATATTCACATGCACCATCAAACCTTTCCTCCAATCAGCTGTGCTTTCTGTTCTCTGTGTAGCCTGTATATCACAAATAAATGCACATTCAGGCTTTCAGATGTAATGTAAACAGAGGCTCATAACTATTCAGTGTCAGACTCAAAAATGTGTAGAGTTGGGCTCAAGCTTCAGGGTTGAGATCTGGATTCAACTTTCCCGAGAGCGCTATAGTTTGGTTCTGAATTTCTCTAGTGATGGTGTGGGGGTTGGAGAGAGCAGATTCTTCTCCAGGAGTTTGGTTCAAGCTAGCTCCTTAATAAACTGGCGTATTAGTCCCATCCACGGAACATAGGCAATCGTTTTCTAGTCAATCAGTGAAACTCTCCTCTGATCTTGTTGCAACAAACACAGTTGGATTGTGTCCAATGGAGCACAATCGAGTCATGTGTAAAATCAACCACATGGTTCAATGTATAGTACAGAAATATTAGAAGAATCCTGTTTCTGCACATTCACATGTTGGGATTTGGTTTTATTAGATATACATTCATTGTGGTGACAAATTAAGAAAAATGTTACAGATGAAACAGTACAGAAAATGGGGGGGAAACCAACACACATTCAGAAAAAAGAACATGCTTTCTTTCGGGCATCCTATTACAATAATCTTCATAGAAATTATTGTGATGTCTCAAACTCAGCAATATGAATTCCCCACAAACCAGAAAAAAAAAAAGAGCCAGGAAAGAAAGAATTCCAGTTTCCACAAGGACATCTTGCGCCCAATTCGGCTCCTGTTGACTCCAATGGGGACAGGATCAGGTCTCTTGAAATAAAGTTAGCCAAACATGGAAAGAAAAATTATGAGAAACAAGAGAACGGCTATATGGTTAGTCTGTTAGCATGAATATTTCTGCAGCATGAAAGCCCCTTCAAATACACCACAACAGCACAGAATGCAGAACAAAGTGTTCCTCTCCTGTGTTGCTGCTCTATGGGAGCCATGGTACATTTCTGTGAACAGCAAAAAAGCAGTTCAGGGTCTTACCCTTTGGGAAATGTCACAGTGAATGCTTTGCACAAAAAGCAAGGACTTGTCTATTAAGATCACATTAAATGGCTCACAAATTTCCCATTTTCGCAGAAATTGACAAAGTTTGCCTGTTGATTTATTATTCATATACGGAAAGATGCTTCCTCGAGAAGAGCGTAAATACAATTTCCCCAGCCCAATCAGCCTCTCAGGCTTTCTGATGAAGTGATAAGCACAATAGAATTCAGAGGGATTAAGGGATGAGGTGGAAAATGAAAGCTGAGTTGTGTTTCTGTAAGTTGTCTTGCGTGAAGCAGCTGCAGGGAGATAAAGCAAGCCAAATAATGTGAAAATATCTGCATAAGACCCCTTCTAATAGAAAACTGGGACTCCATCAAAACCCTGCTTCTGGAATGGATGACTCAGACTCTCAGTAACACAGAGTTAGGAGACTAATCCTGTTACAAGGAATTTTTCCACTTATATTTATCTGGAGGATATGGCCACTGCATACTGGAAAGAATACAAACATCCTTTCCAGATTAGAATGTTTATTCACTGACCCTTCTGGAATGTTTGGCACTTAAGGTTTTATAGTTATTAACTCTCCACTGTTACCATATCTCTTGACTGAGAATAATTTAGTAAGTCTCCAGGGACAGTGTGGACAGGTAGGTAGGAGTAAAGGATTAGGAGTTAGGATCACTTGCTCCTGTCTCTGACTCTGCTGCTTACTTACTGTATGACCTTGGCCAAGTCAGTGATCTATGTTTCTGTTTACCCATCTGTAAAATGTGCTTAACACAGGAATACCTTAATGGGGTTGTGTGAGACTAAACACAATGCAGCGCTTTGTGATCTTCAGATGAAAATCTGTCTATATAGCTGTAAAGTATTATTATTCTTTAGATTGACTTGCAGTGGCACATCACTTGGAATCATCAGATGAAACTGTAGGTATAATTGTATCAGTTATTGCTTCTTCTGGATTTATGGGCAAGATCTGGAAAGAAAGTTTTGTAGAATTCGTATTCTAAGAGGCATATACAGAAAGGCATCTACTTAAAGTACTAAATCAATAATATCTATACACTTTATTCAGAGCCCACAGTGGAAAATTAAGGCATTTTAAAGAATTGCTTTGTATTAAGGTCTGCCAGGCTCCTCAAATGAAGGCCAAAAAATCCCAGCAAGTTTTCTCCTCTCTTAACTAAAGTAGTCACCATATGTCATAGTTACAGCACAGTGATATTCAAAATACTGTAGTTGTTTCATATCCTAATTTAGAGGACTACTGAAGTATCCTGCATGAAACTTGGAGTGAGGAGCACAAGTTGCAGGAGGGAAGAGTTTGGAGGTGGTACCAGGAAGTCAGTCTGTATACACATGGCTTGAGGTCTACCTGCAGTTTCATCATCTCTGTAATTAGTTCTCATAATAAAAAGCCAGTTTTAGAGACATGGAGTCCTCCCATGTTATTACTCAGCCCATGGTACATGAAACCTCAGCTAGGAAAGTAATGGTTAGTTGCCCCCCATGCTGTAGAATGCCAAGAGCGCTGTCACAGGCTGGCCAACCCTATAACACAAGTTTGGGCTCAGCCTAGCCTGTGACCTAACAGCACTGGAATACTTAGGGAGGTGGTGTAATCCCCTTCCTTAGAGGTTTTTAAGGTCAGGCTTGACAAAGCCCTGGCTGGGATGATTTAGTTGGGGATTAGTCCTTTGAGCAGGGGGTTGGACTAGATGACCTCCTGAGGTCCCTTCCAACCCTGATATTCTATGAGTTACCCCTCAGTCTTGCCCATGATCTAGTCACTGAGGGGCAATTAATGATCCCAGCTGGGTGTGATTGTATTAACTGGCGTGACTAACCCTGTTGTAGAGGACTACTTACACAGAATTGAACTCAGATAAGGAGAGACCCAGGAGAGAGGAACAAGGAAGGGCCACTTGCTGGGAAAGGCCTGGGGAAGTTAGGCTGGAAGTAACCCATAAGGAGCACCTTAGGGGGTTGGGGAAGTCCTGAGGTAGGGCTTGTAAATGATGGGGAGATACTCTGAGGTAAACTGCCAGAATCTCTGCAGATGGGAGGCAGTGGGGGATCCTGCTGAGGAAGCAGCAGTCTAGGAGGAACTCTGCAGGTCCCAGGAGTAGAGGTAAAGCAGAAGACTTTAGAGTGGCTTGAGAGAGGCAGAAGAAGTTATTAGTTTAGAGGTTTATTTTGGAATGACAATTGGACCATTTGTTACTCCAGAAGGGGTTTGAACTTTTATGTGATTTGGTTGGAGGGCCAGGCTACAGAAGACCTAGAGAGAGCCAAGGAAGTGGTCAAAAGGGGATACAAGATGCAGATTCCTGCAATGCCACTTCCAGGCATGAAGGAATGCTACAGGTAGTAAGTGCATTATCTTACAAGCCTTTGCTACCCACAAAAGTTACTAGGAATTCAGTTTGGCTGACATACCACAGGATTGGGCCCTCATTTGAAAGGCAGTCATCCCTTTACTGTGATGATGACCTCAAGGTTGTGGAATTCATTCCTCTTTGAAATCCATTTTAGTGCATCTCTGCCCACTCTTAAAAAAGCACCGCACACCTGTCAAGCCAAAAATGCATAATCCAGTGGGATGACTCGGCATATAGCATTTAAAAATACAATAAAATCTTATCACGTGCACAGTGCCCATAGCAGTGGTAGAGAGAAGGTGAATTAGACATACAGATTTTTGTGTTATTAACGGAGTTTACTATTGCCATCATTTTACAGAGGTGCACAAAAGGATTAACTAACATAGGCCCCAATCCTGCTTCTCGCACATGCAGGTTCTGCCTGAGTGAAGCAGTGTGAATGATTTAGGCCGTGATTGGGATTAGTGTAACCATTTAGAATTGCTGCCTAGCTGTCTCACTGGTCACTGTGGTCCAGATCCAGAGTTTCCTAAATACCTCTGTGGATCTGGGCATATTTGTTTTTCTTTCATTAGTGATCAGTATTACAAAGAAAACAGGGACAGTTCAATCTCAATCTATTATTATTAAGATTTTGATTAGTGAACAGGGCAAATTGCCTCTTAAATGAGGTAGATTTAGTCACTACCAACCAGAGGCGAAATCCTGACAATTCTGTTTTGGGGTCAATTCACTGAAGTTAATGGCAAAATCGCCATTGAGTCCAATGGGAGTTGGACCAGACCATCAATTTTTACTCACTCCCTTACTGAAGTCACTAAGAGTGATCTCGGACAAGCAGCTGATGCGAAACTGGCCCCCATCCTATGAGGTGCTAAGCACCTGAACTCTATTAACTTCCACAACAGCTGTGAGTGCCCAGCTCTTCTCAGGAAGTGTTCAGCATCTTTCAGGACTGGACTCTATATAAGGACTTTTCCATTTGGTCCCAGAAGAATTAATAGAAACTGACAAGGCAATTTTCGTTTTCAAACAGGCACAATTCCTAACAGGGAAAAGTCAAGGACTCCACCTCCCTGGCAGTCCAGTCAGACCAATTAAAATGATTATTATCCAATTTTTTGTCTGTGATGCATCAACCTGTGTCACTGTTCTCTAAAGTGCTACCACTTTTCAAATGAATTCCTGACGGTTTCTGATGCACACCATGCCATTCATTTCTTTAGTTGAATGAAGAGTTTAAGAGATCTCCAAGACATCTTAATAAGAACCAGCTCAATGATGAAAAACATTTGCTGAAAGGTACATCAATATTGCTGCACTTGAGTAGAAATAGAGATAGATGTAGGCTAGTGATTGTGTCCAGGGAAAGCAATGTTTTTGCAGCTTATAAACTAAGAGTATGCTTAAAAGAACCATGTCAGGTATTTTTCACTTTTACCCTCCAGTGTCTGTAAAACTTTCCTAAAGGCTTGGAAATAGTGTGTGGTGGGGGGGAGGGGAGGATGAGGGGGCAAACATCAAAAGGTCCAGATTAGAAACTGGGGGTGTACTGAATGTAGCATTTGCTATGACCAGGTTATACTTTCATGTAGTATCCACACTCACTCCATGCTAGAGTTACGTACATGATTTTTCATTTTGGAAGAAACTGAAAAATGAGGGGGAAAATTGGCTTCACTTGAAGCCAAAATTGATTTTTTTAAACATTTCATTAGATCAAATGATCAAAATTCTTTATTTTGCAATCAACCAACATATTTTGACTCAGATAGAATTTTGTTTAGTTTTGAGTCAATTGAAATGTTTTGATCAGCTTGAAATGAATTTTATTTGTTGCGTTTCATTTTGATTGTCATTTTTAGATGTTGTTTGTCCCTTTGTTTTTATTGGCCAAATTTCAAAACAGAACACTATTTTGAAACAAAAGGCAAAATGAAATGTTTCAAAATGGTAACAATGAAGCATTTTAACTTCTTTATTTTTGTCATAACTACTTGTCAAAGTCAACCCAAATTCATGACTTGTTTTGGAGCCCTGAAAAATGCATGTTTGGGGGGTAAAAATACCATTTGCCAAAAAAATGTCACCCACCTCCACTGGGTATATGTGTTTAAGTGAGACATTTTTGACCTAGTCATTCCCCTACATCAGACTACTTGCTGGCTGTCTATGGAAAGTTGGCTGTTCATAGTGTGCTCGTTTTCTTCTTTCTTTCCAGTTGCCTTCAATGTTATAATATATAGTTTAGCAACTGAGCAGGAGCATGTGTGGGCTAGAGTTTACTTCATTGTCCTTCTCCAGTGCCTAAAAACCCCAGCTCCGATAGAAAGCAGCTGGAGACCCAGAATTCAGTCACTGAGGATTTTCAGCAAGGATTGCACAGGGTCAACCTCCCCACAATCCAATCCAAAAGAACAAAAGGAATTAACTTAATTCTTAAATACCAACTTTATAAAATCTTATGATAAAGAAACATAAATAATAATTTTACAATGCAACATGGCTACTTTATAAGCCATGTACATTATTTATGTATAACTGTGAAGATAAAGACAACAAATTAAATCTAAACAGGTCAGTCTGTACAGAAACACAGTGAGAAAAATCTTAGTTCCTAAAACTTAGGTTTAGTTCACCTGAATCTCAGTTAGCGTCTTTAATCACCAAATCTCTACAGTCTGCTGAGTCAAAAGCAACATCTTCCCTTCATTTGCTTGTAGAGATTTTCAGCTGGAATCCATGCAGACTCTTCCTCCTCCTCTGCTGAAATCACTGTTAGCTAGTCAGCTAACCAATTAACCAACCACTCTGTTAAGTATATAGCTTAAAAAAAAGACCTGTTACAAAAACAAAAAAACTGAGAATAGCAAAATAAATGACTTTCCCCATTATCACATTTAAATAAAAGAAAAGTTGGTGAATCATACTAGTTGAGACAATTTAACTAAAACAGATTAGCTAAAATCAAACAACATTCAAAGTATACAATTAAAATAAAAGAAATTAGTTTTCCCTTCCAATTTCCCCTTTCTATAATTAACACTGCTAGGGCTTCCCAGTTGGAGGGTTAACAATATCACTAACCTGCTGAAAAATGCTTCAGAGTTAGGGGAAATCAACCTGCTTTCTGCTCCTGGGCTCAGATTCTCCCAGCCCACACAAGACACATGGTTAGGGCCCTACCAAATTCAAGGTCCATTTTGCTCAATTTAATGGCCGGGATTTTAAAAATTAGTCAGTTTCATGATTTCAGATGTTTACATCTGAAATTTCAGGATGTTGTAACTATGGGGGTCCCGACCCAAAAGGCGGTCAGAGTATGGGGGTTGCAAGACTATTGTAGGGTGGTCGTGGGATTGCTACCCTTTCTTCTGCCCTGCTGCTGGCAGGGGCACTGCCTTCAGAGCTGGGTAGTCACAGAGGAAGGCTGCTGGCCGGGTGCCTGGCCAGCTCTAAAACCAGCACCACCACAGCAGAAGTGACCATTGCAGGGTATGGAGGGCGGTTACCATATGTTCGGTTTTCCAGCAGTCTCCTGCCGGAGTGGGAGCCGTGGAGCTTCCTGCAGGCAGGGGAGATCCTGGAGGTGGGCCTGACCCACCCTGGGAACGCCACTGCAGGGGAAGAGGAGTCTCGTCACTCCCCATCCCCAGCCGGGGCTAGTAGCTGGAGCCCTGAACAGGGTAGAAGCCCCCGGCTGTGTGCCAGATTTCACAAAGGAGATCAGATTTCACGGTCCCTGATGCATTTTTTTTTTCACAGCCGTGAATTTGGTAGGGGCCACACATGGGCTTTTGTAAAGCAGCTGCCCTGACTGTTTGCCTTCAGGGAGTCAGAGTCCAGTAACAGGGAACCTACTGAGCATACTCAAAACTATCACACCCAATTCCAGAAACTTCAGAGCGTGGAGAGCTAAGTGTGCATCTGCCTAGGAACAGGACCCCAGATACAACTTATTCCTACCCACCCCCTTGCAGATCTCTTAAAGAGATATTTCCCTACTGGGCACATGCCCACTAGTTGTATGGTGATGATCAGTGCTCTTTCTGCTGTGGTTAAGTGCAGAAAACACCCCGAAATCTGGATCTTACATACAAAAGAACTTCTTGCATTTAAAAACTGGGATGGATCTAATGGTGAGGAAAAGGGCCCCTCTTATAATATTTTGGAGAATTCTGCTTCTGATGCTTGCCAGAATTAAATATTGCAAAGGTGTGTAAAAAATGGAAAATAATGGGGGGGGGGGGGAGTTAATCCAAACAATTTCCCAAACTCAAACCAAAGCTTTTCAAATAGTGGGAAGATGCCTGTTTTATCAAACATGGTTTGTTCCGGCCTTGTATATTGTTGAGTTTTAAAATTTCACAGTGGCAAAATATTGGGGTTTTTTTTGGGGGGGGCGGAGAGAAAGAGTTTTAAGGATTTGATTCTTCTCTTGCTTACAGCAGCGTACATGAGTACTAATTTCACTGGAGTCAGTGAAGTTATATCACTGCAACACTAGCGTAAGTGAGAGGAGAATGAAACCCTATAAATCCAGAGGAAACTCACCAAGTAGATAACATTTAGGTGGGTCAAAACTGAGATTTTAAACGTGATGATATCCCTTTAAAACAACTGAAACTTCAGTAGACATGGAAAGTTCAATAAATAAAAAGTAAACCCTCTGTCAAAACAGCCATCACCACTGGATGATATCTAAATGCCAAGAAATCAGCTCCCTGGCAAGAAAAGGGGAAGGCTTACCAGTCACTTCCACATGAGTGACACCGGCTCCCTGGAGTGATCAATGCAGACTGTACTAGTCATTGATCTTTGCAATTTACACTCAGCTAGTCTGCTGTGTTTCTGTGTCTGACTGACAGTTGTTCATATGAGACTTGGGTTTTACAGGACTGATGGTTCTTCTCACATGGTCTAGTTTGCAAACAAGATTGTAACCTCCCCTCTCGATTTAGATTTTTATTGCTAGACAGGGCCAAAAGGTCAATAGTTTTTTATTGTCAGTGGGACTTGAAACTGCTGCCTTCCCTATTGGCTTCTGATGTTCCCCTACTTATGTTCCAAAATCTCTCTCTTTCGGAGTTAACTAGAAAGTCTAATAATTTCCCATTTTAAAAGGAAAGTGTTGGGATATTTTGAACATTGAAAAAAGCTTCAAACCAGCTTCCAGGTTTTATGCTTGCGATTTTGTGGGCACAATTAAATATGGGCATAATTTTGTGGGTGCTCATATTTGCAGGTGCAGCATACTTAAATATATCTATTTACATTTTAAAAACAACACACAATTGCGAAGGCACCCAGACCTTGTTAAACTCACAATCCAGGTCAGAATAACCACCCTTAAGTATGGCATAATAAAATATTTACTAATCCATAAATCAAAGCAAGAGATTATACCCCATTCCACTCATCTCAGAAGCCCGTTGCCTCAAACCCCTAAAGCAGTGGTTCTCAAACTTTTTTTTTCCTCTGGATAACTTGAAAATTGCTGAGGGTCTCGGCAGACCACTTAATGATCTTTCCAAATGTTGTTTGTACCATTAGCTAACTATTGTAAAGTGCTTTGGATAAAAGTGCTATATAAAAAAAATACTTAATAATAATTAATGGTTTTTTTTGTTCTACAAATAAAAGCACACAACTCATAGTTTAATATCACTAGTATTACCTTTCTAATGCAATAGATGTGTCCTCTCTCCCCCTCCGCGGCAGCCCCCGAGCTGGGAAGGGGGGGGGTCTTTCCCTCTCTCCTCCACTGCAGCAGCCCCCAAGTTGAGGCTGGGAAAGAGGGGGGTCTGTCCCCTGCCGCGGCAGCCCCCGAGCTGGGGCTCGGAAAGGGGGGGGTCTTTCCCTCTCTCCTCCACTTCAGCATGATGAGCGACCATCTCAAAGGGGCGATTAGGAAAAAACAGAAAGCGTACAAAGAGTGGAAGAGGGGAGGGATCAGTAAGGAAACTTACCTTAGTGAGGTCAGAGCATGTAGGGATGGAGTGAGAAAGGCCAAAAGCCGTGTAGAGTTGGACCTTGTGAGGGGAATTAAAAGCAATAGTAAGAGGTTTTACAGCCATATAAATAGGAAGAAAGCAAAGAAAGAAGAAGTGGGACCGCTGAAGACTATAGCTGGAGAGGAGATTAAGGATAATCTAGGCATGGCACAATATCTAAACGAATATTTTGCATCGGTGTTCAATGAGGCCAATGAAGGGATTAGGAATATTGGCAGCGTGACAGAGGGGGATACAGGAGGGGGGATTACCGTATCCGAGGTAGAAACCAAACTTGAACACCTTAATGGGACTAAGTCGGGCGGACCGGATGATCTTCATCCGAGAATATTGAAGGAATTGGCGCGAGAAATAGCAGGCCCCTTAGCAATAATTTTTAATGAATCTGTAAACTCTGGGGTTGTTCCGTTAGACTGGAGAATAGCTAATGTGGTTCCTATTTTCAAGAGAGGGAAAAAAAGTGACCCAGGTAACTACAGGCCTGTTAGTTTAACATCTGTAGTGTGCAAGGTCCTGGAGAAAATTCTGAAGGAGAAAGTAGTTGAGGGCCTCGAGGTCAATGGCAATTGCGACAAATTACAACATGGTTTTACCAAAGGCAGATCGTGCCAAACCAATCTGATCTCCTTCTTCGAGAAAGTAACGGACTTATTAGATAAGGGAAATGCGGTGGACCTAATATACCTTGATTTCAGTAAAGCGTTTGATACTGTATCGCACGAGGAATTACTGGTTAAACTGGAAAAGATGGGGATCGATATGAAAATCCAGAGGTGGATAAGGAACTGGTTAATGGGGAGACTGCAGCGGGTCGTATTGACGGGTGAACTGTCAGGTTGGAGGGAGGTCACCAGTGGAGTTCCTCAAGGTTCGGTTTTGGGACCCATTTTATTTAATCTATTTATTACTGACCTCGGAACCAATTGTAGGAGTGGGCTGATAAAGTTTGCGGATGACACAAAGCTGGGAGGTATTGCCAATTCGGAGGAGGATAGGGATATTCTGCAGGGAGACTTGAATGACCTTGTGAATTGGAGTATCAGAAATAGGATGAAATTTAATAGTGAAAAGTGTAAGGTGATGCATTTAGGGATGACTAACAACAATTTTAGTTACAAGCTGGGGACGCATCGGTTAGAAGTAACGGAGGAGGAGAAAGACCTCGGGGTCCTTGTAGACCGCAGGATGACTATGAGTCAACAATGTGACGGGCGGTGAAAAAAGCCAATGCGGTCTTGGGATGCATTAGGCGAGGTATATCTAGTAGGGATAAGGAGGTGCTGCTTCCGTTGTACAAGGCGCTGGTGAGACCTCATTTGGAGTACTGTGTGCAGTTCTGGTCTCCCATGTTTAAAAAAGATGAACTCAAACTGGAACTGGTACAGAGAAGGGCCACTAGGATGATCAGAGGAATGGAAAACCTGTCGTATGAAAGGAGACTAGAGGAGCTCGGGTTGTTTAGCCTGACCAAACGAAGGCTGAGGGGGGATATGATTGCTCTCTTTAAATATATCAGAGGGATAAATACCAGGGAGGGAGAGGAATTATTCCAGCTCAGTACTAATGTGGACACGAGAACGAATGGATATAAACTGGCCGTGGGGAAGTTTAGGCTTGAAATTAGACAAAGGTTTCTGACCGTCAGAGGGGTGAAATATTGGAACAGCCTTCCGAGGGAAACGGTGGGGGCGACGGACCTGTCTGGTTTTAATATTAAGCTAGATAAGTTTATGGAGGGAATGGTTTAATGGGATAACATGATTTTAGTCAAAGGAACAGCGTGCCATGGCAGGTAAATAGTATAATGGCTAATGAGGGTCAGCCTGGAGAATCTTGCCTACGTGCTCGGGGTTTTACTGATCGCCATATTTGGGGTCGGGAAGGAATTTTCCTCCAGGGTAGATTGGCAGAGGCCCTGGAGGTTTTTCGCCTTCCTCCGCAGCATGGGGCAGGGATCGCTAGCAGGAGGATTCTCTGCTAATTGAAGTCTCTAAGCCACAGGATTTGGGGACTTCAACAGCAGAGTCAAGGGAAAGGGTAGGGACGGCTTTGTGGCCTGCATCATGCGGGAGGTCAGACCAGATGATCATAATGGTCCCTTCTGACCTTAAAGTCTATGAGCAGCCCCCAAGTTGGGGCTGGGAAAGAGGGGGGGGGGTCTGTCCCCCGCCACAGCAGCCACAAAGTTGAGGCTGGGAAGGACGGCTGTCTCTTCCTGGCAGCCGCTACCCTGGCGCTGGGGAAAGTTGCCTCTTTCTCTGTCCGCTGCAGCCCTGCACATCCCAAATTGCCCCCACCCCCTCTTCTCACCCCACTGCCCCCTCCCACCTATCCCCATCCCCCCAAGGCCACCACGTCACCTTACGTATGCGTCTTCTCCAGGGTCCAGGCACCTAATTAGTGGAGCCACAGACCACAGTTTGAGAACCTCTGCCCTAAAGCTTTATCAATGAATAACCCTTTCAATTTGCCCTGAAATGTGCAATGTGCGCTGGAGATAAATACAGATAAATTAATGATTTAACTATCTGATTTGTGAGCACACTCAGAAAGTGAGATGTAGAGATAATGTCATTTGTATGCATCTTCATTTGCTGCTGCAAAATGGGAGTCTCTCAAAATCAGTCCCTTTAAATTCCTTTGGTTAAATTACATGACTAATAAATAAATGATGCATTTAATAGGATACATCCTGCTGATAAAACTAAGGTATTAGGAATTAATTGAATATATATTAGGATTTTGTATGATTGCCTATCACTGCTGACTCTAAGGGTTTGTCTGCACTTGAAATGCTACATTGGCACAGCTGCAGCGCTGTAGAGCTTCAGTGAAGACACTGTCTATGCCAATGGGAGGGGTTCTCCCATCAGAGTAGATAATCCACCTCCCTGAGAGACGGTAGCTAGGTCGATATAGCACTGTCTATGCCAGTGATGAGGTTGGCGTAACAGTGTCGCTCGGGCGTGAATTTTCATACCCCTGAGCAACACAGTTGGGTTGACCTATCTTTTTACTGTATCCAGGCCTGAGAGCTTTCACTAGAATTGTAAACATAGGACTAGATTCACAAAGGAACATTGATATGATGATGCTGAGCATTAGTCCACCTAGAAAAACTCAGGGATTCACAAAATGCCTCATTCAGGCTTCCTATACAATGAATGGAGGGAGCGAGGCATCTCAGAATGGGATTCACAAAAGCCAGCAGGCTAGGTTGCTTCCCACCTAAACTAGCTGATGGGAGATGCTGAGGAGAGGGGGTGTGTCTTAAATCGGCCCCTCTCATGGAGTTTGGCACCTAAATCTGGGTTGCAGGGAGTCCCCTCCTTCTGCATGGGAGTCTCAGCTGCAAACCCTGTCTTGGAGTTAGGCGTTCCATCTCCTCCCACCCCCAGCTTCTTGCAAAACTGGCATAAATGCCTATCTGCCCTTGATTCTTGCATCGCACTGGGGCATAGGCATCCAGATGCACCGAGGGGAGCAGTGGGGCGTATGTGCAAAGGCAGAAACATAGGCACCTAGGGAACTTTTACTGCAAAAACTTAGGTGCTGAGTGACTTTAGGGGTTTACAGTGTTCGGCAAGCCACTAAGTGGGGGGTTTGTGCATCCAATGGGGCCTGGTTCTGGGATTTAAGTGCCTAAGTATCTCTGAACCTCTCCTTAGCACCTTATAATGCATAACAGAATTAGTGGTCAAGATTTTTTTTTAAATACCTAAAGCTAGGATCCTAAATAAGTGGACTGATTTTCAAAAGTGCTAACCCCCCCAATTTGTACTGAAACCAGTCCTGAGCAATTTTGAAATCAAGCCACTTATTTATGTGCCTATCCCATTGTGCTAGGCACTGTACACTAATACAACAAAAATAGCAGCCCATGCCCCCAAAGAACTTGCAACCTAAGTTTATGATGAGACAACAAGATCATTCCCACGAATAGAAAGGCGGTGTATAAGGTACTGAAACAGTCATTATTAGTATAATACTTAACAGGCACAATGTGTGGGCTCAGCTGATAGTGGGGCAGGGAGGAGTTGTGATAAGGAAACAGATTTCATTTACACTCGTCAGTTTACTTAGTATTAGCAGTAAGCAAAAATACCTACATATACATACACCCCCACACACCCTAGGGTATATACACACAATATGGGCTTGGTTTACACACTATGTATGTATGTTTATGTGTGTGTTTGTGTATGTGTGTATGTCAGGTATGTTTGAAATTAGAAAAACTGCCTTAATGTGTTTACCTGCAGAATTTTTCCTTCTGGAAAGATTCTGATGTGAAGTAGTTAGTGAAAGGCAACATGTATCGTCAGATTCTGCAGCACAACATTTTATGGTTTATGATCTGTGCAGCAAATATCTATACAATATAGGCACATTAAAATGCCACCTGCTGACTGAAGGCTTTACATTTCCATACAGTGTTACTATAAACCAAATCACACAATTTAAATTTATGAAGCCAAATTCTGCACTGACTTATGCTCCATGTAACCACATTGAAGCTAATATGTCCAATTCGTCCCTGGTACAGTTTGCCTTTGCCTGAAGCCTATGTAGTTGCATCAGGGATATATTTGACCCAGTGAGATTACAGAGGGTGTAGGTTAACATATGATAGGGCACATATGATTATTGAAAACATATGTCTACTTGGCAAATTAAGTATCACTTAAAAAAAATCAGGGCCTGATCCTGTAGCCTTTGCTCCCAGAAGAATGGTTAAGGATTTCTAAGGAGACTGCTTCCATGAGTACGAGCAGCAGGATCAGGCCCTTGATTATATGCATTTTTTCTACAGTACACTTGAAATAAAGAAGAGTGGATTAGTGTTGCCTGGCATACTCTGAAAAATTTCTACTTTCCAAAAGGTATGGCTACACTGCAATTAGCCACTTGTGGCTGGCCTGAGCCAGCTGACTTGGGATAAGGGGCTGTTTAATTGCTGTGTAGATGTTCTGGCTTGTGGGGCAGCCTGAGCTCTGGGACCCTCCCACCTTGCAGGGTCTTAGAGCCTGATCCCGGAAGCCTATACGATAACTAAACAGCCCCACAGCCTGAGCCCAAGTCAACTGACACTGGCCAGCTGTGGGTTTTTAATTGCATTGTAGACATACTCAAAGATGCTAAAAACCAAATCATGGTTCCATAGATTTCAGTGGGCCTAGGATGTGGTTCTTAGAGAGCTGAGCAGTCTAGGAAATGATTTGTAATAGACAGTAAAATATGAATGCCCACGTCCCAATGACTCTGGATACCTTACCAAAAAGAAATTGAAAATGCAGTTGACAATAAGTAGGAGGCCTGATTTCCATTTTACTATTTACCTGCCACAATTTACGTTCCTGTCTATTAGCTTCTCTAGGGTTGGGTTTCTATTTTCAGGAGGATATCTGTTTGGCTTGAATAACCGCTTGTGCCCTTGCCATTTACTGTTTCTTGCATACCTGCTTGTGTTCAGGTGCACATACCTTCTGTGACTCTTCCACCCTATCTTAAAATAGCCTGTAATGTCCTCATTGCTGACTTTTTGACCAGCTTCCTCATTATTTGAAATCCCCCTTTTCCAAAGTTTAGGGTCTCCATCAGTTTTGCCCACCATAGCTCTCCCAAAGAAGTTGAACTTAATTTTACTGTGGTCGTGTTTACTTTAGTGGACCAACTACTGTTGCTTCTTGAACTTTGTGTTGCTTTGGACTAATTCAAAATAAAAATAGCCACTCCTCTTGTGTGCTCTAGAATGAGCTGCTCCCAGCATCAGCTGGTTACGTTGTCAAGATATTGCTTTTTTTCCCAATCTTCTCCCATTATGACATTGACCAGTTTATATCGGGGGGGGGGGTTAAAGTCACCCATTATTACTGTTTTAGTAGATTTAGTTGCCTCTTTGATCTCATTCAACACTGCGCATCTGTATATCAAGAGGTTGCTAATGTAATTCTGCTAGTACACTTATTTTCTCATGATTTGGGATTTGTATTCACCCAGATTCTAATCCATGGTCCTCCCCACTGAGGAGTTTCATCTCTTTAGGCTCTATGGAATGTATTAGGTAAATGCTACCTCTTCAACCTGTGACATCCTGCTCCAGTAAATGGTCGGGCACTCTGTCCTCAGTGGAGAACCTCACTTCCGGTTGTTCTTGTTTGTTGCCAGAACAATAAAGTCACCACAGCACACAGACCTAGGGGGAGCTGATTTAAATGCAGCTATCTCCTTCACTGCTGGACCAAGTAAGCAAATAATAATTAAAAAACAATTCACTTAGCAACACAGGGTGGTAAGCTGCTGCCTTTGCTGCAGGGGTAGCTTGAGCCAGCTAGCAAGAGAGGGGGTATAGGTAAATAAAAATAAAACAGAAGGAGAAGTATTGAGGAGACAGCTGTTGCGCTTGCCATTCTGGAGCTGCTGAAGAAAGAGCAGTGAAGGGGAAGCAGCCTTCTTGGCCTCATGCACTCCAGGAGCAGTCTGCCTGTAGCCTGCACTGACAGTGTACAGCCATAGAAGGAGCCCAAGTACAGGAGGGATCAAAGGAGGGATTTTACAGTCATCAGTGTAAGCATCCAACCAGCAGAGAGACATCAAGTACAGACACTGCAGTTTTTTTTTTTAATCAATCTGCAGAGAAAAGCTGAAAGCCCAGGTAGAAAAGAAAAAAGGTTTTGTGGAGAAGAGAACATGTCCAGGAGGTAAAGTTCAACAAGAGATAAGTGAAATAGCAACTTTTGCAGGCTATGTTGGTTAACTATATGAAAACTGCAAATTATGGGTGGCGTACCGTGAACCTTTTGAGCAATTTGTATCCTGCAATTCCATTCCAGATGGACGAGTTTCAATCTGGCTGACAATGATGCGTCTGAAGACATACAGACTGCTGCATGACCTATTGTCTCCAGCTTTGCTCGGAAATGCCACGTATGCCATAATTACAGTAGCACTGCAGGAACATTTCTCTCTTACCCCATCCATGATGGCAGAACCAGTTTGGTTTAGGGAAGTGGAAAGTCAGCAGCATGGGTTGTGGCTGCTTTGAGGAAGTTGTCAGAGCATTCAGTTCAGACAAACATTAAATGATTACTTGTGTGACCAATTTGTCTCTGGATCATGCAATGACCAGATCCGAAAAAAGTTATTGACTATATCAGCAATTACATTCAAGAAGTCTGTTAAGGTAGCTAGTGCCATGGAAACCTCACAGAAGGATTTTCTGGAGCTTAGTTTGAACCAAGAAATAAATTTCCTGAATTGGTGAGACAGAGGACTACAGGAACATAAGGAATTTTCTGTGTGGCTGTTGTACACAAATTGTGCATGTTCAGAAGCATTGCCAGGTCATTTTCAGGAAGTGCCAGAAGAAAGGACACATTGCTATGACTGGTCACATAGTTCAGTGACCAGCAACACAGAGAAACCATCCATCCAAGAAGACACCTATGAAGGATGGAAGCTGGAAATGTATAATGTGGAAAAAGACAAGAGGTCTAGTGACACTGACCTTGACCATGATTTTGAAGACTAATACTGGAGAAAAGTTAGTCCCAAAAGGGTATACTCAAGGTGAAAATTCAACTAGATGGACAATCTGGTGGCTTTACCTTTGTATGGGATTGAAGGACAGGACCCACCATTATTTGGCAGAATGTGGTTTGAGAACTCAAGGTGAATTGGACCAAGATCAAAGCAATCATGAAAGCACCTCAAAACCTTCAAGAAATACTGGACAGACTCTCCAAAGTTTTGGAAAAAACTTGGACAGATGAGCAACGTGTCGGTGAAGCTCACTGTTAAGTATGATAGTCAGTCAAAATACTGCAAGCCCAGAGTTGTGCCTTATGGTCTGAAGCCTCTAATGGAAACTGATGTGAACACTGGAGTCTTGTCACCAATTTCATGCAGTGAATGTGCTGCGACCATCATACCAGTGATCAAGGAGGATAGCTCCAACCAAATTTGTGGAGATTTCAAAGTGATGCTGAATCCAGGTTTATGTATAGACCGGTATCCAGTACCTCGTATTGAAGATTTGTTTACTACTCTTATCGGGGAACAGTGGATTTGCTCAGTGCGTTACATTAATAGCATAACTCAAAATGATGTAACTTACTGCGTGGTCCACAATACGCAATGTCGATGGGAGACGCTCTCCCGTCGACTCCCCCTACTCTTCTCGATCCAGTGGAGTACAGGAGTCGATGGGGAGAGTGATCTGCGGTCGATTTAGCGGGTCTTCACTAGACCACTAAATTGACTGCTGATGCATCAATCGCTGCTTGTCAATTCCCTGGTAAGTGTAGACAAGCCCTAAGTCTCTCTAATGTTCATTTTTAGGACTGCTTAACTACGACAGTAAATAGCTGCCTTATCTGGCAACAGTATTAGCACTTTTGCATGAACTGTTACAAGCAGTTTTTTTTTTAAAAAGGAAATTGACTAAAGAATGTGCGTGTGCATTTAAGGAGGGAAAGAAACTGACATGAGTCCAAGTTCTTACGCACTTTAATGCATTGCTACCATTGCATTTGGTTTGATGCGTCACCATATAGAGTGGGGCAGCTTTTTCCCACATTTTCATGATGTCAGGGAGAAATCAATTGCCCTCACTTTATGAACACTCAGCACCCCTGAGAAAAACTATGCACAAGTAGAGTGAGACACTCTCGGGATTATAATTGGAATTCAGAAATTCCATATCTTCTGTATCTGTAAGCACTAAAGAGTCCACCATGTTACAGTAATGCCACAGTAGGAAAATCCTCTTTTAGTATAACAACTTTTCTCATTTCAGGCTCTGGCCCTAGATGAACCACCCAGATGGTCCTTATCGGTTTTGGAATGTGTATGAGACATCCCAGTAATTTTATGCCAGGGCACAGATTTGTCTCATTTACCGGTAAAAGCAGCCCTTTGGTGTGTTTTTATTTGCTCCTGTTTCTGTGGGCTGGCAGCAAGTGCAGTCTGAATGTGGTGACGCTTATTTAGTAGGGTGCAGGGGACAACTAGTGTGGTGAGTTGAAACAAAGTGTGGAAGGAGCATTAAGCTTGTGTTCTCAGGGGTGGTTTGAATTATCACTGTTGCATATTGTGTCAAAACATTAGTTTCACAGAGGGCTCAGATTGGAAAGAAAAACAATAGTATGCGCTAATGGTTTTGACACATCCCAGGGCTATCAGGGACTGGAAGGTAGAGCAGGCATCTTGATCCAACTACAGTGGCTGAAAAATGTCCTATATCACTCTCCAACAACCTTCCTGGGCCAATATACAGAGTGGTCTTGATGGGCTTTGGAAGGAGCTGTGAACAGTCCTTCTCTGCCAGAGCAGTAAGGCAAGTTGCCATCATAACTTAGCACCCCCGAGAGTGGCATGAAAGGGAGAAAAAAAGGGGGGGGGGACTTTTAAGGATCTGAGTGAGGTATGAAGGGTCCCCGATAGTTGTGTGAGAAATGATCTATACCTGGAAACAATCATGAAGGAAACTAATTGCTTGTTCAGGCTCTTATTATCAGTTTTTATATCAGATGTCACCAGGGCCGGCTCCAGGCACCAGCCCACCAAGCACGTGGTTGGGGTGGCACCTTGGGGTGGGGCGGTGCTCGGGTTTTTATTTAATTTATTTATTTATTGGTTCGTAGGGGGCAGTGCTGGAGGGTTTTTTTGTTTCTGCGGCGCGGTGCTCGGGGAGGTGGGGCTTTGGGCGGCGCGGCACTCGGATGGGGGGGGCGGGGGCTGGCGCAGCGCTCAGATGGGGGGTGGGGGCTTGGCGCGGCACGGCACTTGGAGGGGCGGGGGCTTGGTGCGGCACTTAGATGGGGGCGTGGCTTTGGGCAGTGCGGTGCTGAGGGGGCGGGGGCTTTCGCGGCGGGGCTTCGGGCACGTGGTGCTGGGGGGGCGGGGATTTCGGCTGCGTGGTGCTGGCGGGGGGGGGTACGGTAGCATGGCACTCGCGGGGGGGGTACGGCGGGGCGGCGCTCTTCTTTTTTGCCTGGGGTGGCAAAAAAGTTAGAGCCGGCTCTGGATGTCACAGTCAAGGGTTTGCTCCAGTAACTGCTACAGCCATGCTGCCTTCAGCTGTGAGTCTATTAATCTTTGCAGGCTAGAAAGGTTTGGCCTGTTCTATTCTTGTATAGGAGATTTCTGTGGTTATTCCGTATATGGCACTGCTCTCTTCGTCAGCAGTGACCCATTGTTCCAACATGGAGTTAGGGAGCCATTGCGGTGTTAGAAATGCCATCTTATGGATAAAATGAACTGATCTCTTACACTCATTAAAGATCTATTGGCATTTTACCAGTCTGTATCTTGGCAGTGTCCAGGTCAACTTTTAATTTGAAACTTCTATTCCCCTCCCTCTATTTTCCCCGCTCTGGTTTCAGGTGGAGGTGATATTTGTCATTTCCTTTCTAAATCAACTGGTGTTATGAATAGTTAAAATGCTGCCATGTTCCACCACAGAGCTGAATGCATTTCATTGATGGGTGAGGTAATTTCTATATAGAGATTGGAGATCAACTACCTATAAAATTCAGATCTGGAGCCACATTCCAAACCTGCTAATGTTCAAGGATATTAAAGAGACAAGGCGGGCAAGGTAATATCTTTTTATTGGACCAACTTCTGGATCAACACAGCTATGACAACACTGCATGCACAGTTCAAGGGTGGTAGGATTAAATCTGGACTTTTGGTTCAGGACACTTGAGAAATGCAGACTGGCCACAAAAACGAGGTATAGATCTGGGCTTGAATCCTGTAAACCCCAAAGTTTGGAAGAGATTTGGTTCTGGGGTTTTGGTGTGAACTTGCATCTGATGTAGATAAACAGCTCCCCATATCACTGCATTTTGCACCCATGCAAAACCCATTGCCATCAGTGAGGGGTGCACAAGTACTACTGAAAGCAGACTGGGTCCCCCAATTCAAGAAGAAAAGTGCTAAACAAGTAATGTATTATCTTTAGCAGATTTTTTGATATATTTGGATAAACTTGCTTGTGGTAGTGTTTCCACAAGCCACTTGTAAACACCCTAACAAATTCTGGTGCTGTCAGCTGCTCTAACTGATAACAGCATGGTCCATTCATCAGCCCACATTGTAAACATTGTCAGTAAAAAGTACAAGCTGCCTATTAAATCACACCCATTTGTTGCATTTCAGGCTATTGCTGAGTTTAGAAGGGCTGTTATCTCTGGGAAGAACTAGCTCAACTCTGTATGTTGCAAGGAGAAACAAGAGAAATGGTTTATGGATGTTGGCCTGATTGACTAGAATGTCCATCTTGCTGTGAGCCAAACTGCTACTGACTGGCTGCCAATAGGATGTGGGAATTGGTGCCTGAGAAGTCAAGAATGGGAAAAGGTTGAAAGGCTTTTTGTGAGGAGACTGATACCATGGTTCTAAGCATAGTGTAAGAACCTAAACTCTTTGAACCATTGATGTAATAAACTAGTTTGCCCCATGGACCTATTTTTAAAATAGATTAGAATAAATATGTCCCCTTTCAGAATGCAGCAAAGTATAATTTTCTTACAAAACCCCTCTGTGACGGCCTCCCTAATAGTTCCCTAATGTCTCTGTAGAGTAGTGACAAGTGTCATATATTTGAAATGGCCAGTTGTCCAGCCGTTCAAATAAACATGGTTTAGAAAGAAATCAAAGGAGCCACCCTAAGGCCACTATAGGCAGGTACCTACGGGGGAAACTGGTGGCCGTGGCAGGAGATGGGACTGGCAGGACTGCCTGGGGAGCGGGCAGCTGCCAGCTGAGGCTCTGGGGAGCAAGAAACAGCCCCAAGAAAGGCTGCCGGGGAAGTGCTCTCCACAGCTGCTCCTCACCCCCAGGGCAGGTAAGATCACAACGACAGTGGCTCAGGTGCTGAGAGGTTTGGGGCTGCCTCTGTTGGCACTGAGTGCTGCCGGGGCTTCAGCCACAAGCACAGAGATCCACCCGACTCCCTGTCAGTGCCCTGCCTGCACCTGCTATCCGGGACTCGCACTGCAGCCACCACCTCAACTTTGTGTCTGAGCTCTGGAGGCGCTGCCACTGCATGGGCTGTGAGTCCAACAGTGAGGAGCTCATCTGGAAAGGTGAGGGGAACATATTAGAGGGGTGCAGGATCCAGGCAGGGAGTGCAGAGTGCATGGGGAGTGGGCTGGGGATGCAGTGCATGGGGAGTGGGTGGGGGACTGGTAGTATGAAGGCTGAGGTGCAGGGCTGGGCCAGGGCAAGGGGACTGAGGTATAGAGACCCCCACCACTGTCCAGTGGGAAGAACCCTGCCACACAGCTCTGGTGGCCTTATGTGGGGCAGGGTGTCTGCACTGCCCATTAACGGAGTCACTGTAGGCTGGGAGCTGCCCCCTGCCAGTGCCTGGGTCCCACTGTAATTGAACCAAGTGGCTCCATGCGAACAAACCGCTGCTATCCCAGGACACTGAGATGGAGCTCATTCACCTTTTGAGCCCAGAGCAGCTGATGCTGACATGCTCAGAATGGGCCATTGTAAAGGGGGCCTCAGTTGAGGGGATAGTGAGCCCAGGAAGTGGATCTCAGGTGCTTGCAGGGGCTAGGGAAAAGGCTGGGGAACTTTCATGCTGACCTGAGCTGGCTAAGCCTGCCTGGGTGTTGGACTGTTCCCATCCCATGGGGTCTGTCACTGGGGCCCTGCAGCCTCAGCCTGCGACCTGTCTTGTCAGCCTCTAACTTAGCTTCATGAGGTTTTGTGGTGAGGTGCCAGCAGTGGGGGATGCACAGGGGTCTGCTGTGAGTGTTTAAGAGGGTAGGAGGGGGCAGCAGACTGAAGTTTCACTTAGGATGGCAGAGTGGCCACTAGAGCCACAGTTTGAGTCCTTTTTAGTTTTATGGATGCATTTTGTTCAAGCCTCTGTACGTACCTCTCCTGATAATATTTGGGGTGGAGTGGGCATACATTTGTACAAGCAAATGCCTGTGTGCGCAATTTGCATGGGATTTTGTATATTGTGACAAAGTTCCTCCTCTATCTTGGTGGGTCCTGTGCTTATTGGCGGATTTTCTTGCCTCAGAGATTCACCATGAGGGTTGGGGGAACAGCCCAGAGACCTTCCCATCTGGAAGAACCCACAGTCCAGGTCAATTAGGAGGTTTGGGGGGAACCCAGGCCTGCTCTCTACTCTGGGTTCCAGCCCAGGGCCCTGTGGACTGCAGCTGTCTATAGTGCCTCCTGTAACAGTTGCATGACAGCTACAACTCCCTGGGCTACTTCCCCATGGCCTCCTCCAAACACCTTCCTTATTCTCACCACAGGACCTTCCTCCTGGTGTCTGATAACGCTTGTGCTCCTCAGTCCTCCAGCAGCACACCTTCTCCCTCTCAGCTCCTTGCACCTCTTGCTCCCAGCTCCTCACACTCACACCACAAACTGAAGTGAGCTCCTTTTTAAAACCCAGGTGCCCTGATTAGCCTGCCTTAATTGATTCTAGCAGCTTCTTCTTAATTGGCTCCAGGTGTCCTAATTATCCTGCCTGCCTTAACTGGTTCTAGCAGGTTCCTGATTACTCTAGTGCACCCCCTGCTCTGGTCACTCAGGGAACAGAAAACTACTTATCCAGTGACCAGTATATTTGCCCTCTACCAGACTCCTGTACCCCACTGGTCTGGGTCTGTCACAGTATGCACGTGGATTTTGCATCTTGTAATCCCCCATCTACTGCAAAACTATTTGGGAAGATCAATTGAAAATGACTACCAGAGTAAAGGACAAAATCCTTTTCTCCCCTGCCGTGATGTTCATGCATAGGAAGAGGATGTAGACAGCCTTTTCCCCCTATTTCCTTGCAAAGTAGAATTCCAATCAGGCACTCCAAGGCACTCCATGGCATAACATGATCTCAGTGGGGTGCAGTCAGGTCCCACTCCACGGAGCCCCACTCCTTGCTGAGATGTGCAACATGTGATAGCTGGGGTGCCTGAACTTCTTTACAAAGATGCCTTCTATAGCCTATTTTGATGCTGGTCACCTTGAGCTGGTCACCTGAGCTGTGTAGGAGGGATGGCTCTTGGATTCACCAAGTCTGCACTGTATTGCTAATAGTCTAGTTTCACGTAGGAAAGGCAGGATTTTATTTTAAGGTAGTTGCAAGAAAAAAAATGATAGAATTCCAATGTAAACATCTCAGAAGAGCCAAATAAATAAAGACCCTCTGTTTCAGAAAAGAGACTCATCTCAGTGCATGGAGACTTTAGGAATGTTGCCCCCACAAGTCTGATACGAGAAAGCCCCACAATGCATATAGGAGAACAACCCCTTGAAATTCAAGGGTACTGTGTTCTGTTGAATGAGGCTTTTTTATATATTCATAATGGGAAGATGAAAAAAGCTGAATGATTTTAGTTGTTAGAGAAAGTGCTCTAAATGTTTCACAAAGGCTTAGATCTTCTAATAAATTGAAATGAAGTTGCAAGACTGACTCACAGAAAGAAAGAAGACATTAGTTCAGGGGGGCAAAGAGATTTTTTTTCACCCATTTAAAAAAAAATACATTTTGCTTTTCACATTGTTGGAATGTTCTCTGGATTTGCATTGGCACTTCCTTCCCAAGCACTAATGTGCCAGTTGAGAGAATGTTCTCAGTAATGAATGACATTGAATTGATGACAAAGCAGAATGCGAGAACAGTAAGGGAAGAAAATAAAAAAGCGAGCATTGTCATTAATATGAAACACCCGCTGTGAGCTCAGTGACAGGCTATTGGGGAGCAGGCAGCTTCTGAACAAAGCATTTTCAGAGAGAAGTGAAGACAAAACCCTCCTCTTCCTATGGATCAGTGTTTTCAAATACGTGCTTTTAGACTCCCATTGCATCATATTTAGGGCTTCTTTGGGGGGTTTATTTTCATTGTTCAGCATTTAGTTTTAGCAATTTTTCAATTTTATGTAGATATCTAAAATGAGGGTTTCTCTTTGTATAACGGGTAACATTTTCCCTACTGCGTTTTACCGTAGTATTATTTCAAACACCACTACGTTAAAGCACGCTAGGGAACCTATAGTGAGCACCAGTAAGGTCTGCACAGACCAATTAATGCACAACATGTTAGTGTGCTTTAAAAATCACAACCCCACAGCCTGGATTACGTGTCAGTGTAGACAAGCCTTAGTACAAGTAACCATTTCTGGAGTTTTTCTGGTGCTTATTGGATAAACACGGATTTCATTTATTTATTTTATCAGGCATGTTTTATTGGTGTTTATTGGTTAAAAACTAAAATCAGAAGCCCTAATTATAAGCTGCTAACTGTACACATGCTGGAACACATGACAAGGTTTGAAGCTGTCATGCTATCCTGTAGTGGCTGAAGAGTGTGAGTACCAACCTCAGGAAAGACTGTTAAAAACCCAGGAACAAATCCCAACTTGGTTGTGAGTTCTATACTTAGATTTCACCAACCAGATAGACGTGTATAGAATCATAGACTTTAAGGTCAGAAGGGACCATTATGATCATCTAGTCTGACCTCCTGCACAATGCAGGCCACAGAATCTCACCCACCCACTTCTGTAACAAACCTGTGTCTGAGCCATTGAAGTCCTCAAATCATGGTTTAAAGACTTCAAGGTGCAGAGAATCTTCCAGCAAGTGACCCGTGCCCCATGCTGCAGAGGAAGGCAAAAAAACCCCGCAGGGCTTCTGCCAATGTGCCCTGGAGGAAAATTCCTTCCCAACCCCAAATATGATGATCAGCTAAATCCTGAGCATGTGGGCAAGACTCACCAGCCAGACACGCAGGAAAGAATTCTCTGTAGTAACTCAGATCCCACCCCATCTAACATCCCATCACAAGCCATTGGGCATATTTACCGCTAACAGTCAAAGATCAATTAATTGCCAAAATTACGCTATCCCATTATACCATCCCCTCCATAAACTTATCAAGCTTAGTCTTGAATCCTCCTCATGCACTATAACAGCCTCGACATGGAGTCACAGACAGTCCCCTTGGGTATTCAGATCTGTCTTGCCGGTCAGGTAAGCTTGCCTTTTGTGACAGATGGTCCCTTACACCAAAGAGTACAGCAGTATTCAGGTGACTCCCAATCCCAAAAGGACCAGTCATTTACCCCAAGTCAGTTGGACCTTAGGTCTCATAACAAAGACAACGCTTGTCACCAATCCTATAATAAACCATCTAAAAACTTATTATATAGGAAACAAGAGAGTTATTGGCAAGGTTCAACCACGTGAACATACACTCAAAAATTAGTTACAATCTTAAGTTTCATAGTCTTTAAGGCAGTGGTCCCCAAACTTTTGAGGGTCATCCCCCTACGCACCCCCCGGAGCCAGGGCCGGAGCTGCGGCTGGGGCATGGGGGAAACGCAGATGGCATAAGGGGGCCGAGGCTGAGGCTGCAGCTGGTGGTGGGTCTGGGGCCAGGAGTGGGGCTGGGGATGGAGCTGCAGCCAGGGGCCAACGCTGGGGACAGGGGCAGGAGCAGAGCCGAAGCTGGGCCACACTGTGGGCCAGCAACTGGGCCTGCGGTTAGGTGTGGCTACACTCTTGGCCCCGCCTCCAGCCTCAGCCCCGGAATAGATCCGCGGCCAGGTGCCAAGGCTGGGAGTGGAGGAGGGAGTGGAGCCACAGCTGGGCCATGGTGGGGGCCAGCAGCTGGGCCCCTGGCTAGGTGCAGAGTCACGCCAAGGCTGGGGACGGGGCCAGGTGCGGGGCCGGGAGCTGGGGCCATGGCTGAGGGTGGGGTGGGGCTGGGTGGCACTTCCTCCCCACCCCAGTGGGGGCTGGGCCTCCTTTGCCCACCCCCTAGAGGGTGCGTCCCACAGTTTGGGGACCTCTACTTTAAGGTCAAAGGGCTCATTGTGATCATTTAGCCTGACCTCCTGCACATTGCAGGCCAAAGAACCTCACCCACCCACTCCTGAAATAGACCCCTAACCTCTGGCTGAGTTACTGAAGTTCTCAAGTAATGGTTTAAAGACTTCAAGTTACAGAGTATTCACCATTTATGCTACTTTAAACTTGCAAGTGACCTGTGCTGCAGAGGAAGGCGACCCCTCACCCCAAATCTGCCAATCTGACCCGGGGGAAAATTCCTTCCTGACGCCTAAGCATTTGGGCAAGTCCCACCAGGCAGATACCTGGGAAAGAATTCTTTGTAGTAACTCAGAGCCCTCCCCATCTAGTGTCCCATCTCCAGCCATTGGGGATTTTTGCTACTGGTAGTCGCCGACTGGCCACATGCATGCCATTGTAAGCAGTCCCCTCACACCACCCCCTCCATAAACTTATCAAGATCAGTTTTTAAGCCAGTTAGGTTTTTTTCCCCACACTGCTCCTCTTAGAAGGCTGTTCCAGAACTTCACTCCGATGGTTAGAAACCTGTGCCTAATTTTGAGCCTAAGCTTATTGATAGCCGGTTTACATCCATTTTTTCTTGTGTCCACATTGGCACTTAACTTAAATAGTTGCCTGGTATTTATCCCTGTGATGTAGTCATAGAGCGCAATTGGATCTCCCCTCAACCTTCTTTTGGTTAGGCTAAACAAGCCAAGCTCTTTGAGTCTCCTCTCATAAGGTAGGTTTTCCATTCATCTGATCATCCTAGTAGTCCTCCTCTGCACTTGTTCCAGTTTGAATTAATCTTTCTTAAACATGGGAGACCAGAATTGCACACAGAATTCCAGATGAGAGCTCACCAGTGCCTTGTATAATGGTACGAACACTTCCCTGTCTGAACTGGAAATACCTCACCTGATGCCAGGGCCAGCTCCAGGCACCAGCAAAACAAGCAGGTGCTTGGGGCGGCACATTTCTAGGGGTGGCATTCTGGCGCCGGCCATCCTAGGCACCGACTCCGGGACATGGGGAAAAAGTGCCCCCGCTGCCCCAGATCGCCGCTCCAGCTCGCCTCCGCTCCGCCTCTGCCTGCTCCCCTGAGCGCGCCGCCACCGCTCCGCTTCTCCCCCTCCCTCCCAGGTTTGCTGCGTGCGAAACAGCTGTTTCGCGCAGTGAGGCTGGGAGGGAGGAGAAGTCAAGCGGCGGGCGCTCGGGGGAGGCAGCGGTGATGGAGTGGAGGTGATCTGGAGCGGCGAGCGGTTCCTCTACCCCCCATTATTTCCTGTGCCCTCCATCCTAGCTCACCTCCACTCTGCCTGCTCCCCTGAATGCGCTGCTGCTCCGCTTCTCCCCCCTTGATAGGGAGGGGGGAGATGCGGAGCGGCGTCGTGCCCGGAGGAGCAGGCGGAGCAGAGGTGAGCTAGGGCAGGAGGTCGCAGGGGGGCCTGCAGGAAGCAATGGGGGGGGGTGAATGCTGCACACCCGGGGGAGGAGGCGGGGCTGGGGATTTGGGGAAGGGGTTTGGAAGGGATGGAGTTGGGGTGGGGCCGGGGGCAGGGGCAGGTGGGCACGAAAAAAAGGGGGGGGGGGGGCGGCCAAAATTTTTTTTGCTTGGGGCGGCAAAAATCCTAGAGTCGGCCCTGCCTGATACATTCTAGGATTGCATTGGCCTTTTTCACGGCCGCATCACATTGGCAGCTCATACTCATCCTGTGATCAATCAATAAACCCAGGTCTTTCTCCTCCTCTGTCACTTCCAACTGATGAGTCCCCCAGCTTATAACAAAAATTCTTCTTGTTGTTCTCTAAATCCATGATCTTGGACTTTGCACTATTAAATTTCATCCCATTCCTATTACTCCAGTTTACAAATTCATCCAGATCTTCTTATATGATATTCCAGTCCTTCTCCCAACTTTTTGTTAAATAAGATTGGTCTCAAGACTGATCCCTGAGGAACTCCCTGCTGCCTGACAGTTCAGCTTTCAGTATGACCCATTGTAGTCTCCCCTTTAGCCAGTTCCTTATCTACCTTTCAATTCTCATATTAATCCCCATCTTCTTCAATTTAAGTAATAATTTCCTATGTGGAACTATATCAAATGTAACGGAAACTTCTATAATAAGCAAGCTCTATTTATGTACTTTAGGCCTAAACCAGGCTCAGCATGGCAGATCTGTTGCTTATGCCTAGAAAACCTTTCCCCTCAGAATCCAAGCAGCATAGAGATCCTGTTCCTCCTTGTTAGGGGGTTTTATTCCCTTCCCCACTTCTGCTCTGAGCTGCACTCTCCAATGATGGGAGGAATTCACTTGCATGACTCAGCTTCATGTTGGAGATGTTTTTTTTTTTTGTTCTCTTTAATGTTTCACATTAGTCCATCTGGTATCGATTGGCCTTCCCAATTGGGCAGAACATAACACTTTCTTTTGGAGATCAGAATTTCACACTGGTTAATGTCTCTCTCCTGTCTGGTGATTTACAGTTAGAGGCTTACAATACAAATGCTTAAATATTACCTTACACTACAGCATGGGATACAGCTGTTATAAGTGACAATGCATGCTGTAACACACAAGCATTCAATAAAGCCTAAACACATTCTTATAATCCTAATACCCATTTTAACAATACTAATATACAGGTGAACCAGACTGATTCCAGCTATGTTTTTGTTAGAGTTTAATTGAGACATGGGGTTCTTGGCATGAGCTGGCACCTGGTCTGCCAGCCTCACAGAAGCCTCACCTAACTGAGGAGATTTTTCAGCCTCAGTGTTCTGTGGTTTTCAAGCTAACAGATTGCTTCTGCACATGGCTCTTAAAATTATAACAAATCATTTTTCAGTAAAGATCTAAGAAATGATATAACAGCTATTTGAGGGTCTAAACCTACTCACTGCTCCAGAGATGGTTCCCAGACTGTTATTACATTGGCTTGTCAGTGTCACAGAAATTCTTGCCCTGTATGTTACTCTCTGTTGGCTCTTTCTATTTTATGTTGTATTTATTTTTGCTTGATCACTTTTTTTCCTGGTGGTCAATAAAGTTGTAGTAACAATATCAGCTGAGCGATAGCTATAGCTTGCACTAGGTCAGTGGTTTTCAAACTGCGGGTCACAACCCAGTATTGGGTCACGGAATGTAAGGCACTGGGTCCTGGCAGCTCTGGTCAGCACCACCGACTGGGTTGTTAAAAGTCCTGTTGGCGGTGCTGCCCAGCTAAGGCAGGCTAGTCCCTACTTGATCTGACACTGCACTGTGCCCCGGAAGCAGCCAGCAGCAGGTCTGGCTCCTGGGGGTAGGGAGGGGGCATGGGGCTCCACGTGCTGCCCCTGCCCTGAGCACTGGCCAATGGGAGCTTGGGGTGGGGGGAGGGCGGTGCCTAAGGGCAAGAGCCGTGCGGAGCTGCTTGCATGCCTCCACCTGGGAGCCGGACCTGCTGCTGGCCGCTTCCAGGGAGCAGCGCAGTCTGCAGTGCCAGGACAGGCAGGAAGCCTGCCTTCGCACCCCCGCTGTGCTGCTGACTGGGAGCCTGAGGTAAGCCCGTGCCCAAATTCCCTGCCCCAACCCAGAGCCCCCCCAAAACCCAGAGCCCCCTCCTGCACCCCAAGCCCCTCATCCCTGGCCCCACCTCAGAGCCTGAACCCCCACCTCAGAGCCCTGACCCCCTCCCACACCCCAAACCCTGCCCCAGCCCAGAGCCCTCTCCCACACCCTGACCCCCTCATTCCTGGCCCCACCCTGAAGCCCTCACCCCTGCACCCCAACCCTCTGCCCCAGCCCTGAGCCCCTCCCACAGTCCAAACCCCTCATCCCCAGCTCTGTTGGGTCACGGGCATCGACATCAGATCCCAGTCTATGCAGATCAGGCTCATCACTACTTATTCTCTACTTTTGTAACCCAGTATCTAATATTAAGTGCAAAATTCAATTGGCCTTAATGGGGAAGTCATGAATGGCATCTCCATAATATTGTATTTAACAGATCATAGTGACGTAGGTATGGATTATGTACCCCGAAAGTTAATGGGAGTTTATTCCATTGGCTTGAATGGAAGCAGAATCAAACTCTGGTCAGTGGAAATTATTTACAGATGGGATGATCTATTGGCAGAAGATGGCACGTGATGTACTCTGCAATCTGTCCCCATAAAACTCATCCATGGTTGGCACTTACTTGGTTACAACAGTGTAACACTTTCTAAATGGGCCTAATACCAACCTCACAGATGGGCACAAGTATTTGCATACATAGGAACCAGTGTGTGCTTTAACTCTGAGTTCTTCAGGCACTCAGCCCACCAAGGAACAACTGAACAGCAGTCGGTGCACTGTGTCAATGACTAAGACTAAGGGTGTGTGTCACCCCAATACTCCAGCCATGAGCTGGATAAACTGACAAGTTTTAAAACTGCTTCTGCTACTACATAAGGCACGTGTGGAGCTCTGGTGAACCAGCACTCATGTTTTTGCACACAGAGAGAACTCTGGCTGCTGTTTGGCTTTGTACAGGAGGCACCCATGCAACTTGGCAGAAAAGCTGTCTGAGGTTTGCTGAATAGCTTGCCTCACTGCATACTGTAATCTAGTTCTATACTGTAACTCCATAGGCTTTTGGGCCTTCATATCCCACACTGTCTTGTCTTTTTCCTTTTTAAATTTGTGCTTGATAGTGTTGAACCCAATGAGGTTCTTATCTTGACTGGGGTGCTTACACAATACCATAACAATGAAATTAAAATGAGCTGAAGGGAGTTGTGTCCAAATCCCAGTGAAATCCCTTACGTGCCTTTAAAAATGTGAGACAATGACAGTCCCTAAAATACTTTTGAAGTCTGGGTTGCTCCAGTCAATGTGGCAATAGGCTTTCCGCCAATCTATGTTTTTGAGTTCTCTCTGTACCTCAACTACCGCAAAAAGAAACAGAATGGTGGTGCTGTCTTAAGTACCTAGTCCTATAAGCCTAACTCGCATGAATACTTCTTGCTCATGTGAATCCACTGACTTAAATGGGACTATTTATAGAAAGCCTGCTTGCATAATTAAGGATTTACAAGATCATTCAATTGTAAATTCTTCAGGGAAGCGAATTGTCTGTTTATTGAGCACTGGGCATATTTATGGTACTGTATATAAATTACTATAAAAATAGGGTCAAATTAATCGTTGGTGTAATTCCAATGGCTTCAATGAAGTTACAGGATGGATGAATTTAGCCTATCACATTTCGTTGTTGTCATTCTCAGCTCCTCAGGCAAGAAGCATTTGGTATCATTGTAACTTGCCTAGTTATGAGAGACAAGCAAAAACATGATTGCTGCTTTCTTGTGAATGAGAATGTATTAAGTATTCTCTTTGGAAAAGTTTTGGCTTCATTCTGCTCAAATTGACTGTGCTACTTTAACCTGCTACCTGAGGTCATTTTAATTATATCTGACAAATGAGTTATGGTTACCAAATGAATTAGATTTCTTTTTCATAAGTAATTACGATGCAAATTGTAAGTGTTATACCCAGTTTCCTAGAAATGAATTGGGTAGATATTTCTCTCTCTCTCTCTCTCTCTCTCTCTCTCTCTCTCTAACAAAGTTAACTTTCTTTCCTGGGAGTGCTGAACATTAATGGTGCTATGCATGTTCCCACAGACGGAGGAAGTAGAAAATCTTCCCAGGAAAGAGCATTTCAAAACTTTGCCTTTGTTTAAATTGAGGGTTACAATTTGGCTCAGATAAGCACACACAGGTCCAGACGTGTATCTGACTCTTATCTGAACTATTCAGATCTCTTCAGTTGTCAAGAGTGGGCTGAAAAAATCTTGTGATATGTTGACATTTGCCAAAGTCCATCCTGGCCAGCTCCATTGCAGAGCTTAGTCGAAAAATAATGGGAGCAGGAAATGAATGATTTTTTTAACCCTCAAAAGTCTCCTGAAATATAGGATTTTCAACAATACAGTGTCCTTTAACACTGTCAGGGAATATTGATTTAGTAGAGACACAGAGAAAAAAACACTACCTGCTAAATTACCAATACATTTCCCATAGCACATACGGATTTCTTGGAAAGATCTCTCATGGAAGTATTGATTGCGCCATAATCTGGCGTGAGCATTACCTGGTGGTTTGGCTGCAGTATTAATACTGTTCATTTGTCTGTAAAATTGAACATCAACACTCTGTGATCTAAGATGCTGGCAGATAATATTGTCTTTAGTTCAGAGAGGAGGTCATTGCAGGAAATGTCTTTGATAATTAATGCCAAAGAGTAGGTTTTATTTGAACTCTTTCCCACAAGCCTTACTTCAATCCAATTGCTATGATCCAATGCTAAGAAGAGGAAGAGGCTAGCAAATTAAGGCTAGATTTTGATACCTTCATTCATGATGAATAATAACTTGCTCTGCAAGTAAGCAATTGAAGTAAATAGGATAACTCATGGATTCAGATGCTACTGAATCGAAGTAAGGGTATCAGAATCTGGCCCTTAACAAACAAGTTCTGCACCCTCTTCTGTGTTAGTCCTTTTCTCATTAGCAATGCTGTCATGCTGTGTGTTGAGGTTGGGAAAGGAATGAACCTTACCCCATGAATAACTTGCAACCTAGAGCTGTAGCCATGTTTAGTGAGTTTGGGGGTGTGGGGAGGAAAGGCCAGAGTCATGGCAAAGTAGAGACAACAAATATACTGCAATGGAAATCTATCACTCCTGGGGGAGTGGGGTTTTTAAGCAGATATGGGGTTACTGCAGATTCAGGGTACAGCAGCGATCATAGAGCTACTCTGTAGCTTGGGACAGAGGACTCCTTCTATTCACACCTCCTCAGAGGTCAGCAGTGCCCAGCCTGTTGTTCAGAGAATGTGCTGATTTGCAGAACTGTGCTTAATTTCTCATGTTGAATCAAAATGAATTATATTCCTGATGCATCTGTTAAAGTTGAGGGCAACTGCACCTATACTCGCAATCCATGGCCCACCCTGTATTCCCCCTCTAGGTTCCTCAGTGGTCACCTCTCCTGGGTGGAGACTCATCTCTCTTTCCTTCCTGAAAAAGTTTTTTTTGTAAGGCTGCACAGTTCCATGCCTACACTGTGATATCCCCAGCAAGCCAGACTGCCTAAACAGGCCAGCACCTATGCTTTGCTTTCCCTTCAAAGGCTATGAACAGTTGTAATTGCCAGCAGTTACAAGTTATCATAAATATGCTCCTTGTAAGCAAGAACATTTTTTCTTAAGGTGAAAGCATTACAGAGAAAACATATAAAAGGACCTACATACATGCTAATAAGCGTACTAGAGATCACATCCTGACTCCAACAAGGGTTCTGGTAGGAGTCAGTCCTTCAAATCCCATCAAAGCATTTGTTTTGTGATTATAAGTTTGCAAGCCTTACTCAGAACCAAGCACATCAATGAGTAGTTCTGTCTTTCCTTTATACAGCTTGGAACTTTAATCATGAGACTCTGGGAACAGGTAATCAGCAGACAATGGTGCACTGCTCAGGGCATAACTTCAAAAGTCTGGGTTTTTGCATAACTGGAGGTGAGGAATTTGCATTCATCTAGGGCGCAGGGTTCCCAAACCTTTTGCTGGCACATCCCCATTTTAATGATGTCTTTCTTGCTAGGACCCCAGACCGCATGACGATGCCATTTTTAGAGCAAAATGGCATCCTCCACACAGCATGACCTTGCATGCACTGTTCATGTGAGGTCATGCTGCATAGAGGGTGCCATTTTGTTCTACAAAATAGCATTCTCCATCCAATGTGACTTTGCATGCACCATAATACACTGTGCGGAGGATGCTATTTTGCAGAACATGGACCGTGACCTTGCATGCACCATGACTTCACATGCACCATTTATGTGCGGTTGTGCTGTGTGGAGCAAAATGGTGTCCTCTGCACAGTAGGGATCTCTGCAACCCCATCTCCTGATGGCATGGCCCCCATTTGCAATTGTAACCCACAGTTTGGGAACTGTTGCCCTAGGCAAACTACTTGATGCTATTTTGTCCCAAAAGTTCATTCTTATCTTGCGTGTTGTTCAGTAGAGTCCTTTGAAGTTCATAACACTTCTCAGGGTACATATCACATCTCCTGCCTCGAGAGAGAGAGTACATACAATCCCGACCCACAATACTACATAAACCATTAATTTAATACAATGGACCCCAAACATACTGAAACTTAATTCGGTAAGTTCTCCCAAGGATATTGCAGGAAATTGTCATATCTGTCACAGCATCTTAAAGGTCATGATGATAAAAAGAAGCCCCTATGCACATCTTTTAAGTCCATGCATCAATTTGCTGGCCAGAATCCTTCCAGCTGCCACTACATCACTGTGTGAATGAGGGATTTGCTTTTATTATGAACTTAACATGGTAACTTAATCCTTTAATCATGTTGTATGAGAGAGATTGGGAAGAAGCACATAGGCAGTCTAGGTTTGATTTTTGTTTTACTGACCAACACTGTTTTTACTTTGCTAGGTTCTTAGAGACATTTGCTTTTCTTTTTGTTTTGTTTTAGAGAGGAGATGCCAAACATCCATGTGAGAGTTCGTCCCTTCTACCCTTCCCCTCCCCCCCCCCCCCGGACCCAACATTCTCATGTCAGAGGGCTTGGTCACCTGCACTATTATTGTAGGACAACATTTTTACCTGTTTAGAGACTTTTCTGTCTCCCTTTCCTGATGGTTATGCAGCCAAATCAATGGTACACCCCTGTTATCCATAGCAGGTGCTTTTGAACTAGAATAAAAGACCCTAATCCTGTTCTGAGGGTTATAAGCCTCATTTGCCTGTGGCCATAATTCAAATGACATCATTGATGTAGGCTAAACACATACAGCCAAGAAATGGGGAGTTTGTTCTATCTGTGTCAGCTCGGGTACTCTAAGATTGCATAAACAATAGGGGGACCAGTCTGATGACTCTGGATTCCTGCTGATTCACTGAAATTCATAAGGATATGGGGAGATCCACAGGGTTTGTGGGTGGGCCTCACATTATTCCATAGGAGCACAGGAGGAATACTTCCCTACCATGCAATGGAATGACTGGGGAGAAATCATTGTGAGGAGAACTTTGGGAAGATTTCCTGCCCTTTAGCCTCTTCCATGATTTTCCCAGAGTAGGAGGTAACTAGGCTCTCTCAGCTGTCACTCAAGTAACAGTCATATCGCCCTTCAAAATTAAAGAGAGTGAGTAGAGTTAAGGATTTGGCACATAAAATAGGTTTGCCCCAGTTGGTTTCTGAAAAGCAAAACCAAGACTACTTCTAAGCACAAGAAAGGCCTTTTTGATGTGCATAGCCTGCTTTAGAAAGGATCTGGGAAACAAACTGGTTCCATTGCAAGTTCTTCCTTCTTTAGGGAGAATTCCTGTGACTTTAAAAGACATAAATGTGTCTGACAGGTTTCATTGGTAAGAAAACTCCTTCAGACTGAGAATAAATGGATCTGATTAGCTAACTCTGCTCTCAGTATGAGGGGGAAAAAATCTGAGTCTGAAGTGCTGTTTCAATCTTGATTGTACCAGTCTCTGAGAAAACAAAAGTGAAGGTATAGAATAGGACAAACCACACATTTCAAGTATACCTTATTTAAAGGGATATCACTCATTTTAGTCCCAAAGTTACCTACATCCCAAATAAATTCTGTGTACTCCTCACTATGTCTCATGGATATAATCAGAAGTAAAAAAAAGGATCACGAAACTGAGATTACAGGAAGAGTCATTTCCTCAGTGTTTTCAGTTTCTTGTCTAAGATTTTTCTATCCTTCATTTTGGATCCAAAATTGTGTCCTATACTTAGGCTTTGGCAGGATGAGAGGCATGCAGGGCCGGCTCTGGCTTTTTGGCCGCCCCAAGCAAAAAAAAAACACCTGCTGCGCGGCCGGAGCGCGGGTGCAGGGGGACCGGCTGGGGGGGGGGAGGAGGGCGGGAGAGAGAGAGAAGGGGGCGGCCAGGGATACAGCAGGGGCGCTGCCACGTGGCCCCTCCCGCTGCGCCGCCTCCTGCCGCCTGCCGCGAGGGCTCCGCTCCGGTCGGCGGGGAGGGAAGGAAGAAGACTGCACTACAGGGCTCTCTGGTTCTCCGCGCCGCTGCCCCCTACAGGGCGGCCAGAGCGGAACAAGAACAACAACAACAACAAAAAAGCGGACGTGCCGCCCTAGGATTGGGCAGAATGCCGCCTCCAACAATCTGCCGCCCCAAGCACCAGCTTGCTCAGCTGGTGCCTGGAGCCGGCCCTGGAGGCACGGGATAGAGATTGGCGATGCTACTCAGGTTATTATTTTCTATTTGTGCCCATCAAAGCTAGACTGGTGAAGACAAATAAAACAAATCACATTTTTGAAAGAAATAATGCCCACATATTCCAAGCAAATTTCACCAGACGATACACTTCCTTAGTCTCCTTAATAACATGTCATTTGCTCAGATTTGGCCATTTTGGAGGGTGAGCGGTTTGGAAGAAGGAGCTATCCATCAGCTTCGTAATCTGCAGTACATCCCAGTGATCATTCCAGTAGCAGTCTGCATGGAGAACGTGTTTGGAAATGTAACTTATTTTCAAAACACCTGTCAAGGCCGATTCCCCACTCTGGCACTTCGAGTGAAGAAGGTGAGGGCCCGCAAGGATTCTAAAAATTAATACTGGCCACTCCTGGCTTGTATTAAACTCCCAAGGTTACAGTTTTATTCTGACCTTGGATGGGTAGATGCTGCCACCACCCAAATGCAAAAAAACCCTTGAAACCAGAAAGGTGCTCTTGGGAATTCCTTCCTGCGGGATACCCTCAAGCCCTTTCACCCCCACCTCTGGGGAAGAGCTGAGAAAGAAAAACAAAGGAAATCAGCTGTTGCCACCGGCTAATTTAACAACATATCCACAAGCTCTTAGGACACCAAAAATCCAATCCTGTTCTTAAAAAAGGTAAATTTTATTCAAAACAAAAAGAAAGAAAATACATCTGGAATTTAGGCTTTTGCTAGATTTAAAAAACCTACTTACAAAACTTAAACATCAAAAATAATCTTCTTGAGGTCCTGCTTAAAGATTACAAGCAAAACAAAAAGCATTTGGGGTTAGCACAGAGGAGTCCACAAGCCAATAAGAGATAAACAGAAATAAACCTAATCGCATCTTTCTAGACATTCCCTAATTTACTTACATATCTGGGGTTTCAGGTAAGCAATCCATAGGTATGATCTGATGGTTTTTCATATCTGGCTTAAGCTTCTCACAACATAACTTCTCCCTTTCCTCCTCTTTCCCGGAGAACCACAACACACAGACAAAGGGAATTATTTTCCCAATTATAAAAATTTCTAGCCTTCCCTTTGGCTCTTTTGGTCAGGTGCCCACTCCCTTTCCTTTACCCTTTTTTAACCCTTTACAGGTAAAGCAAGTAGAGAACAGCTACTAAAAGGAATTGTATAGCTAACTGGCTGGCTGGGTATCCATAAAAGGGAGCTTCCCCCTCCCCTCATTTATCACAGCACCTCTATATCCAGCTTCCTCACCCTAATAATATTGGGCTGCCTCTACCGGATAGGCTACCATATTAATCCCTATGTATCATTACCATATTTCTAAAGCAAGTTTATGGTTAGACATGTGCCAACAATCCTATCCTAAAATATCCAAGTTCAGTATCAGTTAAGTATTCCTGTGGTTGCCTCGTCTCATTTTTTGCCAACTTTTCTCTTAAGCAAGCTATTCCTAAATTCCCCCAAAATCTAGGGTGACCATTGGGCCACTTTATCTATGCTAAAGGTCATACACCTATGCTTCACTTTTGCTAACTTGCTTAAGCTAAAGTCTTCCTGGGTGCAGGCCTGTAGGTTCCTTGCATTATTGCTAAGTAAAATAAGTCTGAGCTGGCCCTCAGGGCTACAATTTTGTGCTGGAATAATGGATTTATGTCAACAACAAATTGGTCCTTAATGTCTGCAAGAACCACTTTTCTCTCACAGGCTATGGCTCTGAAAAATTATCCTTTGCTGCTTCTCTGCTGCTCAATGGAAAGCAGAATGATTGGAATAAGTGCCCAAAGTACCTTTAACAGCACTCGCAGCTGACAACAAATGATTCTTCTCAACTTTTTTTTTAATGGAGATGAACTTGAAGAAAAATGTTGGATCTGAGCTCCTTCAAAATTTGTGGTCCAAAGAGCTCTAAATGTTACAAGTGGTTCCTGTCTTTAGTGCCAAAATCTCAGCTTGAAAAGCTCCTGGGAGAAGATCCTCAGCTACTGTAAATTACCACAGCTCTCCAGTGCAGCTATGGCCGTTTATATCAGAGGAGGGCCTGCCTCAGACCTCTGAAATCTGGATCCAGGATATCTATTTTCTCTATTTAGTAGTTTTTGTGAATTTACTCCCCAGACATTTTTTATACCCTCCCCCAGCCTTTTTCCTATGCCTGATATAAACCCTTCCTCCCCAAAGACAACTGAGAGAAACAAGCGATAGAAACCCTCCCCATCTCTAGAATAAGAATTCACCAGAATAAAACCCTTTCAAACAGTTGATGTGTAAAAATAAAAACCAACAAACAGAAAACCAACTCACATATCCATTACAATGGAAGACATCATGGAGATTCTATTATGTGAATTGTGCTTGAGCACTCGCATGAAGCTGGGCATCTTGAAAATGCCAGTAAGTGTTTTATAAGCTTCTTTCTAAGCAGTGGATGATAACTTGGTGTCAGATTACTTTTCCTAACAAACATACACATATTGAATTATTATATCAGAAGTATTCCCAGCTGAAAGTTTGTATTTGCTAGCAGGGGACAGCTGGAAAAGATTTTCCGCAGTAGCAAGTGCCATAAGCAGAGTTAAAATTAGAAACAAAAGAAACCCACCACACTGAAACAGAAAATTTCAAAGCTTACATGGAATTGTTGTTCCTTTTTTTGTAACATACTGCAGTGTTCTGAAAAAAAAATCTGAAGAAAGAGATACCATTTTAACTAAAGTAGCATCTCAACATCTAATTATCAGTTGAACAACTCTGCGTTTCACACATTGGGTTGTATCAATTGATCACAATTTGCTTTTGCTATTGTCAGAGCCTATCTTGCCAAGGCCTGTGACAACATTTTACTCTTCAGCACTCTTAAAGTTCAGCTTTCACATCCTGGATGACATCCAAAAATACAAAGTGACAGTTGTTTTCCAAGTTATAAACACAGCATTGAATCCATTAAAGACTCTTCTGTTGTTTCTTGTGTGACTTCAGCTGTTATGTCACAGAAAGAACCAGTCAAAGTTCCTTTGCTTCTCGAGTATGTAATACTTCACGGCTCATTTGAAATCGCATCTTCACAAAGAAAAGTTTTATAGCAGAAGCTAAATGTAGCATCCTCGGGTGGCATCTGGCAGTTTGGGATATAAAGCAAATAAGATTGAAGATTTTTATTTCCCAAAGCATTTTATGCAAAGGAGCTCAGCCTAAGCAACAGTGACTTGAAGTGCCATAGGTTTTATGCCAGAAGGGGCTGGCTTTAAATTCACTATTTCTGCTGCCAAGCTCCTAAAATGGATAATGATCTTTTCAGCCTCTTTCTTTGACTCTACTTAGTTCATGATCAAAATTTTATAAATTAGGAGTGACAAGAGTTGTGTGCATACTCACACAACATGTGCTTCTGCTAAAAAGGCTGAATGAGCAGGAGGAGAACTGGCCTTTGAGAAGTGGTAGCACTATGGCCCTTCCATCCTCCTCACCAGCTTAAAGTTTCTTGCCACAGTGAGCAATCTGCAGTCAGTAAAGAACAGTCCAGGATCCCACCAATGTAGAACAATCAGAATTCCATAGGCTCTACTGCAGAGAATGCCATTGGTATGTGGTATGTAGAACAGGCTGATATAGTCAGGCCAATGAATGTTAAAGCCATAAGCATAGCAAGAGAGTCATTACCTTTGAACCTTAATCTGACCAGAGGTATCAAGACATCTGTAGTAAAATAAACTGGATAGTGACACAGAAGCGAGTGAGAGTGGCGGAGTGGGTGGGGGGGCTTGTACTGTTAGCGAGTTGCATTTATTGTGGCAGAGGGCTCAAGCAGCTGAAAGAAGAATGCCCTGTAGGGAGACCAGAAGTCCCGATTTTATAGGGACAGTCCCGATTTTGGGGTCTTTTTCTTATATAAGCTCCTATTAACCCCTACTCCCTGTCACGATTTTTCACATTTGCTGTCTGGTCACCATAGTGCCCTGCATTTGGACAGTGTTGAGGTGAATGTGGTAAACAAAGCCATTTTAGCAGGAGGTATGAGAGCAGAGTCAGATGCTGGAGGATTCTATCCCCAGACAATGGAGATGATACAGGTGCCAGGGCTCTCTAGCTAACAAGACGTTCTGATCTCATGAAGATCCTTTCCCTCTACTCTTGAAAAAGGTCTTTTGCTTTCTAAAGGGAAGTGATGGAAGCCCCATTACATAGGTCATTGAAAAACAGAGGACACAAAGTCCATTAGACTGTGCTGCAGAGAACAATCCTGAACTGAATGAATGAGAAATTTAATTCCATCCCACTGTGGTCAATGCATTAGAAATTCCATGTTTGGCTTAGAGATGTTATATTAGATACGGCTCACATTTGAAATGAACATTTTTGCTTGTAAGAATTAGAGTGGTGGCAGCCAAAGAAGCAAAGAGTTGGGTTGTGGGGTTTTTTTTTGTTTTTTTTTGGTTGTGTTTCGTTTATCTCAATGGCTGGGAACAAGTGAAGGTGTCCATCTGCTAGGCTTTGCCATGTTTATACTCATAGGCACCTCCCCAAAACAGAGTTGAAATGGGACTTTAATGGGGCATAGGCTTTGTGCAGGTCCCTACATGAGTGAATTTTATCTCTCTCAGCGATGCAATACATATATCTAGATCAACAAGATATCAAACAAAAATAAGCTGTGCAGGTAAAGAGGAAATAGCCCCTGTCAGGCAGTGGGACAAACTTCAGGCTGGAACACTAAAATAAGAAAGCCTGTCACACCTTTACTTCCAGATGCAGCCCAATAATTTTGCTGAATTATAATCCTCGTCTCTTTTCAGTGATATTGCCACAAAAGTAATAAAAAAACCCCTTTCTGGCAATTAGTACAGGATCGCCTGTACACTAGCAGTCCCTTCATACCTAGGAGATTGAATTCCATTTATAAAGTTCCCATTAGATCTGTATAACAACACATTGGTGAGCTGGAAAGAGTGACTATCCAAGACCATGCAAATCAACTAGTTCTAGAGAGACAGACTCTTTCTTACTACAAAAAACAGTGGCTCTAAAAACCAGGATAAATCCTACAGTGTGACATGCTACGATCAGCTCAGCCAGGGGAATTTAGTTTTCTTAACAAACATTGAACAGTTTAGACAATGGAATTATGAATTCAGTAAATGCCCTTTACACAAGAATATCAACAGAAGTTCGGTACTAGAGTGCACACATTCTAGAGGAACATGTGATGGTACAGAAAGCTTAGTATTCAAATGGGGTATTAAGAAACCAAGAAAAATCAGGCTCAAATATTTTCTCATCCAGTTCCAACAGTAAACCTGAAGAAACACATGTAAACTCCTGTAACTATATGCTAACGGACAATAACCTTATACATATTTCTCCTAAAATAATGAGATTCTTAACATGAAACCATCTATATTCCTGTGATTTATTGCTGAAGCTACTGCAAAGACTTTAGAATGGATTAATAGAAGTTGGAAAAGACCTGTTAGATCAACTAGTCCTTTCAGAATAAGATTGACTCCCTTTCAAAGCAAGCTTATTCCCTGTTGAATATTAATACTAATGCTTTATCTGAGCTAATTTAAAATTTTAAGTTAGTTGAGAGCATCTTCCCTTGATGCTAAGAGAGCGTCATATTGAAATGTAAATCTATTACCATATGTAGCAAAGAAATGGCAAAAGCATTGACAGTGGCTCGGCAATTATATTTGGTTGTGGGCACCTCATTGGCAGAAGACATATAGATAAAATAGAGTGAGTTCACAGAAGAACAAAAATGATTAAGATGTACAAGGGATTTAATTATGAGGCAAGATTAAAAGAACTCCAGTATATTCTCCAGTCAGAGGTCTGTCCAAGAATGGAGCCTGCACCTCTTTCCCAGAAGACTGTTCTATAGTCTTGTAGATTTCACTCTCAGGTCATTCTTCCTGCAATTTAGCCTAACCTTTCCTTTTCTTTATTACAATTAATTCTTGAGAAATTACTAAGGTTGGACCTCTTCCTCCTAAATCCTTGTGATTTCTTTGTCCTCCTCCCCGTGTAATTCTTGATGGTCTGGTCCTCAGGATAAGTTCCTTATTTCACCTGCCTGAGGACTAATCCATTCAGAAGTGGGGGATGCTTACAATATTATGGAGTTATATTTTTTCCATATGTTTTCCAAAGTATTTTATAGAACTTAGTAGAGATTATATCCCTGCTATAATATTCTAGAGGCTAATTTTTTTTTAAAAGGAAACAAACTAAGAAAACCTGCAGAATGTCCCTCATTCACTGGTAAATTCAAAGTGGTTGTCGAGTAATTTCTATATAATCCTCTTTAGTAGCTATAGATCTTTATTGGTTTTATCCCTATTAGATTCTATAGGACTTTTATATAATGAGAGAGGAAAAACATAAAAATGTAGAAGAAGGAGACCCTTGCACCCAACAATCTACTAGAGAAGACAGTACCATTAACAATATAAAGCTCCAACTAGTTAAAAAGGAGTAGAAATTCTTTGTATTTTTCTTGAGGTATTCAGTGAAATCTTTAAAGCAACCTGTGGGGTTGACCCTTTCCATTAAAATATGTATTAGTTAAATGTAATGGTTTTCCCTGAAATTTGCCATTTTGTTCCAAGATCACATTTTTCTCTGGGGAGATGGTCAGAGAGGGTGTTGGGGAGGAACCCAAAAATTCAGCCTTAATCAGAGCAAATTGGATGACGTTTCTAAAGAATGTTTCCCGTGTGGCATAGTGGACCTTCTGCATTTTACTATAAGTAAACAGCTATTTTCTCAAAATGGAATCTTCACCTAAAGAAGTCTAACAGCTGTTTAAAGCTCCCTTTTGTCCTGAAAATGGAACAGTCCATCATATAGTCCAATAGATAACTTTGCAGAATAATTTTGGCAAATAGTATGATCTCTCACATTATATTGTTACCCGCACATGCTATGGCACCCCACCTTTATCCTTCCGTGGGTCAAGGCATAACCCAGTTAATTTAGGTACCCACCCTTTCTCAGTTCCTAGGCTTCAGGGCGTAACCTGGCTAATTTAAGTATCCACCCTTACCCAGTTCCTAGGGCTCAGTGTGTAATCTTCTGTGGGTTTGGGGGCCTTTTTCCAGTGAAAGACCCTTACACATAATATCAGCAACCTCTATTTATTAATAGTTACCAAAACAGAATACACACGCTAAGCATACAATGCAGATGAATAAGGCAGATGAAATTTTCTTGATGGTCAGTCAAAATTAGATTGTCCAGGGCTCCAGCTTCTGCATGATTTGATTGGCAGGGTGTTGCCATGTGGTAGCTCTGATCTTGGGCGGTGTCCTGGAGTTAGGTTCCAAAGAACTTCCTTTTGGACCCCAGTTTATATAGTTAAATTTGAGTCCTGCCTAGCTATATCTGAACCACTCATTTTAAACTAAAGTACTACAAAGCAGTATTTTTCACCAATCCTAACCCATTATGAAACAATTCTTTAACCAATCAACCCCACCACCTTAGTTGATTTAAATCTTGCAAAATTAGTTATGTAGCAGACGAAAACAAGCAAAGAATCAGACTGAAACGTAATCAACCTGTAGAACTCTTTGCCAGAGGATGGTGTAAAGGCCAAGACTATAACAGGGTTCAAGAAAGAACTAGATAAATTCATGGAGGATAGGTCCATCAATGGCTATTAGCCAGGATGAGCAGGGATGAAAAACCATGCTCTGAAGTGTCCCTAGCCTCTGTTTGCCAGAAGCTGGGAATGGGTGACAGGGGATGGATCACTTGATGATTAACTGTTCTGTTCATTCACTCTGAAGCACCTGGCATTTGTCGCTGTTGGAAGACAGGATATTGGGCTAGATGAACCATTGGTCTGACCCACTATGGCTGTTCTCAAGTTCTTATGAAACCATGCAGATAAACAATAGAGAAATAGGGACCATAAAGGCAAAACAATAAAGTATAGATTTCACAGTCACAACTATTGATAAGTGATTCCTTGCCAGACAGAATGCTATCAAACAAAGTTTTCTCTAACCATCTTAAGATCTGGTTTTTTATCTAGTGATGGTGGGTACTATTAGGACAGGAGTGTCTTCTTAACAGCCCGATATTACATTGTTTTGATGCAATTTATATGAAATGTGAGGATATGACTCTCTGCTTCTTAACTCCTGATTGCTGCTGGTTGCTGCAGAAAAAGGTCTCAGACCTTACAATATGTTATCAATGTGGTGGATAACTAGATCAATACATTTTTAATAATAATGTAATATATTTCATTGCAACATTGCAAATTGTTGTGGCCTTGGTACAATATTTTCAAAGCTTTTTTTTTGTAATCTATATTAACAGAAAAAGGTTGATAGGAAACTGACAAAATATAAAAGGATCTAGGTAAAGCATTCTTTTGGTATAACTGCTTGTTAATATAGTCTGTTTACTTATGAATGATATATGAACACCTACACCCATAGTGTGACAGTTGACACACAAAAACATGTTCCATATTAATAGCTTATAGTAGTGATCAATAGTTATACCACGTTATTTAGGGAATCTCCACAAATAGACTAGTTCTGCCAACAAGGGGGAAATTAAGAGGTGGGAAAAATCACAACCCCATAGATTGTAATTAGGAATGGGTATGAGCTTCAAAACTTGATCCAAATCTGGATTTCTAAAAGGATCTGGATTTGCATTTTGAACATCCCTAGTGTTTGGATATTCAAATACAGAGTTTGGGTTCAGACACATCTCTAGTTGTAGTTACAAAAAGAAAAGAAAATTATTAATATTGTAGTATAGAGCAACTGGCTCTTCACTTTGTCATTGCAAGAAACAAAGGTATGAATTATTAATACAGCTATCAACTATTGTGATAAGAGCCTCTCATAACTCTTAGGTAAAGCAGCAAGTCATTTGCTTGCATTGAATAATTTTTATCCTTGTGTCACTAAACAAACAAGTTTTCTGTTGAGATATGATAGGAGAATTTTTAAAAAGATGACAATTATGCTTCCTGGACAGGTACTGAACTGCTACAAAACATTTCTCCTCATTTTCAGTACTTAACCAACATGGAAAAGCATGAGAGTTAACAGCAAATTAGGGGTCATTACAGAAATTTTCTCGGAGTAATTGTCAGTAACCAGCTGTGGTTTACATATTTAAAAAAAATAGATTTTGTTGTTAATCATTGGAGAAAAAGATCCAAGATTTCTTTTCTCTAGATAATGTCTGAAAATGCAGACATTTTAGCAGGTCAAAAAGTACTGAATAGGTTCTTCAGCTGGAGGCCAGATAGTCAAAGGTATTTAGGTGCCTAAATATGCAAATACGCACCTAATAGTATTTTCAAAAGCACCTAAGCAGGTTAAAGCCCTAATTCGTGTTGGAATCACTGTGAAATTAATCCTGGCCTCAGGTTGACTTGGTGTCTTGTGAAACCTCTCTCCCTAGGCCAGATTTAATAAACCGGAGTAACTCCATTGATTTCAATGAGAACCCTCTTTAGCTATCTGTGATCTCTTCATCACTGTCAGTCAGAATCACACATTGTGCTACCAGCTGAATCACTCAATGACCCACTGGGTGGACCATTTTGTAATAACGATAAGAATTGTAATTGCTGAGGTGCTCAGACCCAAACTGCACTGAATACCTCAGAAAACATCGTAAAACCTAATTAACAAATGGGAAAAGGTCAATATAACCCAATAAACATATGCTATAATTCACTGGAGGCACAGTGAAGAGGAGTTGATAGAGGAAAATGAACACCTACAAGCATTACACAGGACAGAAGCCAAGAAAAACTCTCTGTCTACAACATGGAAATTGTTTAGTAAAGATACCAAATCCCAGGCAATGTATGTGTGTATATATCGCTAGCAGAGCCCACCATCTGAGGACCCAATATATCCAGTGTCTGTAAGTACACCTTAGACATCAGTGGGAGTCTTTGAAAATTAATGCATTTTGTTCACATCTACAAAACGACTGTCCATTTGTGTGTGTATATATTTAATTCATTGGAAACATCTGTTTCTACGTTTAAATGAAATTGTGCTGAGTTACTAGTCTGCCACTCTGCAATGCCAAGGAAATTACGAGGCCTTACTTCAGGATTTAGGTTTAGCTTACTGCACAGTACACAGAGCATTATATATGATACACACATGTTGCGGTTTACACTGCCAGGGGCTCTTGGTCTCCAAATTGAGATAGAGAAGAACTTAATACCATCTTACACAGTTCATTGCTCTTGGGCTCCAGAGTCCTTTGCTCTTGATACTCACTGCCAAATACTTGTATTAAATTAAAAACAAAACAAAAACGTGTAAGCCAAATGTATTCTGGTCCAAGCTCCAACCTTCTCTAGTGAGGAACACAGGAATCGCCATGCTGATCAAACCAATACTCCATCTATCCCAGCATCTTATCTCCAGCAATAGTTAATACCAGATGATTCAGAGGAAGGGATTAAAAAGCACTATGTAGACGTAATCTCTAATAGCCATAGCAAAAATTCCTAACCTCCATCACATGAAAAATGTTTTATGAGACAGTCTACCACCTATTACTAGTTTTCTGTAGTGGTCATGCCAACAATGATAGTGACTTGTTCATTACTTGTTTGTTGTTTACCTATGTTAATCAGGAGGCTGTGCCTTTAAATTAGTATGTGTCCTTTACCTTCCCTTTATTAGATGCTTTAGGTAATGTAAAGATGATTTGCTGGTAATCTTGTTTTTTTGTTTGACTCTGCTTCCAGCACATGAAATGGACCCTAGGGCAGTGGTGTGTGTACAGTATGTGTGGGAGGAAGGCAGAGATAAACATGCTCTTTAGGAAATCAGAACGTATATTATATTACTCCTTGCTTCGCCTGAGCTGTTCTTCCTTGGTCCTTGGCTTGGTTTCCAAAGCCATGGAAGGGGGGGAGGGGGAAGAGGAAACGCTAAGTGTTTATGAATATTATTACCTATTAATAGTTCAGGTTATATACTGTGCAAGAACTGCTGCCAAGACTGGAAACTTAGAGGCTTGGCAAAAGAAAAGAAAAAAAAAAGAAAAAAAAATCCTGCAGCAGAGGCAGCAGCTCATAGCAAACTTTGAAATGCCTAATAAGTAGCTGTCAAAGCAGAAAGCCAAAGCAAGCATATACTCTTGCACAATAATGGACTAATCTTCATAAGAGAAGAGGGCTAGCATGGGTGTGTGTGAAAAATGAACGAATGAGAAAATACTCCCTTTGAAGAAGTGGAGGATTTGCCGCTATTAAAGACGATATGAATACGATTGATTAGAAACACCCCTTATTTCACTTACCCCTCCCCCCCAAAAGTGTGTGTGTGCGTGTGTGAGTGAGAGAGAGAGATGGTGATGGAGACAGCATTTTCAAAAAAGCCTGAGTGGGCCTGGTGCTTGACTTAGATGTCCGCTTCGGGCATCTTTAGGGGCTCAGTGGATTTTCAGAACAATTCCTTATTCACGCCCAAGTCTCCTGAGTGCTCTGTTAGCTGAGTGTAGCCAGGGCCTGATCTAAAGCTTCCTGAAGTCAGTTGGAGTCTTTCTTTTGACTTCAATGGGTTTTGGATTAGGTTCCCCAAAAGTTGGGTCCTGGCCAAGCTTTCAGAGGCTGGCTGCTCAATGAAAATTTGCAGTAGTTCTCAGAGATCCCTCATGGTCAAGTAAGCACTTCTGATGTTATCATGGTAGATGTGGGTAGCCCAGGAGATGCAGTTTAAGCCACCAACACACCAGATATCCATTAGTTGCTCTGGACACCACACTACTGGAAACACTACTCTCAACTGCCAAAAACTCCCCATAAGAAGAGTTTGGTGAGAGTGAGACGGAAGGAGATAAAGTGAGTCTGGTAGAGGGAGACGCAGAAAAAGCACTTGCTAAGGGTAGGCCTGGAAGGAGTGTCAGGAGTCAGGGCCTGCAGCAGCGCTTGTCTCCAGGCAGTCTAATCAGTACAGCTGGCCTGCAGCAGGCTGCCTGATCAGTCACACAACCTGATTGGCTGCAGAGGTCAGCAGGCTGGCTCTTAAGCCAGCAGCAGCAGCAACCCACTGGCTTCTCAGCATTCATGCCCACCACTATGCCTGTTCCTGTGTTACCTTGGCTACAGCTTCACTACGGGGCGGGGAGGAATGTCGATTTAAGATACGCAAATTCAGCTACGCGAATAGCGTAGCTGAATTAGATGTATCCGAGCCGACTTACCCCGCTGTGAGGACGGCGGCAAATCGACCTCCGCGGCTTCCCCGTCGACGGCACTTACTCCTACCTGCGCTGGTGGAGTACAAGCGTCGATTCAGGAGCCGCGCAGGTTTTCTCTCTGAAAATAAATGGTAAGGCCCAGTCCTGCAATGAATTACATGCAGGTATGTGGATCTACCCAGATGGACTTCATAGCAAGACAAAGTCTTAAATAATAATAATAATTAATAAATAATTAATGATAAATTGTATGGCCTAAACAATTATAAGTAATCCTATTAATATACTTATTTGTGATTAATATTAATCACAAACAACCAGAGAGCAGAAAACATTTAGTGCATTTTGTTAAATGCTGTTATTTCACTGTGATGTCACCTTGAGAACAGGGAAATTACATTTCAAAAGATTTTTGTGATTTTTGCCATTACTAATATATTTCAGGATCTATACTACATGCCATTTAATTTGCAACATGAATTTTATACTGCCTCATATTATAGAATGAGAGTGGTACAAAGATGGGAAAGTATACGGTCAAATTAAATGAAGGATCTACCACACAGAAAAAATATGTTTAATTTAATAATCATGTAGTCATATTTTCAATGGGATTTTCTCTCCTCATTTAATTGTACTGAACAGCTTTCCCTGCTCCCATGCTGACAACAACAAAAACCAAAACCAAAAGATTCCAAACTATTCCACTACCAAAATTTGGGGCTGGGCAGTGGTGGATTTAGAGTTAGTGGGGCCCTATGTGCAGCATCATTTTCAGCCTCCCCCCCTTGGGACCCAGCCAAGAAAAAGAACATTCTCTCTTGTCTCTCTCCCTGTTTTTCATTTGTTTTTTCTTCATCCTCCTCCTGTATTATAAGTAATGGGAAGTAAATGAAAATAAAGTGAGGTATCTTGATTGGGGCAGGGAGTTCGGGTGTGGGAGGGGGTGAGGGCTCTGGGAGAAAGTTTGGGTGTGCGGTGCAGGCTTTGGTCTGGGGCAGGGGTGCAGGATGGGGTAGGGGGGCGGCACTTACCTTGGGCGGCTGGCACACACACACCTCTGGCAGCGGCTCCTAGGTGGGGGGGAGGTATGGGGGTCTCCGCGCGCTGCTGCCCGCAGGCGCCACCCCTGCAGCTCCCCTTGGCCACAGTTCCCAGCCAATCAGAACTGTGGAGTCGGAGCTTGGGGTGGGGGCAGTGTGCGGAGAGACCCCCCGTCCCCAGGGGTCGCAGGGACATGCCGGCCGCTTCCAGGAGCGAAGCGGCGTGGAGGGAAGGAGGCAGAGCGGGCAGGGAGCTGCATTAGTCCTGCTGCTGGCACGTCTCTGCACGCCTCTTGGGGAGAGTGGGGCAGTGGGGCATTGTGCGCTGCCCAGGGTGGGGGCAGTGCATGGAGCTGCCTCCCCCCCCACACCAGGGACATGCAGAGACATGCCAGCAGCCAGCCACTTCCAGGAGTGGCATGAGGCCACCGGCCATGGCATGCATGCAACCTGCCTACCTGAGCCTGCTGCGCCGCCAGCTGGGACACAGGGGCAGGTTGTCAGATATTTGTCCTGCATTTTGGGGCCCCTGTGCTGCTACACAGTTTGTTTCATGGTAAATCTGCTCCTGGGGCTAGGTTGCACTTCTTAGCATCAGTATGCCAAACACACAGGTTCTTGCTGATATGACTTAAAGCGCAGATAAGAGGTCTACAAATTTTTTACAGGTGCAAAATAGAGCAACCAGGAAACCATTCATATCACTATGTGCTGGCTATCTGAATTATTTCTGAGCTAGCTTGGCTCTTGGTAGCAGATATGTAATTAGATATCTGGTTCTTCATTTGAATTCATGCACGTTACAATGACATTTTGTAAATGATCACTCTTCTCCGCACAAAATAAAAAAAACCCCAAAACAATCCAGAACAAAAAATGTAATTTGTGTCAGATGTGAAAGGAATTCCTCTGGCTTACATTCCTGTGCCACTGAAACTTCTGAATCAGAAGCTCTGATCACCTTTAAGAAATTTTTAAAAAACAACCTTTCCATGATAAAAATGTCTTGCTGAGAAAAAAGCATCATCATCTATGTCTGCTGCTTCCCTGGGAACACAGAAAGCAGCTAGTGCAAGTTACTAAGACTTTTCATCAGAAAATCTATCTCAGACTGTAGGGGTTTGCACAAGGGATGCTCTTTAGGAGGAGTTAATTTATAATGCCAAAACAATTCTACCAACTTAGACTCAATGCAACTCAAGCTTCTGATTGTCTGCTCTGTCCACGCCCACGCTTGCAGTGACTCAGCGCCCTGATGCCTACATAGGGAAACTTGGGAGATGTATTAAGGAGGCAGCAGCATCCAGTGGGCTGGACATAGGCCTGACAGTCAGCAGACAGGAGTTCCATTGCTGGGTCTGACACTGACAGGGTCAAATCTTGCCAAATGCAGACTGGTCGAAGTGAAAATCTCCGGGCTAAATGAATTGGTGATCTAAAGATGGGTGTAAAGTTGGTCAGAAAACTAGCATATGGGGCAAAGTACTGAAATACCAAGTTGGTATTTTATAGGAGTTTCATATGAATGTAACTAACATGCAAGATGGCAGCAGAAAGAGCTTTGGGACTTGTAGCAGAAAACTCAGGGCATAAAAGGAGGATCCTCCACCAGCTATACACTTTAATTTATGCTACACCATTTGCAGTCATCAAGTTCAGCTCTGGTATATGCAAGTATAACTCACTGAGAATTGCTTTTGCTTCTGCTAGGGTCTGATTTTGATTCCCACAGAATACCAAATTGATGTGAGATACACTAGTTTTGCACACCCTCTGAATGCCGAATCAATGCAAGTTATAATACTTTGCCTCTTGCAACCACTTACCAGTATAGTCATTTTCAGACTCTGTACCTGATTTGTAATTTACCATTTTGTGCCTCAGTTTTCTCATCAGTAGCATGGGGACTAAGCATACCTCCTGTACTTCACAAGTGTGTGATGATTTATTCATCAATATTTGTAAAGAGCATTGAGACCATCAGATGGATGCAGTATAGAAGGACAAAGTATTAATTATTGTGAAAATAAAATTAAGAATTAAATGATGGCCACAAGTTACAATCTCTCTTGCTGCCTGAGAGCTGTCGAGTTAAACTTTTAAAGCTCCAACTATTCCAATGAGGACATGTTGTTTATGGCTCACGACAGTATCATTTTTTATGCAATGATCTTTACTTTCATATTTAAATCTAGTTTTCTTTAATTTAAATTTTGCTCAAAACAGCCATATTGCCATGAGCATAAATTAAGGTAGATGAACATTAATAATGTCAGTTCACAGCTGTTTTTAACTTAAAAATTACCACTCACTCCCTATGATCAACATTCTAAGGGCCTAAACTATTCAATTAGGAGCACAAAGCACTTTGTCCCATTATTATTATTATTAAAATCAGGCTTTAGCTGAAGTACCTGGAACATTCATGTTATATCAAAATATGACTGTTGCTGCTGATTTATTAAACAGAACTGCTTTATTTTTTATAGCAATTTAGAAGCTCTGTAGCTTAGCAAATTTATTACATTTTCAAAAACCCATTGAAATTAATGCTGCATTAATTACTGGTGCTATGAACCCTCTAGCATATTTGCTATTAATTGTACCCATTATCATAAAATAAACATCTCTTTATAAAAACAAATGATGCTTCATCTTAATATTCCTGATTGTGTTACTCTCCTTCACAGCTGCTGCTGCTTCTGTTTTTGTGCTTTTGCTATAAAGAGCCACCTGTTATAATAGATATTTGGGTTGTTTTTATCCTGGAGTGAAAAAAATAACCAAAATACCAAAACCCACAAAACAACAACATCAAAAACAACAACTACTACAACAACAGGAAGCAAAATATAAAACTTAAACCATTTGTTGAATTTTTCAACAGTTTCTGCAAGAAATTAGAATGATTAAGTATGTGTGTTTATTCAGGCATACAGGTTTATTGTCTGTCTTTTTTACATAGTTTTTTCTTCTTTTATTTCAGCATGTTTCAGAACAACGTAACAGAAATAATAAAATGCTGTGCATGGGTCACTAGCCACCGATTGACTACAGTTTTAGAGCAAATTATCAATCAGTTTCAATAGCTTGTTCTCAGTTTTTGCAATGTGAAGAATGACGTGTGTGATTTTGAACCAGCTTGCACAGTTTGTAAGGAAGCTGTTTGTTTATTTTAGGCATGGCTGATGGTTCTGTGATGTGGACAAATGTCCACTTGAGACAGCCCATTGAGTATGGACTGTGGTTATAAAAGAAAATAATTTTTTATTAGTTTTGGCTTTGATCTCATGATTGCCACTTAAATCTTAAATCCGGTTTCTCACCCAGCCATTTCCACCATGGAAGCCCTTCATCAGGTTAAAGAGCTTGTCTTTTAAAGTGCCATTCTACTCTGAAAAGCAACTCGTTATAAACAGGGCTACATTTACCGTAATTCAGGTTTATTATCTGTCATCTTAAATACTCTTAGTTACAAGTCATTGTTTTGTTTTGTTTTAATTTCATTCCTGCACACTGAACTGGTGATCTGAAATTTGAACTGTTTTATTACTGCGTTGCACATCATGATCAGTAATAGAGACCCTGTCAGACAAACCCTGCCCTTGATCTGTCATCCTCAAATGTTATCCAAGTTAACATGTGTCTCTAAACAGGCTGTAACTAAGCAGAATTTAAGTCTGCATTGGGAAATTAATTAACAATTCTGCTAATGATATGTGAGCCATAAGAGAATCTAGCTCACTGTCCCTTGCTGTTAGCTGTGGGGAGTCTTCGAGGCTAACCGGAATAAAAAGTAGTAAAGGCTTTTGTCACTGAAGTCAGCAGGTATATCTTGAAATGCACACGGGGAGCCAAGTTAGAAGGTATGGTTTTTGCACAGTTGCTTTTCAAAGTAGAAATGCATGTCTATTCTAATGAGATATCCTCGGAGAAGAGCAGTCTTTCAGCACTTCCGCCATGTGGGAGAATTAGTCCTGTATCCCAGCCTTTCTTGTTTAATTTTCCTTTCCTTTTAATATAATTTACTTGGACTAACATTGACAAAGGTGCACTATCTATTATAAGTACTTTCCCCATCATCTGAGCTTATATCTTTAAATTATGGTCCCATTGGGACATACCAAGCCAAGTGAGTAGAGTTTAGTTCCAATTCAGATTCAGTTATGATGGCAACCTCATGATCTTCAAACACTACATGTATCACTTTGTCTTTCTTAAAAAGATGCACAATATGTCTGCATGTGGGAGGATGAGAAAGCAGAGGGTAACCTGGTTATAAAAGAGAATGGTAAACATTACTCTCTTCCAATACTTAAAGGTTATTAATATGAAGGATAGAGAATTCTTTAGGTTAGTTCAAGGAAGAGCAACTAGGAATAAGCTTTCTATTAGTGAGATCTACTAGTCTGTGCAGTAGCCTTCCAAGGAAAACAGTAGAAGTCTCATCACTGGAGATGTTTAAAATTAGGCTGGATGAAAAAACATACAAAATTTACCTTAGGGTAAATGATGCGATAGTAAGTAGATAGATTAGATGAAATAATGTATTTTCTTTCTCTACTGTGTGAGACTCTATGACTCAAGTCTCTCTTGTACCAAGCTGACTAATTTAATCAGGAACTGTTGTTATTACCTGCTACTGCATGTATCAAATATAGCCCTTTCCTTAAGTCAAGTTTGTTACATTATTAAATACAAATTGGTTGCTAGGAGAAACAGTAAGTGAGAGTTCACAGTAGGAGTAGGTGGCAAACTTAGCTGTTATGTAATTAACTCCAAATTATAGAGCAATAAAAGTATAGGTAGTTTTGCTATTACTTAACGAATAACCTCAGCAATTTAATCAGATATCAGTTAGCTAAGATAATATGCTGCTGCTCTCTAAATATGTTAATTGAAATCTGACTTGATACATCTAACTTGTTATATACTCATTAAATGGCCTAACATTCTCTCCTTGTGGAAGACAAATCAATTAATAGCAGAGTGGACGTTGAACTAATGTGCTGCCAGGCTTATCGTCTCTTTACACCACCAGTTGGAGCATCAACTCTAAAAAAACGGAGGTGTTGAGAATAAGGCCAGACTTTTGGAGTCTAATGTCATCCTGGAGGTGCAGTGGGCACCATTAAAAATTCAGCCTTAAACCTGAGTAACCATATGGTGATATCTGAGATAACCCACTTAATTCCTATTCTAAATATAGGACAAAAATATTGAATCTCATATGTTATTGTCCATTATTCAAAATAGATATTCACAGTGCTGACTAGTAATACCTTGGGAAGTATGGGTTATATACTGTAGACCTGTGGCCCTCTGAAGAGACCATCCCCAATGGTCAAAAGTTCCTACAACTGGGTATTGTGTTCATCCAATCTCTGGAATGAGTAGTTAAAAAGCAGCTATATTTGAGACTATTGCATTGAGTCTTGTCCTGGAGAGGGAGTTTGGGAGCACTTATACATTATTTTTTATTTTTATAACTATAAATAAGAATGCACTGATTATAAACTGGAATCTTTATTTAGTCAGTCAACACATAAATGTGCATATTCCAAACGGTAACATGCACTTTTATATACTAGTATTAGGACTTTTCTTCCATAGCATGCAGCTACCAGAAGGATGTCAATGTTGTATCTTATAATGTAACATCAAACACTTAAAAAGTGCTCTTAATTATCCCCATTTTACAGGTGGAGAAACTGAGGAACCAAGAAGTGACAAATTGCCCAAGGTCACAGAAAAAGTCAATGCTAGGGCTGTTAAACCCAGGTCTCATAATCCCCTTCTGGTGCTTTATCCACTGGATCACATCACCTTACTAAGTGTGTGTTGTATAGCTGTGTTTAGCCAATATATAGGGTGACCTGACCATGCACCCATGAGCAGACATTATGTATCCCATCCACAGAATGCAATGTACACGTACGGTACATATTGTGGGACGACAGACACAAGTGCAATTTTTTATACAGATTTACCTGTTACTTCTCAATAACTGCCCTTGTGACAGTTGCATGAAATTCAATTAATTTACAATAAATGCCTTTTTAAGATGCAAACACAATTCAGTGCATTACTAAAAGTACTATTTAAACAGATAGGCTGAACAGATATCCCGTTGATTTTTCTCTTGTTTGTTTTCAAATATATTTTGTGAAGAATGTCACGCTGTGTTTGTTTTACCCTCTCCACTTCACTTCTTAACCTCCTGCTAATTAGACACTTTGGTTTTTGATAGAGAGATTAAGCATTCAGAGTGTACCTGCTAATGTGTATTTGACTTGTTTCATGAAAGGTCTCACTAACATGCTTGCAAAGATAAGTTCCCTCATATTTGTTAATTCAATGGCATGTAAGTGTTTTCTGCACGTTTAGAACAGTGATAAATTGGTTATTCAGACTTTTATGTAAGTAGCTATCTGGATCATCCAGGAACTCTGCATTTTTAAAGTCCTGATGAAATATTTAAAGAGCTCTGCCAGACTCTGCACCAGTCTCATAACACTACTGGGGCCATGAAAGCCAGCAGAGGAGGGTGTATGCCTCAGAATCAATACTCAGTACATTAGAGAGGTTTTCACAACAGAGGAGCAAAATACAAACCAATTGAGATTTACTGGTAGGAAATGTGTCTTCTTTGCAGAAGTGTTCACCTCAGAACATCTCTCTTTTTCTGGGCCCAGGAAAATGGAAATATCTTTGTGTGAAAAATTGTAAGTCTCAGATAGATCCACTTCCCAAGGCTGGGTATAGAAAGAGAGGCAGAATGTGAGTCAATCAACACAAACATGGCAGCAGCTGGCTGATTCTTATTCTTCTTTGTTAGATGTATTGTGGTAGCACTTAGAAGTCCTAGTCATTGATCCGGATCCCATTAACTGTAACTGTTAAGACAGTCCCTGCCCCAAAGAGATTACAGTCTCTGCAGTTAGTCCCCTCAATGCACTTGCAGTCCTAGCAAAGTCTTGACTGCATCTGCACAGTCCAACATATAGCTGCCTTGCCGGAACACAGTGTACATAGTTTAAGTACATTGAAGCAGGGAACTCTCACTGCACCACCCAAGTTGGAGGGGAGAGCAATAAGGGAGTGCTGCTTTACCAGGCCAGGGAGAGGAGAGGGAATGTGCTTCCTTCCTCACTCTTCTTTACAGTAACCCACAGAAAAGTACAGAGATGGTGTATTATTCCCCCCCACCCCCGCCGCCTCTAGTGGGTACTCCATTGTTTCAATTAGTTTGTAACACAACTGCAGTTTTAGGAGGTATGCACTATCATCATGCCTCATTATTCACACAAATGCAGATTCACAGGCAACCCCAATATGTGAATACACCTCCCCATCCTCCTCCTATCTTCTCTTCCTTCTTGTGTTGGGAAATGATAACATTCCACCTATCCATCCATTCATCCCTTCAAAACTGGCACAGTCATCAAATCCTCATTTGGGTGAAACCCCTATTGAGCTCACTGAGAGCCTTGTCTAAATCAGGAATGAGAAAGGACTTCAAGATTAGGTCCTTATTTCCAAGCATTTTGGGAATGTAAAGATGAAAGATGCCACATAATTGTTAGCTATGATTTAATTGTTATGTGGACTATAATTTTAGGAATTGGGGCATGCTGACAAGTTTGATGTTTATATCCCGAGTGACTTGTGCACCTGTGTGCATATTTGGGTTGGCAGTACTATCACAGGTAACAAATTAACAACTGACACCTCTTCACTGCATGTCTATTGCTCGCATGCCCCCAGAATTTACCTTCAGAGAAAGAAAAGCATTTATTTTGCATTTACCATGCAGAATAAAGGTGCAAAGGCTTCATTTAAGAAAAATAAAACCATTACATAGGAAACATGAAGGATTCCACATTGCTAATTGAGGGTACATTTTGCACATAATTTTCAAAGTGCAAGAGAAACTAAGGTTTCATAAAAGGTAATGAACTCAACATTGATTTTGTTAAATGAAGGATTGTGGCGTGTCAGTTGAATGCATTTTTTTTTTACATTGGTTTTCTATTTTCTTAGCTATTCTAAATCTCCATTAGTGTCATCTGCAGCAGTTTTCAGAGTTCCTAAATGAAGTCTCACATACCCAATCCACTTTACAGCTGACCTTTCCATTTTTGCCATGGAAACAGGATTGAGTTACTAGTTGATAAACTGGTACCAAATTTGAAAGAGCAGAGAAAAATACGCACTGTTCAGACGGTCGTAATTAAATGCAACCATTGATGTTCTTATTTCCTTTACCCCAACCAGGAATATATTGTCTGAGTCAAATATCACAGTTAGTCTGCATAGCAGCAAAATGCAATTATCTTTATTTAGGTTTTGAAGCATAGGTAAATAGGTATTGCTACAGTGAAACAGACCAATGGACCATCTGGTCCAGCATCCTGTCTCCAAAAGAGACCAATACCACAATTCAGAGGAAGATCTAAACTCCTCATAGTGCCCCTAATTTTGCATGTGTTCGTGTGTGTGTGTGTGTGTGTGTGTGTGTGTGTGAGATTCCTTTGACCTCAGCAGGTAGCTTATGGCCTGACACATGATAACTAATAGAATGCTTTAATTTTATCCTAGTTTAAAATTGCAGATGCTACTCTGTGTAAATGTATAATGAGAATCTTAATAAAGGGTAAATTCTCTTGGATATTTCCATTGTTTCCTAGGCATCTTCTCCATCCCATTATCCACTAGTGCCAATATAATCTGACTCTGCACTTATGTAGCATCTTTCATCCAAGGATCTCACTGCCTTTTACAAGCATTAATTAAATTAACTCTCACAACCCTCCTTTTGAGGGAGGGAATAAGACATTAAACAAGTCACTTAATTCATCTATAAAATTGAGACAGTAAAGTTTAAAAAGAGTCAGAAAAAGAACACAGAAGCCTGGCCTACATTTTCAAAAAATATAAATGATTTGGGATGCTTTAGTTCTTGGGTGCTTCGCCAAAGAGGAGCCTGATTTTAAGAAAGTATTGAGTGTCCGCCCTCTGAAAATCAAGCCCATTTCAGGTGTGCTAAATTAGGCATTAAAAAATGGAGGCAGCCAAAATCACTAGTAACTTTGGAATATTTAAATCCTTGACCCTAAATGGCTCTGTTTTTTTCTGCCTCTCCAACTTCTTTTTACCTTATGAAAACCAGATCAATGGTTTAATCTCTTTCTTTCTCTACTGCCAGCTCCTCCTCCATTGTCAGGCCCTTCTTTGCTCAGCTGCTGCACCACCTCTATACATGTACGCTCTCTACTTCAAGGAACATCATCAGCCTCCTAGCTCCCAATTCCTTTCTCTTCAAGCTATTGGGTTTTCTCTCTTTCTTTCTCTGTTCTCATATCCTAGCTGTGCTCAGCTGCTCCATTTCCTTCTCACACCCTTGTCCCAAGTCATTTCAAATGCAGAGAAATAAAAAAGTTGTATAGATAATAATGTCTATTTGTGGAATGTCGGCGCGTCATAGATACTGAATTTTGCTCTCTGCTCCATGCAGGATTTGCCAGTTTTCTATAAATATAAAATTCTGTAATAGTTTTCTATAAATGTGGGGGTATGGTAATGATCCTTGGCACAATAATGTGTTTTCACATTTTTATGTATGTAAATACACCTTGTTCATCATTACAATTTGAAGGGGGGGAGGGGGAAAATCCCATCTCCCTCTCATCCTGTTGATGAATTGGACTCTTACAGTTACTGCCTGCAGGCCTTGTCAATACAGACTTGAGTAAATCCCTGGTGCACAGGGGGGTTTGATTAGTCCACCATTATCCTTTCTAATGATTTAAATGATTGTCATTTATTAGACTGCAGCTGTCTTATTAATTATGAATTCACAATGTAACATGTCAGCAGATCGCTATATGTTTATTTTAATTAATTGTGTTGATGGGAGGAAGAGGTTGGGGATATTTTATTCATATTTTATCTCTAGAGAAATGATTTCAGATCCCAGCATCCCAAGTGAAAATGAATCACATCACAGCATCTGCTGTTATACATCAGAAAACTAGCTCTCCTATCGAAAAAAGGCTCAGATCTGGGCTGGCAAGGGTTTTGCAAATCTGGATTGAGGCGTGTTGGCAGACAGGGGTGGATGGGAGATGCAAATTGTTTGCCCAGCTTAAGCCTGGTGCATCAGTGATCAGTCTCAAAGTTTCATAAACACTGAACTCCTTCATAAATGTAGGGACACATTTTCAAACTGTATGGGCGGAGGAATGACCATTGAACTCAGCAGACCCATACTTAGTCTTCATTTATTTTCTAATTTCAACAATGTTAATATTGATATTTATTTTAAAGATTGTTTTCTGGTTTTGTATTGACTTATTTTTACAGTTGGGGATAGGGTTCGGGCAGTGCTGACAGCGGGCTGCAGTGGGCTTCATGTGCCGCTCAGGGCCCAAATGCCAGGGCACAAGTGTGGGGGAGACTGTGGTCATCCTGGCCTGGCAGAGCAGAGAGACCCAAGGCCAAAGAAGAGCAGCTGGCTGCGGGGGAGGCCACCCCACTACTGAACAGTTCCTGCCTGGGGACAACTCACATACATCTGGATAGTGAGTGAGCGAGAGGGGCCATGACAGCGGAGTTCATAGAATCATAGAATCATAGAATATCAGAGTTGGAAGGGACCTCAAGAGGTCATCTAGTCCAACCCCCTGCTCAAAGCAGGACCAATTCCCAGCTAAATCATCCCAGCCAGGGCTTTGTCAAGCCGGGCCTTAAAAACCTCCAAGGAAGGAGACTCCACCACCTCCCTAGGTAACGCATTCCAGTGTTTCACCACCCTCCTAGTGAAATCGTTTTTCCTGATATCCAACCTGGACCTCCCCCACTGCAACTTGAGACCATTGCTCCTTGTTCTGTCATCTGCCACCACTGAGAACAGCCGAGCTCCATCCTCTTTGGAACCCCCCTTCAGGTAGTTGAAGGCTGCTATCAAATCCCCCCTCATTCTTCTCTTCTGGAGACTAAACAATCCCAGTTCCCTCAGCCTCTCCTCATAAGTCATGTGCTCCAGACCCCTAATCATTTTTGTTGCCCTCTGCTGGACTCTTTCCAATTTTTCCACATCCTTCTTGTAGTGTGGGGACCAAAACTGGACACAGTATTCCAGATGAGGCCTCACCAATGTCGAATAAAGGGGAACGATCACGTTCCTCGATCTGCTGGCAATGCCCCTACTTATAAAGCCCAAAATGTCGTTAGCCTTCTTGGCAACAAGAGCACACTGTTGACTCATATCCAGCTTCTCGTCCACTGTGACCCCTAGGTCCTTTTCTGCAGAACTGCTACCTAGCCATTCGGTCCCTAGTCTGTAGCAGTGCATGGGATTCTTCCATCCTAAGTGCAGGACTCTGCACTTGTCCTTGTTGAACCTCATCAGGTTTTTTTCGGCCCAATCCTCTAATTTGTCTAGGTCCCTCTGTATCCGATCCCTACCCTCTAGTGTATCTACTACGCCTCCTAGTTTAGTGTCATCTGCAAACTTGCTGAGAGTGCAGTCCACACCATCCTCCAGATCATTAATAAAGATATTAAACAAAACCGGCCCCAGGACCGACCCTTGGGGCACTCCGCTTGAAACTGGCTGCCAACTAGACATGGAGCCATTAATCACTACCCGTTGAGCCCGACGATCTAGCCAGCTTTCTATCCACCTTACAGTCCATTCATCCAGCCCATACTTCTTTAACTTGGCGGCAAGAATACTGTGGGAGACCGTATCAAAAGCTTTGCTAACGTCAAGGAATAACACATCCACTGCTTTCCCCTCATCCACAGAGCCAGTTATCTCATCATAGAAGGCAATTAGGTTAGTCAGGCACGACTTCCCCTTCGTGAATCCATGCTGACTGTTCCTGATCACTTTCCTCTCCTCTAAGTGTTTCATAATTGATTCCTTGAAGACCTGCTCCATGATTTTTCCAGGGACTGAGGTGAGGCTGACTGGCCTGTAGTTCCCCGGATCCTCCTTCTTCCCTTTTTTAAAGATGGGCACTACATTAGCCTTTTTCCAGTCATCCGGGACCTCCCCCGATCGCCATGAGTTTTCAAAAATAATGGCTAATGGCTCTGCAATCTCACCCGCCAACTCCTTTAGCACCCTCGGATGCAGCGCATCCGGCCCCATGGACTTGTGCACGTCCAATTTTTCCTTCTCCCCATGCTGTACTGCCCAGTGCAGCAATCTGGGAGCTGACCTTGTGCGTGAAGACAGAGGCAAAAAAATCATTGAGTACATTAGCTTTTTCCACATCCTCGGTCACTAGGTTGCCTCCCTCATTCAGTAAGGGGCCCACACTTTCCTTGATTTTCTTCTTCTTGCTAACATACCTGTAGAAACCCTTCTTGTTACTCTTAACATCTCTTGCTAACTGCAACTCCAAGTGTGATTTGGCCTTCCTGATTTCACTCCTGCATGCCTGAGCAATATTTTTATACTCCTCCCTGGTCATTTGTCCAATCTTCCACTTCTTGTAAGCTTCTTTTTTGCGTTTAAGATCAGCAAGGATTTCACTGTTTAGCCAAGCTGGTCGCCTGCCATATTTACTATTCTTTCTACACATTGGGATGGTTTGTTCCTGCAACCTCAATAAGGATTCTTTAAAATACAGCCAGCTCTCCTGGACCCCTTTGCCCTTCATGTTATTCTCCCAGGGGATCCTGCCCATCTGTTCCCTGAGGGAGTCAAAGTCTGCTTTTCTGAAGTCCAGGGTCCATATTCTGCTGCTCTCCTTTCTTCCTTGTGTCAGAATCCTGAACTCGACCATCTCATGGTCACTGCCTCCCAGGTTCCCATCCACTTTTGCTTCCCCTACTAATTCTTCCCTGTTTGTGAGTAGCAGGTCAAGAAAAGCTCTGCCCCTAGTTGGTTCCTCCAGCACTTGCACCAGGAAATTGTCCCCTACACTTTCCAAAAATTTCCTGGATTGCCTGTGCACCGCTGTATTGCTCTCCCAGCAGATATCAGGGTGATTAAAGTCTCCCATGAGAACCAGGGCCTGCGATCTAGCAATTTCTGCTAGTTGCCAGAAGAAAGCCTCGTCCACCTCATCCCCCTGGTCTGGTGGTCTATAGCAGTTGCGGAGTGGGGCTCCCTTCGTGGCTGAAGGAGTGGTGACATCGGATCCCTGCAGGCACAAAGTGTGGGGAGGCTGAGGTCCTGGTGGGGCAGAGCAGAGACCCCTGGCCAGGGCCGCAAAGAGGAAGATGAAACCCTGGCCGTGCGGGAGGTCTCCCTGCTAGTGAATGGCTCTTGCTCAGCAGTGGAGCTATTCAGCAGCTGGTGACCTCCTCCCCAGCTAGGATGACAATGACTCCACCTCACAGTCCTGGCCAAGGGCTCTTTGCTCTCCCAGGCCTGGATCGTAACCTTCCCCTAGGGTTGACAACTTTCTAATTGCAGACAACTGAACACCCTTGCCCAGCCCCTTTCCCAAGGCCCCGCCCCTGCCCTGCCTCTTCTCTGAGGCCCCACCCCCTCTCAATCCACCCCCCCTCCCTCCATCACTTGCTATCCCCCACCCTCACTCACTTGCTGGGGTTTGGGAGGGGGTGAGAGCTCTGGGGTGCAGGAGAGTGCTCCGGGCTGGGGCAGGGGGTTGGGGTGCAGGAGGGGGTGAGAGCTCTGGCTGGGAGTGCGGGCTCTGGTGTGGAGCTGGGAATGAGGGGTTTGGGGTGCAGGAGGGGCCTTCAGAATGGGGGGTGGGACTGAGGAGTTTGGAGTGTGGGAGGGAGCTCTGGGATGGGGCTGGGGTGTGGGGTGTGGGAGGGGGTGCGGGCTCCGGCTTGGGGGTGGGTTCTGTGGTGGGGACAGGGATGAAGGGTTTGGGGTGTAGTGGGGGGCTCCGGGCTTGGGATGAGGGGTTTGGAATATGGGAGTGGGTATGGGCTCTGGACTGGGGGTATGGGCTCCAGGGTGGGGACAGAAATAAGGGGTTCAGGGTGCAGGAGTGGGTTCTGGGCTGGGGCCAAGGGGTTCGGAGTGCGGGAGGAGGCTCAGGGCTGGGTCAGGGGGTTGCGGTGCAGGAGAGGGTGCGGGGTAATTTTTAGTAGGGCATCCTAAATGGTATCAATCAGCTTCTGCTTCAACAAAATGAGAAGGCAATGCAATTAAATAGCAGTAAAGAGAGGAAGCAAAATGCTGTGGTTGTATGGGTTTGTCTTTAAGGGATGAATGAAGTGACCATTTAAAGATGAAGAGTAACATTTTCAAAGGTGAGTAAGGGCCAGCGGTGTAACAGTATTTATGTGCCTAAAGATGCAGATAGGCATCTAATGGAATTTTCGGAAATTCCAAGTACACTAGATCACCCTTGTCCACGTATTTGTTGACGCCCTCAAGGAATTCTAATAGATTGGTGAGGCATGATTTCCATTACAAAAGTTGTGTCTGGTAATTCTTGTTCTTTACTATAGTTTCAGCCAATTTGCCTGATTCTGAAATTAGGCTTACTGGCCTGTAATTGTCAGGATTGTGATAGGTTATATACCACAGTTAATAGTTCTGTAATTTCAAATATGAGTTCCCTCAGGACTCTTGGGTGAATACCATCTATTCCTGGTGACCTATTACTGTTTTATTTATCAATTTATTCCAAAACCTCCTCTATTGACACCTCAGTCTGGGACAGTTCCTCAGATTTGTCACCTAAATAGAATGGCTCAGGTGTGTCTCCCTCACAAACTCTGCAGTGAAGACTGATGCAAAGAATTCATTTAGCTTTTCTGCAATGGCCTTGTCTTCCTTGAGTGCTCCTTTAGCACCTCAGTTGTCTAATGGCCAGGGCCGGCTCCAGGCACCAGCGGAGCTAGCACGTGCCTGGGGTGGCACATGCTAAGGGGCGGCATTCTGTCCATTCTTGGGGGTGGCAGAGTCCGGGCGGCTTTTTTTTTTTTTTGCACTTCGGCAGTTCGGGTGGCGGCAGTCCGAGCGTTTTTTTTTCTTTTTGCTTGGGGCAGCAAAAATGGTAGAGCCGGCCCTGCTAATGGTCCCACTGATTGCTTGGGAGGCCTCCTGCTTCTTGTGAACATATTTTTTTGCTGTTAGTTTTTGTGTGTTTTGCTAATTTCTCTTCAAAATTTTTTTTGGCCTGCTAAATTATGCTTTTACATTTGACTTGCCAGAGTTTGTGTTCCTTTCTATTTTCCTCAGTAGGATTTGACTCCCAATTTTTAAAGGATGACTTTTGCCTCTAACTGCCTCTTTTACTCTATTGTTGGTATTTTTTTTTTTTGGTCTTACTATTTTTTTTATTTGGGGCATACATTTAACTCAAACTTCTATTATGGTGTTTTTAAAAAGTTTCCATGCAGCTTGCAGGCATTTCATTCTTGTGACTGTTTCTTTGAATTTCCGTTTAACTAGCTTCCTCATTTTTGTGTAACTCCTCTTTCTGAAGTTACATGCTGCTGTGGTAGGCCCCACCACCCCATAAGGATGCTAAATTTAATTACATTATAGTCACTATTGAATTCCCTCGCCCCTTGTGGGTTCCGGGACTAGCTGCTCTACAAAGCAGTCATTTGTGGTGTCTAGAAATTTTATTTCTGCATCCTGTCCTGAGGTGAAAACATACCCAGTCAACATGGGGATAGTTGAAATCCCCCATTATTATTGAATTTTCTATTTTTATAGCTTCTCTAAGCTCCCTTAGCATTTCGTAATCATCACCATCATCCTGGTCAGCTGGTGGGTCATATATTTCTACTGCTATAATCTTATTATTCAAGCATGGAATTTCTATCCATAGGATTCTATGGTACAGTTTGATTGATTTCAGATTTTTACTCTATTTGACTCTATGCTTTCTTTCACATATAGTCCTACTCCCCTGCTAGTGCGATCTATTTTGTCATTCCTATATACTTATTTTGTACCCTGATATTAATGCCCCATTTACACAAAAATCCAGATCTTCAGCTGGTATAAATCAGTGTAGCTCTATTGACTTCAGTGAAACAATGTTGATTTACATTACCAGCTGAGGATTTGGCTTAAAATGTGGCTGGAAAATAAAAAAGTCCAAGTCTGGCAGGTTCAATATAATCCCTTTGCCAACACTGTTTCAAAACACCATGCGGGATGCATGGGTCTTTTTGAGACCAAATATATTTAGAAAATAAGATATGGAAAATAAAGGGTTTTCTGGGAACTACCAGTATAATCTTATTGGGGCAGGATTTTTGGAATAAGATATTCTTTTTTATTATCTTCTTCTGTCCCACCAGTCACAGAGGGAGATACTTCTAACAGAGTAAGTCAAGAAGATTAATTAATTTTATATTAGCAAAATGTGTATTCACTATGATTTAAACATTTGCCTAGACATTGTGTACACTCGAAATGGGAACATTCTGAATGTAGATTGTAATAGGTGCTGTGAAATGTCTATTACTTTTGATTTATACCAGTTTTACTCACTAGCCTGAGACTGCCTGGAAGGAAGGTATAGCGTGCAGGTTTGGAACCGATGTGCTAAGATTACTTAGCAGTGTGAGTGTGCTGTCTGTATGCTGGCAAGTTAGAGTTCTTTCCTGCCAAAGGTTATTCCAGTGATGGATGAATATGGCAAAAAAATAAAGCAGCCTTGTTATATCAGGTTCAAATGCACAATGCAAAATGTTATATCATGTGCATTAATTGTAACTGTTCTCAGATAATACAGAGCGCAAGACTGGCTAGCTACTACACTTAGCTATCCAGTTCTGAAAACATTATGTCTCCATGCCATAATCTATGTTTAAATCAAGTATTTACCTATCTCTACTCCCAGACTTTATTGTGGTTCTATACAGGTCTAGGATTAAGGTGGAGAGGTACCCTACATCACTGCAAATGTCAGATTTACTGATGGTTTTCCTAATGAAGTTAAATCTAGCACTTTTTCTTGTCGACTCCTAGGAGAATTTGGGTGAACAGAAGATTTTATTGCCACTGAAACAAGATTCATAGTCTCTTTTGCTGGAATGAGTCTATCATCCCAGAAGACAGTTTGCTGAATTGGCTTCTCTCCTGAGCCCTATATGGTATACACATGCTATCATATGGCTGCAGGGCTCATGTTTAAGAAAGGCAAAAACTGCTACTGAAGAAGATGGCAGTTTCTGCTTTCCTGACCTCTCCAGGAACGTTTATTACTCTTGGGCTCTTCTACTTGTTGTTAGTTTCTTTTTTCTTTTTTTGATAGTCAGAATTTCCTTCTAGGTTTTTGCCACTGAGTGGCCACCACTTGCGGCCGCCTGGTGGCCAGGGGTGCCTCTGCAGTACCCCTTCTTCAGGGCTCCTAAATGTATGCGTGTACATTTAGCCTTATTAAAATGCATATTGTTTGCTTTCACTCAGCTTACCAAATGATCCAGATCTTCAGACATGTCCTTTTCATTATTTATCACCCCCTCAATCTTTGTGTCATCTGCAAACTTTATCAGTAGTTATTTTACATTTACATATACTTATAGGATGGGAGGCTGTACTGGGAAGCAGTGACTCTGAAAAAGACTTGGGGATGATGATAGATAGTCAGAACATGAGATCCCAGTGCAATTCTATGGCCCAAAGAAGTAACGCAACCCTTGGATGTATGAATGGAAATATTGAGTAGGAGTAGAGTGATTGTATTACCTTTGTATTTGGCACTGGTGTGACCACTGCTGCAATACTGTGTCCACTTCTGGTGTCTATAGTTCAAGAAGGATGTTGGTAAATTGGAGAGGGTTTGGAGAAAAACCAAGAGAATGGTTGAAGGATTGGAAAGCATGCTTTATTGTGAGAGACTGAAAGAGCTCAATCTAATTATCTTAACAAAGAGCATGTTAAGAGGTGACTTGATCACAGTCTATCAGCACTTAGATGTGGAACATAAATTTGATAATTTCAGTACACCAGACAAAGGTATACCAGAATCCAATGGTTGGAAATTGAAGCTAGACAAATTCAGACTGAAAACATTAACCAATGGAAGAATTTATCAAGGATCATGTGGATTCTCCATCCCTGGTACTTTTCAAATTAAGATTGGATTTTTTTTTTCAAATGTGCTCCAGCTCAAACAGGAATTAATTGAAGGAAGTTCTCTGACTTGTGTTATACTGGAGGTCAGACTAGGTGATCACAATGGTCCCTTTTGGCTTGATAATCTATGACTTTATTAATCAGCTTCGATCACTGTGCTTCCCTTTTAGATATGAAAGAGCACCAGTTTATCGGTTCTTACCTTTTATTGTGTATTGCACCTCCACATGGAGAGAGAGTTCCCTCCCATCTGCTGCAATGTTTAAGTCATTTACACCAGCTACAATGCAGTAGCAGTATAGACGAGGCAGTGCCTTTGGAGTTATGCATGTATTCTCCTTTATGCTGACTACTTTTTTTGTATCAATACTTCAGTCTGGCATATTCAAATAAGTCTTGGTGGTTTGTTCTGGGGCTATGTATCTAATCAAACAGATTACTCCTGGAGGAATTCTGCGCACACGGAGATTTCTTTGCTTCCCCACAGAAAAATGACTTTCTGACAGGGAAGCAAAGGGAAGCTGCAAGAGCAGTTACGGACCACTCCCTAGCTGGGCAAGTACATCATTCCAGGCATCCGGAGCAGCTGGTGGAGAGGTAAATCACCACAGGGTCGGGGACATCCCAGCCAGTGGCTCCTACCCTGGCTGGGCTGGAGGCAGGAGAGGCCAGGACTTCCTTTTCCCCTGTAAGGAGTGGCTGGGGCTGTGTCAGACCCACTTCTCAGAAACCTCCCCCAGCTCCAGGAAGCTCAGCGTCCTCCCCTGCTTCCTGGCCCCATCGCTCCTCTGCTGCGTGGGGAGGGATCACTGAATGGGGAGCGGCTCCCCAATCCACCCAACCCCCATGCATCTGGACCTCCCATACCCAGACACCCCCGCCAACCCTCACCCTGTACACACAACCCCCCCCTAGCCCTCCATACCCGAACCCCACCTCACTGAACCTCAACCCCTGCATCTGGAGCCCCCCTGCACCCAGACCCCTGCCTCCGGACCCCCACCTCTGCACCCAGACCACCCCCCACTGAGCTCCCTGTACTAAAACCCCACCCTGACGAGCCCCACCCCCTGCACCACCCTGAGCCCCCCATCTGGACCCCCATACCACTGACCCTCAACTAGCTGCACCCAGACCCCCACCAGGCCCCATTTTCCCAGCACCCAGACCCCTCTGCTGAGCCCCAACCATTTTCACCTGGAAGCCCCTGCAGAGTCCCATTGCCCCTGCACCAGGAACCCCCATGACGAGCCTCTGAGCATCCAGATCCCCCCACAGCTAGACCCCCGACTGAACTGCCTGCACCTAGATTGTCTCACACAAAATCCTTTCACCCCCCCACTCTGAGCCCCTCCACACTTGGATCCTGCCTGGTTGAGCCTGCCTGCCGCACACCTGGTGCTCCTATTGCAGAGGGGCAGGACTCCAGGGTGTTTCTGGGGCAGGCCCAGGCCTTGTGCTATGTCAGAGTCAGGTGCAGCCTCACCACTGAATCCGTGTCCTAGGAATGGAGGGTGGGGAGGCTGCAGGGTGATCTCCCACCTTCGTACAGCCAGTGGCTCTCCCTGCCATGCTGGAGTCAGTGCATTTATTTATTGACAAATAAAGCTTGCAGAATTTTAAAATATTGTGTGCAGAATATTTAATTTTTTTGGTGGAGAATGCCCTCAGGAGTGACAGATGTTCCTCCACCAGCAGGTGTAAGTGCCCCCCTTTTACCTTAGAACACCCAGGGCACTGGCTGTGCTTAAGTGATCCGCGTGGTAGCTTTCACAGAGCCCACAGACTAACACGGCTGCTACTCTGAAACCAAGCTAAAGCTGTTAACAGCACCCTGTCACATACCTCCCACCTTCATATTTCTAGCTTGGCTAGGGTCCCCCTTTCCCTCTAGGGCTCAGCTTTCTCCCTGACTGAGCTCTATTCCTTTTGAAAGTGGTGATCCCTCACCACCCCTTAAGTTCCCTTAGTCTGCCTTTCTTGGGGTCACCTGTGAGGGTTTCCCATTGTCTACCCATAGAATAAGCACTCTTTAGGTGGGTTTTACCCCACAATTCAATTTCATCCCATAAGCCATCACACCAGAGACAACGTGACTGTGGATAGGGATCTACCCCACCCCTTGTACAGCCAGCTAAGTTTCTTTCCCAACCAACTCCTCAAACGCCAATGGTCTCAGATCCCTCTTAGGAGTTAGGCCTTTGGGGAGTCACTCCCTTGTCTGGGCTCCCTAACTGGGGTATATCTCCTGCCCTTTCTTCGGGTTGTCCTTGTGTGGATGACCCCTGATCCTTCACTCCCTTTTCTGGCTTCTCTTCTGCCCTGGTATTCACCTGGGCCTCACTTTCTTGGCTTGTTGGTATTTGTTTAGGCTTTTCACTTTCCCACTTCTCCTTTTCCCTGGCTTTTCCTGGCTTGTTGTTTTCTGTTTAGGGGTTTCTGGCTTAAACTCAGCCCCTCTTTTCCTTATTCCCCATTGAGGCTTCTTCCCCCTAGGCCTCCCTGCTTCTCCTTAAAGGGAATGGATTGCAATCAGTCCCCATGACCACAGGATGGGGCAAGTTTCCACCGCCCCAACCCTTTTCCATCAGAACATCCCCAGTGTCTCCAATGTGGCTACTGTCACTGGATTTTTTTTTTTTGTCCCTGTTTATGGATTCCATGCAGTCCGCTCTCAAAATCACTGCAGTTTGACCAGCCTGTTCAGCAGGAGTGAACAACTGGCTGCGGAGTCAATAGCCCCCATCCCGGGGCTATGGCCCATCCTTTCAGGTATTGTTTTCACATCCTTCCTAGGTGTCTCCATAACCCAAACTTCCATTAAACACATTCACAGTATGTTAGAGACAGATAAGACCTATTCAAGCATCCATCCATTCATGGAGCCAGTGCAGGATTGTTCCCTGCTGTGTAGTATCCAGAGACCTAATGACTCAGATCTTCTGCAATTAACTTAAACACCCCTGTTTATCTGGTGACATGCAAGTGAAATAAACACATCCAGATATTCAACAAAGAGGAAATTGGGGCATGGAGATGTACCTTTTTTCTTTTTGTGTGTGTCCCAAAGAAAGACTGACCTTCAGTCACTTTTGTTAAGTTCACAGCACATATATCACTGAATGTGTTTTTGTATCTCTGAGACAGCATGGGCTCTGTGCTATAATATAGACTGCTATGAACCTAATATATATGTATTTTAACAGCAAAATAGTTACATGACCATTGTTAAGTGAACACAATGTCAATGAGTGGCAGGAGTTAGATCTGCCTTCAGGGATAGATTTAATTTAGAAACTGTCATGTGGGCAGAAAACCAGTGTATTTTTAAAAAAAATATGCTTTGGAGCAAAAAATAGTTCATGAATAGTAATTCATGCTTTGTAGTGACTCCTTCTCAGGTTACTGCATCCTTGTGGTAGACAGTCTTTGTCATCTCCAGGGCACAGTAGAAAAGCAGACATTGTTAAAAGAATGTTATGTATTCAATATACTGCAAAGGCAAGTATTTAACTCATAATTTTTGTATCCTGAATTTTGTACTGGTAAAGTCAGTAGAAAGCCTATGTAACTATTGCCTTTTATCTAGCTAGCTAGTTAGCTATCAAAAATATAATTTGTAAATAGATAATATGGGTGGGACTGATAGCATTGATTATTTTTAAGTTTTCCCCGCATTCTCAGCCCTACACAGGACCCCTGTTACAGTCCATGCACAGGATGGAGCTGCTCCTGGGATGAATCAGAGTTGTGTAGTGAAGCAGGCTGTTCTTTGTAGGACCCCAGACTCATCTTTTGCAGAAGTTAGAAGATTTGTAATGAATGAGTGTAGCGGGATGGTCACCCCGCTCCTGCCCTGAGGAGGTTAAAGCAGCCCTGGAGAGGGCTGTGGCGGAGAAATGCTAGGCTGATTGGGGGAAGCAGACACAGGTGGGGCCATGCCCCAATCAGGCCACAGCTGGCCCGAGGGCCGTCCCTAGCTATTTGGGTGCTCTATGCAGCCCCCCCACGGGAGGGCTGTGTGGGGCCCCAGGCCTCCACCTTCCCCAGGGTCTGGGAAGCAGGAACGGTGGAGGGAGGGCACTTTTGGGGCCCCACAGGCCCAGAGTGGTCCGGGGGATTAGCGGGGGGCCGGGAGCAGCCTGCTTCGCTTCCCTCACCCTGGCCCCAGCCGTGTCACTCGAGGGAAGGGATTTGGGGGAAGGGATCCCCCAGTACTCACTGGCGGCGGCGGGAAGCGGAGCAGCCTGGCCCCAGCCCGCTCTACTCCGCCAGCTCCCAGCCACGGTGCTCCGCTTCCCGCCACTGGTGAGTCGGGGAGGAGAATCCCTTCCCCCAAATCCCTTCCCCCGAGCGATATGGCTGGGGCCAGGGTTAGGGAAGCGGAGCAGGCTGGGGCCGTGTTGCTCTGCTTCCCGCCGCCAGTGAGTGCAGGGGGTGATCCTTTCCCCAACCTCCCTACACTCACCGGCGGCGGGAAGTGGAGCAATGTGGCTGGGAGCTGGCGGAGTGGAGTGGGCTGGGGCCGGGTTGCTCCCCTTCCTGCCGCTGACAGTGAGTGCCGGGTCACTGGGGGAAGAGGTGGAATGGGGGCAGGCTGGGGGCGGAGCAGGGGGGAAGAGTAAGAGGTGGGGCAGAGGGAGTTGTCCGGGGCCCTACACCCAGGGATGGCCCTCCCCTTGCAGTGGGCGCAGCCCACGGGGAGGGGGCTGGCTGAGGGATAGGACTGGTCGCCGGGGCTGGTGCTGCCGCTTATGCAGCACACAGCTGTCTAGGTCACTATGAAATTTGGGGCAATTTGGTGCCCCAAATTTCATGGTGCCCTCCGCAGCTGCGTATGCTGCGTATGCCTAAGGACGGCCCTGGCTGGCCCTATAAGAGGGCTGAGGGCCAGAGGCTGAAAAGAACTCTCTCTAGCACCCTAGAGAGAGAAGGACCTGGCTGCCTGGGAAGCTGAGAAGGGTACCTAGGGTGGAGCAGTGCTGGGGAAGGGCAGATGGAGCTGGGGAGCTCCAGCCTAGCAAAGCCCCTAGGAGGCTGAGATAAGGGCCCACAAAAGTGTACTAGGGCTGCAGAGGAGCAGCCCAGAAATAGGCAGAGACAGCTGATCCAACCCCCCTTGCCAATGATGAGTGGTATACAGTCTGCCGTCTGCCCCCATGATGGGGCTTAAATGGAGACTTGCAGTAGCCACTGAGGCAAGGTGGGGATAGGGGGTTGGGGGTTCTCCTGGGAGGGGAAACCCAGAGTGAGGGGGTACTGCGGGGGGCAGAACCCCTGAGCAAAGGGCACTGGGGTCTGGGAAGGACACGGGGCCAGCGGCAGGCGAGACACCGGCCTGCAGAGGGCGCTCCGGGCTGGAAAGAGTTAATTCCCTGGACGACCAGCAGGAGGTGCCGTGCCGGTGAGTCTTCGCCCTGCCACAATGAGGCAGGGGATTATAGGAAGAGAGAGGATGGCCTCAATTATAAAGGCAGTTGAATACTTTCCCGGAGAATTGGATTCTATCCCTGGTTCTGCCATAGTCCCTGTGTGATGCTGGACAAGTCACTTTAACCAAACTTTCCATTAGTCACTAATTATTGTTCCTCATTATCTGGGTGCCTGATTTGAGCTGCCGGGGTCTGATTTCAAAGCATTTACAGCTGCAACTGGAGTCAATGGCTGCTGGGCTTGACAATATAAAGTGCTATACAATGCTTCTTCTTCAATGCTTAGCCCAGGGATCGGCAACCTTTGGCAGGTGGCTCACCAGGCTAAGCACCCTGGCGGCCAGGCCGGTTTGTTTACCTGCCGCATCCGCAGGTTCGGTCGATTGTGACTCCCACTGGCTGCGGTTCATCGTCCCAGGCCAATGGGGGCTGTGGGAAGTGGTGCAGGCCGAGGGATGTGCTTACCCTAGCGCGCCGCATGCAAAGGTTGCCAATCCCTGGCTTAGCCAGACAGTCGGCCATAGTGATCGTTCACCATTTAGTCCGTTCCTGTGCAGCCACAAAGGCTTGATGGCTTGAATGTCCAACATCAATGTGAAATACACTGAAAAATCAGCTGTTAAGATTCTCAGATGGGACACCCAAAATAAGTGAATACCTTTGACCTAACTCTCTCACTGCCTCAGTTACCCATCTGTAAAATTGAGAGAATATACTCTCCCCCCACATCACACAGGGGGGTTGTGAAAATAAATTCATTAACAGTTGTAAAGCATTCAGACACTCTAATGATGTACTCCATAGAATAGCTCATGAGAAAATTAATAATTTTGTCTTCAGAGCAGGGTTTGAATAGTGTGCCATAAATAAAGTATGGGGCCACTCATTGAACAATGAGGATAAAACAAAATATCAATAGCTCCTCATTCAGTGAGTACTGTCCATTCTGGGCACTGAATGAGGCAGGGCTCCTGGGGAAAAATAATATATGATCATGTAATTAAAGACTATATCATAATGCATATGCACAAAAGGGCCACATTAATATTGTGCAGCCAAACATAATTCTGGAATTTCCTTACTTTTGAGTGCTTGACTGTACAATCTTAATAATGTTCTTTTCGCTTAGGGTTGTTTGTTTGTTTGTTGTTGTTTTTAAAGTAATTTCCTAGAATTTTTGAAAAGCAAACTGAAACAAACAGAAATTCCATCATGCATCATAATGTTGACAGCCACATGGGTCATCAGCAGGCTTGGATGCTGGACAAGTCTTTTGATCCACCACAAAGACCTCTTCCACTGGAGCTAGCAGAGTAATTGATAGCCATAGTAGCTTGTAATCCTCTATTTGAACCAGCACTAGAGAGGGATGGGACACTTGGATAGTGGGTTTTACAGATATTTGCTGATAGCAGAGGGATGGTGAGAGTTGGGTATCTTAGGTTCCATTCCAGGCTCTGGAGAGGAGTGTACTCTAATAGGCACAGACTCTTCTGCCCATATCATCAAAGCATGACCCGCCTGCCCTGTCCCTATCCGAGTTCTGTCTTTTTCCTATCCCTGGTTCCTACTCCCAATCCCATTCTCCTCACCGAGACAGCCCCACTGCTCAGGAGTCTCATCACAATTCCAAACTCCTTGCCCAGCAAGTCCTAATCTCACCCCTCTGGACTCCTCATTCCAATCCTCACACACTTCCAGTCCCAGTCTCCTTACCCAACCAATAACAGCTCTTCCCCTCCCAGCTCCTCATTCAGCCTGTCTCCCTCCCCCAACTTATCCTCCAGTCCTTCCCCCACTACCCACATTCCCCTTTCCCACTTGCTCCCTGTCCCATTCCCCTGCCCAGGGTCCTGGTCCAATCTCAATGTCACCACCCTGGTTTTTTACCCAGTGTCTTTGCCCTGAGCAGTCACAGTATTTCACCTGCACCCTGGTTCCTCATCAGATCTATCTTCCCATCCATCCTCGCCTCCTTATCTCCTTCCCCTTGGTCCACTGGTTTTTATTGCCAGTCCCCTTGCCAAGCCAGTCCTAATTTCCTCCATTGGCTTTTCATTGATCAGAGAAATCCGCTGCCCTCCCCACATTTTTTCCTTCCTGCTCCCAGTCCCCCTCTGGGACCAGTGGGCGCTGTGATCGGCAAAACATGCGGATGCGGCAGGTGAACAAACCATCCCGGCCCACCAGGGGGCTTACCCTGGTGGGCCGCGTGCCAAAGGTTGCCGATCCCTGGTCTATATGGTCCTACTGAGTGCATATAGATTTTTTTTTTCAAAATCCTGTTTAGACACAGAGAATGGTGAATCATTGCCCTCTCCTCATTAAGGGCACCGTGCCCAAAAATTGCAGAGATGCTCAGCACCTCGTTGGGTCAGGTCCTGTGATTCCATGTGGCAGCCACTCCTCAATGCATCATTAGGTACTAGTCACTGTTGCATGTCTCAGTATCTTAAGAACATCCAACTTTGTATACCCCAGAATTGAGACACTCAAAATAAATAGCCACATTTGAAAATTTTGCCTTGCCCACTGTCACACAGGAAGTCTTTGAGAGAGCCAGAAATCCTGACTCCCAGTTTTGTACTTTGACCATGTGATCAACCATCCTCACCTATTAGAGTATAAATCAAGATCCATATATCCCCACACTCCTATGTTTATATATTCTTTTATTCATTTCTTCATATTAATAAAAGAAAACCAAATAAAGCTGGATTCATATAATGAAAATATATTCAATGGTGTAAATGGAATTGTTTGAAAGTGCCACCTCTTTAAAGGAGTAAATGTATAAAGATGTGCTCTTCTGCATTTGCCTTTTGGCCCTGGTGAAGACTTCAGGCTGAATCATACAGCTTCTGATTTATACCTGGCATGTAGCTGGCCAACTGCCAACATTTTGTCATTGTATGAAATAATGGAATTTTGAATTGATACAGCAGTGAACCACTGATTTTTTTCATGAGTGCAAAGCTAATCCAAGCAGGTTGCTTCATACTTTCTTGAATATATATTCTTGCTTTTTACCCTGACCTGGAGACTAAACTGCACTGGAGAACCAAAGATCAGCATCACTGTACTTTACCCAGTTGCAAACTTCTCCTTACTCACATTGTTTAGCTAGTTCTCTGTACTCTGCATTTCAAAAATGGTAATGTTCAGTAGCACAATACCTGTTGCAAAGTAAATGTCTAAGTTGACTCTGGAAGGGAAGAAGAAATTTTCTGTAATGTCTTTGAACTAGGCTAACTATAGCATTCAGATACGAGCAAATAGGCGAATCCACTGTAGTGTTACTTTTGAAAAAGAGGTCATCCACAGTCTAGCATCATTGAAGCTTAATATATTTGAAAGTTCTGGTTCTGCTTTATTAGAGAGAATGTGGAGAGCTCCCCCCTGGCTAAATCCAGGAGAGCCAGTAACAGTTCCAAATGACTGCCTTCAATCCAGGAGAGTGCTGCACAGATTTTTGTCTTAGTTGGAATAAAAGCTTAGTGCTAGAGTTGCACTTCCTACCAAAAGCAGAGATACCGCAATGTTCCCTCTTCTTATGTTTTCTGCCTTAAAGTCTTGTTAAGAAAATATCTGATGAATTCACAGATGCCCTAGGCTTCAGAACAGTTCCCAAGGATTGTGTTGGAAGTTTCTCTTGTGGGACATATAAAACAAGACTGGGAACAAAAGTAGAACCTATATTGAAGGGAACAATTTTGGACAGTCTGGAAGATGAAGTGGATCATCAAACAGGTTTTTCCTTCTGTAATTTGCAAGATTCTGTGCATCTTAGAAATTTTAACTGATCTTTCTAGGGTTTTACGATTTTTCTTGACAGTACTGCTTAAGGTTGTGATACTTTAGAAGTAACTGTCAGATGGAGGTGGGAGAATTAGGACATGTGGGTGATCTTTAAGTAGAGCATGAATCAGGAAAATGACTTTTGGAAAAGTCTTACATTTTGAGGTGCAAGAAAATCCTATAATGATAATCACATGAAGTTACTTACACTTTTGGAACCTCCAGATATGTTTGGTTTCAGGCTGAATTTACAGTTCAAGTTCATATTGGTTTTTGTTTTAATCAGTACCAGTTCGTTCACCCATGTAATGAAACCAATAATTAATCCATTGGACCTATATCTCCAAGGCCATGGTGGCTGTGGAGTCTTTTGTACCTGAGCAATGTGATTGTAAAATGCTTCTATTTGACACTGAAGTATTTTACACCTACTTTACACAAGTGAGAGTGACAACAGAAGATGCAAATAGGGTGACCAGATGTCCCGATTTTATAGGGACAGTCCCGATATTTGGGGCTTGTTCTTATATAGGCTTCTATTACCCCTCATCCCCATCCCGATTTTTCACACTTGCTGTCTGGTCACCCTAGATGCAAAGCAGTTGAGAATCAAGGCCTGAGTGTTATCCAACCTGTATAATGGATTGAACTCTATATTAGATGATTGGAGCAAATGTGACTTAATAGTTAGGTTTATGAAATGAGATTCAGAACTCCTAGGTACTATATGTGGCCTTGTCACACTAACCTCTGTGCTTTGATTCACCCATCTGTGAAATTGGTATTATAATGCTTATTCATAGGAGAATCATGAGGCTAGCTATTTACCTTTAGGTATTTACACAGGTCCCCCTCCCCCATTACCATACTGTCTATGCACTTCAGACTTTTATGGAGTTAGCCTCACAACAGCTGTTTGAGGCAGGAGCAAGTTATCTATTTTACTGTTGAGGAACTGAGTCTGGGGTGGATGAAGGAAGTGAACCGTCATCCTCCACTTTCTAGCATAGCCCCCTCACCCATGGAGCACCCTCTCTGCAGGGCAGGAAGTGTATCTTTTATTTATCAGCAAAGCACCTAAGACAGTTTGACTTGTATATAAATGATAATGCTTACTGGGGCAGTATTTTCGTATTTATCTTCTGCTAGTTGCTCCTCTTCTCAATGAAATTCCTCCAAGGTGGACTGAGGCAACGGGAGCACAGGTAGGGGAAGAAGGAGGAACAAGAAGCTCTGGAATTAGGCCTTTGTACAGATGTCCCCTATCATCAGGAAGTGTGCCAAGATCTGCAGGGATTAGGAGAAATCTGTATTTCGCCCACCAAACCTTCTGCCTGTCCAAAGTAGTGATTAGAAGGAAAATCCATGAATTGATACACAAAGATTTTCCAGCTCCGTATATGGGATTTTCCTGCAGAGGGAGCTATCGGGCCCACAGAAATTACTAAAATATGTTAGCCCTTTGGCACATCATGCACAACATATTGGCTTGTATCCTGGGCTGCATCCAGTGTTACCTCGATGCACAGAAGGGAGGGGAGAAAAGGGTCATGTCTACACTGAAATAGGAGGTGTAGTTTCCAGCTGAGGTAGGCCAGCATGCTAAAAATAGCTGTGTTGCCATGGGGGCAAAGATAGCGGGATGGGCAAACTACCCGAGTTTGCTCATTCCTGTCTGAGACCCTAGGTATGTACTCGAGTGGCTAGCCCATGCTGCTGCCTGTGCTGCCAATGCTATTCTGCTATTTTTAGTGATCTGGCTCGATCAAAGCTTGCTCGGGTATGCCTCTATGTGCTGTTCTGATCGCAGTATAGACATACCCCAAAGTAACATTGCCATCTCTCCTGGCCCTATAGGGCAGACAAGGTCTGAATTGGCTCAGGCACAAATTACAACCCCTCTGTAACTTGCACCAGGTGGAACTCTCCCTTAGGGACTGTTCCGCTACCCCAGAATCACCCGAATAATTTCTGCTTCAGCTGTAACTCCTCCTGACCCTGGCACACTCCTTATCTGACCTGGCCCATAGCCCAGGGAGGCTATGCTGGTTTTATGCCACCAAGATTCCCTTGTATGGAAGAAATTCTCAGCTCTCTGACTTAGGCAGTTTTAAGTATGGTGCTGCTGTCTCTGCTAATGGCCAGTAAAGGATGCTTCTGAGGAAGATTACTGCTCCCACTCACCCTGTGCAGACACAGTGCATCAAACTAGTTGAATAATATCCTTCCTACCCTACAGTGATCAGCTTGTATCCTGCAGCCAGATATTGTTTACCCTTCTCTTAGCTTGTGTAACTACAAATGTTGTTATTGGTCATAAAATTCTCACTTCTTTAGGCTAGTCCATCAATATTTACATTCTTTTTTCCCCCTTGCACATTTACTAGACACTGTCATAGCAGATTAAAATGCTATACCAGGAAAAGAATGAATAAATGTTAACCTGCAGATATATATCCAGATGTATATTTTCAGCTTAGGTTGCAGAGAAAATGCTTATTAGTTAATATGAAAGGTATTAAAATGGGTTTAATTAGATTTCTTTTTAAGCATTTTCCCCTACATACTTGTCTGCTTCGTTTTAGCAGCATTTCATAAGTCAGAACTGATTCTCACTGCAAGCAAGTATTAAAGCAGTTTTAATGGTCTGGATAATTTTGGAAGAAAATTAATTAAAGAAACCATTTTCCTGGTGGCTATCAATCTCATGGCTCCGCAAGCCCAAGTTAGGCTTTTCTCCCCTTTCAGAATACTAATGTGCTACCAACTTGCTTGAAAGTAATCATACCCTCATGCCCGTGGTTTTTGATGCATTCCATTTTACAAGGGTGAATGGCTATTTATATTAATATGGCAAGAATTTAGAAATAGCTCAAAAAATCCTCCTGTCAACCTTTTCTTCTCCTACATTGTCTATCCAAAGTGGAAGCTATAAATGTATTTTCTAACAAATTAAGCGCTGTTACATCATTAGGCGTTTATGTTAACTGGTCCTGGGTTTTAATTAAATGTTGTGCAAATAGCATTTGATTCTGCCAGGAGAAACATACAATGTTCTTTTCAGAAAATCTCAGCATGTCACCTCTACCTTGCTAACTTCCTCGATGCCTAGAAATATAGGATGACATGCCACACAGTAACTCCATTGAGTATGTTGAGTACAATAGAGTTAGTGTGCTGCACATCATATCTTGTGATATCATGAGGAGACTTGGGTGGTTACTCTCCTCGTACAATGAAGTTAAAGCTGAACTCTTGCCATACATGTTACTAACATAACTTTGCTGCTATAATGCACAGCTCCTCTGAGGTCCCTTCCATGAGATTCTAGGGACCCTGTTCCCCATTCGGATATGCAGTGAAGTCAATGGGAATTACTTATGTCCTGCTGGCAGGTTATTCCATAACTGCCTACTGCAGGGTTTCTTCTGCCTTCTTCTGAATCAGCTGGTACTGGCCACCATCAGAGACAAGACACCGGATTAGTGGACCTTTGGAATGATTCACTGTGGCAATTCCTATGATTCTATTAGAGGAGCAGGCCTCAGATAGTTGCTAAGAGGATCAATGAAAGGTTCCCCTTGAAATGGGACTAGTAGAGACAGGGGAGAAAAAATATTTTATGCCCATCCAGGGCTCAATTCATCTCACTTTCCCTTACGCACCCATACCCAGATGTGTGTGGGTGTGGAAACAGAATAAGGCACTGGATACTTCACATTAAGGGATGAAAAATCAGTGCTTTTCCTGAAAACTCCAGGATTATCAGCAATATCTTCATATCATACAGAATAATATTCTGTGTCATTTGTTGGCATGCCCTGCAGAAGATTTGCTTTCAAATATCTGGTGTAAACAACTTTACAGAAAAGTCATGACCTAATGCAGGCTATATAAGATTAGTAGAACTTAACAATTGCTTAAAAGGTCAATTATTTCCTACCTGATCGATTGTGCTAATTTTTGCAGGTCAGTTAATAGATATACTGTATTTCATTCCTATATTACATTGTACAGATCAGTCAAGCAATATGGGATGCAGAGACGGTAGGTTTTTTTTTGCTAACAACAAATAAAGACATGCTTCTCTTTTCTTCTCTGTAACACTAGTATAAAACCATTAACTTTCAGTTCATTTAGTCCTGATTATTAAGTATAAGTAAGATCCGTTTCAGGTCTCAATAGCATCCAGCACTCATATTGCAATTTCATCTATAGATCTCAAAGCATTATACAAAGAATGTAAGCATCATTATCTCCATTTTACAGATGGGGTGGCTGAGGCACGGAGAAGGAAAGTCCAAGGTACACATGATGTGCGCACGGAGAAGGTTGCCCAGGGTCGCCTTTGGTGCTAGCCACCCCAAAGAGGATATGGATGGGGTGAAAAGAGGAGAAGTCATTGGCCTCACATGTCCCCTGTGGTAGCAGCATGTGAAGCTAGCCAGTTGTGTGGAGAAGAGCACACACTGCAGTGTGGTAGATTCATAGATTCGTAGGCTAGAAGGGACCATTGTGTTCATCTAGTCTGACCTCTTGTAGAACTCAGGCCATAGGACTTCTCCAAAGGGCTAAAGAGCAGTGAGGCAAATACGCTGTCCTGTTTGTTTTGGCTCCCTCAAGAACAATGTCTCTTATATCATGGCAGTGCAGCTGTGCATTGCTCCCAGCATGAGCCAGTACCTAATGGGTGCCAGTTGGCTGTTAGACATGGAATTTATTGGCTTTCTTTGTTTTGGAAAGTGATTGCCACTGCACATACAAACAAAGATTCAAAATATTTAAGAAGCATTTTAGGTGACTTTACAGATCTATGTTCCATGTCTGTCCTTTCATACAACAGGTGGGATAATAGTGAAAGGTAAATCAATTTTTCAACAAGCTCCTCAAAGGCTTGGCATCCTCTTGATTCTCATTATAATTCACTTATAACAGAAGGGATGAATTGGAAAACTCACATCCAAACATATTGACATTTCAAGCCTTTTTCACAGATGTTATTTACAGTTTCTTGCCTTGCTGAGTTTTATTGAAACTCTTATTTTGGTGTTTTGTTCAGCATCTGAAAGCCACTGAGCTGAGAAATATGCAATCTTCACTTTCTGTAATTAGCCCTTAAATGATTCTAATTCACAAAGAAATATTTTATACACGTGGAAAGGAAATATATTAAAAATTTAATAAAAGCTTTATAAGTGTGTTCCCCATTGCAAAACCAGGAAGAGATTATGGCACCAGTGCTTTGAAATATAATCCTTCTCAAAGTTAAGACACTAGGATGAGCTTTACATAGAGTGTAAATGCCACCAGCTTTACTTGCTACACCATTCTGACACTGATAGAGCTGTGTACCAGGGGCCAGATTTTTTACTCCTTTAGGATACTCTTTTGGTGATTTCCCAGCCTTAAAGATGCTAGATCCAGCAACCAAAGGATTTCCTCCAGGAAATCCTGAAGTGATGTACAACCACCTTAATGATTACCATCCCTACTCCTGATCCATGGTCTAAGAGGTGTTTCCAGGAAAAGGGAGTATGGCCAGAGTGTTCCTGCATCACAGTATTATTGGTTGCTAGAATGTCTTCAAGTGGTTATTGGCAACCCCCCTAAAAACAAATCAAAACACCCCCTTGTATACGAAAAGAGATTTAAAAGATTGGCATAGCCTCCCTTGGAAATGAGATGAATAAGAGGGGACATGACAGATGTATATAAAACAATGGCCTAGAGAAGGTAGTTCAGGAACTTCTGTTCTCCCTGTCTCATCATGACACAAGAAGAACAAGGGTATAGTCAATATAATTAAAGGGTGGGAAATTCAAAACTGCTAAGAGGAAATACTATTTCACACAATGTGAAATTACCCTGTGGCACTCATCACCACTAGAAGTTGTTGAGATCCAGCATTTAATCTGATTTTTAAAAGGATTTGCTATTTACATGGATATCAAGACTATTCACAGTTATAATTAATTACAATAAAAATGTAGGGGGCTTGTGCTTTATGCCAGCCTGTAACTGTGAGAGATCAGGATGAGACCTAATGTTGGGGACAGATTACCCCATATCTGACTATTGCAAGGTTCATACACTTTCTCTGAACCATCCAATTCTTTCCACTGGAGGAGAGTGACTAGGATACTGGGGTAGATGGCTCACTGGTCTGATCAACTATAACAATTCCTATGTCAGCACAATTTAGAGCCACCATTAGGTGGCTTTAATCTGAATTGGGAGACCAGCTCATCACTGAGCCAGGCAAAGATTGCAGGGCTGCAAAAGAAAAGCTGATCTCATGTTGGCCTGAATGTGAAATGACAAAACCACAAATAACAAGTGCCTTTCTCTTCTAGGCTGTACCTCAGGGGTTCTCAGACTTTTGTACTGGTGACCTCTTTCACACAGCAAGCCTCTTAGTGTGACCCCCCTCATACATTAAAAACACTTCTTAATATATTTAACACTATTATAAAGCAGGGTTTGGGGTGGAGGCTGACAGCTCATGACTCCCCATGTAATAACCTCACGACCCCCTGAGGGGTCCCAACCCCCAGTTTGAAAACCCCTGCTGTACCTTTAAATCCAGCTCAAATCAGTAGCTACTGAAAGTTGTTCCTATTTAATGCAGTCCAGTGACCAATGTGAAAGAGCTGGTGATCTCAAATTTGTTGCTACTGTACACTTTTCAACATTACAAAACCCACCACCACAGTAGGCTCTCTCATTGGTAGGGAAGCCAAGGACAGAACAGACTGCAGAACCTAGATACTCTTCTAAACCTTGTGGTGGTTCTTCCAGCTCAGGACTGATGTTGTATAGGGGACGGTTGTGCAGACATTGCCAGTACTACGTTCTCTAGATAGAGAATGTCCATTGCCATGGCTCTCAATCTGCATCTTTAATTCACTTTAAGAATAATTGAAAGGTGATGCTGTGCCTATGACTAAATAAAAACAGACAAAGGAGTTCAATAATATATTCACTTGATTTTCCCTGTCATCACCCCCCATCAGAATAATCCATTACGTTTTTAAAACATTGTGGGAAAATAACTCCTTACATTACTGAGGCTTGAATAACTTTAAGAATACTTGAATCTTGAAAGGCTTGGTACAAAGCCTATTTAACTAGCCCAGTTTCCAAACCATACTATAGTTTTACGCTATGTTCCATGTATTATCACTGCTACTGTCATGATCTGAGTTACCATCTGGAAGCAATCATACTGGTTAGAAACAAATGATGAGCAATTCTGTTTTCTGAGAGATTTATATAATTTCATACAGTGCTTGTAAGATTAAATTGCTTTGGTGTAAATGGCTAACATCTGTCCAGGTTAAAATTAATGTAAATGCGGTGCACTCTGGGCTATTTCTGTTAAAGAAAAGTCTAAACCAAAAGTGCTATTGAAAAGCTGTTAAACTATCATGAGAATCCCCCCCCCCCCCCCCAAATAGTAGTTAAGGGCCTCATCCAGTGCTGGTTGAAGTAAATGGAAAGATTCCTACTAACTTCACTGGACATTGGTTAGGTAGTAAGACCGGCTCTTCTTTACAAACTAGGGGGAAAAAACTGATTAAGGTAAGATTCCAAACTGGAACCAAGCTCTATGAACTTTGGGTAAGTTTGGACCTTGACCTAGAACTCGATGGGTCATGCCCATCTCTAGCCATAATAATTATTTGTGTTGCAATAATGCCTAGTGGCTCAGTCAGGATTGAGGCCCAGTTATGCTAGGCACTGTACAAACATGTAATAAAAACTTTGATCCCTGCCCCAAAGAGTTCAGTAATGAAATTTTGACAGTGAAGCTGCAATCAGAAAAGATACATCTCTGCCAAACTACCACATTTTCCTTTCGTTGTTAAACCTGGGGTGAAATCCTAACCTCCTTAAAAGCAATGGGAGTTTTTCCATTCACTCTAATGGGGTCACAATTTCACCGTAGATATCTTCATGAATATGAAACTTTGCCAAGTCCTCCAGTGAATGCAGATCTTCACAGCATGAAAGTTTACTGTTTACAGTTTTTTGTCTGTGAAAATTGCCTTTCATAAAATCATAGATTTTACAGATAGAACAATTAAGTCATCACCGTCCCATGGCCAGTGCATGATGGTTCATTATGGTATATTCCCAGTGCTTTCTCCAGTACATTTGGAAATGACCCAAACCATGGGCATTCTACTTAACAGAGCTCACTGTTAGGAATTTTGTCCTCATATTAAATCTAAATTTTGCTTTTCTTAATTTTGTGCCTTCACCCCTTACTTTTTCTTTGAAAATCTTCAGTGACTGTAATCTTTCAGGATTTTCCAAATTATAACATAGTTATATATACATATAACATTTAATACATTCAAACAGAAAAATCCAGCAGAGACATTGTAATGGCATCTAGATGCTTCATAATGCCTACTGACTTAACCAGGGATAGATACCATTTTGGTTTACTAAGCAAACCACAGGACCTGAGTTAGAATCTCAGCTGTGTTAATCTGCAAAATTCTTATTATTATTACTTTTTGAGAGGAAGGATGGTTGTGTGGCTAAGGCATTGGACTGGGACTCAGGATATCATTGTTTGATGTATGGTTCTGCCACAGGCACTGTCACCTTCAGCAAATGATTTAATTTTGCTGTGCCTCAGTTCCCAACCCTTTGTCTATCTTGTGTATTTAAGTGGTAAGTTCTTCAGGGCAGAGTGTTTCTTACTATGTACATCACCTAACAGAATGGGACCTTGATCTCAAATGGGGCTTCTAGGTTCCAGTGTAATATAGATAATATATATTATTACCTATGGTTTGCTAGGCACTTTACAAAGGGGAAGGCGCATATATAGATGCATGCTGCTAATTGATCAAGCTCCCTCCAGTTGGCAACACAGTTTGCACCACTGTGAAATCACATGGGAAGATTTCTCTGTAAGAAGCATATCTTTGCAATATAGATTGAAATCCTGGTCTTATTGAAGTTAGAGACTTTTGGTATTGACTCTAATGGGGCCAAGATTATACCATAGTGCCTCTAGTCACTTTGTTATACATAGTAGTCTACAAATTCTCCACTTCCTATTTTAACTGCTTAACCTCTAGCCTCGGGTTCCTTCCCTGTTAGGTCTTAACAGTTGAGAGTCATGTGATTGTATTCAATTCTGGTTGAAATAGAAATGTCTCATTTATTTTCCAATGTTTTCTATAGATTGGTCCACTTTGTGTCCAGGATTTGATACACCACACAATGCAACTGAGTGCTGCTGAATATGGCATTTTAAATTGCTTCATAACTATAGCATAGTTCTTCCAGGATTGGCACACCATTATGCACTACATCTTTCCCCCTGAGTGCTACAAGATGTTTCATTGATCTTTAAAGGTATTTCTTTTGCTGTACTTTTAACTGTCTACTTTCATGCAAAGACTTCATTGTTGGGCTTGTCTTTATTGATGCTGAAAAACCTGCATGCAATTTGTGCCCCATTAAAATGTCTGCTGGGGATAATCTGCATTCTTAAAGAGCTGCATGTTAAGCCAATAAAACCAAATATGGATATGAGGTATGCTTATATTCCAGCAGTCTTTTGAAAAGCATGTGCTCCTTTTTCTGTCTTGCCATTGCTTAGGGATGACATGCACGAGTGGACATTTTATCTGAATTCATATAATACCATAAATTGATAGGATGTTTTTTTTGGTTGTTTGTTTTTACTTTCTTTGCTAGGAGATCGTGGAACACTTGTCCATGGCTAATGATGCTAGAATCCCAGACCCAAGGAACATAGATTTCACATGCTTTGTCACTACACAGTACTATCCCTAGACTGGCTGGAAAAATACCCAGTAATTTACTATCATTGGCCTGAATTACATGAGATGAATCTGAGCCCAACTACTTCTGACATCATCAACTCCCTTCATCTTTCATACTCAGGAATTATGATTCTGTCAGTTTCAGTAATATTCCTGCTCTCAGTGATAATTCAGCTCACAGTGGACAGTACTGTTCACATGAACCTCTGGGTACTAAGTCTAAGTTAACATCTACTACACTTGGCTTCATATTCTTTCCGGAGAAATTCTCTCTGTTTGTTCCTAAGGAAGGTGGGACGCTGATTCACATTCAACTAAAATGAGACCTTTCCATAATGTTGAAGTCATTCTCACTCAGAAACAAGTATGTTTACACTTATATTAGTCCTGGATACCACATGCTCTTTGTGGAAATTATTCTGCTTTCATTTACACCAAAGTAAATCAGAAAGAATTCCAGTGAAGTCAGTTGGAGTTACATTACTGAGAAAAAAATGTAAATGAGATCAGAATCAGGTTCCAAATCCTTATAATTTAATCAAATATAGGATAGTAAGGATTTGATTTTTATCAGTAAATGTTGGTAAACGTTGAATTCACCATACACACACCGACCAAAGAAAAATAATTCCATCGACAATAATAGAAATTTGCAGCTAGGCAAGGTAAGAAAAATGTGCTTGAGAACATATTGTAGTTTGATTTAAGGATATTTACTTTATATATTTTGGCATGTGATGTTGACAGTTTGTGTTTTAATGGCTATAAAGCCTTAAATTTTGGAATCTCAACTTCTGTCATTAAATATTGTCTGACCCCGCCCTCCCCTCCATAATTTTCTGCAACTATGGAAATTTAAATTGATAAAAATAATAATAAAAATGCTTAAAACCCTTAATTTCACACAATTGTACAATCTTAAATTGATAAAAATATTTTAAAAAAGCTTAAAATAAACACTGATATCTGTCAAAAAAAAAAATAGAATTCTGCCAGGCCTTATCATAGGTCTTTGAATACATTTTAGGATGTAATGCTACAAAGACACACTGAAAGCATATATCAAGACAACTGATGAGGACATCACAAGCTGGGAAGAGCAAGTCACCAACTGACGTCAATGGCGCCACATCCTCCATCAGGCAGTGGTTCACTTCAAGGAGAAGCGCCTTGCCCTTGAAGCTGAAAAGAGATAGAGAGAAGGAAGGGAAAAAAAAGAACTTTATCCCAGCAGGCAGCTGACCTGCCAGGAAATGTCTGTACCTACTGAGGGCAGATCTGTGGTTCCAGGATCGGACTCCTGAGTCATCTCAGGAGGACCCATACGTAAATCTGTGGTAGAGCTCATTCTCGAATTGAGGGACTGCCGATGAGGATGTATGTGTTGAGGGTGGGAGAGAATATCAATATTTGGGATGTTTCATCTAGTATTTGTATTTGTATTTAACCCTTTCATAATTTCCTTTGAAATCTAAGAGAGCTTTCCTGTAAATACAAGTAGTTAAGAATCTGTCTCAGTAATAATGCCTGTGGCTATCCTAGAGATTATATAAATGCCCAAAATGATCTTGATGTAATTTTCATTTCTTCCAATTCAGTATTAATGTGTCACCAATTTAGGCTCCCTCTAGATTTACTTTGATTCATTTAGACTTAATAATTTAGATTCCCTTGGACACACAGGCTCAAACTCAAAGGTGACATGTAAATTTAGTATCCCAGGTACACTGACTTAGACCTATTACATTAACTGAGATAACCCCTCCCCACTTGATGCTGGCAGACCAGGTTCCAGCTCTTGCCAAGGCTTTAGGCTTCAACTGAGCACTGACAAATTAATTGCTGGAAACCAGTCTGTTTCACGTGTGTGTTAGTATGGTTAAGATAAGGATTGAACTTATAACAGTGTGTTAGTGTTTAGACTTCATGAAATGCTTGTAAATTGCTGCATGCATTAATCTCATTTATAATATCCTTATCACATGCTATCAGGTAATATTTAAGTTTTTGCTTTATAACTGTAAAAATGTTTTCTGTGAAACTGTGAACCCAGTCAGGAGGGATCGTCTCCCATCAAGAAGGGCTATCAAAACTAAGTGGGCATTGTGGAACATCACAGTACAAAGACTTTGTTAATTGCCTTCTCACACCATGAAGAGGCTATGTACAAAAGGGCTCATCCCATTGGCTTGAGTTCTGAAAGAAGAAAATAAAAATAGCTGACAGGAAAAATGTTCATCTCTTTTGCTGTTTGGACTCTCACAGCGCTGGAGCTATGGACAAAAAGCGGTGATTCCCCAGGGTCAAACCGGGTTAGCCCTAAGAGACATACAGAACTGACAGACTACTTCAACTCTGTCACCTTTAAAACCATAGACTGTAATTCATTTGTGTGTATATGTTTGTCTAATTTAACCTTGTAATAACTCTCTCACTTCTTTTTCCTAGTTACTAAATCTTTAGTTAGTTTATTACAGGATTGGCTACAAAGCATTGTCTTTGGTGAGATATCTAAGATACAAATTGAACAAGTGACTGGTCTCTTGGGACTGGAAGTAACCTGAATATTTTGTGATCTTTGGTGTATAGCAACTGACTATCACTAAGTCCATCTTGCCTGGGTGGCAAGATAGACTGGAATACCCAAGGGAACTGTCTGTGACTCCATGGTAAGACTGTTAGGGTGCTCTAGGAGTTCACACTTGTTACTGGGATGGTGAAATCTAATTACAGAACATACCACCAGTTTGGGATCTCTGTCCTGCTTCTAGACATTCTGCTCTGAGGCTGGCAGTCATGGTCATGATCCACTCTAAACCGTGTAACACCCCCTTATACTAACTTAGATTCCTTTACAGTTACTTACACTCAATCTACCAATGTCTAAAAGAGTCAAAGTTGGTTTAACTGACATACTGAAATGTTGGAAGAAGGTGTATGTTAAATTAGAGTGGCAGTATCTTTAAGGTATGCTTTTATATATCTTCTCAACAGATGTGTGGCGCTAACTTAGGGATGGTCCACACTAACCCCCCAGTTCGAACTAAGATACACAACTTCAGCTACATGAATAACGTAGCTGAAGTCGAAGTACCTTAGTTCGAAATACAAGGTACTTACCGCAGGTCCACACGTGGCAGGCAGGCTCCCCCGTCGACTGCGCGTACTCCTCTCGCAGAGCAGGAGTACCGACGTCGACGGCGAGCACTTCCGGGATCGATTTATCGTGTCTAGACAAGACACGATAAATCGATCCCAGAAGATCGATTGCTTACCGCCGAACCCGGAGGTAAGTATAGACATACCCTTAGACATCAATAAAGTGGAGGAAGTAGTTTTAAGGGAATCAGAGTGTAAGGAAATCCAATTGAATATAAAGGTGGTCTAACATACACATCACCTCTGAATTTGGAGCAGTGTATTCTTTATGTACGATATTGCTTCTCCTATGCTAGGTCTGCATAGTGCATTATTAATACGAATTCTTGTTATAATAAACCCAAACATAACTGGCCAAAACTGGCTGCAGCCTGCAGTTCTTTTTATTGTAACTATGGACAGCAGCTCATTTGTTGTGCATGGATATTTTTCAGTTAACTGAATGTAATGATGTCTCAGAGTGAGGAAGAATGCAATCGGATTTCATTTTCTTAACAGGTGACTACTTTTGTAACTTTACATTAGAAAAGATGAGTGCCTTAAATTGTACATGGATGAAATTTTCATTTCCCCTTCTTTCTTTAACACTTACTTCAATTTCTGGTTTCAGTGGGGAGCCACAAATGACAACTGCATTGTTTGTGGTGAAAAACATCATTGCTGATTTCCGTTTTCTCATGAAAAGCTTTAGATTGAACTTGGGCTTTTGACTCATCCCTTGATACTCTTTATCCTCATTTTTCTTTCAAGCTACTACAACCAGTAATACTTTTGCCCAATGTCTTTACAAAAAAAGATTTTCACACTCCAAATGAAATACTTTCTGATCAGACTACACCACTTTCAGTATGGTGAATCAAAGAAAGAGATATATTCTCCAGATGTATCACTCATCCACTGCTGAAACACTAGCCTTTCTGCACCAGCAACACAGCAGTGTAATTCAGCCCTGATTTGGCAAGGTACTTAGGCACATACCTAAGCACACGTGTAGTCAGAACATAAGAATGGCAATACTGGGTCAGACCAGAGGTCCATGTAGTCCAGTATCCTGTCTTCTGACAGTGGCCAATGCCAGTTCCCCCAAAGGGAATGAACAAGTAATCATCAAGTGACCCATCCCCCTGTCGCTCATTCCCAGATTCTGGCAAACAGAGGCTAGGGATACTATCCTTGTCCATCCTGGCTAATAGCCATTGATGGACCTATACTCCATGAACGTATCTAGTTATTTTGTGAATGCTGTTATAGTCTTTGCCTTCACAACGTCCTCCAGCAAGGAGTTCCACAGGTTGATTGTGCATTGTGTGAAAAAATACTTTATTTTGTTTGTTTTAAACCTGCTGCCTATTAATTTCACTTGGTGACCCCTAGTCAGTGGGATGAAAGAATGACTCCTTCAGCTGAAACTGCAGGGGAATTTTAGATAAGCAGAATGTGACTATCAACACTGGAATGTAGCCAGGACACTAGAATAATATCCCTACCCTTGTATCAAGTAGCTTGGGATCTTTATTGACCACAAATGGGCAGGACTTTGGTTTTACATCACGCCTGTTATTTAATTTACTATTAACCACATGGCCTGTATCATGATCAAACACAATTAATTAATATGCCGACTAATGAGATCTAAGAGAAGTGTGATTTTTTTTCCCCATGGCTCTGATTTCTGAATTCCTCATTCAAATGCACTGAGAAAAAAAATCCCTTTGTGGCATAATAAAGAAAAGTAGATAAATGTATTGAGGCAAAGCAGATTTACTTATACTCCTCAGGGAGAGACTCTCTTACTAAGATTTTTGAATCTTCTTATGAAGTATAAATAAAAAAAGAGCAACGTCCTCATAATATTTTCACTGGTTTTGTATTTTTTATCTGAAGCCAAATGTTAATCTGCTTTGATTAATTTGCCCAACTTCCATGATTGCTACTAAAAGTTTATACCTTTTATGGAGGCAAAAAACAAAAACACTAAAAAATTGCCAGAATCCATTAAAAAAAGTTAGAATGCCATCTGTCATGAGATTTCACTTACTGTCTAATTAAGTCTCATATGTTCCCTAGTAGAAAACCATCTACTGTTCAAGGGCGCATATGATAATGAAAACATATGGTGGCCTTCCAGGTTTCTCTGCCTACTGATGGGTGTTGTGACTTTTTGGTTAATTAATCACAATAAATGATCAATTTCTCTTTTACAGCAAGTACAGTATGCAGACCTGCTAAGGTTCCTGTACATTCCCTCAGATGTTTCTTTTGTCATGCCAAAACCTTTTAATATAAAGGTCATTAAAAAAACATTAGTAAATAAGTACAGGTTGAGATCCAACCAAAATGACAGGCAGTGATGAGCTAAGGCATCTTTCACATGTTTGGCCTCTAGGGACTAAAGTGCACACATACACATATACACAGGCTCATCTAATGTCATATTAGCTGCAGTAACTCAGGGAGAAGGGTGAGTTAAGGACAACCGAGCACATTGGCCCAGACTCTCTGCTGCCTTTGGTGCAGCAGATAGGGAATGGAACCATCAGATCCCTTGTTTTCAGAGCTGATCATTGCCAATTGAGTTCTGGCCTAAAGGCTGCTCCAACCTACTCCAGCTGGCAACAGTCCTCAAAGGCCTGGATGCCAGTTGGAAGAAGCCAAAGCCTATCATTTTCTGGGCTCATCTCAGTTCCACTCTACCCCAATGCACCTCCCCACACCAGGGTTAAATGGGGGGCTGGTGCAAAAGGCAGCTACACTGACTCTGCATTAGCTAAGAGCTCCCTCGTGCCAAGAGAATTGTCGGCTGGACAGCTCTGGCTGTTTTCTAGCTCTTTGTGCCAGCACAAGTCACCAAATAAAGGACCACAAGGCAGTAGAGAATATGTACCTTTATTGGTTTTAGGGACATCATTTGCTATTGCGTAAGGGGGGTAGTTGCCCCTGCAACATTGGTTTGCACTCCCTCAGACTTTTCATAGATCCATATGCTATATTATGTCTTCTACTTTCTCCTGTCCCCAACCTTGCCGGATATAATATTATATAATCACATATTATGTTCTATATGTTGACACAACTTTGCTGTCTAATCCCTGAAGTTTTCTGAAATGACATCCCTGATTGGTTGTTTCAGCTAGATGGGCAGATTGTACCATTTTGGGCCAGCGCAATGCTGCCCAGAGGGGGCTCCAAGAATCAGTGCACCTGAAGAAGGTGCATGATGCCTCCTAGAGTTCCCCAGTGTGCAGGGCCAGCATGACTACTTCACCACCTCACAGGACCATGCATCGTGGCCAACGATTATGCTAGCTGGTCAAGAGGCAGCCATGATGCAGTGCCATAATGCACCTTACCTCCACACTCTGTGGGTTGATAGCACTATAAGTGGTGCTAGTAGGGAGCTGTTCCTATGCCCAGGGAATTGCAGGAAGTGCAGTTGTACTTGGCCACTGAGCGAAAGGTGCAAGGTGGGGAAGCTTTCACACATTCTCCCAACCAGATGGCAGCTAGTGTTACAAATTCTGGCCTGTCTTCTCTCTAGATACTTACAGTGTATTCATCACTGTGAAATAAGCACTTAAAGAAAAGGGAATTAAAAAGGATATACCCTGACCTATAATAAGAAAACAATACTGTAGAATACTGACTTGTGTATGTGTTCAGTAGATCTATCTCAACATGCCTGAGTCATTTTAGAGAGCGTTTTTATCTTTCCATTCACTAGCATTCTTGTGTTCACTTTTAATTTTTCTTTACCTTTCACATTTTCTCTCCTTATTTAATTATTCCATTTTGTCAGAACAGCCTCTTAGACCTTGTCTAACTGCCATTTTCTTACATACCCACATTAAAAAACGACCTCTCAGATTTCAGCCATTTGTGGTGAACAACATCAAACACAAAGGGAGAGAGAGAAATTTGCATTTGGTCCTGAGAGCTCTTTGAATATCAAATTTCAGAGTTTGATGCAATTTGAAATGGCCCGGGGACCCTGGAAAATTATGATTTATAATGGAATCGCCAGTTCAACCTGAACTTGAGTAGTAATGATGAAGCCATTCTAATAAAGCTTTTACTGTAACAGAATGACATTTCAAGCTTACAATAATATGATATCTTAATGGTAAACAGTTAGAGCTCAGTCTAGCAGAAAAATCTTCTGCAGCTTTAGAGCCTGATTCTCTTTTTACATTGGTGTAAATCAGGAGGAATTATTGAAATCAAAGGAATTACACCAGTGTGAGAAGAGAATCAAGCTCAAACTCCATGGGCCTCCTGTGTTATTCAACCTTGGGGGACTAACTGTGATTTATCTAGGGAAATTATGTTTCTTCTATGGACCTTGGAACACCACATCAGACATTTCCCATTGCCCCCCTCTTAACTCCACTGGTCCTTACTGCCATAAGCCTTTGAGACCATCTTAGATGGACTATTATGTACACCAGCCATTACTTCTGCAATATCGATGGTGAAGTCACTGGCATAAATGGTTGTTTTTGCTATTCAAGCTTTGTGCTTGTATTGAATGTCAGTAAGGTTTAGGTCAGAGGGTTATATATCCTGCCCTCCATTGAAGTCAATGGGAGTTTTGCCATTGATTTCAATGGAAGTGGAAACAAATCTAAAGACAACAGGGCAACGCAGTTTGCAACAGAACAAGACATCATTTATGTGGGACCATGTCATTTTATTGGTATGTGACTTTTTGAGACATGCTGATCTTTCTATCAAATAGCTCAGCCACAGCGAGTCATCAACTTTCTAAAGGAGGTCATTTTTTTCCCTTGACAAGAGCTCACAGTTAGCACAGAATATGGCTTTAGCTACTTTTGGGAAGATTCTCGCCTGTTGGCTCATTAGGAACCTGAGCCTTTGAATCTGAAGGGGTTATTTTAGTAGAAAAGATGCCATATTGTCTAGTGGTTAAAGCAAAAGCAGGATTATCTTGGGTTTTCTTTCATCCCAGTTGTTCCACAGATTTATCATGTGACTCTGGGAGCAAATCATTTCCGTCCTCATGTTTCAATCAACCTAGCCATAAAATCCTGGTAAAAAACAGAGCTGGTTGGAAAATTCTGATGAATTACTGTTTCATCGGAATTTGCAGATTGATATAAATCAAACTGTTCTGCAAGAGGTTGATTTTGACAAAATCCTCTGGAAGCCAGGCAGGGTTCTGAGAGACCTGCCTCAATTCTCTGACAGCTGGGCTACCCACCTCCTAAGCAGTCCTGCTGGGTGGGCTGCTAGTGACCCTGAGCGTCCAGGGTCTGTGGCTCTGAGACAGCCTACTAGGCAGATTGTCCCTGAGCTGGGGGCTGCAAGACTTTCCCTTTCACAGAATTACCTTTCTTCACCCAGCTGTAATGAAAGACAGGACTTCACTGAAAACTGGATGCTCCATTAAAATTGAGTTTACCTAGGCATAGTCGAGTAGAGGAATAATACAGCCACAGAGGGGCAGATCTAGTTCAGTTACACAGAGCTTCAGTTGCTGGGTGAGGGTGACAGAGGGTGGGATTTCTAAAAGGTATTGAACCTCCTATTAAAATTATGCACCTAAGTCACTTAGGAAATCCCAGACTGAAACCCTGTAGCCCAGTCCTGAAGGGTGCTGAGGGCCTCATCTCTCAGGGTATATCTATAGTGCAGCTGGGAGCATGCACAGTCTCATGCTAGCTCTCCTTGAGCTAGTGTGCTAAAAATAGCCGTGTAGCTGGTGGTAGCATAGGTGGTGGCTTAGGCTACTCGCCAAGCACATACCCATAGGGTCTGGGTGAGTTCATACTCAGGTGGCTAGCACAAGCTGCCACCTACGCTTCTTTTACTATTACTTTTAGCGCGCTAGCTCAAACAGAGCTAGCACATGTCTGCCTGCCTGTGCTGGGATGCATACTTCCATCTGCAGTGTAAATATATCCTCACTGCTCAAACAAGATGCAAAAAACACTTTGCAAGATTATATCTTAAAAGAATATGCTAAATCAAAAAGACAAAGAGGTGCCCACTGCCTGGATGGATGATTAAAACTGTGAGTAGTGAAGCCAGTAAAAAAAAAAGATAAAGTAGCGGCCTATGTTTGTCTTTGCTGTTCATCCTCACTGAGTTTTTAAAAAAGTGTTCTCTTTACACTGATGTAAATTTGACAATAGAAAAATGTCTTTCATATATATGGTTACCCATGCAGGATACAACCATTTTCCTTCAATGTTAACTGCATGTACATCAGCTACTTTGGTCCCCAGATACAAGACAGGAAAATGGAATCCAAATAATGGCTTGGAAGAGTAAAGAGCTAAGTATGATAATGATACGTTACATACTGTACAATGTATTTCTAGACCATTAACAAGTAAATGGAATATAAACAAATCAATAATAGATCCTATAAAAACATAAAAAGGCAAAACAGTATAATTTAAAGAATGTTTTTGTCATTGTGTTCCTGGGATTCTTCTACAAATATGAGCCCCAGGGAATCGTCAATTCACTTTTATTGCTGTTATTATAGGTTGCCTGTCCCATGCTAAGTATACAAATGGAGCTGGAAGAGGGGTATATTTGGAGCGTTCTTCCTTGCTTCAAAGAGAATTGTTACAATGCTTGCAGCCAGGACTGTGAGAAAACAGCAAATATGTGTGTGTGAAATAGTCACCATTTCAAATCAAATTTTGCTTTTAGATAAGTTTTTATGAAGTGGTACATTCTCCCCATTAATTCAGGTCCATAATCTGTGGGTCATTGTCAACTCCTCCCTCTGCCACATCCTTCACACCCAGGCTGTGTTCAAATTCTGCTCTTTTCCTCTATAACATCTCTTAGGTCTAGCCTTTTCTTTCTAATCACATAGTTAAAACTTTTGTGCAGTTCTTCATTATCTCCCATAACCTACTCTCTGGCCTCCCTGATACCCATCTAATTTCCATCCAGTGCATTAGATAGATAGATAGATAGATAGATAGATAGATAGATAGATAGATAGATAGATAGATAGATAGATAGATAGATAGACAAAAAGGCTGATATGGGAAGGGCAATGGGCAAATGACTTTAGCAGCTATCTATCTATCTATCTATCTATCTATCTATCTATCTGCTGTGAGGCCCATCACTGTGGTATCTAGGTGTGGTATCTTATTATCTCCAAAGAGTTAATAAGCAAAATCACAATAGGTCAGTGGTCTAATTTTTCTCATTTTTTTTCCAAATATACTTCCTTCTCTCTCTCTCCTTCTTCCTCTCTGCCTACTGTTGCTCTTCTTGCCTTTACTTCTTTTTTGCCTCCCCTTCCTTTTTCCTCCTTTTTATCCTTCTTTCCTCTTCTTTGTTGCTTAGGGTTGTTTCTGTGGGAAAGCTAAGTTGAAAAATCAAGTTTTACACTTTATTTTGAAGGCCACAATGTCATGAATCCCAAAGCCTTATCCCTTTTGCGGAAGAAGCCTTCTCTCTCTGACACTTTTGAAGCTGACAGTGTCATGGCTCCTGAGGAATTCAGCTGTTGGGGATGGTCATGCTTGTGAATGGAGGGGTGCTGTCTTCAGTGTCTTGGGCTTTGAAGATGAACACCAAGACCTTGAGTTTGACAACATTCTACTGGAAGCCCATGGAGTGAGAAGAGCACTGTGAGCATCTGGTCTTGCCAGCTGATGGTGTTGAAGGGGGAGGTTGCTGTATTTTGGACTAACCAAAACTTTTTAATATTGAAATGCTCATAGCTAGGGACAGTGACATGTGGCAGTTCTGTCACACCAAGTTGCTTGCTTTCAAGGCCATTCCATAATTCTTCTTCTCCCTACTTATTTCTTCTAGTCTCTTGGCCCTCATTACCTCCACTTCAATAGCACTGCCATTCTTGACTGCCCATTTGTCCTATTTCCTCCAACCATCTTCATGCTTTCTTCCATGCTGCCTCTTACACATGGAACATCTGGCAGCAAAATGTTAATAGACCAGAATGGTAGCAATTTAGGCCCACTTCACACTGTTGTAAAAAGTCTATGCAACGTACAGAACAACAGAGAATCAGGCCCAAGGTCACCAGTCCATTCCCGGTTGCTGTAACTCTGCCCACTCCATCAAGCACCTAATATTTTCTTCCTCTTAACACACTTGCCCATATGAAATGGAGACATTTTATCAGTCCTATCACTGAAAGCTACTTTTTGCCAGATTCAGTAATGGTCTGTTTCTCCTGACAACTTTTATTGTGCTGTGCACTTCTTCTGGGTTAAAATGTTACTGGCTCAAGTATGTTACTACTTAGCTCCGTGCAGTGCTCAAAGCACAGATCTCAAAGTTCATTAAAGAGTTGGGTAAGTATAATTCCCCTGTTTTGTACATGGGAAAACTAAGGTGAAAAAAAAGAAAAGTTAAGATCAACATATTCAAATGTGTTCGAAATAATTTCCCTGATTTTTAGAGGTGCTGAACAATGAACTCAGTGGAAGTACACATGAGTACAAGCTATATAAGGACCTCAGAATCTGGCCCCATACAGGTTCATTACTATGGTTTTCTATCACGTATACCATATATTATTTGCTATCCTGCCTTGTTTAATTCTGTGGAGGATTTGGACTATGGTTTGTGTGAAAGATGCTATGCAAAAGAAAGCACTCTTGTATTATTGATGTTGTACAGTGTAAGGTAGCATTTCAATACTTTAATAGAAAAGAAAAGCAAAACAAACAAACCGGATGCTAATATCAGCTTTTGTTTAACAGCATCACTGTGATTTAGGGTGACCAGATGTCCTGATTTTATAGGGACAGTCCCGATTTTTGGGTCTTTTTCTTATGTAGGCTCCTATTACCCCTCACCCCCTGTTCCGATTTTTCACACTTGCTGTCTGGTCACCCTACTGCGATTTGTGTCTTGCCAAATAATGAAACTCCCAGTCTTCCTGAGGAAGTAACATAACAATGTAATGGTGACCCCTGGTTGTCAAAGCGAGATAGCAAACTGAGATAATCTTAATGCTGTTATCACTCTGTACACAGCAAATTAGAGTTATCCTGTTAAAATATGGTACATGGTACACTATTTCCTTCCCCTTTCTTTTCCTAATGATGAGCTGTTTGATAAAATAGAACAGAGATTCAGAAAACAATGAGAAAAGCACCTGTCTGATTCACAGTTTATTTATTTTATGTACAGTTAAATTTGTTTTGTGCCCATGGCTTTGGCATCTAGTTACCTTATGCCTTCTAAAATTAAACAGCTACATAGAACAACCATGCAGCCAAGTAAGGAACCTATTGTAGCCTTAGGTGACAGTTCTATATTGGTAGCATTGTGCAGGCACACAGCAAAGTGAAAGCATGGGAAGGATTGTGCTGGAACTCTCCATGCACGTGGGTAAAGGGCCCTTTGCAACACACCCATGCACAGTGAGACTGCAAAACTAATAAAGAGGTGGTGGTGAGGATGGCCCTGTCCACAGAACTGCAGCTGTGGTTAGAAAATTCAAATGGTAAACAAGAAGGTGGGAAGAAGACTCTTTGTGTACCTGGCAGAGGATCCAACCCTCATGTGGCCAAAAGAAAAAACCCTGTGGCTTTTAGTAACTAGTCAAATAAGCTCATCTGAAAAAAACAAACCACCTCCCTGCTGCCACATCGAAGATGAACAAAAACTCGAATTACATGAGTCTTTCATCATGCTCTGTAGCACGCCCTTAGTTTTCAGTTTTTATTTTCTTCGAAATTTCCTGGGAATGTATCAGTGTTTATTACAAAAATTTAAAAATTGGTGAAAATCAATGCAAAACATTAAATGTCACAATTTCCTGAGTAAGTATGGGGTTAATATTGGGGGATGGGAAGACAGAAAAAAAGCAACAAATAGAAAAAAGTGAGAGTATTGAGAGTAAAAGCAGTTTAATGACATGGTTTATTTCATGCAACTGCATCTTAACAGTACATATACTTATAGATTCCAAGGCCAGAAGGGATCATTATGATGATCTAGTCTGACCTGTATAACACAGGCCATAGAACTTCCCCAAAATAATTCCTAGAGCAAATCTTTTAGAAAAAAAAATCCAATCTCGATTTAAAAATTGTTAGTGATGAAGAATTTACCACAACACTTGGTAAATTGTTCCAATGGTTAATTACCTTCACTGTGAAAAATGTATGCCTTATTTCGAGTCTGAATTTGTCTAGCTTCCACTTCCAGCCATTGGATTATGTTATACTTTTATCTGCTAGATTGAAGAGTCCATTATTAAATATTTGTTCCCTGTATAAATACTTACAGACTGTGATCAAGTCACCTCTTAACTTTCTCTTTGTTAAACTAAGTAGATAGTGCTCTTTGAGTCTATCATTATAAGTCATGTTTTCTAATCCTTTAATCATGCTCATGGCTCTTCTCTGAACCCTCTCCAATTTATCAACATTCTTCTTGAATTGCTGGCACCATAACTGGACATAGTATTCCAGCAGTGGTTGCACCGGTGCCAAATAAAGAGGTAAAATAACCTCTTTATTCCTAATTGAGAGTCCCCTATTTATGCATCCCAGGACTGCGATATGTAAGAATGCAAGGGTGTAGAATTGAGAACTGCAGAGTCTGAGGCAGGTACTACTTCCTTGTTTCTAGCAAGGACACTATAGGGTTGCCATGGAGAAATACTGAGAGTCTAAGCCCTATAGGAAGTCATGTGTGACATAAGGATGACATGAGTGACAACCCTCTATGATTTCTTGATTGGCTGGAACTCTTTATATAAACCAGGAAGCCATGTTTGAGAGTTGTCTGAACAACGCAGATCTCCCGTGTGTGGTCTGCCGCACACCCCGCTCACTGCTGTCTTGCTGCAACTCGCTTGGATCCCAGACTCTCGGCTCTCAACCTCAGCCCAGCTCCTGACCCTGATCCTGGTTTACTGTCTTTGGCTTAGACCATTGCTGACCTTGATGCAAGACCATGGCCCAGCCCGACCCAATTCTCACATCACGCTCTCAATTTGGTAATGGACTCTGACTGAAATTTTGGCCTGGCCTTGTCCCGGACTGATCTTCAATCCAGATACTGAGCAGCTCACCCCAGCAGGCCAACCAAGCCCTGACAAATTGCTCAGACCACCCCCAGATTTTCCCCTTCTTGCAATCCCTCAACGGACAATGGAAGGGGCAGATGCAGTTCCTACCCGCATCTCCCAGAGGGCCCAAAATACCCAGGAGTGAGCTGCCTTGCGCAGCTGGCCCAGTTCATGAAGGCCCTGCATGAGCAGCTGGCTCAGTCACAAAACCATGCCATACAACTCACGTTTGAAGTACAAACCCTTCCGAGAGCCGCTTGCGAGTTCACAAGGAGAGGCAACTACCTCACAAGCCTGAGAGGAGCACCACCCTCAGGAGCAGGGTCCTGCTGTGTTGCTATCAGAGCCACGAACATGAGGGAGTAGTGTGTTGCAACAGGCATGTGCACATCCCTCCAGGGTGCACCTTAAGGTATAACATATTTGTCATGACACTCCACTGGCAGGACATATCAGTCAGCATAAGACTTTCTGCACAGTCTCCTGCTTTTTCTACTGGCCATGCCTGAGGGCTGAAACTCAGTCCTATGTAGATTCATGTGAGCTCTGTGCCTACACAAAGACACCTTGAACTAAGCCCCTTGGTTCTTTGGTATCCCTAGAAACACCCACAAAACACTGGACATGGACTTCGTTGTGGAATTCCCTGACTCTCAGAGTCATACTGTTATCTTGACAGTCATAGATCATCTGATGAAATTAGCCCACTTCATCCCCTGCAGCCACTTACCCTCAACTGAGGTTACCAGCCAACTCTTGATAAGATATGTTATTCATCTTCATGGGCTCCCAGACCACGCTGTCTCAGACCAAGACTCCCCAAGTTCACCATGTGCTTCTGGCTCAAAATCCTATTGGAAATGACTATTGGATATCCAGGCCTCCACCTCCACTGCTTTCAAGCCCCAAACAGATTGACAGACTGAGAAGGTGAACCAGGTACTGGAACAGTACCTCAGATGTTTCACTAACTATCACCAACATAACTTTTCTTTCTTTATAAATTATGGTTTCCACCCCTGATTACACCTGATACACTGACCAGAGGCGCTAGGAGGCCCCAGACCTCTTCATAGGCCCCAAAGTCTGGCTCTCCTTGAAGCATCTTCTGTCTAGTAGACCCTCCTGGAAGCTGGACCACCAGTTTCTAGGACCTTTCTGGATATGCCAGAAAGTCAACCCAGTTGCTTTCAAATTACAGCTTCTCTGATTCCACAAGATACACTGTATTTTCCAAATGTCCCTCCTAAAACCCTGTGCTGAGAACCTCTTCCTTGCCTGAACAAGTGCTCCACCTCTGCCATTTGAAGTCATGCACCATTAAAAATACAAGATGCATGCTATCCTTCATTCCAAATGCAGCCAAGGACACCTGTACTATTTTGTAGACTGGGATGAATACAGACCTGAAGAGTTTCCTTGGGAACCTGCCTTTCATGTCCATGCCCCCAACCTTGTGAGAGAGTTTCGTAAGGCTCACCCAGACAAGTCTGAACTGGTTCGACCCTGAAGCAAGGGCGATGTAAGAACTCACAGGCCTAGAACCACGGACTGCAGGGTCTAAGGCAGATACCATTTCCTCATCTGCACCATGGGCTCAGGCAGGTTTACCACTGAGAAATGCTGACAGGCTAAGCCCTGCAAGAAGTCCTGCCTCCATGATTCCCTGATTGGCATGATTCTTCATATAAACCAGGAAGCCATTTCTGGAAGATGTTTGAACAATGAAGACCTCTGATGTGCTTCTGCCTCAGACCCTGCTCACTGCTCCTTGCTGCATCTTGCCTGGATCCCAGACACATATTGTTTGCTTACCCTCAATTTATCAAGCAATCTAGATTTAGAAATCTGTATTAGTTTCCTGCCATCTTCATTATTTCCCATGCTCCTAATTTTTTTGTCATCTGCAAACTTTATCAGTGATGGTTTTATGTTTTCTTCTAGTTCATTAATACAAATGTTAAATAGTGTCCTGCATGAATCTGTTCTTGGCCCTACCCCAGTGGAAATACACCCACTTAATGACAAAAAGAACAGGAGGACTTGTGGCACCTTAGAGACTAACAAATTTATTAGAGCATAAGCTTTCGTGGACTATAGCCCACTTCTTCGGATGCATATAGAATGGAACATATATTGAGGAGATATATATACACACATACAGAGAGCATAAACAGGTGGGAGTTGTCTTACCACCTCTGAGAGGCCAATTAATTAAGAGAAAAAAAACTTTTGAAGTGATAATCAAGCTAGCCCAGCACAGACAGACAGTTAGATAACAAGTGTGAGAATACTTACAAGGGGAGATAGATTTCAATGTTTGTAATGGCCCAACCATTCCCAGTCCTTATTTAAACCGGAGTTGATTGTGTCTAGTTTGCATATCAATTCTAGCTCAGCAGTTTCTCGTTGGAGTCTGTTTTTGAAGTTTTTCTGTTGTAATATAGCCACCCGCAGGTCTGTCACTGAATGACCAGACAGGTTAAAGTGTTCTCCCACTGGTTTTTGAGTATTTTGATTCCTGATGTCAGATTTGTGTCCATTAATTCTTTTGCGTAGAGACTGTCCGGTTTGGCCAATGTACATGGCAGAGGGGCATTGCTGGCACATGATGGCATATATCACATTGGTAGATGTGCAGGTGAACGAGCCCCTGATGGTATGGCTGATGTGATTAGGTCCTATGATGATGTCACTGGAATAGATATGTGGACAGAGTTGACATCGGGGTTTGTTACAAGGATAGGTTCCTGGGTTAGTGGTTTTGTTCAGTGATGTGTGGTTGCTGGTGAGTATTTGCTTTAGGTTGGGGGGTTGTCTGTAAGCGAGGACAGGTCTGTCTCCCAAGATCTGTGAGAGTAAAGGATCATCTTTCAGGATAGGTTGTAGATCTCTGATGATGCGCTGGAGAGGTTTTAGTTGGGGGCTGAAGGTGACAGCTAGTGGTGTTCTGTTATTTTCTTTGTTGGGCCTGTCTTGTAGGAGGTGACTTCTGGGTACTCGTCTGGCTCTGTCAATCTGTTTTTTCACTTCAGCAGGTGGGTATTGTAGTTTTAAGAATGCTTGATAGAGATCTTGTAGGTGCTTGTCTCTATCCGAGGGATTGGAGCAAATGCGGTTATATCTTAGAGCTTGGCTGTAGACAATGGATCCATTGTCTACAGCCAAGCTCTAAGATATAACCGCATTTGCTCCAATCCCTCGGATAGAGACAAGCACCTACAAGATCTCTATCAAGCATTCTTAAAACTACAATACCCACCTGCTGAAGTGAAAAAACAGATTGACAGAGCCAGACGAGTACCCAGAAGTCACCTCCTACAAGACAGGCCCAACAAAGAAAATAACAGAACACCACTAGCTGTCACCTTCAGCCCCCAACTAAAACCTCTCCAGCGCATCATCAGAGATCTACAACCTATCCTGAAAGATGATCCTTTACTCTCACAGATCTTGGGAGACAGACCTGTCCTCGCTTACAGACAACCCCCCAACCTAAAGCAAATACTCACCAGCAACCACACATCACTGAACAAAACCACTAACCCAGGAACCTATCCTTGTAACAAACCCCGATGTCAACTCTGTCCACATATCTATTCCAGTGACATCATCATAGGACCTAATCACATCAGCCATACCATCAGGGGCTCGTTCACCTGCACATCTACCAATGTGATATATGCCATCATGTGCCAGCAATGCCCCTCTGCCATGTACATTGGCCAAACCGGACAGTCTCTACGCAAAAGAATTAATGGACACAAATCTGACATCAGGAATCAAAATACTCAAAAACCAGTGGGAGAACACTTTAACCTGTCTGGTCATTCAGTGACAGACCTGCGGGTGGCTATATTACAACAGAAAAACTTCAAAAACAGACTCCAACGAGAAACTGCTGAGCTAGAATTGATATGCAAACTAGACACAATCAACTCCGGTTTAAATAAGGACTGGGAATGGTTGGGCCATTACAAACATTGAAATCTATCTCCCCTTGTAAGTATTCTCACACTTGTTATCTAACTGTCTGTCTGTGCTGGGCTAGCTTGATTATCACTTCAAAAGTTTTTTTTCTCTTAATTAATTGGCCTCTCAGAGGTGGTAAGACAACTCCCACCTGTTTATGCTCTCTGTATGTGTGTATATATATCTCCTCAATATATGTTCCATTCTATATGCATCCGAAGAAGTGGGCTATAGTCCACGAAAGCTTATGCTCTAATAAATTTGTTAGTCTCTAAGGTGCCACAAGTCCTCCTGTTCTTCTTTTTGCGGATACAGACTAACACGGCTGCTACTCTGAAACCACTTAATGACAATTCACCATGTACAACTTTATTTTGAGACCTATCAATGAGCCAGTTTTTAATCCATTTAATATGTGTCATGTTAGTTTTATATCATTCTAGATTTTTTAATAAAAATGTTGTGCGGTACCAAGTAAAATACCTTATATGAATCTAAGTATATTATGTCAACACTGTTACCTTTATCAGCCAAACTTGTAATCTCATCAAAAAAAGACATCAAGTGAGTTTGACAGGATCTAATTTCCACAAACCCATGTTGATTTACAGTAAATACATTACCCTCTTTTAATTCTTTGTTAATCAAGTCCCATATCAGATGATCCATTATCTTTCCTGGGATCGCTGACAGGCCTACAATTATCCTGGTAGTCCCATTTACTCTTTTTAAAAATTGGCACAGCATTAGCTTTCTTCCAGTCTTCTGGAATGCCCCAGTGCTTCAAGACTTATTGAAAATCAACATTAATGTTGTCTCCTCAGCCACCTGCTTTAAAACTCGTGGATGCAAATTATCCGGATCTGCTGTCTTAAAAATGTCTAATGTTATGTGTGTGTGTGTGTGTGTGTGTGTGTGTGTGTCTTCCACTACATTGCCTCACTTTAACATACAGCCTTGCATTTACACTTAGACTAATTTACTATTAACATAAACACATCTACTTTATGTAATGTATTGGATTATCTTAACATAGGATTTTCAAGTACTTGAGTGGTCCAATATTCAGGTGAAAATTGATAACAAAAATGAATATTAGCTTTAGTAAAAACCCATGAATTTTTCAGTAAAAATTGAAAACAAAAGGCCTTAAGTCTGTAGCTCACTTGACCTGAGCTTTTGTGAACTCTTAGGCTATGTCTACACTACCACAGTAAGTCGACCTATGCTACACAACTCCAGCTACGTGAACAACATACTTGGAGTTGGCTTACCTTAGGTCGAGTTACCGCGGGGTCTACACCGTGAGGGGTCGATGAGAGAAACTCTCCTGTCGACTTACCTTACTCTTCTTGTCGGGGGTAGAGTACAGGGGTCAACTGGAGAGCGATCTGCTGTCGATTTGGTGGGTCTTCAGTAGACCTGCTAAATTGACCGCCGGTGGATCGATCTCAGAGTGTCGATCACAGCTATAGTGTAGATGTAGCCTTAGAGGAAAAAAGTTCCACAGGCCAGGATGCTCTGCTGCAAATTACCTCCTACCTGTCTGAGAAAGTTCCATATCCAGAAATGATAATGGAGTGTCTCAGTTGATCTCAATGGCCAAGCAGGGGAAGGGACATCTTGGGCAGATAGGTCCCAGCCAATTCAAGGTTATAAAGATCATAACCTTGGGGGGAGGGATAGCTCAGTGGTTTGAGCATTGGCCTGCTAAACCCAGGGTTGTGAGTTCAATCCTTGAGGGGGCCACTTAGGGATCTAGGGCAAAATCTGTACTTGGTCCTGCTAGTGAAGGCAGGGGGCTGGACTCAATGACCTTTCAAGGTCCCTTCCAGTTCTAGGAGATAGGATATCTCTATTTATAATTTATAACCAATGCCTTGAATCATCAAATCCTCATTCTTTCCAGCTGTGTCTTTCCCTAAGCAAGTGAAGTGGTGGCTGCTGCTAAGTGTTTTCTAGCTGGGATGCTCCAGTTAAGAAATAGATAACAGCAACAAAAGCTAGATTCCTATAAAATGGCAGAAAAACAGGCTGTTGTGAGCCATGTGGAGCACAATAAATCACAGAGTTGCTGCTACACACAGCAGTATGATGTGAATGCCCTCACAGCATCTTCAGATGGGCTATTTGGTTTATAGGGACATAATATGGTTACATGTGATGTAAGCCTTTTATTCACCAGTTTATAGAACTTCATGGGCACTTACCTTTTCATTAGATGGATGTTTATTTCAGAAAGAGAAGTCAATATGTGAATAAATAAGGTACATAAATAACACTTAATAACTGCAGCAGGGAGACAACAGTTTACACTTTAGTTGTATGTATTACTTTGTTGCATGACATTTCTGACTGAGAAGTACTTAACTCCACAAGTAGTCCCACTGAAATCTATGAGCAAGGTACAGCTCAATGTGAGTAAGCATGGTGGAATCTGCTTACTCAGTTGTAGAACACTGCGATAGAAGGACAGAACCTCAGCTTCTGTAAATCAGCAGAGTGCAATTGATAGTCCATTGTTACTTATTTACCTCACAGATTTATATGTTAACCAAAGGCATCATAATATGGACGTGCCTATACAGCGTAACCATAGAAGTTTATTGTTCTGTAGCCCACCTTATTGGTTGTCTCGCCACCGTGACTGGGTCTTAGTCTGTAAGCTCTTTAGGGCAGGGGCTGCATTTTTGTACAGTGCTTAGTACAATGGGGTCCTGTCCACTACTGGGGCTCCTAGGTGTCACTGCCAGACAGACAGACAGACAGAAAGACAATATGCCACATCTAAAATATAGATTGTTAGTAATTTGAAGCAGAAACACAGTCCTTTGTTTTCAGTGAAGAGCCTAAGATATCTTTGGCTCATATAATATTATTATTATTAATAATAATAATCACTAATATCCCTTCTGCCAGGTGTTGTCAGTCATAATAGAGGCCAAATTGAAATATCTAATGGTTCCTGTTAAAATTAACAAACATCACTGGCCTGAGCCTCCACCCAGAAATCTGGCAAAACTGCATACCTTTCTTGAGCACCCTCCCACTTCCAGCACTGAATCAGTGTGTAAAACTAGGAGAATTTATTAGGGACACAGAATCAGCTTGGGAGAACAAAGCAATAACAAATCAACTGTAAATATAAAAATAATATACTGTGATTGATCTGCTAAGCAAGGTACTACAACTCCTAACAGTCCCCTTGCCACTGCAGTTCTCTTTCCCCAGGCCAGAAAGTGGCTGGGCTCTCTTTGGCTGCAGGGCCACATGTCAAGAAGGAGATTGCAGAGGAACTGCAGCAGGAGCCACATGGCAAACAGCGAACTGGAGAGAAGCCCAGAGCCATGTGTGGAACAAGCTGTGACTGCTGGACATTACAGCTGGGTGCAGGTGTGTGTGGGACTTATGCGGCATCATCAGTGCCTGGGCAGGGAGTCCCAATGAGAGACAACTGAACCTGGCTTGGAAATCTGCAAGCTCCTATTTGCTTTGAACAGAGACTGGATTGGAAAGGGCACCCCAGGCATTAGGTCTCAAGAGCCCTGACTCTTGATTGGACTGCTCTAGGGACCCAAACATTTATCGCTATTGCTCACTTTTAACTCTCACTGTAAAGCTTCTGTACCTAGAGCATCTGCTCCCTTTCCCTTTCCTGCCAGGCCTAGTAAAATAGCCTTTCACTTTGCCATGTTTCTGAGTGGTTACTGGAACCCACCAGGACTAGCATCTACAAGGCCTAGCTGCTGAAGCACCTATGGTACTTGCCTCCATTTCTGCTAGTGTTGGGATGCTAACTGGAACATTTGGCAGGCAGAGTTTAAGGGGCAGGTGCCATAGATATGAAGGTTACTTGGAAATGAACAACTCTGACAATTGAAGCATCAGAGTTCTGAGAGTTAAAATAGGGCAGTGCAGATGGAGAGGTATGGTGGCCTATCTTCATAGTCACAGCTTATACTGGTGGCGGATTGACGGGGCCATTCAGATCACCCATTTTAAATGAGCAACCTGAATACATAGGTGGGATGAGGACACCAAGCTGGATTTCCTTGGCTTGCTGCTCCAAGACAAGGCCCAAGAGGTGTTTGAAGGATGGTTACATGATGCCTCAGGAGAATTTGCCTGTGTCAAGGATGCTCTAAAGCAATCTCTGTATAAGATTGCAGATCCTAAGAGTAACCAAGGAGCCTTCAACAAGCGAAGACAAGAAAAGGGAGAATCCGTCAGTGATTTTTGGGTATGCCCTCCATCGCCTGGTCACCAAGGCATTCCTAGACTGATGACTGAATGTGGGATTTACTGGCTAGAGACTTTTTTGTGACCCATGCAGCTGAGAGAGAGATCCGAATAACTCATGATAAGGAAAGACCTAATGGGTTGGAAGTGGCCATCAGGATTGCTGCAGAGCTAGAACTAGCCATATAGGCTTCAGAAGAGGGGGCCCAGCCCCAGGGCACAGGTACTTGAGGCTGAACTGGAAGTCACTGCTGCTACTGGAAAGACATGAGACTTAGACCTCCAAGAACTGACTGAGTGCATGAGAACAATGCAGTGTGATATTAGCCAGTTGAAAGCTGGAAAGGGGCCCTATAGCCCAGAAAGAACAGACAGAGGAAGATAAGGACACAGAAAGCTGTACCCTGATCAATAGCCTTCCCATAGGAGAGCAGATCTATGATGTTGGAGATGTGGCAGTGAAGGCTACTTCTGACAGAAACCAGGCCAGTTGTCTTTGGGGTTCATGGAAATTATGGAGCCATCAGAGTGAATGGTGATGTGTCTGCAACAGGAATTTTTTCCTCAGGAGGAAGTGCCAAAAATGTCTGATGAAGGTCACCACTGCCAACAACTCTTTCGTAGTTCCACTCTGCGTTGTTTAGGATCCTGTTGGCTTATGCTACTACTCTTTCCTTCTCTCCAAATAGTTGAGCCAAGTCAGCTCCAATGCCAACTTCACTGGTGTCTGTGTCTAGGACAAATGGTAGTTGTGGGCTAGTATTAGTGCAGACATGAGCCTCTATGTTAGTTCCATAAATGCTTCTTGGCATGCAGTAGTCCATTCTAGTGTTCCTCCCACTTCTATGCCAGCTTGTGCAGTGGCTGTGCAATTGTGGCAAAATCAGCAATGAATCTCTGATGGTATGAAGTCAGGCCAATGAAACTCCGCACCTCAGGGGCAGAACATGGCATCATCCAGGATTGGACAGTTTCCTCCTTTTCAGGTTCTGTCCTTATACCATGCCTTGAGATCACATGCTCCAGGTAATTTACTTCATCACAGAAAAAAATTGCATTTTGATGGATTCACCTTTAAGTTGGCTTGGCATAGCTAAGGTGGCTTGAACATCTGGCTCAGTTCCAGTACCAGATAAGAAACAGTACACTAATGCTGATGCCCTGTCTAGGAGATTAAGCCTGGGCAGTACTAGCAAGGAAGCTGGGACTGGGGAATGAAAAACTGCCAGCCTAGCAGCAGACTTGACCCCAAAAGAAAGGCTCACTGACAATGGGGAAGAAGCCCTGATGCAAAATGAAGGAGCCACAACTTTGAAGAAGGCACAAATCACAGACCCATTAGTTTCCCATTTGAGGCACTGGAAGGAAGAAACACTGTTACGTCTTGCAGAAGAGGCCCAGGCAGGCCCAGGCATGTGACAATACAGAGAATCCTGGCCTGACTCAGACCTAGAGAAAGGGCTACTGCTTAGGCATCCAAGGGCAATGGAGATTTTTTTTTATGCTCATCTAGAGGTCCCAAAGGGGTCGGTCCAAAAGATTCTGAAGGTGTTATGTAGCCGCAATAATTGGTGATATTTGGGGATAGATAGAGAAGCTTAGTCAAGGGTTCAAAATTGGAACTAATGACCTGGATAGCACAGGGCTGTTTAGGACTGCATACAGTTTTGTTATACCTGTGGGGCCCATAAGGCAGCTCATACTACACTCAGAGCACCTATGGTTACCACCCAGATGAACATGAAGCTACCCTCCTAGTAGAACTGTGGAATGGGTCAGATGTGCATAGAAAGGTATGTTAATCTCACAGAGTACCTAACACACTTGACAAGCATCCTCAGCACTGCTGGCCAAGCAGTAAAGTATCACCAGAGTAGGGCCATCCAGAGACAGAAGTAACGGTACAATTTAAGGATGTCTGTCCAGATATGCCTGGAAAGTGAGTTGGTTTAAGTCAGAGATCACAGAAGGAAGAGAGGTCTGAGCACCAAGTTATAACAGAGGTATGAGGGCCCATACAGGGTGGTCAACCAAGTATCAGAGATACTTTCTGAACTATCCCCTGTCCTGTGTGGGAACAGTTTTGTCCTACACTAGAAGAAGCTAAAACCCTACTTGAGTCTTGACCCAACTGAAGATATACCCAGCTGATTGTAGGATTGAGGCAATGGTTGAGAAAACTTTTTTGGTGAAGAGGTCAAATCTCAGGGCAGAGAAGGAGAACAGGATAGGGCAAATACTGGTGTGTGCCCCATCAAGTAGGGTCAAGCTCTGATATAGCATATCCAGGTGTGACCCTATCGGAGTGAACTGAGTTGGGTGATGAGACAGAACCACTGGGGGTCACCCCAACCACAGAACCTGCTCTACAAAGTGGAGGTGAACCTATAATGGACCCAGATCTACGAATTTAACCTGAGGCCACAGAGAGAGCATATAGTCTCCCACTTGCACCAAGACTTCCACATGGACTAGTGCTGGATGCAAGTAGGTCTTCTTTCTCAGAGAGGAGGGTACCATGATGGATTTTCTAATAAAGGGACTACAACTGCTATCTGCCCTCACCACCCTGCATATCCCCTTCCTTCTGGTCAGGTAAGAGGAAAGGCCCTGAACCATGACATGGCCAGGCTCTTTTTGGGTCAGGACCACATGGCAAGGAGGAGATGCAGGGAAGCTGAAGCAGGAGTCACATGGCAAACAGGAACTAGAGAGTAGCCCCAGAAACTGTGGAAAGAGCCGTGTGTGGAAAAGGCTGTGACTGCTGGACATTTCAGCTGGGTGCAGGTCTGTATAGGGCTTATGGGAATACAGCAGCAGCTTGGCAGGGATCTAGTGCAATGATGAGAGATACTAACTGAGCCTGGCTTGGAAACCCACAAGCTACTAATTGCTTGGAATTGAGACTGGACTGGAGAGGCACCCAGGCACTAATCTGAAGAGTGCTGACTCTCAGTTGGACTACCCCAGGGACATAAAAAAGAACCACTGTTGCTCACTTTGATCTGCACCATTTCCCTTTCCTGCCAGCCCTAGTAAATTTGAACTGACCAGGGCTACCTACAAGGCCTAGCTGCTGAAGCACACACAGTGCTTGTCTAGTGCTGGCACAGTAGTGGTTTGGTATACGGGGCAGCATCAATAATAAAAAAAACATACATTAAGTAACCCCTCATCCCCATGCACACACACATATTGTATTTGGCAGAAGTCCTTTAGCTCAATTTCCTATCTGCCAGGGTGAATATTCAATAAGTCAATGTCCCGTTAACAGTCACTTTCCCTCTTCCCCTCCTTCACTACACCTCACTCATGGTTTGTTGTCAATGGTTAGCAAAGACCACATTTCAGGCTATTCTATCTCCAGTCCATAGGGAAGCATTTCCTGATCCAATCCTGAGGCTCCATGACCTAATCCAGCTATGGTGACTACAGTTCTATTGGTGCTGGGTAGCAGGGTCCTCACCAGCGTCCATCAGCTCTGCTTCTTTCTGCTTCTTCAGCAAGGAGACACTTCTCATTACCTCATTGCATATTCTTTCATGGAGAGTCAATATCATATGGGGCCTTTGAGCTCTTGCCACCTAGAATGCATTACCACCAGGCAATAGGAGTCCCTTTCTCCCTCTTCTTCTTTTGTGTCCAGGCACTAGGCTTTATTATCCAGCCATGCCAGATTGAGGTTTGTGTTAGGGTGCCCCTCATCTACGGCATATTTGGTGCAGTTCTCATGCTCCTTTTTCAGTTAATGAGGAGGATAATGTTTCGTTACCCTTCAACTCAAAGCTTACCTGAATTTTGACCCAAATCACCAAAACTGTTACACAACAAAAATGCAAATGAGATCTGACTCATTCAGTCACTCCCCCCTGTTCACCAATAGATGGTGATGGAGAACTACTTCTCCTATGGAGCTTTTGTCCATATGATGTTCTGAAGAAGCTTTGAGCCATGTCCTCCTCTGCTCAACGACAGATGGTAGTGGCAAGGGCCTAAATTCTCAAAGGTATTTAGATACCTAACTCCCATTGATTTCAGTGGGTGCTAGACACCTAAATAACTTTGAGGACCTGGGCATAGCCATATGCTTTAGAGCTTCAGGCCACAGAGTTTACAACATCATCAATTCTACTTTGAGAGTCTGGGATGAAAAAAAAATCACTATTCAGTATAAAGTCAAACTATATTGGACTTCATTTTAAAACAATGTTTGTCATGTTTCTTCTTTTTGCGCATAGGGACTCCAGTCATTGAATACGGCCCCATTTTGCTAGGTGCTGTACAAGCCAGTAATAAAAAGACAGTATTTGACACAGAGAACTCTCAATATAGGCTTCTGACAAGATGCATCAGGTGGTTGAACCAGAGTTGAAGGAGAACAAGGTGCAATTTTTGTATGGCAAGTAGTACTCTTGGTTCAACATTTGCCTAGCCATGAATGCAAAATAAAATGGCTAAACGTGTGAGTAAATTATTGTTTGGAGTGTTGTTGTAGCTGTATTCATCCCAGGATACGAGAGAGACAAGATGGATGAGGTTGTATCTTTTATTGAACCCATTTCTGTTGGTAGGAGAGACAAGCTTTCAAGCTACATAGAGCTCTTCTGTAGGTCAGGTCTTAGACCTGAAGAAGAGCTCTGTCTAGCTCAAAAGCTTGTCTGTTCCACCAGCTGAAGTTGGTCCAATAGAATATATTACTCACCCTCTTATCTGTGTAAATTATCGTACATTACCATTTACACACTCGGTTCCCTGGTTTGGGTAAGTAGTCATGGTCATACATCTAAATTAAGCATTCACTTGTTTAATTAATTTGTTTAAAAAACAGAACCAGTATGCCTGCAAAAACCAAACCCACAGCAGCCCAACCTGGCTTAATCCTGCAAAGACATACATAGGTGCTTCATTTAGATTACGTGAGTAATTCCAATGACTTCAGTGAGACTACTCACATGCATAAAGTTAAGTATGTGCATAAATCTTCACATAATTAGGGCCTACTTTAATTACTGTAATTTGTATGTTCAGTGTTTAATTTCTAAGTGAACTCCATTCCATTCTGAAATAAGTCTTTTATTTTTAGCTTTAGGCTGTTTTCTTTCCTAACAGTTGAAGTAATTGTGGTCATGCAGGGCTGATAGTTGTCAAAGCAAAAAACAACCAGGTGAGGGGAAAATATTTAGCAAAAATGCCACTTTTTTCCCCACACAGGGGGAAAAAAACTCCCCCGTGCAAACAAACTAGTTTGTGTGAAATTTTTTCTCCTCAGCTCTGTACTTTTCTTTGAACACCTGTCAGTTGTTGTTTAATTGGGCAACAGATGATGTGGATTGATAGTTTTTTCCCCACTGTATCTCATTTCCATCTTTCAACTTGCTTAGAGTTTTGTTTGATGTTGCCGTATAAACTTTGAAGAGCTTTGCTGCTAAAATTATTCTTAAAACCACCTGCAGATTGTTGGCTTTGACTGGGCTACAGCTGGTGTTGATGGCATCTGATGCTTTTTTTTTTACTGCCTGATTGGCTGTTTGCTATTGTTTATCAGTCCCTTCCTATATTTTTTCTTTTTTCCTTTAGGTTGCTCATAAACAGAGACAGTCCTGAACCAAAACATTGGATCCAATCACTGCTGGTCTTTGAGGGATAGATTTTTTTCACCTGACTTCTCTGTTTACGATAGTCTAAACCAAAACCACAAATCCAAATATCCCTAAATTGTGGGGAGTTTAAAATATAGATCTGAAGTTTGTGACTAGGGCCCATCTCTAGGCAGAAGCAAATTCAGTCATCCTTGTTTAGTGTAAGATCTGGTGATATTCTCTGGATGGAGATATCTAGGCGGACCGTAAAATATGCCTCTGTATGGTGTTAGTTCTGGAAATAATTCCTGAACAAGGTGAAAGGTTTTGTGAGAAAATTTTGCACCCAGATTTTACACAGAGATCAGAATGGGAACTCAACAATTCATACGGGATGGGTTTGGAGAGTTACCCACAGCAAAATGTATGAAGTATAGAGTGTAGCAGACTGAGTGGCAAATGGGTACAGGCTTGCTGTGTTGAGAAGAGAAAATAATAAGTACTCTGAAGTATCCTAGAAGAAAAGGTTTATTCAGTATTCTGTGTTTAAAGGTCCTTAGAAACTTAAAACTGTCATATGTAAATAATAGTTGTTCAGAGGAGCCAAACTTTTGCTTATCAGTGTTCTGTTAAAGTCAGTATTATAATATCTTTCTTGGCGTAGGGAGAAAAGGGTTAGCAACAACACAAGAACTGAAACCTAAAGAGGCAGCTTTATAATTGGCTTGATGGTCCTGGTTTAGACATTAGATAACAATTTGGTTTCAGCATTAAAATATTTAGCCAGCTCTAAGTTATAGAATTGATTGACTTGAGTGAAATTCTTTACTTATGGTTTATAACCAACCAGAAAGCCATCTCCTTAAAAATTCTAATAAGGAAAGTAAAGACTAATTATTTGTTTTATTAATCTAATGATTTAACTAATTTGATGATTTAATTTCAATCCAATATTGAAAACTAATGTATTGATTTGATCTTGATTTGAAGGTTGTATTTACTTTATTCTTAGTTTAGTAGCAGCAGCTAAGCTTTGGTGATGTATTTTGTTGATTTTATTTTAATAGTTTTTATCAAATTTATAAAACACGGATCCAAAACCTTTGAGGACCTGGGTGGACACCAGCTTGTCAACCTAAAAGCTTGGCCAGCTCCCCTTAATTAGCCTTTGGTTCACACAATATACATCTATCAAAATGATTTTGACCCCATGGGCTGGGATACTCATCAGAGGTATTTTGGAAAAAGAGGAAAGTCCATATGGACAAAGGGAAAGAACAACATAGGCTATTGAACAAATGCTCTATAGACTTGAGCTTGACTTCAGCCACAGGCAAAATAGATGATCACAGATATTAATTAAAGGGAGAGTGCAGGGGGGCACTGAGGCAACTATGATTTAAATGGAGATAATCAGAACAGATTCACAAATGGAAAATCATATCTAACAAATCTGATCGTTTAGACTGAAAGGGTTCCTGTCAAATGGTCAAGTAAATTAACGTTAATCTGCTACTACATTAAAAACAATCACATGGTCAGTAAGTGTGAAATTATAGTGGGGATGAGCAACTTGAATAATGGGCCTGGAAGTAAAATGGGGGTTTATATAGAGAGATGGAATGAGTTGACTAGTGGAGTACCCGAAGGATCAGTTTTAGCACTAGGTCTGGTTTTGTTCAGATTATACCAAGAAGTTCAAGGGAGACACAGGCAATGGTGTGACTCAGTGTATAGCGTTGTGGGGTGAAAAATTGCTCAGCATAAAGAGCTAGTACAATTTTCCTTTGCTCTCTTAGATTCCTTGCAACTGCCCTCCTGCTCCTCATGGTCCTTCATTCCTCTATACATTCCTTGTGGTCTAGTGTTGGTGATAGCACTGATGTGATAAAAGACAGCATCTGTCTAGCGTTCCCCTGGTCCTAGATGCGGATTAATCCCCTTAGAGCTGCTCTAGTGAGAGTTCAAATGCAGTTTGTCTCGAGCTAACTCCTCCACTGTGTCTTTCATCTGCGGGAATCTTAAAGGTTACACACCAGGGATCAAGTGAGCCATAGTAATCATGTTTTAATTCTCATTGGAGTTGATGGAGTTGCTTTTGATTTATACCAGGGTAAATGAGAGTATAATTTAGCTGTGTGGGCTTGACACTGCACACTATAGATTAACAGTGTCACATGAATAAGGGCAAGGTAGAGTGACGGACAAGATGGAGTGTGCAGGTGATGCTGATTCTTCATCACTGAGAGCCCTGCTGGCTAGCCAGCAAGTGATTCCTGCTTTGCAGCTGGAGAGAGACTTAAGAGGAGTGCACATAGTCAAGCACCTCGTTAGCATGAGGGCCATACGTAAGCCTATGACTCTTCAGACACGTCCATTCTCTCCCTACATTCGGTAAGCCGCCATCCATCATGCTTGAGACTTACTATTGCTCAGTATCGAGGAACTATCCCTACTCCTTAACTTCACTTGTGTGCACACACATCTCCCACTTGCATTTGTACTGACACACAACCATATGTATTCTGCTGTATGTAGTGCACAGAGTTACACATCAAAGTGTGTATGTGTATGAGTTTGTGTTTCTAGAGGTTATTTTAGTCATTGTCTGTTGCATTGTTTCATTTTGCACCCCTCAGGTTGATGATAGGGATACACGTCGCATCATGTATTTAAGCAGAGTAGCTAATGAGGAATATAGTCCCATTGTAGTACGTTATATCTCCCATAACATTAGCCCATTATTCTCTTGGACTTTACCACTGATCTCACATTGATATGTTTCTGATTCATGAAGTGCTTGTTTTGAATTATGAAATATTTTAAGAATGCCTTTTGACTACAGTGAATTGTATTGATTACCTAATTATCATAATGTTTTAGGATGATCTGTGACTTCACAGTCCCTGGGCAGAATCTTAACATGGAAGGCTTGCAAAAACTGTGTGGGTAGGTGTTGAAATATCAGAAAATAGATCCTGTAAATGAAAGAACAAGTACAGTGTGTTCTTATAAGCCATATGTATGTCTTGCATACTAGCATAAAAAGGCAAGGCACTGTGATTAGGACCTGCGGCTTGGAATGAAGCAGGAAGCAGTGCTATGATATCTTACCATGTCCATGGTATATCAGCAGAGGTAGTTCATGCCACTTCTAGGCAAAATTATCAGTGGCAGTCAATCCTTATTAGATTGGATAGTGTAGATTTTCTTGGATGCCTATAGGAAGTCAGTGGGAACTACAGCATTGTATCCAAAACACTTGAATCAGCAAAATTAGTTTGGAAATCTCACCAAAACAGAATCGCTAACAAGATTCCCAGTCTTTATTTCGCTTCTTGTCAGGTCACAACTAAGGTACCACAAAAAACAACTTTTCCCACTATACTGGCATTTTTGGTGCTTATCAGAGCTATGAAATGTAGATGTGGGTTAAAATTTGGGTTTAAAAATATACATATATTTGCATGCTAGGCTACATGGAATCCAGAGCCTGGACAAAGTGTAGACTTCCCAAGACAAGGAAAGAACTATTTGTGATCAGGAAAAAGAAGTTTTTATCTTCAGTCCACTGAAAAATAAAATTAAAAGTAATGGCAAAATACCTGGAAAGGAGAATTTGCCAGAAGCCCTACATTTGCAGATTTTACTTTGTATGTGATTTTTTTTAACCTGTCATGGGTTCAAATTAGATTTGGATTCAAATTCTGTTCAGGATACATAAAAAAGAAGGTGATGTTTTTAACCAAGTTCATGTTTTCTACATCCCAAAACTTTGTCACCATAGGCAGCTTTGATCAATAAGATTCAGGACTGAATAGCAGGGGATGATGCAGGTAGGCAGTGAAGGGCATTGTCAAAATTGGCTGGGAAGAGCTGGGAAAGCTACTGACCTGACCATGCTTTATTGATGTTAGTGCTGCTTGTCTCCCATTGCTACAGTAACTAAATTCACTTTCATTCTTTTCCTAAAAGTAATTGCTTGATAAACTGGAATATAACTTTTTGCCAAAGTTGTTCTTTGAATAAACTTATGGGTCAATGGGAATCCTACACTAGAACTCTCCCAAACATTGTCAGGTCTGAAATCTGAACCTGTGTCCGGATTTGAATTTCTGCAGCACTTCCTCATCTCTGCAACACGCTGAAGCAAAACCCCAGATAAGAACATTAGTGAAATTTAGGGTGCTCTGGATCCAGATCCAAATACTGTAACATGGACACGTCTCTAGTAATAACTAAGCTAAGGATTCTGGCTCTTTTCCTTGGATTTGGCTGAGCTGTACTTGGCACAGGATCTAATGGAGGGGGCCAAAAATGGCCTTAATCTCTGAGGCTGCAGAGGGCTCAACCATCCCTCAGTATAAATTTGAGCAGCTGCAGCCCCCTCACTGAAGACATTCCACTGAGGTGCGCCCTATACCAGGACATTCTGGAGGCGATGGCACAAATCTGTCTATGCTGTCTCTAATCTCTCCAAGAGTTCTCCATGCCAGTGGAATCCTCAGTGCAGAGGGACTGCAGGATGGGCCAGGATCTGTCCCTGTATCTGAAAACTCTGGGCTGTTGCATGCAAGTAAAAACAATGCCTTTACCAGTCACTCAGGTTTAGAAAAGTTCCATCTACATTTTCTGTTTGAAAAACAAAGACCTCGCTGATCCAGAGATGAAATGAACTCCCCAGCACTGTCTCAGGTTGTGAATGATATGTTATAACTGGCTGTTATTAGTGATGCTTCTCAGGCTGGTAATTAATCTCTCACATCGCTCCATAGTTAACTCGGGCCTTGAGGAAGATAGAATATTGTGCTTGGAGGGATTCTGAACTCATTTAAAAACCTGGAAGCAAGATTATGTCCTTTCTTCTTATTTTTCTCAAATAATAGCCTCAGGGAAAAAGTGTCCCTACCACCTTCTTTCATACTTCAAATGAGATTTTCAACACCACAGCCCATTCACTACCTGCATTAAATGCAGCTAAAAACCAATTTCTGGGCAATTTCACAAACTTATTTTAGTGAGGTGAAGGCATCCTAAGCTCATCTTCCTTCTCAGTGAGACAGACATCCTCACTTCAGTTCTCCTTTGGCTGGTTGTGCTACTGTTGTATTGATCATCAAAATGGCATCACCCATGTATCAAGTGCTTTTTTATCCCAAATTGTCCTGCAAACAATGAACCAAATTGGGAAACACCCACAGAGCAGGCCAGTAGTGTACAGAGTTAGCTAGGAAAAGGCTCAAACCTCACATAAACAAAGGACACTCTGTAACTGGAATCAAGCAGTGAGCATGGAAGTGCTTGCTTTGTGCAGAGCAGAAATTAGATGAGTTTGTTAGGTGGGAAAAATAAGGGTATGGACAGTGATAGTGGAAGAGGAGTCCTGGGGAAAGCCAGCCAGAGGCATTTAGTGAGGAAAAGTGTCAAATAGGTGGATGGCTGAAGTAATGCAGAATGTTAGGTTTATGCTCCATTATAGAAGACAGCAGAATGGTTAGGGCACTGCTAGGCTTGTGATGGCACTGACATGCAGGAATATATGTTGTACAGATTATATTTTGCATAAGAACTCAATTTTAATGTGGAGTTTAATTATATTGTTGAAAAGTGATATTTTTATTAATGAAGAACTGTGGGATGTTCTGACGTCCTGCATATACAGATGTAGCCAAACAGACCTGATCTTATAACCAGCTCTTACTCTCAGAAAACACCCCATTGACTTCACTGGCATTATTCATATGAGTGAGAACTCCTCATGTGGGTAATGCTTGCAAGATTAGTCCCATATTTTGCAAAACATAAGCATCAAAGTCCTGACATAATCAGAACAGGAGGTAATAAGATTGAGGCAATCAAGATCTCATTTATATGTTGCCCATTCATTGCTTTTGCTAAATAAGGTCTGGATTTGCTCCTTAGGTTCCACTGATTTACCCTGGTGGAACCCAGGCTGTGAGCCCTTGGTGGTGGTAAATCTGCCTGAAGCAGGGGTCCACACCATCTCACTTTACATAGGTGACACAAAGCCAGCTGGTGCAGGCCTAAAATGAGCCCAAGAGCAGAAAAGCCAGGTCAGATGGAACTGCACAGGTTCACTGGCTCTCCTATATGGTCTCCTCAGAACTTGGCAGGATTTACAACTGTGCTCTCCCAGCAGAATTCCCAGAGGAAGTTGGCAGTGGTATTGCTACCACTCACTGCCAGAAATGAATCCCTTCCGGAAAGTAGCTGCCTACACAGGTCTAAGAGGTGTGCAGAGTGCAGCCTCCCAGAACAGTGAAATGTTCAGTCTGGCTGTATTGTATTAATATAATATACCGATAATAGATTAGACATAAATAAATGTTCTATTTCTTACAGCAGGTATGCATATAATATATATTTTACAAATGCATGTGCTTTGCCAGTCTCTGTACAGTGGCAATTCCCATCTGCCTGGATTTTGCTGTAGCTCCTTAAACTTTTCTTATGAGTCATGCAGGCATTTTTGGGAGGTGTCAGATACTTTTCTTGGCCAAGACCTCTTCTGTAGTGCTTTTCATCAGAAGATCACGAAGCACTCTTACAAAGGAGGTAAATGCTTAGGTGTTTTTGTATGCTTCAATCTGAGGATTCCACTGAAATTGTTTTATTTATTGTTTGTATTACAACAGCCCCTCAAGGTCCCAACTGAGATCAGGGTTCCATTGTGTTAGGCACTGGACAACCACAGAGTAGAATCCCTGCTCCAAAATGCTCAACGATCTAAATCGACGGGACAGACAAAACATGAGAGGGGGAAACAGAGAGATGAAGAGACTTGTTCAAGACTACACTGCTGCTCAGTGGCAGAGCCAGGAGTAGAACCCAGGGGCAAAATCCTAGACCTGTTGAAGCTAATGGGAGTTTTGCCATTGACTTCAGTGGGGTCAGGATTTTACTCTAGGTCTTTTGACTCTGATACTAGTGCCCTAACACAACATGGGCTGTCAATGACAACATACATGGAAGGAAACATAGCAGCTGCTTAACAGTGCCCAGTTACACTGTATATCCAGGTTGGAGAAGAACAGAACATCTCACATCCCACTGAAATTGCAGGGGGCTTTTTATCTAAGGAAAATGCAATTACCTAAATTGGGAATTTGTTCAGGATTACAGGACAAAGGTTGTCAGAGGAACTGTAAGGAGTAACCCTAATTATAACCTTGATTTCATATAATCTCCATGTCACTGCTTCTGATCTCATCTGAGTCATATCTGCTTAGTTTCTCCCTCTAATTTACTTTCATCTTCTTTAAATCGTGTACAATGTTCTAATTTTACTAAGAATAATGTAATTGAAAAGCTTCCACTCCTCATTGCCTTCTCAAACAAACAGTAAAGGCATCATCCCTGTGTGTTATCATAACAGCCCGTGAAGCAGAACAAATATTATAGACTGACATTCTCAGAGAGAAATGTGTTGTGGCTGCATCTCAATAAAATGCTAATGCTGCCTTCTCAATCAAAGGGATTACCACATTTCATGGGTGATAGAGTCATTACTCCAGGCTATCTCTTATGTATATTTAAATTTCTGTTGCGAGGGTTATTTTTTCTCCATAAGATGCACGTTATGAAATCAGCAACATGTTTCTGTTTCATACTGGAGAAATATGAGACTGACAAATTATTCAAGGGGAGATGTTGTTGCCTAGTGGATAGCATGTTGGAGTGGGTGGGGGATAGGAGATGCTGGTTCAACTCTTGGCTCTTCCACTGCTGAGTGCTGTTCTATGCCTCAGTTTCCCCATCTGTAAAATGAGGATAATGATGCAGATCTCCTTTGTAAAACTCTTTGAGATCTACTGATGAAGACTGCTATATAAGAGTTAGATATTAGTATTACAGCCTAGATAATCTATTACTAGGGACAACCAAGAGTCATATTAAGACCATGGCATATGTATTTCTGCAATCCTTCCTTAATTTTCAGTTCAGATGTTTACAGAGTCTATTCCCCATCTCTGTCCCCACCCTCAAAGAAAGACAGACAAATGCACCTACAATAATGTGATGTAAACTTTTAGTTTTCCAATGTCCTGGGCCACATCTGTTAGACCAATAGTGCTCATTCTGCCATCCTTACAGAAGAAAAGATATTGCTTCACCAGTCTTGTCTCTCTCTCATTCTTACCAAAGATAATCCATCTCCTTCATATGATACCATGCACATGAGGACCCTATCTACGGGGATGTAATTTTTCACTTATGTATTGACTGTTTAGATAATTTCCTTACGCAATATGGGTAATATTATTTTGAAATTAAAATATTAAAACATTTAGATAATAATAATCATAATACTAAATTAATTAAACAGACTGGATAAAAATAGTAATGGCCACTTAAATATATACCTGAGAGTGAATCAAATTCTTCTCAATTTATGTCAATAATTCTGTTGATGCCAGTGAGACTGCTGATGCAATTAAGACAAGCAGGATTTGTTTTTGGCCTAGTGTAGCCATTGGTCAGAATTAGCTCATTAAATAATGAAAGACTAATTGGAATATACATATGTGCAAAGGGCAATTAAGGCTTGAAGGGCCTGTATATGGAAGGTCAGTGGGAATGTGAGTACAGATTTAAACTTGGTGATAGAATTCTGGCTCAGATTTTCTTTATCCTGCTTGAATTTTCATCTTTGATTTTACATTGACAACTTGGGCTTTTTTATGGCAGGGTTACACAGCACTTCAGAAATCACTGCCTGCTTCTTAAGTCAGACAAAGGGGATCTGCTAAGTGAGGGAGCCAAGGAAAATAATGTTAAAAGATGCAAAATAAATGCTCCGTTAAACTGTTAGCAAGAGAGCAGCTGCCTTCTAAAATCAGTTTCATGCCAATAATTCGCTCTGTTTCTGGGGAGCGTGTGCAGTATTTCTCTGAAGATTGGCAGATACAGATTGATCAAACACAACAGATTAACATGCAAGATGACTATGTGAAAAATGCTCCTAACTGCAAAATCATACATCCGGTCACATTTTTAAATGAGACGGCAGAGGATAGAGGGGATAATTATTTGATGGTCTAACAATGAACATTGATTCCTTGTTTTTTAAACAAAGGATTTTGAGAAACCTATAAAACCATTTATCCTTGTGGTATCTGGTGGTGCACAGCATGATATGCTAGCAATATGCCATGAACAGTGAGACACTAGTCTATCATACAGTTGCTATATGCATGGGAGGCCAAGAGGCTTAAATATAACTTAAAGGTTATAGACTGAAAAATAACAGATATCTGTGAATTTCAGGGCTATAATTCCGTCAGAGGATTCTGATGTCCAAAATCACAAGAGTGAGGCTCAATCACCAACATATTAAGCTAGGAGTAGAAATGATGTTAAAGCAGAGGATTCAGAAGCAAGATTTCAGGGTTCTGTTCATGTTTCTGCCATGACTTGTTGTGTAATCCTGAGCAACCCAGTTTACCTCTCAGTGACAAAGCGCCAGATCAGTCCTCTACATTGCAATACCTGCATAGGTATCAGGAATCTTTGTGAGGGTTCCTGTGTGTGTGTGTATGTATGTATGTATGTATGTATGTATGTATGTGTGCAATGCAGTTTGCTCTGCCCTAAACAATATAATGATGGTGGGCTTCCTGCTCACAAACCCCATTTATCTTCTCCGTTCCAGGCATGGCCCAATATCTAAACAAATACTTTGCTTCAGTCTTTAATGAAGCCAATGAGGAGCTTGGGGATAATGATAGGATGACAAATGGGAATGAGGATATGGAGGTAGATATTACCACATCCGAGGTAGAAGCCAAACTCGAACAGCTTAATGGGACTAAATCGGGGGGCCCAGATAATCTTCATCCAAGAATATTAAAGGAACTGGCACATGAAATTGCAAGCCCATTAGCAAGAATTTTTAATGAATCTGTAAACTCAGGGGTTGTACCGTATGGCTGGAGAATTGCTAACATAGTTCCTATCTTTAAGAAAGGGAAAAAAAGTGATCCGGGCAACTACAGGCTTGTTAGTTTGACATCTGTAGTATGCAAGGTCTTGGAAAAAATTTTGAAGGAGAAAGTAGTTAAAGACATTGAGATCAATGGTAATTGGGACAAATTGCAACTTGGTTTTACAAAAGGTAGATCATGACAAACCAAACTGATCTCCTTCTTTGAGAAGGTAATGGATTTTTTAGACAAAGGAAATGCAGTGGATCTAATTTACCTCGATTTCAGTAAGGCATTTGATACGGTTCCACATGGGGAATTATTAGCTAAATTGGAAAAGATGGGGATCAATATGAAAATTGAAAGGTGGATAAGGAACTGGTTAAAGGGGAGACTACAACGAGTTGTACTGAAAGGTGAACTGTCAGGCTGGAGGGAGGTTACTAGTGGAGTTCCTCAGGGATCAGTTTTGGAACCAATCTTATTTAATCTGTTTATTACTGACCTTGGCACAAAAAGTGGGAATGTGCTAATAAAGTTTGCGGATGACACAAAGCTGGGAGGTATTGCCAATACAAAGAAGGACCGGGATATCATACAGGAAGATCTGGATGACCTCATAAACTGGTGTAATAGTAATAGGATGAAATTTAATAGTGAAAAGTGCAAGGTCATGCATTTAGGGATTAATAACAAGAATTATTGTTATAAACTGGGGATGCATCAGTTGGAAGTAACAGAGGAGGAGAAGGACTTCAGAGTATTGGTTGATCACAGGATGACTATGAGCCGCCAATGTGATATGGCCGTGAAAAAAGCTAATGCGGTTTTGGGATGCATCAGGCGAGGTATTTCCAGTAGAGATAAGGAGGTGTTAGTACTGTTATACAAGGCACTGGTGAGACCTCATCTGGAATATTGTGTGCAGTTCTGGTCTCCCAGGTTTAAGAAGGATGAATTCAAACTGGAACAGGTACAGAGAAGGGCTACTAGGATGATCCGAGGAATGGAAAACCTGTCTTATGAAAGGAGACTCAAAGAGCTTGGCTTGTTTAGCCTAACCAAAAGAAGGCTGAGGGGAGATATGATTGCTCTCTACAAATATATCAGAGGAATAAATACCAGGGAGGGAGAGGAATTATTTAAGCTCAGTACCAATGTGGACACAAGAACAAATGGATATAAACTGGCCATCAGGTAGATTAGACTTGAAATTAGACAAAGGTTTCTAACCATCAGAGGAGTGAAGTTCTGGAACAGGCTTCTAAGGGGAGTAGTGGGGACAAAAGACATATCTGGCTTCAAGACTAAGCTTGATAAGGTTATGGAGGGGATAGTTTAATGAGATTGGTCTTTACTATTAGCGGTAAATATGCCCAATGGCTTGTGATGGGATGTTAGATAGGGTGGGATCTGAGTTACTACAGAGAATTCTTTCCTGGGTGTCTGGCCGGTGAGTCTTGCCCACATGCTCAGGGTTTAGCTGATCATCATATTTGGGGTCAGGAAGGAATTTTCCTCCAGGGCACATTGGCAGAGGCCCTGGGGGTTTTTCGCCTTCCTCTGCAGCGTGGGGTACCAGTCACTTGCTGGAAGATTCTCTGCACCTTGAAGTCTTTAAACCATGATTTGAGGACTTCAGTGGCTCAGGCACAGGTTTGGTACAGGATTGGGTGGGTGAGATTCTGTAGCCTGCGTTGTGCAGATGATCATAGTGGTCCCTTCTGACCTTAAAATCTATGATTCTATGATCAGGGGTACAAATCCATCCATGCAGAAAGCTGAATGCCTGTACATTGGCTTTGAGTCTCTGCAGCTCTTCTCCCACTCCCAAGTACCCTAGCAAGTACCGACTCCCAATTACCAGGCTACCAAGGATTCATTATCTGATGCCTGCCCTTAAAATTCCTGTTTAAGGTAACTCCCCAGCACAGAAGGGACTCTTCCAAAGAACGGTGCTTCCCTCCTGTGCAAGGCTGCAACAGGAGAAAAAGTCCTTGTGCCCTCCCTCCACTTGCTTTCCTATGTAGGGTCAGTCACAAAAGAGCTCAAAATATATATCAATGGTGTACAGAAACATGAATATATTTTCCAAATATATCAGACAATTGGGGAACACTGGGAAATAAGTGAACCCAGTGCAAATAGTGTTGGTCAAAGGTTCCAAACTTTCAGCTGTGGGAAATGAACTCCGCTATAGGTCTACAGAATAAATACAGCATGAGTAGTATCAATACAAGCTTAGCCTTCACTGCCTTCTTGGTGTGCCTCAATCCTGCTCTATATAGTTGTCTAATTTTTTTGTCCATTCAATCATTTGTTTCTCTGCTGAGAATACCAATTAGTGCCAACTGTGGTGATTTTTTTTCTGCAGACACCTGTTCACTAAGAACTAGTCTAAAATTTCCAATAAGATGGCTATTGGCTCATAGGCTATTGAACAGATGGCAGATGGCTTTGACACCCTACTGAGCTAGGCCAGATTTAAGCTGGTGATATAAACCTGAAAGTTTAGTATCCTGCCATTAGTTTTATATGGACTGAGATCACCACCTCATTATGCAGATGCCGACTTTCGGTCACCATTTACCTATGCTAGATGCAAACTAGCAACCAAGTAGTGAAAGATTCTATCTAATTAAAAAATCCCCTGAGTCATCCAGTCTCTTTGAATGACTAGTGTAAATAATAGATGGCCTGGAGATAGATGAAATTCTCAACATCTTCTTTGTTTCAGTCTTCAACACAAAGGGAGAGGAGAGAGAAGACAGGAGGCAGCTAAGTGAGATAAATGTGAATGAAGGTCTGGGAATATGAGGAAAGAGATTTAATAAGAAATAGGTAAAAGAACACTTCAATAATTTAAAATATCTATAAATCTGTGAGGGCCTGATGACATTTAGCCAAAGGTTTGTAAGGAACTGTCAGAGGAACAATGACAATCCACTAGGCATATTAGAGAACCTATAGAGAGCAAGTGATGAGACAGAGTACAGAGATGAATGGCAAAAACACTGCAATAATCTTCAAAAAGAAGAAGAGAAGAGGGATGGGGGGAAATCCAAGGAATTATAGACTAATTACACTCAGCACTGGGTAAGGTTGCATTCTGTAGTTTAGTGCATGTAGTTTGTTTGTTTGGTTAGGTTACACAGTTACTTATGGAGCCAGATTTTTTATTATTATTTGTATAGCTAGAAACCCTAGTCATGGACCAGGATTCCATTGTACTAGGTGCTGTACAAGTACAGAACAAAAGACAGTGCCTGTCCCAGAGCTCTTACAATCTGAATATAAGACAAGAGACAACTCCTGGATCCTGACAGAAAGGGGAATACAAGGAAACAATGAGACAATATTGATCAGCATGGTAGTCAGAGGTCTCAGCATACCAGCAGCCTAACTGTTGCCACATTTTTGGTAGGCATCACAGCAAAGGCGAGTTTAATGAGGCATCTGAAGGTGGATAATGAGATTACTTTATGGAGCTTTACATGGAGCATCTCCCAATTGTGAGAGGCAGCATGGGAGATGGGGCCAGCTTTAGGACCGGGCAAACAGTGCTGTTGCCATTGGTGCCAACTTTCAGGGGGCACTACACAGGTGTGCTGCTTTTGTTTTCCCCAGTCCTCGGCTGCTTGTGGTGGGAGAGGGTGTTGAAAATATTTTCTGCCCACACCGGCAAAATGGCTAAGGCTGCTCCTGGTGGGTGAAGCACAAAGGTGCTGGTTTCAAAATTTAATAGGTGTGCAGTGGAGGGCTGATTGAAGGTGAGTGTCAACAACTCAGTAGCAAATGAGAGATGATACCTAGGGAGGAGTGACTGTGAAGGCCCCTGAAAGTGAAGACAAGCAACTTATGTTTGATATCTCCCAGGCATCTTATTTTGTTTGTACCCCAAAGCTCATATGCAAGTTATTTTTTTTCTGGGAGGTGTAATTCATTTGTCTCTATTCAATACACAGGAAGGTATTTTATGTCTGTCTCGAGATCCCTGCTAGATACTTCTATAATATGTGCATGTATCGAGGCTTTCTTCCTACTTGTGCTATACCTTTTAAAGTAGTAAGCACTGGGGTACAACACTGCAGTTTGATTTGCGTGTAATTTCTAGAGCTGTGAAGAGCACAGAAATTCCATTTTGTGAAGGATTTTGAGATTTTTAAATTTGGCTTCATTCAGAATCAGAACAAAACCCCCAAAATTTCAAAATTCTCTGTGAAGGAAAATTGAAAAAAAAAAAACATTTTGTGTCAGTCAAAAACATTCTTGATCTAATACAAAATAAAAACTATTTGAAACAAACCTTCATGTCATGTGGCAAAAGCCATCTATATGATAGGGTTTCTGGGGAGAGTTGAGGGCCTGGGCACTGGATGTTCTGTGTTTTGCTGCTGTACACACTGTGTGGAATGTTAATTTTTCTATTCTATTGGGTTGCCAATATTTTAATTGGCTTTAAACTTAATTGGTGTTAGGACTCCTAAAGCTTGTGCATAGGTGTTCTTTATATTATGCTTTAAATCTAAAGAGTAAGTAAATTAATGCTTTTCACAGATGGAAAACTAGGATTGAGTTTGCAGGGTGGTGGTGGGGGAATCTTCTGCCTTACAAATTAAGTAAAATTGTTCTGAAATCTCTGAGATAAAATAAAAATGGAAACTTCTGGTGCCATTGTAGCTACTTCTCAAAGCCATGCTTCACTTTAAACATTTTAGATGAGTGGAGTTATATTCCTCTCAATGTCCCACTAATTATAGTCATGACAATTATCATGTACAATTGTATTATTATCATAAGCTGTTATAACAGGACTGTGATCTAGAGCAAAGTCTACAACAGTGAATATACTTTAGTTTCAAAATGATCTGAAATGCTTTTGCACAGATTGCCTGAGCACCCACGTAAACTGGAGTAGTTTCAAAAATCCTGTCAAGTTGCTAGGCTTCTCTTATGCCTGAGAACATGACAAATGCCTGAAGTCCCAATTCTGCAGTTTATAAAGTATGGGTGAACTGCTGTGCCTGCATGGAGCCCCATTGATGTCATTGGCTCAGCAGTCCACCCAGTTTGTTATAAATTGCAGGACGGGGGCCTAAATCAGTAACTACTAATATATGCTATCATCCCATCTCTGCTGCCACCCTTTTGATTGTTTTTTTACCTGATTCACTTTAATTTTAAGCATGCACTTTGGTCCATTGTGTAAAATCCTGGTCCCACTGAAGTCAACAGGAATTTTACAATTGACTTCAATGGAGCTAGGATTTATCCCACTGTCTTTGGTGGGACTTAAGCACATGTTTTAGTGTTTTGCTGAACTAAGACAGACTAGAGCATGTGCTTAACAGTTATGCACATGATTCTTTGCTTTACTGAATCACGTCCCTATTGCATAATGTTTAAAGCTCAGTCTCTGAATTCTCTGGGTCAGTGATACCTGACCCGTGTATCTGGGTCTCTATGTTAAAGAGTCCTAATCTCCTTTTTGGGTCCCTCTGTTCTGGGATAACAATAATAATAAACAGTGCAGAAGGGTGCATTCCCTGCAAACACTGCTTAGGATGTTATCAATATCACAAACTCCATCATGGTCAAACTGAACCCTTTGAGATCCTGCATCTGGTTTTGGGGAGGTAAGCAAAGGAACTAATTTCAATACAATTCTATTTAAAAAAAAGCATTTATTTGTAGCCCATAAATCTTAGGCATTCTGCTAATGATTTCAGGTCTCAATCAGTTTCTTTCTTTTCTTAAGAATAATAAAAAAAAGCTCATTTCAGTTCACCTTTAAACATTTCTGCAAATTACTCATAATTACACCAATTTCAGGAGTATTAGTTCTTTACATTGTACAGAATTACAATGAAACCTTTTGGTTTTTTGCTATTAAGTGTAATTTAAGGATTTTTGTTCCCTCCTGGATCAGGTGCATTAAATATGAAATGATTTGTCTTAGTCGCTTCTGGAAGTTAAAGTACATCTTCCTTAATTCATTGTCTTGGATAAAGGACAGTGATTGTAATTCCAAATCATTTTACATTATACATACATTATAGTCTTTGTTCTAATTAATTTCTCCTATTTGTTCTCTGATCATAAGCTTTTGACACTCAAGAAGAGATGAAGTAGAGGCTGATGGGATTTTTAAAAATCAGCAAACAGAAAAATCTTTGGTATATTTATTTATAGTTCATTGCCAAAATCCACTGAAATATTAACAGGAAGAAGACCCTTGTCCAAATAAATAAATAAATTACTATGCATTGGTTTATAACTGGAAAGACTAGTACATACAAACACCTGTCTGGAAAATGATCCATTTTGGCCATGTCTATAATGCCCAAGAACAGGGTCCACATGGACAGTTAGAGTGCAGCAGGCTAGCATGCTGTAGATTTACATCCCAGTTTACCGGACACTAACTGTCCATGCAGACAAGCCCTTAGTCTCCCTGATATGCAGTTAGATGCAGAGGGCCAAATTCAGAGGAAGCCATTACAGGAAGATCTGAGTTACATGTTAGTAAGTGTGTGGGCATCCAAATTAGGCTAACGTTGATATAGGTGAGTCTTAGCTAGCATACCAGGGGTCAGAAGAAGGAGTAAATTATGCCAATTAAAATATCTACACATTCTTCTGCCACTTATTATTGCTGTGTACGATCTTACCATCCAAGCAGTTACACTCATTCCGGTAGGACTGCTCACGGAATAAGGGACTACTTCACCTGAATAAGGAATGCTGAATTGGGCCTTTAGACTCAGCTCTGAAATTGCCCCTGAATCTCTGGCAATCAGCCTTCAGCAATTTATTTAATGGGTTTCCACCTTCACAAACCTTTCATTTTAAAAAACTCTCCCCTCAGGCTGGATGTATTTTATCACATTAATTTACGTTATACACCAACAGTGTTTTGCAAGACGCTATGGTAAAGAAGATGCCACTTCATGCAGCTGACAGTATTAGATGAGACTGAAGACATGACTGGGGGAACCAGGAATGCCAGTCTAGATGTTTTAATAATAGCTGGTACAGATAGCATTGCCTATAGGTAAGAATGCCTGACATTTTTCCATTATAAGACCCTATTTTCAGGTGCTTATAATTTTTACTGATAATACTGATGAGCTAGTTAGTTAGTATTTGTAAATCTGGTGGAGGAAGTGTCCCTTTAAAAGGGCTTTGAATTAGCACATCATCCACACATCTTCTAAGGTGTTGTGTGTGTGTGTGTGTGTGTGTGTGTGTGTGTGTGTGTGTGTGTGTTTGTGTGTGTGTGGCAAATATTCTTGGCACAGGTGGCCACAGTGCACTTCGCACATGTTGACATCAAGTAGTACATGCATGATTACATTTTTAATCCAGTCCTTGGGTCACTAAAACTGAGTTAGATGTTTCACAAGAATATGCTCTCCCAGGAGACTTCCAATACTTCCCTGCCAGCTGAGTCAGAAGTGCCCCAAGGACAGACTTTTCTGTGGCATTTTGAAACTTCTGCTTCCAGAACTGCATGCAGCCAGGAAGTGCAGAGGTAGCATAAAAAATGAAAACTAACAGGGAAAAGAAAATATTTGGACTTTTTTTTGAACCTCAGGAAAGCTTCTAGTTCAGATGTGGATAGAATTTTGATTGGGTTGGCTATTATTTCATCCAGACCATTTCAGACAGATTTCCTTAGGCCCTGTACATTATGGGAATATCTCAGAGCCCACATCCTAAACTGGGATCTGACACATGATGGATGAGTTTGCTCATGAGAACTAAAATGCTGGGATGATCTGACAATATGCATTCTAAACATATCAATACAAACAGGTTTAAAATCTCCTTTAAAGCACTTTTTGAAAAGAAACAAGGGAAATAATTATTTCTTTTTCCTTACCAGTATGTTTATTGTTTTAGCAGTAGTACTTCTGTGTCATCATGACTGCTCATTAAAAACAAGGTCTAGGGGTTGTAGCCTCTCCTGGGCTTGTGAGGGTTCAGTATGTTCCTGCTGGCAGCTAATCACTCTGGGCATTTGAAGAATAATAATAAGCGGAGCCTATCTGGATCATGGTGTTCTTGGCAAAGTGGTAAGACAGAGCAGGGAGTAGCGTGTCAGCTTGACCCAACTTTTTGCTTATGAAATTGGGGCTGCCTGCAGCTACGTTAGTCAGAGGCAAGATCCTGCTGATTAAGGCAGTCCCTATTGAAGCTTCTCAGAGTCTCACTGGCAACAGCAGCTGTTGCTGAAATGTGCCCTGTCCAGAAAATGTAACCACTGTGTGAGTTTAAAAACAAGAATAACTGATAGAAACTAAACTACCCAGATTTGTAATATTATACTGTGTATAGATACAATTTATTGAGAAAAACAGCTTACAGTAACCCCACAGTAAACACTTGCTCCTATAGCACTTCTGCTCTTCTCCTCCCCCATGCCTCGATCATATTCTTTTGTGTTTATCTTCGTTTGTCTTTTCTTTGGTTAGATTGGAAGCTGCATGGGTCAGGGACCATCTTTTATTTGCCTGTAAAGTACTCATTAGAGTTTGGATACTACATAAATTGATATGAATTATATAGAAACCATAATACTTGATACTTTCACTGAGGATCAAATCCTGAAGTTTCTACTCAGCTTTTATACAGTCCTTGGTCAAACAAAATTTTCAGTGACTTCAATGAGCATTTTGCTGAAGTAAAGACTGAGCAAGGACTTCAAAAATAAGTTTGTCTATTGGCTTTATGTTGCTAAGTCTTTTGTGGCTGCACCCATTTTTTCCTCTCTGTATTGTAGAATGTTGATGGTGTCCAGCAAATGATGAAAATACAATAATAATAGTAATAATAATAATTAATAATAACATATATCATAAGACAGTGCTTTGTTTTTACATGCACTAGTGATGGATGAGCTTGGAAGGGATCAGAAGTCTAGTTTGATTAAGCGCCCTTTCCAAACCTTACCCAAACCACTTGGGTTTCTAAGTGGGGCAGACAATCTCAGTGATTTCTGTTAGCTTCTGCAAGATATTGTTGTTATTCAAAACCAGAAGACATTTCTCTAGTGTTCACTGAGATTTTCTGCCCCATTTTAGAAATCCAAGTGGTTTGGGCAAGGTTTGGAAAAGGTACTTAACCAAACTAGACTTCTGATCCCTTTCAATCTCGTTCATCACTAGTGCATTAATATAAAAACAAGTTCATTAAAATCTTTTTTGAGAGGATGTATATATGTGGAATTTCCTTCTGGTTGTGAACTCTTTCACATGGAGTATTCACCACCTTCCACAAAACAGGAGGTAGATTCCCCCCCATCCTGCACTGTTTACATTTTCTACTGATTATAGGTTATACCCCTGATTGAAAGAGAATGTTAACAGTTTCTGATAAAAAACAACAATAACACTCTAGATGGGAGATCATCTCTGCCTGTGAAACATGATAAGGCCCTTGCAGTGCTCCAATGTAGTAGGTTAAGACCAAAGATTGACTACTGTCTGTCATGGTGCTTGCACAAAAACACTAAATCTGGATCTCATATTGTCTCTTTAGACATGGATGTTCTTAAAGCAAATAATGTTTTAAATATAGTTTACTTTTAGATTTGACCTCCCCTCTCCCGTCTCTACTAAGCTGAAGACAGGGAGCAGCTCTGTAACATTTTGGACTGGTAATTTCGCTCTCAATTTATAAAATTGTTCAAGAGTTTATTGACAGGAATGTAACATTGACAGTTCAGCAGAATTACTGGGGACATGTACAAAACATTTTTCATTTACTGTTTGAACCTGGCTTCTCTGTGGCTGCATCATGCTAATGTTACAAGGTTCCTTGAGGATTGTCTGGGTGACATAGTAGTTCTATGTCACCCCCCCCCGTTCCATTTCCTAGTGCCGGGGCCACAACTAGGGTATAGGAGACATTGCCAGGGCATCCCTATACGTCACCATCGCTAGCTGCATTAGTATTGGTGTAAAGTAGAGCAGTACTGAGGCTGCTCTACTTGATGCTGGAGGCTGATCTGGCTGCCAGACAGCCAAAGGATTTAAAGTCACCTTTGAATCCACTCCACTGTGCTGCACTGATCACAATCCAGTATCTGAATGCAATCCAGTTTAAAAGATAAGATATCAAAGGTATTTTCTGCAGATCACTAATCACCCTCAATTTTGACTATGTTGCAAGTAATCTATACACCTGTTTGCTAATCCACTGATTTCATTGTAAAATAAAATAAAACATTGCCCCCATGGGAATTTGTTTACATATAGAATATGTAAATAGAACCAACCAACCCTTCTTGGTTGAAACAAATTATGAACAAGATCATTCTAAACATTTGCCTCACTACTGCCAACATATATGCAAAATCATTTTAATAATCCTGAAAAAAAACAAGAACATTTAACAGTTAAATTAAACAAATTAAACACATGACAGTCTCAGTTGTTATGGTTCTAAACTCATTTGAGCTTGAAATTAAGCTTGGCAAACCATGACTGCCTTTGGCAAAGAGAAAATTAACTATTAATTGTTCTAGTGTCTCATATCAGTCAGAAGTCTGAATATATGCTAGGTCTCCCCTATACTCTCTAAAGGGGATAAGATGCTGCTGCTTTGGAATTGTTCTCACATAGTTTTCAAACATGTAATATGCAGTGACTTTTATTTCTTTATTTTTGCCTTGACATTGCACATTTCAATTTGCTTTTAGCTTTGAGGCTCCTGACATTGCCAGTGAAATGATATCAATCTCTTGAAACCGCACTTAATAATAATAACTTTCCTTTTAAGTTCTGACTACCTGATATTCAGAGAGGAGCTTCTGTTTGCAGACTTTGTTAAGCAAGTGCACAACGTTACAAATAGCACTTCAACTCAACTGGCCTGCATCTGAATTATAGAGCCTGGTTCTGCTCCTTGTGAAAGCTCTAACAACACTGAAGTAGATGGTATTACATTGGTGTACAATTGGTAGTGTTGCTAACTCTTCCAATAATAGGTTTTAAAGCTCCAATTCTTGAATTCATGTGAATAAGTGAGGATCTTGGCTATCGTTAAAAATAAAAAGTCAATGTTTAGCCCACATGGTTGCAGAGATAAGCCTGGAAACATGACCCCTAGTGAGTCCACCACCAGAAGGCAAATAACCCCAAATTATTGTTTTTCTAATATTTATAAGCTCTCATGATTTTGAGGGGGCTGACTAATGATTTTTGAATGTTTGGGGTTGGCAATAATGAACCAGTGTAAGTCGGATCAGAATCAGATCCTTAAGGTATGTCTACACTGAAATTAGATGACCACAGCTGGTCCATGCCAGATGACTCAGGCTTGTGAGGCTCAGGCTGTGGGTCTGTTTTAACTGTGGTGCAGACATTCTGACTTTGGCTGCGGCCTGAGCTCTAGGACCATCCCCCCCACAGGGTCCTAGAGTTATCTATACTGCAATTAAACAGCCCTACATCCTGAGCCCTGTGAACCCAAGTCAGCTCGCTTGAACATAAGAACGGCCGTACTGGGTCAGACCAAAGGTCCATCTAGCCCAGTATCCTGTCTGCCGACAGTGGCCAATGCCTGGTGCCTCAGAGGGAGTGAACCTAACAGGTAATGATCAAGTGATCTCTCTCCTGCCATCCATCTCCACCCTCTGACAAACAGAGGCTAAGGACACCTTTCCTTACCCATCGTGGCTAATAGCCATTAATGGACTTAACCTCCATGAATTTATCCAGTTCTCTTTTAAACGCTGTTATAGTCCTAGCCTTCACAATCTCCTCAGGCAAGGATTTCCACAAGTTGACTGTGCACTGTGTGAAGAACTTCCTTTTATTTGTTTTAAACCTGCTGCCCATTAATTTCATTTGGTGGCCCCTAGTTCTTGCATTATGGGAATAAGTAAATAACTTTTCCTTATCTATTTTCTCCACATCACTCATGATTTTATATACCTCGATCATATCCCCCTTTAGTCTGCTCTTTTCCAAGCTGAAAAGTCCTAGCTCTTTAATCTCTCCTTATATGGGACCCGTTCTAAACCCCTAATCATTTTAGTTGCCCTTCTCTGAACCTTTTCTAGTGCCAATATATAGGGACCGTTATGATCATCTGGTCTGACCCCCTGCATGCTGCAGGCCACAAAACCCTTCCCTGGACTCTGCCGTTGAAGTCCCCAATCCTGTGTTTCAGTGACTTCAATCGGCAGAGACCCTCCTGCTAGTGATCCCTGCCCCATGCTGCGGAGGAAGGTGAAAAACCTCCAGAGGCTCAGCCAATCTACCCTGGAGGAAAATTCCTTCCCGACCCCAAATATGGCGATCAGTAAGACCCCGAGCATGTAGGCAAGAGTCTCCAGCCTGACCCCTGTTGGCCATTATACTATTTACGTACCATTGCTTGGTTTTCCTTGGCTACTATGTTTTACTATTAAACCATTCCCTCCATAAACTTATCTAACTTAATCTTAAAACCAGACAGGTCCGTCGCCCCCACCGTTTCCCTCGGAAGGCCGTTCCAATATTTCACCTCTGACGGTCAGAAACCTTCGTCTAATTTCAAGCCTGAACTTCCCCACGGCCAGTTTATATCCATTCGTTCTCGTGTCCACATTAGTACTAAACTGGAATAATTCCTCTCCCTCCCTTGTATTTATCCCTCTGACATATTTAAAGATAGCAATCATATCCCCTCTCAGCCTTCGCTTTGTCAGACTAAACAACCCAAGCTCCTCTAGTCTCCTTTCATACGACAGGTTTTCCATTCCTCTGATCATCCTAGTAGCCCTTCTCTGCACTCGTTCCAGTTTAAGTTCATCTTTTTTAAACATGGGAGACCAGAACTGCACACAGTATTCCAAATGAGGTCTCACCAGCGCCTTATACAACGGAAGCAGGACCTCCTTATCCCTACTAGATATACCTCGCCTAATGCATCCCAAGACCGCATTGGCTTTTTTCACCACCACATCACATTGTCGACTCATAGTCATCCTGCGGTCTATAAGGACCCCTAGGTCCTTCTCCTCTTCCGTTACTTCTAACCAATGTGTCCCCAGCTTGTAACTAAAATTGTTATTAGTCATCCCCTTACACTTTTCACTATTAAATTTCATCCTATTTCTGATACTCCAATTCTCAAGCTCATTCAAGTCTCCCTGCAGAATATCCCTATCCTCCTCCGAATTTGCAACGCCTCCCACCTTCGTATCATCCGCAAACTTTATCAGCCCACTCCTGCAATCGGTTCCGAGGTCAGTTATAAATAGATTAAATAAAATGGGTCCCAAAACCGAACCTTGAGGCACTCCACTAGTAACCTCCCTCCAACCTGACAGTTCACCCTTTAATACCACCCGCTGCATTCTTCCCAGTAACCAATTCCTTATCCACCTCTGGATTTTCATATCGATCCCCATGTTTTCCAGTTTAACCAATAATTCCTCATGTGGTACAGTATCAAACGCTTCACTGAAATCCAGGTATATTAGGTCCACCGCATTTCCCTTATCTAATAAGTCTGTTACTTTCTCAAAGAAGGAGATCAGATTCGTTTGGCACGATCTGCCCTTCGTAAAACCATGTTGTAAATTATCGCACTTGCCATTAACCTCAAGGTCCTCAACTAGTTTCTCTTTCAGAATTTTCTCCAGCACCTTGCACACTACAGATGTTAAACTAACAGGCCTGTAGTTACCCGGGTCACTTTTTTTCCCTTTCTTGAAAATAGGAACCACGTTAGCTATTCTCCAGTCTAACGGGACCACTCCCGAGTTTACAGATTCATTAAATATTATTGCTAATGGGCCTCCTATTTCCCACGCCAATTCCTTCAAAATTCTCGGATGAAGATCGTCCGGTCCTCCCGACTTAGCCCCATTAAGGTGTTCAAGTTTTGTTTCTACCTCGGATACGGTAATCTCCCATCCTGTATGCCCCTCTGTAATGGTGCCAGTATCCCTAATTCCTTCATTGGCCTCATTAAACACCGATGCAAAATATTCATTGAGATATTGCGCCATGCCTAGATTATCTTTAATCTCCTCTCCGGCTATAGTCTTCAGCGGTCCCACTTCTTCTTTCTTTGCTTTCTTTCTATTTATATGGCTGTAAAACCTTTTACTATTGCTTTTAATTCCCCTCGCTAGGTCCAACTCTACATGGCCTTTGGCCTTTCTCACTCTATCTCTACATTCTCTGACTTCACTAAGGTACGTTTCCTTACTGATCCCTCCCCTCTTCCACTCTTTGTACGCTTTCTGTTTTTTCCTAATCGCCCCTTTGAGTCGGTCACTCATCCAGCTCGGTCTAAATCTCTTGCTTAATAATCTTTTTCCCTTTTTGGGGATACAGGCCTCTGACAGCTCATGCATCTTTAACTTAAAGTAATCCCAGGCTTCTTCTGCCTTTAGATCCATTAATACGTTTGCCCAATCCACTTCCCTTACCAGTCCCCTTAATTTGTTAAAATTGGCCTTTTTAAAATTATAAACCCTAGTCTTTGACTTAATTCTGTTACTCCTTCCATTTAGTTTAAACCGAATTAGCTCATGATCACTGGAGCCCAAGTTGTCCCCTACTACCACTTCCTCAACGAGGTCCTCACTACTTACCAGAATCAGATCTAAAATGGCCTCCCCCCTCGTCGGTTCAGCTACCACTTGATGAAGGAATTGATCAGCAAGCACATCTAGGAACATCTGAGCCCTATTATTGCTACTAGCGTTTGTTCTCCAATCTATATCCGGGAAGTTAAAGTCCCCCATAATTACACAGTTTCTATTAGTATTTACTTCCCTAAATACATTAAATAGTTCCTTATCCATATCCTGGGTCGATCCCGGCGGTCTATAGCACACCCCAAGCACTATCCCCGGAGAGGCTCTAGTAGTCCTTTTACCCAGTGTGAGTATTGCCCAGACGGACTCTGTGTTATCTATTCCATCCACTATTATTTCTTTACTATTTCACTATTTTCATACAATGCCACCCCACCCCCTTTACCTTTGTCCCGGTCTTTCCTAAACAGCGCATACCCCTCCATACCTGTGTTCCAGTCGTGACTGTCATTCCACCACGTTTCAGTTATTCCTACGATATCCGGTTTCAATTCTCGGACCAAGAGCTCCAATTCCTCCATTTTATTACCTAGGCTTCTCGCATTGGTGTATAAACACCCTAATGTATGTCGTTTAGCCTGTCTCCCATTAGTAGCACTATATGTTGCGGGCCTCTTTGTGTCCATCCCCCCTGTCCTTCCTATGTCCAATCTCATCTCCCCTTCTATGTCTCCTCTTATTTCACTCAGCTTTCAATACTGGAATCTGGCATGGAGATTAACTGTGCATCTCCCAACCGTCTCCCCAAACTTCCTAGTTTAAAGCTCGTTTGATAAGATGAGCCAATCTCCCTCCCAGAAGTCTATTTCCTTCTCTACTCAGGTGAAGCCCATCCCGCGAGAACAGGTGTCTGTCCCCGAAAGCCTCCCAGTGGCCATACATCCCAAAGCCCTCCTTATAGCACCACTCCCTTAGCCAACTATTTATTCTCACAATCCTATCAGCCCTTTGCTGCCCTTCCCTCGGAACAGGCAGAATCCCACTAAAGATAATCTGAGCCTCTATCTCCTTGAGCGTCTTCCCCAGCCTGGCATAATCTCCCTTGATTCTCTCTAACGAGAACCTAGCTGTGTCATTTGTTCCTACATGAAGGATTATCAAGGGGTTCTTACCTGCTCCTTTTAGGATCCTTTTCAACCGCAGGTCCACATCGCGTATCTTTGCGCCCGGGAGACAGCACACCCTTCTGTTCTCCGGGTCTGCCCTGGTCACAGGCCTATCCAATCTCCTCAGTAAAGAGTCTCCAATTACATACACCTGCCGTTGCCTGGTAACAGTACGATCTAGTAATCTAGTCTCTGATCCCTCTAGTCCTGACCTGTGTCTGCTCCTATCTTCCCTTATGCTGCCCCTTATGCCTTCCTGAATCCTACGGGGGCCCAGAATTGGTGCTGTCTCCATCAACTCCTCCCCTCTCTCTCTTGGACTAGCTGCTCTTCTCTTCTTCCTCACCCTCCCACCTTCAGTCACCACCTGCTGCCCCTCCACCTCGTTATCCAAACACCCAAACCTATTCCTGAGTTCTATTCCCCCCTCACTGGCCCTTCTTTTCCTTGGCCTGCTTCTCACAGTCACATGCTTCCACTTCCCTTGTTCTCCCCCTTCCATTCCCCTCTCGCTGCCATCAACTACTGCCTCCTCCTCCACCCTAGAGCATTCCCCTCCAGCCCCGCCTTGCCTATCCTCCATCAGCTGCTCAAACCCCCGTCTAAACTCCACCAGGGTCTCTACCTGCATCTCCAGCCCCTTAATCTTTTCCTCCAGTAATGCTATAAGGCGACACTTCATACACACATACCTTTGTTCCAGCTCCCCTGCTAGGACTATATACATACCACAGCTTCCGCATGCGGCCATCTGCATTCCGTCTGCTGCTGCTTGGCTCATGGCTGCTGTAGTCTCTGGTCTCTGCATTTGCGGGCACAGAGCGCACACCACACCACGCCCTCCTGCCTCCCCCTTTACCTCCCCCTGCAAACTCCCCTGTTAGCCGCCCTGTTTGCTGCCTCCGGTGCCGCTGCTCGCAGCTGCGCCGCTGCCTGGCTGGGTGGCCGCTTTTATGTCCACTGGATCCCCCTTGTCCACATGTTTGTTGACCCCTTCAAAGAACTCTAATAGATTAGTAAGACATGATTTCCCTTTACAGAAACCATGTTGACTTTTCCTTGGGCCAGCTGCGGGCTTTTAATTGAAGTGTTAGACATACCCATAGATTGTATGGGCAAAAATCTCTCCCTAGTTTGGAATGTCACTCCTGTCTTGTGGCTCTGACCCTTAAATATATGAAGTAGAGCTGGGCAGATAATTCAGAACTAAAAGCTAGCCAAAAAACAGGGAGCGGGGGGAATGTGAATGTTGAAAATGGTGTTGGTATTTAACTGTTGAAATTCAAAATCTTAATTTTGTCAGTTTCAAAGGTCAACAGATTGTAACCAGCTCCATCTATTCATAAAAAGGTTCTTCGATGATTTTTGCCTCTTTTTTTACTTACAAACTGTGTACAAAATAATGGCAAAATTCTTGAATTTTAGTGTCATTCAAAACGATTCATCAATTTCTTCCAGCTTGATTCTGGTCAAATATCTATCTACTTATCTGGCCCCCATTGCTGTAGTATGTGGGCAGCTCACTGTCCATAATGTAATTGTCCTCACAACACCCCTATGAGGTAGGGAAGTGCTATCATCCCTATTTAACAGATGGAGAACCTGAGGCACACAGAGGCGAAAGAATCTTAGAATCATAGAATATCAGGGTTGGAAGGGACCTCAAGAGGTCATCTAGTCCAACCCCCTGCTCAAAGCAAGACCAATTCCCAACTAAATCATCCCAGCCAGGGCTTTGTCAAGCCAGGCCTTAAAAACCTCCAAGGAAGGAGACTCCACCACCTCCCTAGGTAACGCATTCCAGTGCTTCACCACCCTCCTAGTGAAATAGTGTTTCCTAATATCCAACCTGGACCTCCTCCACTGCAACTTGAGACCATTGCTCCTTGTTCTGTCATCTGCCACCACTGAGAACAGCCGAGCTCCATTCTCTTTGGAACCCCCCTTCAGGTACTTGAAGGCTGTTATCAAATCCCCCCTCATTCTTCTCTTCTGGAGACTAAACAATCCCAGTTCCCTCAGCCTCTCCTCATAAGTCATGTGCTCCAGTCCCCTAATCATTTTTGTTGCCCTCCGCTGGACTCTTTCCAATTTTTCCACATCCTTCTTGTAGTGTGGGGCCCAAAACTGGACACAGTATTCCAGATGAGGCCTCACCAATGTCGAATAAAGGGGAATGATCACGTTTCCTTGATCTGCTGGCAATGCCCATACTTATACAGCCCAAAATGCCATTAGCCTTCTTGGCAACAACTCATATCCAGCTTCTCGTCCACTGTGACCCCTAGGTCTTTTTCTGCAGAACTGCTACCTAGCCATTCGGTCCCTAGTCTGTAGCAGTGCCTGGGATTCTTCCGTCCTAAGTGCAGGACTCTGCACTTGTCCTTGTTGAACCTCATCAGGTTTTTTTTGGCCCAATCCTCTAATTTGTCTAGGTTCCTCTATATCCGATCCCTACCCTCTAGTGTATCTACCATGCCTCCTAGTTTAGTGTCATCTGCAAACTTGCTGAGAGTGCAGTCCACACCATCCTCCAGATCATTAATAAAGATATTAAACAAAACTGGCCCCAGGACTGACACTTGGGGCACTCCACTTGAAACCAGCTGCCAACTAGACATGGAGCCATTGATCACTACCCGTTGAGCCCGACGATCTAGCCAGCTTTCTATCCACCTTACAGTCCATTCATCCAGCCCATACTTCTTTAACTTGGCGGCAAGAATACTGTGGGAGACCATATGAAAAGCTTTGCTAAAGTCAAGGCTTTTAAAGATATTTAGGCACTTATAGATATAAATAGGCATCTAATGGGATTTTCAAAAGCTCCCATTGGGAGTTAGGCACTAGGATATGTTGAAAATCCCACTGGGTGCCTATCTGCAATCTGTCCTTAGGTAACTTGCACAAGGTCACACAGAAAAGTTGTAGCTGAGTAGGGTCTTGAAGCCAGATTTCCCACATCCTCCAGTAGTGCCCCAATCACTGGACATTTTTGGGACAGCTGAATTTTGATTTGAATTTGGCATGAATCTGAGAAGTCACTGAGAAATTCAGTGGATATCATGCAAATTCCATTACCTTTCTTCTGATCTGACAAAACTCAACTGCCTTCCCCCTTCCCATCCTTGTGGGCTGGTCCATGAAATTCCCCTGCTTCTTATGGTCCTAAATTTGCACTTGGGGCTGAGAGACAGTCCCATAATGCATTCTGCCAAAGGCAATCTCTTGTACCATTTAGCTGCCCCTTGAAAGTATTGGGAGCTGACCAGGGAAAACTTTGAGGGAAGGTTTCATAGAGCGAGAGTGGAATTCTTGGGTTGGCAGCCCAGGCTGAGTTTCTCTTGTGTAACCAAACTCAAAGCTATGTGAATTCCTTATGAATTCGGGATTCATTATGACAGCTTTGCTCCAGGATTAATAACTATGACGCTTAGATACAATCGTGCATGGTTTTGTGCATTGAACTCTCATTGACATCAGTGGGTATCCTGCATGCAGTGAAGCAATAGGGTTGGCCTTAGTTCTTCACTAAGTGTGTTATGTTTTTCAATCAACACTTTCTTAAAATTGCTGCAGTACAGCTGCATTTCATTTCAGTGTCCCTTTAGACACCTAACAGGATTTTCATCTAGCAGAGGAGGGATTCATGTAAAAGTGTAAACTGACATTGAAATTTGTAAATGTCTTTCACTCTGGTAAGAGCGAAATACCTAAATGACAACTAATTAGCTCTCAGCTAAAAAGTTCCTTTAGTGAGGCTGAATGAGATTAACATTAAAAAATAACCTGATTAACTGAAAAGTCTTTATTACTGACCTGTTGAGGATTTTGCTGGATGGTTTGCTCCACAAATTGGCCTTAATAGGACAAGGGCAGGAAATTTGCTGCACAAACTGCACAGAAGTCTAGCATTATAAAGCCTGCATCACAATGAGTTCACTTACAATAGCAGGGAAGGTGGATGAAATCAAGTGTTTTCTCCTATCCTTAACTGGCTTTCAAACCAAAAAGGCTTATGATGTGAGAATGGTGGCAATAAAAATGATTGCCACTTACAAACTGTCTTGATTCCTTCTCTGGCCTTCTACTTTCTCTTCCTTTTGGATTTGAAAAATAGCCTCATTAAAGAGGGTCTGCCGGTTTTTCTATGCACCAAAATGAGCATAAAGACAATGATACAATGATAATTATCCAAATGGCTCTGAACAAGACCACAAGGTCAAAATTTTGGTGGTGCTGTTGCACAAGGCCCTAAAGGACAATAAAATGTAATGATATTTCTTTGTGAGATTTAGCACTTGTTATGGATATATAATTATCATTTCAATCTGTGCTTAGTTACCAAGATACTTTAGAAATATCTACAACAGCTAGTTAGCTAGCTAGCTGAGTCCTGGCCCTTTAAAGTGCTCCCTTATCCCGATGGAAAGGAGTGGGTTTATATAGAATCTCAGGCCTCGTTCCTCAGATTCAGATGTGCTCCCGTTGGCAGGGCCACACAGATGTTTCTGGAACCCCGGGGTAAAGTCTGAAACTGAGCCCCACCCACTCTTCCAAAAGCCTGATCCCCCTGGCCCATGAGCCTACACTATACCCTCCCAGGAAGCTCAGCCCTCGAGCGTGCGCCTCTACTGGTCCCTCCCAGGATCCCTGCCTCCCCTCCCTGCTCGTTGGTGAGCCTCATCCTTGAATGGTGGGTCTATTCTGCTTCTTGGACAGTCCCAGCACTGAGAAGAGCCGCTGTGGTTTCAGCAGCCAGCAGGTGAGGGCTTGGCTCGCAGCGCTCTAGATATAGTGATGTTGTGACCCCATGTGCCAGATCTCAATGCTACTCACTCAAATGTGGGCCAACCCCCACAATGTTGTTCCATGGATTTGGGGAACAGGGGGCACAGGACAAACTGCCCCTTTTGTCCCCCCACTCCAGGCTGTCTAGCTGGCTTTTGTGAACCCCATTGTGAGACACCTCTCTATCCCCATTCAGTGTATGGGGAGCCTAGAGCTGAACTCAGGCTTTGTGAACCCTGATTTTCTAGGCATGTTGTTAGGGGGCTTATTCCTTCACACTCTCACTTCCCTGGTCCTTCTCACATGAACAGAGAGCAACAATACCCGAAGTCCAAAGGTGCAAACAATTCAATGTTTATTGGGGTGAACTTCCAGCAAGCATGATTCCAGTTTCCTTCCTTAGTGTCCCCCTTCCCAGCTCTGATACCACAAAGCCTTGCCTGTGTCCCTGTTCCCATTCCCTGTTCCCATTCCCCCCCCCTTAGCAAAACATGATCCCAATTCCCCCATGCCCAGTCCCTGTTCCCATTCCCCCCCTTACTTCCTGATTGACTGCAGAGTATATAGTAAAACTTGAGTTCTGCTTATCTATACTTTAACCAATCATTTTACTGAAATTTAACTAACCAATCCTGACACATTGTAACATGGTTATTTAACCAATTATATCCCACCACCTTAACTGGTTTAAACCCAACAAAATTAATTATACAGCAGACAGAAACAATTACAGAACCAGACAGAGACCATGCAAATAAACATACAAAACAATACAAAAGCAAGGATTTTACATCCCAGCTATTAATAAGTGAGTTCTTGCCAGACAGGATGCCATCAAACTAAGTTTCCTTTTACATCTTCTAGGCTCTTCCCTTTCTCTGGAGGTGATAGGAATACAATCCTATCCTGATATTCCTAACAGCCCAATAGCACCTTATTTCAATGTGACTAGTGTGAAATTTAAGAATGTGACCATACATTTCCCGGTTTATGGCTGCCTCTGCTGCTTAGCCGAAGGCCTTAGCCTAAGAACCAGGCCTCAGACTGTCCCTTACACATACAGAGAGTGATTTTGATTCTTTCTTTTATACCTCTATAACTAGCTAAGTAATAAGAATGCACCTAAATTCTTAAAGTATAGGCCTTTACAAACAGGCTTGAATATCTATATCCTAACACTAGTGAATAAGCTCGTTAGGGCTGGGACTGTTCTGTTGTATATTTTTATAACACCTAGCACAATGGGGTTCTGGTCCATGCCTAGAGCTTCTAGGCACTATGGGAATACAAATAATAAGTAGTGATAATAGTAGCCATCGACAAATTGACTAGATAATTCTCTGGCTTTGGGGTTTAAATAAGCCACCTTAAAACCCTCTGTGCAAATTTAAAGGGATCTAATGGACCTGCTTAGCACATAAATAGTCTCCCCCCCCCATTGATTTCCCCTGAATGAGACAAAGTCTCAGAAATAGGACTAAGTATACTGAATTATATCTGATTACGAATAGTGTTTCATAGTATTCCATATAGTTGCAGTCTAACCAAATGCCTCAAACTTCTACAGTCTCAATGAAAAGAAATTAAAAGGAATAAAATCAATACTTATCTAGTTTGTGTGTACTCAGCGACTGAAAAGGTAGGTTTTCATATTGAATAGATTCAAGCTCCCGCATTACTGATTGCTTAAATGCAGGACTCTTACCATAGTTGTTCACTAATTAACAGCATGCACAATTACACCCAGGGGACCAAAAAAAAAACCCCAAACAAAACTGGCAGAACTCTTAAAAATGAAATTACTACTCAAGTACTGACTACATAGTTTTTAAGTGGTCAGTTAGGTGAATAGCTAAGTGTGCCTTATAAGAGGCTAGGAACTGATATAGAGCTTATGTATCAGGTTGCTATGCAAAGAAAAGCTCTTGTGCGTAGGTGTGTATTGATACTTATCTATTTACTGTATTACCTTTCTCTCAACATACATATATTTATATATAGAGTCTGTGTAACATATTTCCTGCTGCCAACTAATCTAGCACAAATTGCTGCTTTGCAGAGTATCTTGTGGAAAATACATGGACACTCAAGTAAAAATAAGAGCAGTGTGGAGCATTAATGCAGAGAATGAATTTTATGGCACTGGAGTGGGACTAAGGAGGTCTGGGTCCATTTCTCAGCACTTATACAGACTTTCTATGTGACCCTGGGTAAGCCAGTTAGGGGAAAGTTTTCAAAACTGCCTAAGTAAGTCACGTAGGTGCTTTAAAAAATGTTACGCTTAATCTCCCTGGGCCTCCTCCATTCCTTACAATAACACTTCCTTTCTCGCAGGCTTTGTCTGTCTAGTCTATTCAAAATGCAGGGATTGTCTCCTACTATATATTTTGCCCAGGGCCTAATGCAATGGGGCCTTTCACTGGAGCCTATATGCACTACTAAAATACTGTAATTCTGAATGCTTGAGTATGTGAGTATTTGGATCTACACTATTAAGTGTTGAATGTTATGGAATGTTATTTCTTTGGAAAAGTAATTCTCCCTGTGTTTATAATAATAAGTGAGATTCAGTTTGAGCCTCGTGTCACTATACTTTGTTTACCCTCAATACACCTGTTCTATATATGTTTCTATTGTATATAGGTTTTTATACCACACTCATCATCAGAGAATCTTTCCCCTGAATGGGTATCTGAACTAGTTATGCGATGGACCTCTGGTTCCATGCTTCAGTAACCTCCCTCCAGCAAGTCAGAGCTACATCTTTTTCTGAGCGCTGGCCACATAGATACAAAGTTCTCCCTCTCATCAGACTTTGAGTCGTCTGCCTCTGCTCCAGGGCTTCTGCTCATCAGAGCCCTTGCATGAGGGCACATAGGAACCCCTACCAAGGTTTGAATGGGCAATATCACATAATGAAAGACCTACAGGAATGCTGAAGCTAGGGGGTAAAATCCATATCCTCAAGGCCAGGGTGTTTCCATCACATTGTGCAGTCAGGGTGGAGGGTTTGGCAACCTTTAGAGCAGGTGGGGACATTGACCTTTCAACCCACATAGGAATCCTCCAGATCCTAAGGCTTCTGTAAAGAGACTTTATGGTACTTTCTAGACTCCCTTTCCCCTTAATAAACATCAAATGAAGTCTGAAGATACTTAACAGAAGCTCTGTAACAGGCCTCTGTTCATGTATAGCCTAGATATTACCAAAACCCAGTGCTTTATAGGCAGAGAAATCCTGTATCAAAATCCTAAACCTGTGGTTATGACATCACAGCCTTGTGTAATAGAAATGATTGTGATATCCAAAGACCAATATTATCTTCACTGCAGAATCAAATATTAGGAGGAAACGATGGACTGTGAGGGAGGGAAGTCCACTGTTTAAACATATACTAATATAAGAGGCCTATAACTTTTATATTTTTTACTGGACCGAAAGAAGTAAACAGCATAATAAACAAGGATCAAACCTATGTTGTCAGAAGCTAGGAAATGTGAAAATGAACCGGAATTTCAGATTGGATTGGATTGCTATGATTTAGTATACATAAATTTACCTGATCTCTTGTTCATTCACTGGGAAAAGGGGGTGAGGGGGGTGAGAGAAAGTGGTTTGTTTTCCCCACTTTCTCTCACTTTTTTCTAGCATTATCCAGTGAAGAAAATCGTTTTTAAAAAGTGAGAAAGAAAAGAAAGAATGCAAGAATGAAAGAAAACGAGAGAGTGAGTGGCATTGCTCCTCCACAGTTTCAAAAATATTTAATGTTTTACTGACATTTCCTTTTGAAATTTAGTCAAAAATGAAAAATGTCAATGACAATTTTTTGTTCCATGAAAAATATCACCATAATCGAAACTACATTTTTCAACAAAATTTCAACCAGCTTTAGCTGTGTGGACATAAAGCATGGATTGCTCTGAAGTAGTGACAGTTCTACTGGGATCACTTCAAGCCCTGGCTATATCAGTTAGTTGGGAAAAACCTAAAAGGAGAGAGGGAGCCAAAAAATAAAAGCTCCACACAAACAGGCCATAAGCCAGTCGATGGGATTGGAGTTATGTCAGGCCAGAGAGTAAGTATCAGGTAGCCTGATGTGAAAGATTTCCTGACTGTGGACTAGATTTTGAACTGCATGATGAATCAAGCAGAAATACATGGCAAGTGAAGGAGAGCACATTAGCATATCACTAGTCCCAACAAAAGTGGTTTCAATTACTAGAATCAGGTGACCGTTCTGCTGACTTGGTTGGCCTGCTGTGTTGCCAGAGGACCAGATCCTCAGCTGGTATAAAAATCATTGAAGTCAGTGGAGCTATGTTGAGTTATAGTGGTTGAGAATTTGGCTTTGTATTCTCTAAAGTGTCTGTGAAGACTGAGGAGGAGAGCAGCAGTCTGTATTCTATAGTACTACACAGAAGGACTCTGGGTCAGAAAAATGCTCGTTTGATAATATATTATGTACCAGCGGGGACTTGGCTGGCAACAATATGATAGTCCTGCTGCCAGATTCTGTATTTTTTATGATGTGTTCAGACTCAAATCCCTGTATTCAAATAGCACTAAACTTTGGGAGAATTAGGGCCCAGATCAAAAATTTGTGACTTGATTGAACTCTAATTCTGCATGTGTGGTAATTTAATTTACAGCACAGTTTCTAAAAGCTGCCCAAACTCTATGGCACATGGCCACTAGACTGGTTTTTAGCATGCCTTCCCTGGTAGAATAACAAGCAGCCCACAAAGTTTTTTTTTTCAAGGTTGCATTCACTCTTGGTGAAATTCCCTCAAGCCACATAAAGTGTGAGGTCCACATTCTCCTCTGGCAGAAAAGTGTAGCTTCACTGACTTTAATGCTCCATTGACTTCAATGGAGCTATTTTGATATACACCAGCTGAGGATCTGGTCCTGTGCAGATATATGTAGGCCCAAAACCAGGGTGAAGGATTCCTCTCAGGACTACTTTAAGGGCAAGGTCTGACAGCTTCTCTGGGCTGGACTAGCAGCTCTTCTGGGATGAAAAAACAGCTGCAGCCCCTGCACACCAGTTATATAGGCTACTAGGGCCATTGCATGCACTTAAACATTTGCCTGATGCCCTCGCCCTTGCTTGCCCCTGGCCCACTCCCATTACATCTTGCCAGTGCACAGAACCTTTCTCTAATGCAAAGGGGTTGTGAAGGCATCCTTGTGTGTCTGCCACCAGTGCAGCCCCTATGAAGGAGGTAAGAGGTGTGAAGGATCCTTGTGCAGGCTGTCTGCACCATGGGTGAGTTTCACCGTCTACACAGCTCTCCTCTATGCTGAATTTTTAAATGGCTTCCAGTTACAATAACCATGAACTTAATTTATGAGGGTTGGCGGGGGGGGAGGAAGGTAATTTCTCAAAAGTCCTGGGAAGAATAGTGAAGGTCACAAAATCTTGACTGAACTGCACTGACTCCATTCATTCCTGTTACATGAAACTACATCAGTCCTCGGAAATCCCGGATATTTGCATTGTGGCATCTGATTAACAAAAAAGCACCATCTGATTATATTTCTAATGTACTAAGATTGGTCTTTGACATTTGGTAAAACAGTCAATCTAATTTTACAATTGGAAAAAGAAAAATGTAAATACGTTTGGAAGATATACAAGTGAAGCCCCTTTCTGCAACTTTCTAATCAGCTAAGACACTTTGAACTAAGAGAAAAGAGAAGATGCAAGAAAGCCCTTGTTAAGCAGCATGGTAATCAGTTATGAGAGGAGTATAAATGAAATTGACTTTCCTTTCCCCCCCACCCCCCAAGAGAGCTGTGCTGTGATCCATGATTCTTGTATAACCCCTGTTTACATTTCACTGCCTCCAGGTATTAAATGTAGGCTTAATAGAGCCAGTGACAGGCTGTATGACTAATTACTTGAGCTTCTGACTCTGTTCTGCTCAGAAAAGACTGAGTATCTATTGACATCGGTGTACCCACCTCTATGTTTTGAATATTGATCATCCTTTGGCACTGATGGGAGAGCCACTGCAACTGAGAAAATTAGGCAATTATATGTACAGAAAGACATGTGACAATGAAGAATTGGACTAAAAATTTGCCTTTGAAAGATATATGGGACCCAAGTTTGGTCTTAATTTGGAACTAAAATGGCTCTCCACTAATATTTCCCAAAGCAATCTTCCACATTTGTCATACCACCCAGACAGGTTCCACTATGCTCTATCCCAGTTCTTAGATTTCTCTTCTTTCTTAGTGGTGGATTTTGTCTTTCATCTTGAGCTTTCTCATTCGTCTAAAACAACAACCGAGGCAGCAAATAGAATGAAATGGACACTATCAAGATATTTTTCATCATTTTTATAACATTTTTATCTCTTACTGTTGTTTATAAATAACAACCCTATCAAGCTTAAAAATAAAATCTGTTTCCATACAGAGAAGTGCATTTCTCAGATTTTTCCCTAATAGTTTGATACTATCAAAAGCAGAGCTGCCTGCATTGGTTTGTTGTTGTAGGGTTATCCACAGCTACTGATCAGGGCATATTTGTTGTAGAAATGTTCAAGAGTTCTGGGCAGACTGTTCTGATTTGTTTTTAAAGAACCATTTTAGCATTTTAATGGAAAGATACAAACTATTCAAGGTGAGACCAACAAGATATTTTTCTTGTAACCCTACTTTCTTAGCTGACACTTTGACCTCAGAGTAGATACAGGTTGGCAACAGAATAGTGTTAATGTAAGATATTATGTTTTAGAAGATGTATGTTGTATAATGGTTTTAAACAGTACTTGAGATGGATTCCTTGCTGTTGTGTTTAGCAGTTAGTGACCTGATAAGCAATTGACACAATCTCCCATCTGGCTGCTGAAGTTGTGTGCGCATCCAAAACCTTAGCAGAGATGACCCTTGAACCAGGACCTTCGTGTCAGGAGGCAACAGTTCTATAAAGCCTGACTCCAATGAAGTCAATGGTAAATTTTCTATTAACTCCAAATGACTCCTTATGTGAGCCAAGAAGGAGCATCTTGCTGACCAAACTGCCTGTTAGAAACACATGACATCTGCATTATCTGCCTGATCCAAAGCTCATTGAAGTCAGTAAGTTTTCCCATTGACATTGATGATCTTTGAATCAACCTGTCTCTATTTAGGTAGTGAAATCATTCCACTGTCTAAGCAGCAGCTGTATGATGAATACTGTGTTTATTCTTCTTGTAGTGTCTGCCAGTGATTATGCTGTAGGTTACAATTATCAGGCAATTCCTGGTTGATATGGAATCAGTGCTGCAGTATTTATCTTCACCTCTATCATTATCTCCTTTCATCTGTTAGGTAAAGCCTAGTATAGTAAGACAAGTAAGTGATGCATACAGTCGGGTACTCCAAAGAGTAGGATCTCTGCACTGAGGATCTTGTGCACTTTGAACAGGGGTGAAAGGAACTTAATGGACTTACCAGTCTGCAAGGTGGCCAGGGTCCTGGGCAAGGTGGGAGAGGGCGTTCTAGGCCCCCAGAAGGGGCAGGGCCTCAGGCGGAAGGGGCGGGGCTGGGGCTAGACTCCCCCAGCCAGCGCTTCAGAGCTCCCCGGCCTGCGCTGCCCGGGGCTCTGGCGGCGATTTAAAGGGCCCGGTGCTTCAGGCCCTTTAAATCGTTGCCAGAGCCCTGGGGCTCCCGGCCACCGCCGCTGCTACCACAGCAGCGGCTGGAGGCCTGGTCCCTTTAGTCACCACTGGAGCCCAGGAGTAGTGGTGGCGGCTGAGAGCCCTGGGCCCTTTAAATCACCACCAGGGCCCTGGGGTAGTGGCGGCAGTGGCTGGGAGCCCCAGGACTCCGGCAGTGATTTAAAGGGTCAGGGGCTCCGGCTGCTGCCGGGAGCCCCAGGCCCTTTTAAATCGCTGGGCCCCAGGGCAGCTGCCCCTTTTGCTTCCCCCCATCAGCGGCCCTGCTGTGTATCAGCGGCCACTTTCTTACTGGTACCCTGGACCGGACCAGACCGGCTTACTTTCACCTCTGACTTTGAATAACTTCATATGGCTTTATGTCATTTTACCTGCAAAGAGAGTAAAAGACAGCTTTAAAGCCCTATGCCGTTCCATTGCTATATTAAAACCTGGATGTGTTCAATTTTCATGAAGATTAGAAGCTGAAGTTTTGTTACCTGTTTTATAGAAGTCTTTACCAGACTTTATGGCTGCCACTTCCACTTTGGAAAAAATAAAAGTAAGAAAGCATGACTCACAAGAAGCCATTTAAGATGAATGGAATAAAACAGAAGACTGATCTCTTTTGTTACCCAACATTTAACCAGGGCCGGCTCCAGGGTTTTGGCCGCTCCAAGCAGCCAAAAAAAAAAGCCGCGATCGTGATCTGCGGTGGCAATTCGGCGCAAGGTCCTTCACTCTGAGCCGGAGTGAGGAACCGTCTGCCGAATTGCCGCCGAATAGCTGGACGTCCCGCCCCTCTCCGGAGTGGCTGCCCCAAGCACCTGCTTGACAAGCTGGTGCCTGGAGCCGGCCCTGCATTTAACTCACAGATTTCAAATAAAAAGCATTGTTTTCCACTCTGTGCCCCATTTATTGCCTTTTCTTTCTCCCGCCCCCCGTTCATTTGCTTTCATTTTATGTCTTGAAATATTAAGGGGCAGTCAGCTTAGGGGAAGGGAAGGGCCTAAAAACGGGGATTACAGATGAAAACTGTGAACCTGGGCCAATAGAAGTTTTTCCAATAGTCCAGAGCCAGTGACTAGTGATGGGCAAAGCACTTAAAGTGTTCTTTTTAAAAATAATCTTCAAACATTCACCTCTCCCTAGAAGTTTCACTTCACAGGTATTTGTGCGAATAAATGTGGAAAATTTCAGTCCAAAAGAATTTCGATTTCTAAAGTTATGAGTAACTGATAAAGGATTTCTTTTTTAATGGAAATCACAATTACAAAATTAACTTAAATGTTAGCTACAAAGTGGATATTATGGGCCAGATCTTTACCTGGCATAAAGTCGCATAGCTCCATTAAAACCAATGGAGCTATGCCACTTTACACCAAATGATAATCTGACCCTATTGTATTCGGCCAGAAATTGCTATAAATCCTCCTCTTGATATTAACCCAGCTAATGTAAACAGTTAATTAGTTGAAATGTGGCCTGAATCATAGAAATTACACATAGAAGAGACCTCTTGGGTCATTTAGACCAGTGTTTCTCTACCTTTTTGATACCAGGGACCAACTTGCTGCCTTCCTAAACTATCACAGGAAGATCTCAGGGACCATTGCTGGTCTGTTCGTTGAGAAACACTGATTTACACCATCCCTGCTAATGCAGGATTGTTCTTCACAGTATATTTTGTTTTCTCCAATGCTTTGTCCAGTACTCTTTTAGTAATCTCTAATAATAGAACTTACATCAGCTCCTTTTGTAGACTGGTCCACAGACTGGTAGCCCTCACTGTCAGGAGGAGTTTGTGATATGTTCTCTAAATTTCTTCTGCTTCATACTTCTTGTACCACCCTAAAATTCTGTCCTCACTTCATAGATGTCTCTTAGCCAAGCGGTGCATATATACAGGGCCTGATCCGAATCCCACTGAAGTTAATTGGAGACTTTCAACTGATTACAGTGGGCATTGGATCAGACTCCTAAATCTTTGAATCTTTCCTCACAAGCCAATCCCTCAAAATCCTGGTGGTGAGGGGAGGGGTCCTTCCCTCTAATGTGGCTAAAAGTACATAGTGACATCAAATCCTGCCATCTCTAATGATGACAGCTTCAAAGGGTTTAGATTTTGGATTCAATTGAGAAAAGTACCAGAGTTCAGTTTGTGTGTGCCTCATGTTTTGAACAAAGTTTTGGCAACCTTTGGCATGTTGCCCGTCAGGGAAATTGGCTTGCGGGCCGGGACAGTTTGTTTACCTGCAGCGTCTGCAGGTTCGGCCGATCGCAGCTCCCACTGGCCACAATTTGCTGTTCCAGGCCAATGGGGGTTGCGGGAAGTGGCGCGGGCCGAGGGATGTGCTGGCTGCCGCTTCCAGCAGCCTGCATTGGTCTGGAATGGCGAACTGCGGCCAGTGGGAGCTGTGATCTGCCGAATCTGCAGATGCTGCAGGTAAACAAACTGCCCCATCCCGTCAGCGGATTTCCCTGACAGGCTGCGTGCCAAAGGTTGCCAATCCCTGTAATATAACATTCTTTCTTAATGGACTCTTCCAGTTAGCATATTCCTATATTTGCCTCTACAAAGCATTTGGTGCTTGGATTGAGTAGAAAAAGGGTGGTTGAGGTCCTCTCCTCCTCTCGAGGCCCTCTCTCCTTGTGGAGCCTTAATATAAAACATCTCCATATGAATAAACATCTTTTGTTGGTTTACTCTGGAACTACGGCCCCTGCCTTAATTAAGTGGATTCTCATAAAAGAGGAATCCAGCTCCAGAACCCTATCACAAGAGAGCAAAGAATAAGCTAGTATTCATGTTACATTGATATCTAATCCTTGATGTGGAAGCAGAATCCATGAAAGCTTCCCTTTGTTTGATAATAATTTGCACCCAGTCTGACTCCGATGGCTGTGGTTTTGGTTAATATTTTAGCTGCTACCTTTTCAATCTTAAATCTACCCCACACACCTCATTTATCCCACCCTTTTCTTTTCACTTTCCCAAACTTTGCGTTCCTTTTCCTTCTTAGCTTTTATTTTAATTGGGCCTCAGCTGCTTCTTCATAGCTGGCAGTTCTGAAATGTTCCCCCATATTTCTTTGATGCTGCTCTTTACAGACATGCTCAGCCTCACCACCTGAGCACGACTGAACAATAACCAATTCATCTTCCTGTTTAAGCTCCTTTATAGGTATTATTTCTGGAATCTTCAGTCATATTATGGAGGGGGAAATTATTCCTTGGTTCCTCCTTTCATTTCTAAGAATACATTTCAAAGAAGGATTTTCACAGTGAAGGCAAAATTTCAATTACATCAGACTTAAATGAAGTAATAATAATAATAATACTAATAAACACTAATAATAGGAACGGGCCATATACTAAGGTCTTTGGTCTGTACTCAGTCCTTACTCAGGTGAATCCCCCACTGGCTTCAAAGTGAAAGCTGTTTAAAAATCTCATCTCAGGACTTGGTATATTCTTATAACTCAAGATTTATTATTATTCTTCACCTGCAGGTCAATGATTCATATCCAGCCCAATTTGATTAGTCACCAAAATCCATTATCTCATGACTAGTGGATGGTTTGTGTGATGTTAGTTTAGTGGTCTTGGTCCAGTTCTTAGTGCACACAGGAACTAGCAGTAACCTGCACAATTCTGCCCTAGACTCACATTTACACAAAGTTTGGAATTTGGTCAGATTCAGGATTATGGTTCAATTCCCCTTTTTCCTGAACCAAATCATCACACTGAGCCGTAATTGCCACCCTTCTTGGCAAATCTCTGCAAAGAAGTCATGTAGTGAGTGGACATGGAGACTGAACTATCCCCTTCTCCCTGGAGTGGTTCTTCCAGGTCAGGTTGGACCACACTAACAGGGCAGTGTGGAAAGCGTGCACCACTGCTATCTCTGCCCCACCCTTGCTGTGCATAGAGCACTACTGTCTGGCAATGCTCATGAGAAAGGGAATTGACACATGCAATTAAAATATAATTGAATTAGAATAATAATAATAAAAGTAGTTCTAGTGCACTCTTCCCTCAACAAAAGTGCCTGGGCAACTTCATGGGTAATTTAAATAGAACTGCAATAATAAATAAATACAAGGTGAAAGATATAAAAAGAGCATAATGCTTCATGAAATACTAGCTATAAAAACAAAATACAGAACTGTGAATAAATGCATGAATAAAACACTTAGGGCTAGATTTTCAAAAGTATGTAGGAGCGTAAAGATGCAGGTAAGCACCTGGTGGGATTTCAGAAGTGCCCAGTTTCCACTAAAAATCAAAAGCCAATTAAAATCCCACTAGGCACCTATCTATATCTGTAGGTACCTGAATGTCTTTACAAATCTGGTCCTTGGGCCTTGATCTTGCAAAGGCTTACTCCCATGCTTAACTTTACCTGCTATGAAGTCAGGCAAACTACTCACAGTGTGCAAAGTTAAATATATGCACAAATCTTTGCAAGAGCTTGGCTTTATGAAGCAAAAGACAATTTATAACATTCTCTCTTCCAGAATGAGACGTGACGGTCAGTGAGAGATGGTCATTGCAGTCCTCTCTTCTGCAAGTCACCACTTGGTACAATTACTAAAGCCATTGCCATGTTATCCAAGGCCTTGCCTGTGAAGACTCTAGGTTAACTCGGATTTGTAGTACTGTAACCTTAGCTACTCTTCAAAGGTCTCATCCAATGTACTCTGAAGTGAATGGGAGTCTCTCCATTGAGCTCAGTAGGTGCTGGATTAGGCCGCAACTCAGTACTCCTTTGAAAGTGTGCCCTGAGTGCTTTGCTGTGGCTGGCAGGCTGTTCAGATAAGTTCTGCTGGTGCTTTGGTGCCTCCTGCTAGTATGTTAGGGTGACCAGACACAAAGTGTGAAAAATCAGGACAGGGGTGGGGGGTAATGGGAGCCTATATAAGAAAAAGACCCAAAAATCGGGACTGTCCCTATAAAATCGGGACATCTGGTCACCCTATAGTATGTGGACATATGCCCAGCATGCTCTGAAGTACTGATGCTATGTCTGGATTCTTTGTCTATAAGAATGATTTATTTTTGTATTAATATCTGTGAACACAGAATCCAGATTAAAGTAATTTTACCCTCATTTTTTCTGAGTGGGACAATGTTAAAGCTGCCTCGGGGCAGAACCACCTTTGGGTTTTTCTCCATAACAGTCCATATTCTTTTCCAGTTTGACTCTGTAACAAAAACCTAATGCTCTACTGTTAATATCCCAATCATATCTGGGCAAGAAACGGTGATGTGGCAACACAGACTTTGAACTGTAGAGCAGATTCTAGCAGAAAAAGAGGCTGAGTTGTGACAGGGAAAGGCCTTTATTAAAAGCACAAATGTCATGAATAAAAGCAACAGTAACTCAGAAAAATACCAGCCAGGTGCATCCATTCATTCTCTTTTTTTAGGTCTGATCTAGCATGACAATATTCCTATTAAAAAAGCCAAGTCTGACAGCTACGGCCTGTCTGTTCCCAGGGGATTTACCTTCCTTGCGCAAAATCCAACCCTTTCCCTACTAGACATTTTTTTTTCATATTACTCAATTTCTACTTAATTATAAACCCAACAGTGTTAGTTTCAAAGCCCCCTTTACATTTTACGTCCCTTCAGTGTCTCTTTATTGGGTTTGATGATATGATGCTCATTTGACTTCTGGGAAGAACATGCCATTATTCAATAGCCTATATACTGGTTCTTCAAGCAGTTTCTTACCCAGTCTCCCTTACAATGTCTCCATCACTAACTTCTCTGAATGCTTTCACATTTTTCAGAAATAATTCTTTGCAAGCCTAAATTTTAGTGGTTCCCACAAACGGTCACACCATTGCAACCCAGCTCTATCCCCAGGCTTTAGATTGTGGTTATGGTTAGAAAAGTGACTATCCAAAAATGGCACCTTGTTAATATACCTGCTTCATGTGAGTCTTTGAGTCCTATCATCTTTCTTTAATGTCAAAAAACAGTTGTTATTCCAGCTATTACTACAGAAGCAGTAAAGCTATTGAACAACACAATTGCCATCAAAATTTACATGAATATTTATTCAAATAAAGAACTGAATTCACCTCAATTTCATAGATTCCAAGACCAGAATGGACCAATGTGAACATCTAGTCTAGTGACCTCCTGTATAACACAGGCCAAAGCACTTCCTCAAAATCATTCCTAGAACATATCTTTTAGAAAAACATCCCATCTTGATTTAAAAATGGTCAATGATGGAGAATCCACCATGACCCTTGGAATATTCCAGTTGTCAATTACTCTCACTGTTAAAATTGTACGTATTATTTCCAGTGTGAATTTGTCTATCTTAACTTCCAGCCACTGAATCATGTTATCATCTTTCTCTGCAAGATTGAAGAACCCATTATTAAATATTTATTCCTCATGTAGGCACTTATAAACTAATCAAGTCATGCCTTAACCTTCTCGTTGTTAAGCTAAATAGATCGAGCTCCTTGTGTCTATCACTATAAGGCATGTTTTCTAATCCTTCAGCATTCTCCTGGCTCTTCTCTGAACCCTCCTTAATTTATCAACATCCTTCTTGAATAGTGGACACCAGAACTGGACACCAATATTCCAATAGTGGTCGCACCAGGTTATTTTAGCTCTTCCAAATACAGAGCTAAAATAACCTCTGTACTCCTCCTCGAGATTCCCCTGTTTATGCATTCAAAGATTGCATTAGCCTTTTTGGCCACAGCCTTGCACTAGGAGTTCATGTTCAGCTAATTATCCACCAGGATCCCCAAATCTTTTTCATAGTCACTGCTTCCCAGGATAGAGTCTCCCAACGTATAAGTATTCTTTATTCCTATATGTATACATTTACATTTAGCCATATTAAAACACACATTGTTTGCATACACTCAGCTTACTGAGTGATCTAGAACACTCTGTATCATTTACCTGTCCTCCTCACTATTTACCACTTCCCCAATTTTTGTCATCTGCAAACTTTATCATGATGATTTTATGTTTTCTCCCAGATCATTAATAAAATGTTAAATAGTGTAGTACCAAGAACTTATCCCTGCCAGAACCTACTAGAAACATACGTCAGATGAGCATTGCCCATTTTCAATTACATTTTGAGACCTATCAGTTAGTCAGTTTTTAATCCATTTAATGTGTGCCATGTAAATGTTATATCATTCTAGTTATTTTTAATCAAAATGTCATGTGGTGCCAAGTCAAATGCCTTATAGAAGTCTAAGTATAATACATCAACATTCTTAGTGCCTCTTTTGTGTTGCTGGTAGAAGTGTGTGTATTTGTGTATTATATGCTGTATGTACACATGAACACTGGATTGTGAAACAAGCCCAAGAGTTGGTAAAATGTGTGATATCACCTTTAGATTCATATATACAGACTACATATTCTAACCTGGGTTCCTAAAGTTAGGCTAAAAATGCAAATGTAGATATCTAAATAAAAGCTATTGGGTAAAATTCTGAACCCACTAAAGACCTTCCATTGACTTCAATAGGGCTATCAATAACTGCTCTAAAATAAGGATGTTACGCTCCGTATTTTCAAACATGCTGGGAAACTGCTGCTTCTCTTGAAGTTGATTGTCTACATGCATAAGTAATACACACAGAGACACGCATACACTCACACAGAGTGCAGGACACTAAGTATAATTGTTTGTATAATTGTTTGCAATAAATTTATCCACTGTGAACTCATGTTAAATTAACTTACACAAGGGAAATGTTACTTTTTAGTCTCCTCTACAGTGTGTGTATGTGTTTGGTGGTGATATGGTAAATTGTAGCCATGTAATAAATTGGATTGATCATGCACTTTTGGCTTCCTCACCTGCACTGAAACCTCTAATTCATCTCTGCTGAGACTGCTTCTGTAATTCCAAGCCTCTGAACAGCTTTCAGTAGGTACTATTTAAAGATCAAAACAAAAAATCCACAACACCAAACTGCCACAGAAAGTTTTCCTCTGATCCCCTCTGTATGTGAATTTCTCACTGGTGTGACACGCAGGGTGGACACTATTCATTTCTCAGCCATTGGCAGTCTTAAGGTTCAATAATATGTTATCAAGGCTAAAAATGAGAGCTTTACATTGTTGAAAATCCAGAATCTGCTTTTTTGGCAGGATAAGGTATTTTCTGCGGTCCTGGTAGAACATGAGGTATTTGGCCTTTGCTCCTACCAGAGCAGGGATTGGCAACCTTTGGCACACAGCTCGCCAGGGTAAGCACCCTGGTGGGCCGGGCTGGTTTCTTTACCTGCCACATCCGCAGGTTCAGCCGATCGTGGCTCCCACTGGCTGCGGTTCACTGCTCCATGCCAATGGGGGAGGCGGGAAGCGGTGGCCAGCACATCCCTCGGCCCATGCCGCTTCCCACAGCCCCCATTGTCCTGGGACGGTGAACTGCGGCAAGTGGGAGCCACGATCGGCCGAACCTGCGGACGCAGCAGGTAAACAAACTGGCCCGGCCTGCCAGGGTGCTTACCCTGGCAAGCCGTGTGCCAAAGGTTGCCGATCCCTGTGCCAGAATATTGTTGTGAAATGTGTCATATACAGAATATGGCTTTGATTCAGCAAAGCACTTAAGCAGTTATTTAACTTTAAGCACACAATTAAGTCCTGTGTTGAATAGATGTAATTAAACATATGCTTAGGTCCCACTGACTGCAGTGGAAGTTAAGCATGTTCTTAAGTATCGCTTTCATACTGGATTGGGGCACCTTTCTCAAACTCATGCCAATAAAGCCGTGGTCCCGCAATGAACTCAGAGAGATGAACCCCTGCCCCCGATGGAGCACCGTTCAAATCAGTAGGGTTCTGCATGTGTCTAAGGATCAGCTCATGCAAAGTTTGCTGAAGGAATGAGGCCAATATCTTTCTACCACATCCCAGCCCCATACATTCTTTCACTCTAGCAATCTGATTTATTTAGTCAGTACCTTTGGGGTGCCCTGTCTTTTGTCCATTCACTTTGGTGAATCTCACGATAAGGTCTGACGGGCATTTGGTTTTTTTTTTTTTTTTTTAAGATTTTTTTTTCATGTATTCACTGTGTAGGTTTTTTTCCAGCTCTCTGTGCAACACTTTAAATAATTGCCCTTTTCTGTTTAATTGGAATGACAAACAGTAGAATGTTAATTAACAAAAAATGTTCAGCGCAGAGCAAGTTAGCAGAACTGTAAAGAGGTCGTGATTTACAGTATTTGCACAACTTGCTTTTATAAAGAAATTGTTCTTCATTATAATAATGTCAAGAGAGCAAATAGGAAAAAAACGAAGAAAAGAACAAACTGTGTTGCATTAATAAGGAATTAATAGGCATTTGAAGTTGAACGTAATCCATTTTTATGTATTATTTCATACAAAGTTTATGGGATTCAGGATACCAGAAAATAAATAAAGGTAATGATTTCAAGGTAATGATCTACTGGGGGGTATGAATACTTAACAAAACTCTTAGTCTTATCTACTTCCCTGGCCCTAAAACCCGGGGGCTTTTTATTCCTTAATTTTTCTACTCACTCTTACATTACAAGATCAAAGTACTACATTAGGTGAAAGACAAACTATTACAGGTATTTTACAGTTACCATTAGAACCACCTTCTCAGCTGAAACTTTGCAAGACCTCCCTTTTTATGTTACAAAGCACAATTTAAAGCATTCCTCCAAACAGAGACCTGTCTACGTCTCTGAAAGACTCTACAGATCATGGCCCCTTGTGTTCTCCCACAGACTAATGTGTCTCATCACAGTCTGCAACTTTCTGAAAGGTGTCCAACATTTCCTTAGGTAATAACACTCTGCAAAACAAGCCATATTTTTTCAATCTTCCACTGCTATTTGTACCCTTGCTAGGGGGGCTACTCTACAGGTCACTAGAAGAACTGTGCAGTGTAGACATACTTAAGAGGTGAGTTTTGATGAGTGAGTCAGGCCAAGTAAGGAGCAGTGCTTTTCCTTCATTTGCAATTGATGTCCTGCCCTTGGATGGGAACAACAAACATGCTATTTGAAATGAATCAGGAAAGTCAGGACTCAGAGAACATAAAAGAATTATGCTAGGGGGCAGAGCCATGACAACTGTGCTTACTGTGCTGCCAGAAAACATTCATTATGAAGGTTTTATTCATGTGGGTGAGTGGGCGGTTTAGATGCCCTGGCTCACTTAAATGAGTGCATTTTCCTAATATAGTCTCTGTGGTACACAAGTGATCACTGAAAACTAGTAGCTGCCCCCAGTCTCTAGGATAACAGGTCTTGCAGTTTGTAATTTACAGATAGAGCTGGGTGAAAGACTTTGATTCTGATGAGTTTATTTATTATTTGGAATTGTTCAACTGAAACTTGATATGAACATATTTCAACATAAGGGTTATTCATGAACTATTTGCTTAGGAAATGTGCCAGGTCCTCAATAAGGCTGCTTTTGTGATGTTCCAGGTCTCAGACCCAGGCCAGGGAATCCCCCAACAACCATCACATTTACTGAAACTTGTGGGCTGAGAAGCTAATAGGACTATAGCCTCAGCCAGTGCACCCCCCTGATTGGGGGAATCACTCGGCTCCACCGGTTGGTCCAACCATGCCAGGTAAACCAGGAGGAAGCACAGAAAAGTTTGTTCGAGCAACAAGGTGATTTCCTGTTGTAGATGCATTGAACCCTGCTTGTGCCTGCCTCTTGCATCCAACTCTCTTACTGAATCCTGCTCTGCTCCTGGCTCTTGTCTTACCCCTGTCTTCACTCCTGTTCTTCCCATGCTCCTGCTCTGTGTTTGATCCTTGTCTCTCCTGCAGTTCCTGCCCTTACACCTCACCTTCAATCATCAGTTACCAGTCCTAGCTCTGACCCTGGCCTCCAACTTCTGACCCAGACTCTGGATTGATACTTGGCTCTGGCATTTGATGTCTGACCTTGGCTCTGACCCTCAGATTCAATTCCTGATTCTGACTCTGGCTTGCCCCCTGGCTCTGGTAATTGGCAATTGACTCTGGTGCTGACCGTTGGCTTTATTCCTCAACCAGTATGCCTGCTTCCCCTGCTAGACCTGACTCCTGCTCTAACTACAAGGCCAGACTGCCTACATCTTGGTCCATAACAGCTTTGTGGCACTCCAGTTGTACAAAACAGTCTTAAAGCTGACCTAAGTGGCCATCTGAAGATTCTTGGGAGGGGTTGAGCTGCTGTTGAATATCCTACTTCCTTCAGACCCTATAGAGCAGGAGGATGTGCTGTGAGTGTGTCAAGGAAAACAGAGGCAGCTAACAGGAGTTTTGAAGAGAGTAACTGTTGACACTGTGCTTGGAGGCAGCGGGATTTGGTGAGTTATGTGTTTGAGTCATCAGTTAGTTATCTGGTTGTCTGTTGGTTTGTTCTCTATGTATGGGGTATGTAGCTGGGCTGTGGGCCCCTGAGTGAGCAGGGTGCCTTACTAAAGCCCAAGAGACTCTAACCCAGGGAGCTTTGATCAGTGCCTTGCTAAAGACTGCAAGACTCCAATCCTTGGAACTTTGATCAGCTCAGCTGTTTAAAGTCTTAGAGGTTAATTGCTCCCTGACAGTCTGGGGTGGAGCTGAGCTGAGCTAATAGTGGGGTACAGGAGGAGTTTAGAGAGGGAGTGTGAGAGGCTTTCCTTCCAGGTTCAGTACTATATGTGATATCAAGATGGCCAGCGATGGAACAGTGGTGATGACCTGCAATGGATGTGCCATTTTCTCTTTCCTTCTTGAAGAGATAAGTGATTTCACGTGCATGAAGTGCAAGCTGGTGGCTGTGCCGGAGGAAAAGAATCTTGGATTGGAAGGGCAAGTACAGATGCTAATGAGAATTAGAAAAGTCGGGGAGTTCCTAGACAATCAGGTTTGGGAAACACCAGTACCCCAGAGTCAGGGAAGTATGGAACTGGGTACCAAGGAATCAGATAGAGAGGACATCAAAGAGGAGTCCTAACCACCAGAAGCAAGAAATCACAGCAGCATTCTACGTGGCTGGTGACAGATGAAGATGGACAGGTTGGCGTCATCAAAGATAAGAGGACTGGGAGGAATTCAACACAACTAGAAGTTTCACATTGATACCAGGTCTTCAACATGGAAACTTTAAAAGATAGCTCTCAAGAACCAAGGGAACAAAGAGATGTAGGGAACACACACATGGACGGCAGCTCAGTCCTACCTGTAAGCTTGCCTGCAAAGAGTTGTCCAACCATCAAAGGAAGACAGACAATCCTTGTTGGAGATTCAAAACTAAGAAGACTCAAAAGAATATTCTGCAAGGGACATGCAGAAAACAGGACAGTTGGCCTACCTTCCCAGAGCTAAGACATGAGATTTCATCCTAAGATTGGATAGACTTCTGAAGTCAATAGGCAAGGACCCATCAGATATTATTCTTATTGACACTGGACTGCAGGACATTTTGCAGATAGTAGATGACTTCAGGGAACTCAGAAAAGTACTGAAGAAGAAGGTGATCCAGGAGGTCTTCTGAGATACTTCCTGTCCCACAAGTGAATGAAGAAAGAAGGCAGAAGATTCTGGAAGTGAACTGATGGCTAGGTAAGTGGTGTACAGTGTAGGGTTTTTGTTTTGTGGAACATTGGTCCACCTTCTCTGTGGAGAGGGAGCTGAATAATTTAGATGGCCTCCACCTCAGTAGAAAGGGGACCAATCTTCTCGGGGACAGACTGGCTAGAATAGTCAGAAGGGGGCTAAACTAATAGCAAAAGAGGAAGGTAAAAAGAGGGAAGATATGAGCACTCAGAACAAAGTTGAGATGTTGGGAACAGAATCAAGGAGCCAAAGGACATGAAGAGAAGAAGTTCTTGAATTGCCTATACACCGATACTAGGGGCCTGGGTACCAAACAAGAGGAATTGGGATTGCTCATTTATAAGCATAAATTTGACCTAGGTAGTATTACTGAGTGGGATGATTCCCATTATGGAAATGTTAAAATCAATGGTTATAACCTATTTGGGAAGGATCGAGTGAGTAAAAAAAGAGGAGTGGTACTTTATGTCAAAAATGGCAATACCGGTTTCTGAGTCACTGATAACTCAGAAGTAAATGATCTTGAATGCATATGGATCAATATCCTAACAGATAAAGTACAAGATGGGGTATTAGTTGGTGTCTGCTACAGACCACCAAATCACACTAGGAACAGGATGACCACCTCCTTACATACCTATCTATAATGTGTAGGGGGGAAATTGTGTGATCGTGGAAGCCTGCTATCTGAGTGACATTCTGCCAGTACTAAAATATCCTTGGAATTTCTAGAGATTATTGATAAGAATTTTCTAACTCAAAAAGTGTTACAGTCAACACAGGGGATTCTTTATTAGACCTTGTCTTAACTGATAAAGAGAAACTGATCACAGATGAAAAATTAATGGTAGCTTAGGTACAAGTAATCATGACTTGATCACATGTATAATGTGCGAGTAGAATAAAGTCCAGACTGGTAATATATATACTTGGTGCTTTAATAAGACCAATTTCACAAAGCTGAAAACAATTTTGAGCCAAATCAGGTGAAATGTAGAATTCAATCAGAAAAATGTGACTGATAATTTGTAATCATTTAAGAACACCTTACTAGATGCCTCTCCCCTTAAGAAAACAAAAACAAAACAAAAACACTCATAATACCAAAATCAAGGAAGAAGGTCATTCTGGTTTAAGAAATAAAACTGGTTAGAGGTGAAGTGAAGGCAACTGTAAAAAAAGAAAAATAATATATAACAAATGAAAAAAAAAGGGAAGTTGATAGTAATGAATATAAATCAGAAGTTAGGAATTGTAGAAAATTGAGAAGGGAAGCAAAAGGCAACAAGGCAACATCTATGACCAGCAGAGTTAAAGACAATAAAAAAGTTTTTTTTAAAATATATTAGGAACAAAAAGAATCCTGGCAATGGTATTTTTCATTTCTGGATGAAAATGATAGAATTATCAATAATAATGCAGAAAAATTAAATAAATAATTCTGTTCTGTATTTGGGGAAAAAACAGATGATATAATCCCATGATATGGTGATGATAACACACTTTCCATTCCATTCAAGTATCTCTGGAGAATATGAAACAGAAGCTACTAAAGTTAGACATTTTTAAATCAGCCAGTCCAGATAGCTTGCATCCAAGGGTTTTAAAAGAGCTGGCTAAGGAGCTACCTGGACCATTAATGTTGATTTTTTTTCAATAAGTCTCAGAGCACTGGGGAAGTTTTAGGAGACTGGAAGGAAGCTAATGTTGTGCCAATTCTTAACAAGGGTAAATGAGATTATCCATGTAATCATAGGCCTGTCAGCCTGACTTTGATCTTGGGAAAATAATGAAGTGGCTGATACGGTACTCAATTAATAAAGAATAAATGTAGGGTAATGTAATTAAAGAAAAACAATAGGCATTTATGGAAAATAGATCCTATCAAAAGTAACTGGATATCTTTTTCTTATAAGATTACAAGTTTGATTGGTAAAGGTAATAGTGTTATTGTAAGACTTAGACTTCTGTAAGGTATTTGTCTTGGTATCTTATTTTGATTTAAAAAACCTAGAACTATATAAAATTAACAAAGCACATATTCAATAGATTACACTGATAGGTCTCAAAATGTAATTGTAAACACAACAGGGACTTGTCACTGAGTACGTGTATTTCCAATGGGGTCCTACAGGGATCTATTCTTGGCCCTATGTTTTATTTAAATTTTTTATCACTGACCTAGCAGAAGAGACAAAATCATCACTGATAAAGTTTGCAGATGACAAAAAAAAGTGGGGGTGTGGGAAATAATGAAGAGGTCAGGAAACGGTTTCAGAGATCTAGATTGCTTGATAAGCTGAATGTAAGCAAAAATGTGTTTCCATATGACTAAATGTAAATGTATGGGTCTTGGAACAAAGAATGTTGGCTATGCTTACAGAATGAGGGATTCTATCCTGGGCAACAGTGACTCTGAAAAAGATTTGGGAATCCTGGTGGATAATCAGTTGAACATGAGCTCTCAGTGCAATGCTATGGACAAAAGGGTTAATACGAACTTCTGATGCATAAACTGGGGAATCCCAAGTAGGAGTAGAGGCTATGTTACTTCTGTATTTGGCACTGATGCAACCACTGCTTGAATACTCTGTCCAGTTTTAGTGTCCACTAATCAAGAAGGATGTTGATAAATTAGAGAGGATTCAGAGAAGAACCAAGAGAATGATTCAAATCCTGAAATTCTAATTCAATTTTTGTTCACACTTTTCTCGGGCAAATTCCCATTAAATATGATGGGCGTTTGCCTGAGTAATAACTGATTGTGATTCTGTTTTAGGAACCAGGTGGTCTTTTGCAACAGCATAAAAATCTTGGAAGATTTCTGGGCTTAACCTTGGGTGGGCAACTTGCCACAGCACTTGATACATAAGAGCACTGGAAGGCATATTTTATAACCTTTATGTTTATATAATAACCCTTCCTGTGTGGCAGTTAAAAGCCCTACTGCATGCTTAAGTCATTTCCCAACTATCTTGGCAAAGGCAGGCTTTTGACATACTAAATTTTATAACAATGAATGATTTTTAAATACTCTAAGATCAAGTTAAATAATTATAGGAAGAACTGTGATTAATTATAACCAAAGAATTCAGATGCCTGGTAGCGGGAGGGATAAACTGTCATTTAGCTATAAAGGGGTTTTATCTCCTGTTTAAGCTTAGATATTTTTATTCTGTGTAGCATATTAGAGAGCAAGCCACAGATACAAATATAAGTACATCATTATATGTTCTATGATACTTAGCAGCTGTTCTATAGAAAGTAAGGAACGATAATGTTGTGTAATAACATATTAAAAGCAAATAAAAGATTAAGGGGCTAACTTCATACTATCCATCCATTGAAGTCAATGGAGTTGCACCAGGGGTACTTTGAGAGTTACAGTCACCATTAAGTGGCTATAAACAGGAGTAAAAATGATAAAGAATGTAAGTGCAGTATAGTTTTCTATAAACATGTTCAAAGTTTACTATATATACAAAAAACAAAGACCTGATCCTTAATTTCCTCTGCTAGTGTGAGCAGAGAGGACACAGAATGAATGTATCAGGCGAGGCAGAGAGGAGGCAGATCTAGCTTCTTTAACTTTAACCTTAACTTTGTTTGCTTACTTTGCCACACAGCAAACTGCTCCTTCCTGAGGCGGGTTAGGTAATAAGGTTTTCTAGTTAGGTATCAGAAGCATGGCTCCTATAGGGCAGTATGGACGAGAAGAAGCAGTAGAGAGGCGGAAGAGTTTTATGAATGTCTTTGGTTTCTGGATATCTATCATTTTCAGGGCCGGAGCCCTTTTTCTATTCCCAGCTCACTCTGCTCTGAATTTACTATCTCCCTGTCTACCTAGCTAATCTATCTAGGTACTTAGAACCAGCTCTGAATTCCTTACTGCTCTGTAGTTTGAAAGCTTTTTTGACCTTCACTTGGTGAAGGGCTACATAAAGTAGTAGGCTGAGTTAGATTACTAAACAGTCACACAGAATATGGAGTTACTTTTGGTAAGAGCTTGCTGATTCCCCGGTGTGAGGCTTCATGTTAAAATGAAACAGAAAAAAAAAATTAGCTGTTTCTGCAAAGTGCGTATGGATGTGTGTGGGGGAAACAGAAATGATACATTTTCAGTGAACAGCCCACACTATCTAAAATTTTGATATTTTGTATCATTTCATGGATGCATGAGTCTGAACCCTCTTTTAAAAAGAGAAATATATCTAAATACTGTATAATGTTTTGCAGTGTTTCCTTCTGAGACTCTCCACTATCACTCATTTTCATTTCTTCTGTCCTGATTACACTGATTTAAGATTCAGCATGTATTCTGTCTTGTTATTTTCAATTCCTCAAAAGCCAGTTGCGTCTAGCTGGTTAGAATTACCTTTACTCATATCATTCACTTACACCTAATCTTAAACCAAATAACATGAAAATAACACTATAGAACAGGCTGTTTGTGAAGGGAGAATCTCAAATGGCTGGGAAAGTTTAATAACAGATCCAAAAGTCTCTATGTATGTGTCATGGGCAAACCTTTCCCTATTCAGATGGGAAAAGCATCCAAAAAATCAGAGGCTAATTTAAGCACAAACAAACAGGAGCAGGGTGGACTCACCACTGCCCCGCCCCTTCTAGCTGTACATGATGTAGAAGCTCTTTCTTGTCTAAGGCCCCCAGCTGACACTTGCTCTGGTCCCTGCAGTGGTCTGCCGTGTCTCATGACTCAGCCCACCAGCCAGCTCACATTTAAGTCCACCCCTTTCAGAGTAACAGAAATTTTTGGAGTAACAAAAATTTCCAGTGTCCTTACATCTGGTGATGAGCCTGAACTGTCAGCCCTGTGGTCCTCACACTCTCCTCTCAGAATTTTAAGTCATTCTTGTGCCCTTTTCTCCAGGGGCTTCATACCACCTTTCTCAATGGCTGGGTGGCTAACCCAGGTCCACCCACTACATTAGCTTCCAGTCCAGGGACCCTATAACCAGCAACGAAGATTGTCAGCAGGCCTCTCCAAGTTCACCCTTCATTCAGGGCCAGGACTAACAGGGCTACCCCCGGCATCCCCAACAAAATTCCAAACTCAAGGTACAAATGTAAATTAATTTCTGCCCTCCTTAGGCTTGACCTTTCATTCCTCTCTGTTCACTGCTCAGGAGAGGATCTCAAAGTAAACTCACTCCATGGGTTTCCTCCTTGATCGTCCTAATCTCTCTAGTCCTAAAGAACAATTGCAGAGTTTCTCTCTGTAGTCCAGCCTTCCTTTCTTTATAGTCATCACTCAGCTCCTTCCCCAACCGGGCTTCATCTTTAATGAAGCCTAATGCACCCTCCAGTCACATATCATAATTGGCCTCTCAGACCCACCTATTCCAGTCCGTCATGGGTATGCTAAATTGGGTTAGAAGGTTTCATGAAAATAAGCTAATTTGGCACATTTGGACCCAGGAGAGCCCTGAATGGAAGAGGGAGGAGAAGGAAATTAGTAGGAAAGAAAAATCTCTGAACTTTCCGAACCTTCCAACAAAGGCTCAGTCCAGGTAAATTTGAGTTGGAGTTAGGGTTTGCTTTGGTCCTCCTATATTATCAGAACTCATTTGCACATCCTCTTTAGTTGCCAAACTGGATGAGTAAACTAACCTTTTCCCAACATTTGCAGAACTCAGATATGAGCCTTAAGGTTTGTATGAAATGTGACTCCTGAAATCACCTGGACTTCACCAGATGACCCTACCATGGGGCATCTGGCTGAATCATGGGGTCTCTGGGCCTGAAAGTCTGCCAGGAGAACATCCTTTAGAGTGTGTAGCTGGAAGAAAGAGGGACGTGGGGGTAAAGCTGTAGAGAAGCTCTGCTCGTGTGAAACCAAGTAATTCTGCAGTAACCCAGGCTCAGTCCTAAAGAGTTTAGGAGACTGCTGGACAGAAACTGTGCTCCTGTGGAGCAGCTAACCTCCAGAGCAACACTCCTTTGCAGACCTGTCCATAAAGTCCTCTCGCAGAGCTGTGTTTTGCTGACTCTCTCTAACCCAAGGGAGCCTGCTTAGTCAGGGTTAGGAGAATTCAATTTCCTTGATTAGCTGAACCCCCGAATATTCAAAGGATTTTAGTGTGAGATGGAATGACATATGAAGTAAAACCAAAAGAAGATGTCAGTCAGTCAAATGTCTGTGAACATCCAAACAGGACCCGGTTTGGTTCTTCTTTTCCATTAGGACAGTTTGACTCTCTGTAAAAATAATAATAATAATAAAAAAAAACAACAACAACACACTTCATCGAGGCAAACCAGCCAACGCTTCATCTTAACAACATGCAGTGAAACACCTAATCCCTAAAACAGTCTCAGCTCAAACAGCACTTGAACAAGGGAAGTGACAATCTATTGTACTTCCTTAGTGAGTTCATTTTTGTGTGTGTCAGTTACAGCATCATAATGCACATTGCATTATTGTTCTACTTAGTGAATTGCTGATGTGTATAATGATGCACCTGTTAGTCAAGAAATCCCTCAGAAGCCAAATGGTGTTATAAAACTGACATATTCTGAGACAGCCAGAACTGTCAGGATGTTTCCTCTGCATTATGCAATATTTTCTGCTTTATGGCCATTAAAGACAATAATAAAACAGCTGTTACTGAGTAGTATGTTGTCATATATCAGTGAAAAGCATGGAAATGATTATAGCAGTGCTATTCACAGTTTTATAGTTAAGGGTGGGTCATAGTTTCCATTATAAATTCTTTTTTTTGTGGGCAAGTGTGAATATATATCTGCCTGGAGCAATATATATATATTGATTCAAAATATT